>NC_088710.1:48446433-49088478 GCF_963576615.1 Watersipora subatra | reverse complement strand
GTGCTGTGAAGTATTTTTGCAAACGCTTTTTGCATGACTTAGGACGGACAAACAGACACAGCTCTTATTATAGAAAAAATTGTAAACTCAATAATTAATAATGAATTAATAATAATTGATAACTCAATAATTACCATGATAAGAACCGTGTCTGTTCATTCATATGTTCAAAGCCATTGCTGATGGTTGGTGAAAAATACCACATTGTATAGGATTCGAACCCACAACAATCAACACGACACGCTAACACCTGCACAAATAGACCACATCTCAATATTTTGAATATATGTGCAGTTACTTCTCTTTCTTTGCCCGGTACACCTTACGATCTCTCACAGCACACTTGACTGATGATTGTTTTACTAACATAACCATAACTAAATATTCATAGACATAGATATTCATAGACATAGATATTCATAACACTCTAACATTACTCACTAAAGTGTATATTATGTGATGACAGGTTGAGCTATATTGAATTACTTCACATATATGAAAGAATGGACTTTTGGTATTAAAAGAAAATCATCTAAACATCAAGCGACAGACCAAATATGTTACTTGATACTTTGTTTATTGTTAATGGCTGATGTTTTAACACCTGCAAGAACTAGCAAAGATTGTCACACCTCAATAAACTATTTATGTAACTTAATAATGCAGTATTAGAAGAAAAAGGGTGTGATTTATAAGTAGCTGTAGCTGAGAAATCTATTATAAACCTATGATCATGCTATTCATAGAAATAATGAGCACTAGAAAAAGGATAACTCCAGTCTTTGACATAAAATTTTTTTATACAACTTCTGGGTATAAATTGTGTTAAAATTAAAGGTAAGATATTATGCTTTTTTACACTATACTGGCATCAATATTAATTTACCCGAGTTGACTCACCCTATGAGTGAAAACTTAATGCTCTGATTTTAATGTCTAATATCTTAGAGCTAAGCATCGCAAACTCGTTTTCATCAATGAAAATTTATATCTGCTCATAAATTCATATATCACATTTATATTGTATTTATTTTTCAGCACCCATATTCACATTATAGAAGCCTAAATGAACTCTACCTTTTTAGAAAAGACTAGTTGATAAGCTCTGTTTTATGATTTATACTTTTTACAAAACAAGTCACTGTACTTACCGGTATGTGTCTTGAAAGTCATCTCTTAGTAACATTAGAAAACTTGCGATCAAGTTTTCTTGATTTTAATTTTGAACCATCCTGGCGATCAGATCGCCTAAAAACACAAACAAAATTTCAAAGGATAACAAATGCCGTATCTATACTTTCTGAGGGAATTTACTAGAATTTGAAGTGATCACATCTTCAACATTATTCATTCAACGATTGTTTATGCTATTGTAAATATATAATAGTCAATTATTTTTACAAATCCGGCCTTTAGTTGACTAGATGGTGTAAATAATCAATCTATGGATTCATGATAAAGCCATTTTTTTCCCAAAAATCTTTAATAAAATATATCCTGCAGGAAAACTGGTTAATCATATATCACCTTTTCAGGCAAGTTTAAACTTTAAATATTTGCTTTGTTCCTTCACTACCAAACCCTCCATCCCAGCCTCCTACGATGCTCTCCTCTAGTTTGTTACCTTTCTGAAACTCTCCATGTTAATGGAGTTGTCTTCTATTGGCATGCTTGAAGCTTCTTTGGAGGCTATAATATAATGTTAGCAATTTACAAACAATATATAACTATTTACTGACCAGGAGGTAGTTGCGTTTAGGCCTTTTAAGGTATTGATTAATAAACAGTCTGCTTATCACTGCTCATTCCTCATTGCCCTATTTTTGCAATGTTCTAGAGCTTTCTGTGGTTCATAATATATAACAACTCTTATAAGTTAGCGGTTCAAACCCTGTACGAAGCAATTTTTTCGACCTGTAATCATGGTTTTGGACA
Source organism: Watersipora subatra (assembly GCF_963576615.1). Taxonomy (NCBI): domain Eukaryota; kingdom Metazoa; phylum Bryozoa; class Gymnolaemata; order Cheilostomatida; family Watersiporidae; genus Watersipora; species Watersipora subatra. The sequence continues at coordinate 49,086,543 of NC_088710.1, read as the reverse complement.
GACAGCCTTTTATTACAGGTACGGCTCTTATTATAGTAAAGATTGTACCTGACTCAAACATAAAGTTTGACAAAAACTTTTAGCTAAAACTTTTTTATGGAACTTTCTGTGAACAAATGCTTAATGTAAAACTACCACCTGCTACTACAGAGATGGCCTCTTCAGCTACTCTTAATAAAGATAAAACAAATTTTAGTTGAGAGAATAATACAATTAGTATTTTTTCAAAAAGAAGTAATAGAATTAGTATTTATTTTCCCTTGGTTGTAAAAGCATTTAATATTGCATGTCAAGAGGAGGTCAGTAACATAAATTTACAATGTCAAAATTGTTTACTCCAACTAAATAGTTGTATGCAATTATTTTTAACTAGTAAGCTTATATGAAGAGTTGAACATATTCACCCTTGCCTTTTAAAGCATTGAGTTTAACTCAATGGAAACCTTGTCATTTAATGTAGGCCCTCTCTGGGTTTTATTATAAGCATGTATAAAGCTTTCACCATTCACTGAATCTCCCATATATCAGCTCCAGGCTGAAAGATTTTGCATGCAGAGTTGTTACAGGCTGTTTGACAGCCGGTTCAGTTCTGGCATCATGACAACTTTGCTGACTGGATCTTGTAAGTGTCACATCTGTAAGCAGAAACTCTCGAAACCCCGACCATCGGTTCTTTCATTGTGATTATCTCAAAGTAGGAAAAAGTTGTGAGACACCATTTTGACACGAGTCTCATAACCAACAATGATTCCAATGTAGCGGCTTGGCTGGCGGGTGTATTGCAAAACTCAGGCTAAAAAAATAGCTACTAAAGCTCACCGTCTTATCTTCTCAACTAATTGTATTTATTTGGAGAGTTAGAAACGATATCATTCACCGAAACAAAGAAGGTTGTTTACAACAGATACTTGACCAAGTTGCAAAAGTAATGTTCACTTTCCTTTGGAGCCACTCGATTCATCTCTGATAACCTCCACTTGAGTTTCGGAACCCTCATGCTCGGTGCAGGGTAGTATGGCTGTAGTGGAATTTCACCACTGTGTTTAGATTTATCTTCTCACGATTAGTTTCACCAGCTTGTTTCAATGTTAGATACTCAGTTCTCATCTGTTCTATTTAACTCTTTGTTTCTAGTAGTGACATATAAACATGACATTTAGACTAGTAGTGACATATATGATGTCACTACTAGTTTGAATTCATAATTTTGTGGCTCCCACAAAAAGGTGAAGAGGGTGGTTGAGGTTCATCTCCCTACTTTGGGTAGGTAACGTAATCCTGCATTAATCTAATTTTATTATTTTAATGCAAAGGGTTAAACTGTAACATACACGGTGTTTTTTATTGTGCATTAACTTGAATAAGTCTTTTGCTAAAGACTTCCGTGGAGGGAGAAGAACATTACAATGAGTCTAGAGACTAATTTTTTATACCCTTTTTAAAAAAGGCAATCATACTATAGCAGCTGACTATTTTTTTATACATTTATGTATCTAACATTTGTTTTGGTTTAGCAAACTTATGTAACTACTGTTCAGGATTTTAGTTAGTCATCTTTAGTGTTTTAAATGGGCTTCCTATTGGTTAATTAATGTTTAGTAAGTGCTATGACTCATATTTTGGACTCCTAATATTTGCTAGATCAGCCTTATCAGCTGGCATCTGCCAATATCAGTCGGCATCTGCCCTTTTTACTGTACATTCATGTATATATATATAAGGAAGCTTCAATATTGGAGAAAGACAGAATCAGTAGTAATTTCAGTCAGAGATTGAGATCTGACATATACAATTATACAGTTGTATTCCATGCTCGCAAATTTCTAACGACTAGCAAATGTAACTTTCCGATGGTTTTGTTACAGTTTACTTCTATCATTAATGTATAAAAGTAAATATGCTATCAGTAATAAACGTATAAGTATTCTACCATCCTACAACACATCTAGAGTCTTCTGGTAAATGTGTTAGAGTCTCTCTGGTCAATGCATAGTTTATGCATTTCTTCAGTTCCAACATCAAGTGTTTTTATTACTATAGACACTCTACGTGTATTTATATAGGTTCTTTATTGTTTTATCAGGTCGTCTTGTTCATCGGACAAATTTACTGAATCTTCCAGAGGCCGACAACTCATGCTGAATGGACAAGTGATATTTTTGAACAGCTGTGTGTATTCTACTCTGCGTTATCTATTTCGATTTATTCATGTGATAACAGTCAGGGTCTGGTCAATTTGTGGAAACATAGTTTTCAACTTTTGTGATACCAACTGGTGACACAGAGAGTGAAACGGGATATATATTTTGCCCAAGAGAAGAGGTGGGTAAAAGCTTGATCATATTGTATATAGAGCCAAGTGTCTTTACCTACACTCAACATTGCAGAGGGTAACACTACAGCAGGACCACCCTGTCAGCTGTTGGTGAGATATGACATAGTACAATATCTTGAAACAATTAAGTTTATTCAGATAAGTCAGCTTCTTATTCTTCACAACAATATTTTATCTTTTCATTTGACTTACACGGCCTGTCCAAATACTCCTGTTCAATAATATCCTTGTTTATAGTTATTACAATGCTCAATATTTAAAGTAGTCTCCGCTCATGATCATACAATCTTTTACCCGATTCAATCCATACCGCTTCACCATTGTTACCTTTTTCACTTTATTTCTTCAATGTAGATGTTTATAGTTAATTATCTCCCTTCTCAACATTTGTCACACAAACTGATAGCCTATAATCTTTTTTTGTATGAATTACTTCCTCTGCTGAGATTACCCCCTTCCTTCTTCATCCTGATGAATGTAGAATCCAGCTACATTGTGGATGTAACTTGCTGTTTATTGTCAGTATCTTTTTTGTTTTTCTGTCTGTAATTCATGTCTCTTTTTTTATAGGTAGGAGCATCTGAGGACAGCCACTGTCAATGTAATGATTGTATTTATGATGTTCCTTACATTCAGTTTTAATTTTATTATCACTTCAACTCTTCTTTTATATTGCTTTTAAATTAATTCTTTATACTTCTACTAATGTTGTCTCAAGCATGTATTACTAATATTATTATTGCTGTTACTATAATTCTCTCTCTTCCAATTGGTTGTTTTAAAATGACTGTCTTACGGTTTGGGCTTTATCGCTGACTTCCATGCAGCTCTGTTTTCTGCCTTCTCTTGTCATCTGTTTGTGTCTAGTTACCTTAACTTCATGTTACGCTTAGCTACAACTTTCTATCTTCTCATATCTCTTTGTAACTATATATATATTAGAATTATTGTCAATGTTGTTATTTCAGAAATTAGAAATGTTTTTACTTATAATGCATTATTCAATATCTTATGACATCAAGCAAACAGGCAAACAAACAAATAAATAAACAATGAAGAACCTGTTTATGGACATCTGCCTAAAAATCTGATCTTAATAAATAGGATATAACAAAATCACCAGTACAGGATTTTGTAAGGTTGGTATCACAGGTAAAGGTCAACACAACACAATGTAGTAATGAATATTTTAGTATTTCTTGCTATTCATCTGTTCAAGCTAAAGAAGAATAACATTGAAAATATTTTGTGGTAGTGTCAGCATTTTAATTGGAAAAAAGTTAGTCCAGTATAATGCTTTGTTATTTTTGGAACCAGAGTGACATTTCAACTTTTTCCTGTTTTTAGTAACAACCACCGAGCCCCATATTGTTATACCTTTACAGAAACTAACTACAACATGTGCTTGAAGAACTGAATAGTTGCCTTGGGGCCAATATCTGCTATAAAATGTGACATTGATGTCTAGATAACTTGTGAACAAATTAATTAGGGATATCTTGTGTTGACTGAAATTTATTGGCTATCAAGTATTACCTCTTTTTGATTATTCGCGTACCATCAGATGGCTGATCAGCATAATTCAATACATTATAAACAAAGAAGTAGCTGGACTTTGTTATACCGAAATGATAAGAAGCTTTGACTGGTATTAATTATTGATCACACCAACTATCCATTGGTTTAAACTTTTAGAGTGCTTTAAATTATCACTAAAAATCTTTTTTGCATAGAGAAAAAAGATAGAATTGATAATCGTCTCCTCTTTCTTGATATAGCCAGATTGTCACTAAAACCTTACATGTTTTTTTTGGTTTACTATGTCAAAGCGATTTACACTAACTACATTTGTAAATTTGTTTATCTAAATAGTTTTAAACAGTCAACAAATGATAAAGTTAAACACATTTTACATAAAGTTCAACTAGATTAAAACTTAGAGCAAATGATAGAGCTAGTTTTTTTTCAAAGTTGCATAGAAATTTCTAATTTTTACTAAAGGTTTCTATAGAGAGAAACATTATAAGGTGTCTACTGATTTGTTTTTGGCACTCTTTTTTCTGAGGGTCGTAGACTACTTAATATATCATAAAAACGTTCGACTGGTGTAACTTCTACTACCAACGGGCAGGAAGCCTGACAACGACTGCGATTTACATTGAATTTCATTTTTAATCAGATAGCCTGCAGATTTTTTATGAGACTGATTCTTATGAATCAGAGTTTTTAAACCAAATAATTTGTAGCAGGCATGAAGTATATGCATCTGAAGGTTGGGTAAATCGGTCGAAATATGTCGACACGCATAGTGTGCCTAGGGGACTAACACGTGCACATATGGGCCACACACACATACACACACATGCGCACACACCCACACACATGGGCATACACACATGCACATACGCACACTGCATACACACATGAATGCGCACATACGCAAACACGCGGGCACGCAAACACGCGCGCTCACACACACCCCCGCGTACACACACACGCACACACGCAGTCTTGTAAATGCATGCAATTGGGAACGCGATATTTTTTCCATCACATTGAGGAAAATTTTCATCTGCCATTAAGAGATTCAAAAAATAACATATTGAAACAATTTTTGTTGGATTTACAAATGCGCTGACTTTCGAAGCTGTCACTTTATTCATTTTTCAGTTATAGCTCATGAGAATCTAACACTAACTTTGGGGACTTCAGCTGACACACATATATGAATTTTTTATCTATTAAACAGGGACTTTTGCGTTGAGAAGACAACTCTGAATTATTCTTGGGTTTTCAACCATTTTGGAGTTGTCGGCACATGATACCTTTCCCACACTTCCGTAAACGTGCTTGTAAAAGTTATGCATGACTTCATTTTTCCTCAAATATCAACTTAACAGTTTAATAGTTCTTTATTAAACCTCTGTTGAGTGCTAATTCTATACATGTATGATGCGAAAAAGTTAAATCGACCTTAGACTTTTATGTTTGGTAACAAATTCACTGGAAACAATCGCTTCACAGAATTTACGGTGATCTGTTCAAGTTAAATTTGTGAATTGCAAACAGCCAAGGTTGCAGGCTGATGTCTTATCTAGACTTTTGACTTTCCAACATTTAACGCCATTATCATCAAGGTACAAAATTTAACATAGTTTTAATACCCGCATGTTTGCACAAACGCAAGCACGTGTGCACACACACATGCGCACTCATGCACAGGCGTGCACACACACATGCACATTACGCACACACATGCACGCGCGCACACACACCTTCACACACACACACACACACACACGCACGCACGCACGCACGCACGCACGCACGCACACACACACACACATGCACACACATGCACGCGCGCACACACACACACACACGCACGCACACACACACTTTCATACACACATGCACACACACACGCACGCACGCACGCACGCACGCACACATGCTTGCACACTATGATAATTTACTACCCTATTACAAAATTACAACCCTTATTTTCCATACATGCTGATTACACTTTTGACAACCTCATTTAGACAGCCATTGCTCGTTTCTTATTAAACTAGCCAGGCGAATATTCAGATAAACCAGCTGTTCATTGTAACAGACATTTAGTAGCAATCAATTAATAGCATAGACCTATTAACTATACTATTAAGTATAGTTAATAGGTCTATGATTAATAGGAAGTCTCATTACATTTGTATTATGTTGATATAATGTATTGTGCTCGATGGGTTCTGATATGTATTTGATTGGTAAAAAACAGGAAAATAAAGAAACAACCATGTTTATCCTTGGTCAAATAAGTCCAATTTTATTCTTTATTCTTTTATTTTGTGACAACATAGGAATGACAACTCTCCAACCATGAATAGACAACTCTCACATGTAATCATTTACCCAACATAGTCCATAGCTTTCCTGCTGGGAAATGATGGAGAGCTCAAAGGTAGGTTCAAGTCAAGAACGAAATATAAGTTGCCAAAGACAATATCATAATATTGTTTTTATAGTTACTGTGATGCTTTTATTGTCTATAGAATGTGAATACAGATGGTTTAAGCTAGAATGTGCTGAAATATTTATTGTTGCCTGCAAATAATAAATACAGCCTTCTTATAAGATCTGCTAAAACAGATACCAATTCAAACAACTGCTGCTAGCTACAGCGTGGAGAAATAGTGGCATGTGTTAACATTACTCGTAGAATAGATACGCCTAGCATTTAGAGACCTAATTGAATATATGTATGATAGCATTGCTATTTGGACACATTTGTTGGACACAAAAATTGCCCAAGCTTACCGAGCTGTTTGCATTTGACCAGCTGTTATCATATATGGTCTTACTTTTATAATTTGATAATTCAACTATAGCCTAATGGTATAGAGTGTTTGACTGATGAGCTGCGGATTGGTGTTAAATTCAGATGGTGGAAGAAAATAACACTGTTGTATAAAAGGGTTAGCAAAAGTAGATAGCATAATGAAGAACTGCCTAGACCACTGGAGATATACACAATATTCCAACAAAAAAACAATTGGTACATCAGAAGACCATGAGGAAAATCAATCATCATATACCCATTTACAAGTGGATTAAAAATCTCCAATGGAAGTAACCCATGAGAAAAAAACATCAATTGCAGCGCCACAAAATTATCAACGAAAATTAGACCTCTACCAGACACGGCCAAAACAATTGGAGTTAGTCATAATTTCCAATCATTGCACTCCCATGAGGTACTTAAGACAAATTCACTCAATCGCCAATTCTCTGCAACATAAAAAACAGAACCTGAGCCCCTAAACACGCTCTCACAGGCTAACAGAGACATCGATAAAAGAGAACAACTCCAATGACTCAGCCTTTTTCCCAAGGGCCTGCTGAGGCTCTCTCTTTCCCTCTGCCAACTGAGGCTTTTTCCTCTACCTATGGAGCTTCTCTCTTCTTTGCCTGTGAAGTCTCTTACCCCATCATCAACTGAGCCTCTTCTCCTTCACTATCTTAACTGCAGAGACTTTATATATATAGACTGGCATGAAACTCATTTGACTGTCGAGACTCACCGCCATATAGAACTAAAAAAAAACACAGACTACTGTTCGAGTAAGGGTGTAACTTTTATAGTTTTATTGGCTATTTTAACCTTTTGTCATTAATATTATTGTTTAAAATTTTTTTAGTTGTGTTTTATAATTGATGAATAGTACCTGATTCCCTGAACCAGTAGTAATCAAATTAGTTCACACAAATCAAGCAAAAGTGCACAAACTAAACATAGTCAAAATAGAATAAGATGACAAAGCAAATTTAACACTGATGTTGAGTGTGGATTCAGATTAGTTATGCATAACATAATCTCTCTCCAAACACACATGACAGTATTCAAGTCTGATTCAAACTTAAATAGCTCTCTCTGTCAAAACTCACACAGACTAGTCTGGGCACTGACAGGCAGCCGGTGTGTGGTAATATAAGCAACTGCACAGTCGGATCGATAGGCATGAGTTTTAATGGAATCGATTGTGTATACAGTATAAACCGTGAGCATAAATTAATGTCACTATAGTGACTATACACAGCTAGTTGCTCATTCCCAGTTTCTCTGACACTTCCCTCCCGTTTGGCTTGCCTCGGTTCTTTGGGAGTTGTCGATCATGACACTTATTCGTAACCACCCGTAACCATACTAATCCCGTATTTTAATGCCACTATCAGCCAAATCCAGAATACTTGTTTATGGAGTCTATTAGTACTTGAGTTACATTGTTATAAAAATAGTTCTATGGTTTTTATAACGCATTGGCGCTGAGGCTTGAGGCACTGTATCCGGTAGCCGGTTTGGAGAATTGTGCATCAGGAATTTTTAGTAATTTGTTAAGCACAAGTGCGACCTGTCACCTTCTGGAACGTTAAGATGACTTTTGCCCAGACTGTATACAACACTCTCTTTAGACGAACATCGACATATGCTTTCACTATGGTAGCTCTTGCGATTGGTGTGGAAAGAACGATGGACGTATCAGCTCACTACATATTCAAATCATACAACAAAGGAGTAAGTGCTTAGGTTGTGCAGGTTGTCGTGTTTTTATATAAAACATAAACATTCTGATTAAACTATTTGTAATGATATTTATAATCCTGTTTCAACTGTTAGTGAATTAGTGTCAGAACATGGGTAATACGTACGTTGCGAAGGATGCTTTTCTCAACATACGTTGAGTACTACTTGTTACTCAACGTACGTAGTACGTTGAGTAACATGCCAATCGGCTCTTTACAAAACAATCTTTGCACGAAAGTTCGATATTTTGGTGAGATTATTTTGGAGAGTTGAGACGTTATTGTCTGTTGTTTGGTAATTTTATACACCAATAAACTCTAAGCTAAGTGCTTGTGAATCTTTGGTTTTATTGCAGCTTTTTTAGCATGTGAACCATTGCTGCTAGTAGGCTTAATAAAACAGTAGGCCTTTGGTGGCTCAAATTACAAGCTGAACCACGTTGCTTTTTACAAACTCCTCTTTTGAAGTTTTAATCTTTTAATTTTTTTATTTAACATTGTATTTGTTTCAAAACTAGCTTGTTATGTTTCAATGTGTGCTTGATGAGTTGATCATCCAATTGTATTTCAAATGCATTTTTTACCTGCTAAAGGTTTTTTGTTATAGGCCTAATTCGTAACTATATTTAACCATGTTTTACTTTTATTGAATAAAGAAAATAACATTGTTTGTTTTGCTCAAACTGGTTTTCTAACTATCGGATATGAAGCACTCTTTATTGAGACCTGGTAAATCGCTCTACGCAATCTACCATCGCTGAGATGTTTAAAAGTTTTAAAACTGTTTCAACATTGCTGAAAGCAGCGTACCTCCCAATTACTAAATATTAGTCGCTGTTGAGTCTCTCAAAATAATTCTTTAGAGCAGATGTTAATTGCTTAAATTTAAAATGGTGATCATAGTTATGGGACAACCTAGTAACTTTTGTGTGATCTTTGGCATTTATGGCATAAAATCACTTTCGTTATTATCTCAGCAGACCATACTCCGCTATTCATGGTTGAGTAGCAAGTTTTGCAGACACTCTGACTGTCACTAAAATTATTCTCGAGAAATTTAATCTATTTATTGTTTATTAATTATTACCCATTTTATCCTATCTTATGATTAATAATAAGCACTTCTGAACTAAACACTAAGACGTTACTAATAATCCAAAGGCGACAACTTTGCTATACAATTACATGTATATGTATGTTCAAAAGCCATGTTACATTGACACATTTTGTTGACCAATATAAGCTTGATTTTATTGGTTTTTTGTTATCATGTGTAGTTACTACTATATTACACTAACACCAGGCAGAAAAGACAAAATGAGTTGATATTTATTAATGTTCATGTGTAGAACATCCATAGCTTTTTATTTATGTGCATATTGTTATACCTGTAATTCATCTAGTAAATACTTGAAAAATCTCTATTAATAACAAATGTGTTTATTTTGAAAAGTTCCATAATTATGGTCACCACTGTGCATTGTCTTGGACGAACTAAAATGTTCTATCTTCTGAAATGTCCATCTATTTAGGTTTGCGTTTATATTAACACTTAGTTTTGAGAAGGATTCGATATTAAAAATTGATGTTTTTTATTACAAAATGATTAAATGTAGTATGCAACTTCCAGATGTTTAGTGCTGTTGTACAATTGCTGCTTCTGTTCAGCAACTTACCATCTGGTGAAATTTTTTTTGGAATTTTAAGACGTAACTTAAAAAAATAGAGATATGAACTTAAATATCATTTAAAATATAGTACTATTCACATTTTCATTGGTTTTTGTGGATATAGTATTTTTGAGTATGTAATTGTGTTTCCTATTATCTATAGAACAGTAATCGTTGTAGTGAGATGATATGAACTGTTGTTGCTGTTGTCTACTTATGACCGAGTTTTTTCCAAGAGGACCTTCTTGCCCATGAATCAGGCTTATCTTTGGCTGTTGATCTTATATTAGTATTTTGGTCATTTTAGTGGACCCAATTTCTAGTTTAAAGTCTAGCCTTGACATCCTTAAGTTGAAGCATGTTTTGTAGAGGCTATGGGAAGATGTGAAAGACAACCTCGCACCTTTGGAGGAATAGACTTTGTTCAGTGAATATTCGTGGATTATTTTATTTATCCTCTACAAGACATTGTTGGAGAAAAATGCCGGACAGTCCGCTATCTATAAGCATCTGCCACATCAACTGATATATCTATTATTAGGATTTTTGTGAATGTTCTTGTTTGGCATCTGACTTTATCAGTAATAATAATGTTGCCATATTTTTAGTTGTCAGTGATATTCCGCTTACCTGGCTGTTATGTACAAGCTGTTGAACTGAATGCACCTACGCCTGCAGGCTTTCTGAAACTCTGACTGTCTCAGTGAGGCCCGCTGGTCATGTGCTAGATTATAATCTTCTACCTGGTGATAGGCTGGTCACCGCGTCTGCTACTTGCTGGCATGAAGGGAAGAGTTTCAGGGTCATGTTTAAGAAAAGACATGTTATATAGCAGGGGTATTTTGGGGGGTGATGTCGGTTTTGTCAAGAGCAATATTGGAAAGGTTTTTAGCTGACGAGCGCGTACACCAGAATTTCCTTATTCGTTTTCATTGCCGAACTCCGATGACTTATGAAGGAAGACTTGCACCCTTTGTTTTGAATAAAACAAAAAAGGCTGAAAATATAATAAAAAACGGACATATTTAGAATATATAAAAAACGATATGTTATTGAAAGGTCATTCTAAGAAGAGTCTAACATTTTCACACAGCATATAAAAGACTCGATGGTAAATAGTCTTTTCACCTTCAGAATTGATTCTTACAGCCAACAAACAACAGCTCGCACCCCTAATCAGGAAGCCCTGGCATAAACATAAATCTTTTTCTCTCCACTAATCTGACACAATTGTTTTCAATTTTAACTTATCACATTTTAACAGTTACACACTGAAAAGCATGACCAATTCTGGCTAACCTATCATGGCTATTTTATCCATTGAGTAGCTGCAAAGCAATGATGCGCTGACATAAAATTCAACAAGGAAATTGTAAGATGATAGAGAACCAGCAGACATAGATATTGACATCACAGACATCACAAGTATTAGATATAAATACACCCTTGGCAATGCTTGATAGTTGAATCACCAGAAATTAGAGAAATTCATCACCATTTCACTATGTGGTTCATCAGTAAATTTAGGAGGCAATTTTTTGATTTAGTTTTAAAGATGGTAAAAAATGCCTATTATACCAACAAAATTGAGAATCATTTTCTCATTCATTTTGAATGATAGCAATAATGAAGCTGCTCTTTTCTGACTTTCCTAAGCCTCATACCGATGTTCCTACTGTTTTGGCTTGTCTGTGTAGTAGTGTGAGATTGTCAAACTTTCAAAGATAGCATTGTGGACACATCCTTTTCATCTCTGCTCTTGTTTAGCATTCCGCTATATTTAGGTAAAGGGACAATCATTCGACATTGATGTGCAGGCAATTGTTTTCTACACAATGATTATCAATCAAGTAGATATCTCCTCTGGAGGCAGTAACGAAACCTTGTGATTATCATGTGCTGCATTTATTCTAGATAACTACTTTGAGTTCTTTCCTGGTTGTCTCGTGAATGGCATTTAATCCGAACCATAAGGCATTTACCTAGAACATCTACATGAGGTATGTTTTCCATGTACATGTAGAATATCAGTTGCAGACTCTAACGTGACTAGTATGCAGTTGTGTGTTTATATCATAGACCTATTAATTAACTGTATAGGTAGTAGGTCTATGATCTATATATAAACGGTTGTTTACGTCTGAAGGTATTTTCCTTTTGTTTTTGTAAAAACAATGTCTGCGCAATATATGTTTTATATATGACTATATATGCCTATATATGCATTAATGTCTATAATGCAAAAATGCCTATTGAAATCAAATTTTACAATAAGCAAAAATATTTTGGGCTGGATTGTGTGAATTGTCTTTCGCTTTGGAAATCCACTGTTTAAAACATGACTACTACACAAAATGGTTAACAAAAACTGCTTTTGTGAAGTTTGAAATGTGTATGTTATAGATTAAGCCTCTTATACTAAGGTTATTCCGGGCTATGGTTCATCTACAACCTGACACATTTTGTGTAAAGTCATGCCTCTTATTTATTGTTGACAGCGATGGCCACGAGTGATCTCATCATCTCTACAAAGAAGGAGTTGGCAGAAGTTGATAAAAACCTTGAAGAAATAGAAACCCAGATACAGCTGTTATTAAACAAGCAGTCCGCACTGCAAAAAAGACGCTCATTCCTGAAAAAACATCTTGAGTTACAATCGGAGAATAAAAAAAGTTCACATGACTGGTCTAGTGAGAGTTTTGATTGGTCCACTACTCTGCGATCCAAATGCAACTCCGTCTTTGGTATTCAATCCTTTCGACCAAATCAGTTGGAGACAATAAATACTACCATGAGTGGTTTAGACTGCATTCTTGTGTTACCTACAGGTGCAGGTAAAAGCCTCTGCTACCAACTGCCTGCATTATTCGATAAAGGTTACACCCTAGTTATCTCCCCTTTAGTTTCATTAATGGAAGACCAAGTCATGGCATTGGAAAAGCGTGGCGTGCTAGCCACAATGCTGCAAGCTGACAGCCCAAAAGAAACGGTAACTGCTGTATATGCGGATGTTACTCGGCAGCCGTGTAAACTCCGCCTACTTTACGTCACTCCCGAGAAGTTGGCAAAGAGCAAGCGGTTTATGAACAAACTGGAGCAAAGCTATAAAGCTGGTTTGCTTTCTAGGATTGCTATTGATGAAGTACATTGTTGCTCTCAATGGGGGCATGATTTTCGACCCGATTATAAATTTCTCGGAATATTGAAAAAGCAATTTCCCAAGGTGCCGATTTTAGGACTGACTGCAACTGCTTCAGCTGGAGTGCTCGTCGATGTGCAGAAGATGCTGCACCTAACTCATGCTCAGATTTATAAAGGTTCATTTAACCGAAAAAACTTGCATTACAGTGTCATGGCCAAACCACTCACACATGACGAGTGCATGGACACACTCGCCGATATGATAAATGCCCGTTTCCACAAGCAATCTGGGATAGTCTATTGCTTCTCACGAAAAGATACAGAGACTATAGCTGGTGACCTGAATTCTCGAGGAGTTAGATCAGCGCCGTACCATGCATACCTGGATAGAGAACTACGGAGTCAAACCCACAGTCGATGGTTGGAAGGTAAAGTGGAAGTGATAGTAGCGACGATTGCGTTTGGTATGGGCATAGATAAACCAGATGTTCGGTTTGTCATTCACCATTCGCTTAGCAAGTCTATGGAGAATTACTATCAGGAATCTGGACGAGCTGGTAGAGACGGACTGAGAGCTGATTGTATACTTATGTATCGACTTGCCAATGTATATAAACAGAGCTGCATGGTCTTTGCAGAGACCACTGGACTGGAAAAGCTATACGCCATGGTAAAGTACTGTATCGCGCAGAGCACTTGCAGACGCGCTTTGATGGCGGAACATTTCAGCGAGGTCTGGGATGATACAGGTTGCGGTAGTGCATGTGATTTGTGCCAAGGGTGTCGGGGTGTGACACTGGAGTCCTCAAGCGCCGACTGTACTGTTCAACTCATCTATGGTATTTTAGACAAGGCTTCGCGAATGGACACAAGACTGACAGGACAGAAACTTATTGAAGCTGTTATGGGTAAAGGGTCAACTCAGCATCGAATGAAGACAGCGAGCTCACTCAACAGAGATCGGTGTGAGTTTCTGTTAGGAAACATGCTAATAGATGGCCTTATAAGGGAAGACTTCCACTTCACTCCTTACAGTACAATTAGCTACATCGTCATTGGAAATAGAAAGAGCACACTAAATTCTAATTATGTCGAGTCTTTGAACACTCGTTCACCAAGCGAAAAGGCATGTGCCGATGCAAGGATAAGCTCAGTAAAAGGTGTAAAGAGATCTAGTCATAACAGATCTGAAACAACAGTCAAAAAGGAAAAAGTCAAGGTTGCTAAAAAACCTTTGGTTCCAACAGCGAGCAGAGATGAAGCTGATGTTATTGTACTAAGCGATTAAGGGCCAAACTCTTGTTTGACATCAAATGAGGAGACCAGGTCACATTTGTGAAGGTTCATATGCTATAAACATGCTTTTCTACTGAATGGTTGTTACGTAGGACTTGAATGTACCAAGTTTCTGGACCTTGAGGTAGAGGCTTGCTAGCTGGTAAGAGAAAACTGTCTTTGCATTTATGTAAATGTCTTGTACACTATCACAGAGACAGTGGTTACTACACATCTCACGCAACACAATCTTAGAGTTTATTTGATCATAACTTAAAAGTTATTTAATAAAAGCTACACACAAACATTGAAAATAGCTAATGTGTCTTTCGGTTGTGCTGTCAATTTCACCGATGACCTTTTTTGTCTAACCCTTTTTTGTTGTTCTAATTTTTGCAACAGTTTTTTTTATCTACCTGAAAGGGTTCTTTTAGCTAGATGAAAAGCTAAAAGTGGATGTCAGCAAATCCTGATTTTTGTAGGTGAGCTTTTCATCGATTTGGATTTGTCTATCCTCTGAATTCAGATAAAACAACTTCTTGTCTTACATTGTTATTCAACATCAATATTTATTTCAGTATTATGCAAATGTTACATTTTTGGTGACAAATACACCAAGAGTATAGGTCTATTGAAACCCTAAAATAAAATGATGGAGCTGAGGCATCAATGCTGCCAAATGAGCATCTCATCTGTAAGGCAACTACAAAATGTCTTTGGCTGTACATTTTGAGTGTGTTACCGAAAGAAATTATATTATTTAATATGTTAATCACTAAAAGTGATGATTCATTCTTCACTAATGTGTTATGTGATAACAACACATTAGTGAAGAGCAAAGTGTAACAATATGCTAACAACAGTTCTCGATCCATTTAATACTGATTTGTAATGTCCTTCGTGTGCTGAAAGCTATGAGACTAGACAAGCACACGCTAGCCGTTAGGCTTTGTGTTTACCTTTTATAACTGCAGCCTGCAGTAGCCTGCATATACATCTTGTTGCTCCACGTAGTAATCTTAAATTAAGTGCCACAAAGATACAGGAAGATTGTGTGGTGACATATTTTATGTCAGGATTGCTGCAAAGGCAAAGATGATTGCATTTACTTGTAGGAGGTAATAGTGGCCTCCTTACTCCGTACTACACAATAGCCTTGTTAGGACCTAGACCTTAATTAGTAAATAGGCTTTTAGAAATATAAAGCTTACTAAGCAAAACTATGTAATCGTTTTAGTCATTTCATTAAATGAAAAAAGTTGTCAAATGAGCAATTAGATTAAAACCTGGTGTTATTGCACTAACAGCGAGCAAACAAGACGAAATTAAGATATTGTAGTTGAACCTATCTTTGTAAATAACTAACTGAATGACTCAATTTTTCTTCCATTGTTCATGTGAACAAAACCTTGTATTACTGCACTCCGATATTAGATAGGTTGAGATCTTTAGCACTCGGATATTGGATAGGCTGAAAGCCTTGGGGCACTGAATGTGTACACATGACATTAAAAATTTCATAACCTTATGCAACCCAGTGACTGGCACATTTATACCGTGATTAACAAGAACCTTGGCCTGACAAACAAAGCATTCAATTGCATCTGAATATTTAGGTAAATCATTTTGTTTAAGCAGCGACCTTGAAAACCTTCAGCTGAATTAATAGTCTCGAATCAACAGTTGGGTTTTACGATCCAATTATTTGGTTTGGTCTGACCCTAGTCGCATTACAGTTGAAATATAACTTATAATTAGACTTTGTTGTGATAGTTTACAAAAGGCAGACTATGGAATTAGACTAACAGCATGTCCTTGATATGTAGAAATAAACCAACCAGAGCATCTGAGCAACTCTTACAAATGGTGAAACAAGGGTGCGCGAAGCAAATAAACCTTGAACTGCGATTGGCCAAATAGACGCAGAAAAAAGTTTTTAAAAATGGCTGATCAACAGTTATAATCATTTTGCACAACTTGAAAAATATCACCATAAAATAGACTTTAGATGCATATAAGATAAAACTGTGAAACACTGTCTTTCGCTATATGCACACCGCCAACACATAGATCTTATTATACCTGGTATTGCAGCATCGCTGTACACGTTACTGTTACAATTTCTAAATATCATTATATGCTGCGAGCTCAACTGACTATCTATAGAATTTTGATCATCTCATACTCCAAAGGTTTTCAACTTTCTAGGTTTACGGCCAAGCAAAACTCTTGAGTGTATGCTAAATAGAAAATCACTAATTTTTACTATTACTTCCAACTGTTTGTTCGTACATGTGAAAGTCTGCCACATACATGGGCAAAGAGTTGTCTAGGTTAAAATCCAACTCGAGACGTTGCCAAATATATTGTAACCAAAACTATGTTTTAAATTCTAAACCAACTTTTAAAATGCTTTTGTTCAACTCACTATATTGTTCCTGATTTTTGTCTTCTCATTTTTGTTTTGGCATGTAATGAAAAACATCATATTGTTGATGATTACCAATGCCAATTAAAGGTTACACATACACGCGTAGCACTCACATTTCTTGTTTTAAACCTGAAAAACCTTTTTTTAACCTGAAAAGTATTTTAAAGCATATTTAGTATTGCTGGTGGCTGAAAATTGTTAGTAGTCAATTATATTGGTTATACTATTCAACAAACCATATTTAACTAAGTACGCAGCGCACAAGTTACAGACTAAAAGCATTATGCAACTGAATGCATTAAGGATTATGTAAAAAAACAATCAGATTATAGAGAATACAAATCCTAAAGCATCGAATATTGTCTCTCAAGTACAACAACCCATTTTTACAGTCAGTTAATTTTTACATTGCGTGGCTAGTGCAAAATTGTCAGTTAACGAAATGGGCAAAAGTATGTCTGAACTTTAGAAAAAAGAGTGATACTCGATAATGCTCCTGCATGTATATTGAAGCAAAGTTAACTCTATACGTACTAGGAAACGCAATACAATGACTTCATTTTATCTACACTAGTACACTGGCAGCTCCGTGTGCCATGAAAGATCATTATGTGTAATCATTACGTTCACAAGTATTCCGTGACGCTGCAAAGCAGTTGAGCGGTGCAGTTGATAGCGGTCAGTCCACCAAGCGAATTATATGAGTTCAAATACTGTGTGATGCAATTGTTTTCCTTGTTATAGTGAAGGTTACTAAATTCTACTTTATCATTGCATGCATGTATGTGCTTGTTGGTCTGTGTAAATGTGTTTCCACATTCCCCTCGTATATGCTCCTTGCCTACTACCAGGCCACTAAAATATTTGGTTTCAAAATTCCATCTGGTTCCTGAGAATCAGTCTCTTAAACACTCACCTGCAGGCTATCTGATCGGGCTATCTGATTACAAATGAAAGAAATTCCAAGCATCACCTTGTTTACTGCTCGTATACCATAATTCTTGCGACACATACGATAAGTAACTTTTTGATTCTGCATGTATTAGAAGACAAAAAAGAAACTGCTTGCTGATGCCAACTAAAGATTTGCAAATTTCTGTGTGAGTCATGTCGTCAAAGAAGTCGGCCATGTTTTGAGTTTGAACAATATCTTTATAGTGTTTTGAATAGGTTCTAGCGCTTGAGCACTCCCATAATGAACATGCCTAAATATAATCCTGAAATATAATACGCCTCTATAAAATTGAGAATCTATACCACGCCTTACATCACCGGGCTCCTCCGTGACTGGCACATTTGTGCCATAGAATATGCGAATAATAGAAGCTTCGATCCATGAAGGCAAATATTTTCAAGTGTTTGCTCGAGTTGCTAAGGTTAAATGAGGTGGCAATATGCATAAGAGATATTGGATTTATGCCTAAATCAATAACCTTGATCACGTGATTGCGAGTGTGCCTATCTTTGCAGTCGTCAGCATTCGAGGACAGCGAAACGGAGACAGCTGGTAGGTATTTCCACTGTGGTACAAAACTTAGCTAGATTTTTAATGATCTCGGAATATAAAAATACAAGAGTTTAACTATACCAGACTCGACAAACATTCTTATCTTAAATTCATGTTTAATTTCTAATGTTTAATCTTGTCTGGTAGCTGATCATGAGCTTTATAAACCAATGTCAAAGTTCGTCTTGTAGAACTAACAATGACAAGCCAAGTCGGTGTCACGATGACAAAGGAGGAGGAAGCCAATGCACCAGTGAGCCCTCCTGCCTATGCCCCACTCCCATCTCAAACAGCTGTCCCGATTTCGTATCAAGTCGAGGTAAGTGCTTTCTACCGAGTTACTTTAATACAGACTAAAGCCTGATTCCTATATCGACTGTGAGACCCCGCCGGTAAGACGCTAGGCTCGGCGGCTTCTGTTCACATAAAAAGCTGCATCGCTAATAATCGCATAAAATGTTCGCTCGCCATGGCCTTTCGATAATGGTTACCTTCACCTGTACCGTGCACTTCGGGAAGGTTTTGCCTGCGGCTTTTCACGAAATTTGAACAGCGCTAAACTTTTGTGTTGACTGCCGGCAACTAGCAGTGGTACGCAGCGGTACCCGACGTGTAGGTTCACATTTCACCGCAATAGCCTAAGGTGCTGTCAACGGTGCTTTGCGGCGTATCTGGGAACCAAGCTTAATTGCATCAGTACTAAAGCTTTCTCCAGATTATTCACCAAGCACTTTACCTGTCTAAAATGTTTATGAATTGATACAATAATGTTGTGTCATCTATTTATATAGCATGTTCCAGTCCCCACTTCATCATGTTGGTATGTCCTTGGCGTACTCGCAACAATTTTCTGCTGCCTGCCATGTGGAATTGTGGGCCTGGTACACGCTATGATCGGGCAGCACGAGGCTGAAAGAGGCAATGTGCAAGCTCATCGCCGAAGAATGTATCAAGCTAAGTGCTGGACATCTTGGTCAATTGCCCTTGGTCTTCTCGTCCTCGTCCTTCTTACTGTTTGGGTAAGTACAACACGCATCGCATACAGAAACCCGGGTAGACAACTTCTGCTTGTTCAATGTACACTTTTATACAGTATTTATGAGAGCTTTTGTTACTTTTGTCTGTCAAGTATCTATGATATGATTATGTCTTGTTCACAATAATGCTAACAGAATATGTGAATCATTCAAGAAAACATTATATTTTGGTATATAGCTGTTTGCTGTATTTGCTATATGCTATAATAGTATAATGAACAAGTTTTTACCTGTTACATATAATAATAAGACAGTTATTGAATATGATATTGTTATCATATTTAAGGCTGTCCTTGGCTACATCTACTACTATGGATGGGACGATGACTATTACTATAAGAAATAAGCGCGGTACAGATGTCCATGGAAAGGTCTACAGTGCCGAAATCCACGAGGACTGCAAGACTAATAATAGATATTATAAAACTACATGTAGTTTGTGATATTATGCGGTAATTTCAACGACTGCTTGATATTTTCATGCAGATTAGGTAAAAAACTATAAATCAGCAGCAGAATGAAATTGTATAACTTTGTGAATTAAATAAACTTTTTAATATATTTTTCGAAAATAATTTTATTTTTCTCACTTATTTTGTTTGTAAATGTTTGCCAACAAATTATAGAGAATGTGAAAGTTCAATCAATGGTTGTATGCTATACTTAGTATGTAGTATATGTTGGTCATTTCATAGATGACTCCTTCCAAGGAGCGATGACAAGGAGGTGTAGTTTCACTAACAGATTATCCACTCGAATTACAATTCTTAGGTTTCGATAACCTGTTCTCGTTACGGTGGAGAAAAGTATGTAAAGGAATAACCTGCATGTACTTATGATACATTACGTGAAATAAAATCTCTCTCCCTCTCTCTCTCCCCCTCTCTCCCTCTCTCTCCCTCTCTCTCCCTCTCTCTCCCTCTCTCTCCCTCTCTCTCCTTCTCTCTCCCTCTCTCTCCCTCTCTCTCTCGCTCTCCCTATCTTTCCCTCTCTCTCCCTCTCTCTCCCTCTCTCCCTCTCTCTTCCCCTCTCTCCTCCTCTTTCCCTCTCTCTCTCTCTCTCTCTCTCTATCCCTCTCTCTCCCTCTCTCTCCCTCTCTCTCCCTCTCTCTCCCTCTCTCTCTCTCCCTCTCTCTTCTCCTCTCTCTCCCTCTTTTCCTCTCTCTCTCTCTCTCTCCCTCTCTCTCCCCCTCCCTCTCCCTCTCTCCCCCTCTCTCCCCCTCTCTCCTCCTCTCTCCCCCTCTCTCCTCCTCTCTCCCTCTCTCTCCCCCTCTCTCCCCCTCTCTCCCTCTCTCTCCTTCTCTTTCTCCCTCTCTTTCTCCCTCTCTCTCTCTCCCTCTCTCTCCCTCTCTCTCCCTCTCTCTCTCTCTCTCCCTCTCTTTCTCCCTCTCTCTCTCCCCCTCTCTCCCTCTCTCTCCCTCTCTCCCTCTCTCTCTCCCTCTCTCTCCCTCTCTCTCCCTCTCTCTCCCTCTCTTTCTCTCTCTTTCTCGCTCTCTCTCCCTCTCTCCCTGCTGTCGGTCATTTTGACAATGACTGTTTTATGTTTTGTCTTTATCACTGACTTCCGTACAGCTCTGTTTCACACCTTCTCTTGCCATCTGTTTGTGTCTGGCTCCCTCAACATTACGTCATGCTTTGCTACATGTTTGTATCTCAGCCTGGTCTGTCCTGTTTCCTTCATAGAGTCGTAAATATACGAGTATTCTTGGTAATCGTTCATGAACCATTATATGTGCACATGTTTCAGTTATCATAAACCTTTTCTATCAGGGCGTCTGCCATGAATAGGATGTCAGCCGTGTTTTAAGGTTTCGGGCCTCTTCACCTTATCTTTTCAAGTGGACCTCCTGCAATGTTGTGCAGTTGTCTCAGCATAAAGCTTTCCGCTATCTGACATTCAATCAAAGGTAACGCACCCGCTGTACCAGACTTGCAAGCAGAATCTACTTCGTCAGCAGAGCTATCTACTCATCCTAAAAATTTATGATTGAAACTTTCCAAATAGGGCCATTATGAAGCACACGGTTCCTTTTTGCTGTTTCGTCATATTTGTAACTTTGTAATGACTTTATATTGATAACTACAATAATTACAATAACAATAATAATATTTTTTCATGGTCTTGACTGTACTCCGCACATTTGCGTGCACAAATATGTAAACATATATATTTGAAGTTAATGCACAAAAATTTCACATACACGCATTAGCCTTTGTATAAATATATTCATGTATACGCTTATGTGTACATAAATCAAAACAATCACACACACACACACGCGCGCACGCACGCACACACACACACACGCATGTAGGCACACATACACACACATGTCATATATGTATGTCTGTGTATGCTACACAAACAGCTTGTGGGAGAAAGAAAGAGATCAGTTGCGGAGAGCAATTTATGATTAGATGTCATTCATGTCACCACCAGTGAGTGACCTCGTTTGGGAATTGAACCCCATCCTGTTAGCTGCAGGTCGGGTGTTCTAGCCCAGTAGACCACCCAGTAGACCACCCAGTAGACCACCCAGTAGACCACCCAGTAGACCACCCAGTAGACCACTCAGTAGACCACCCAGTAAACCACCCAGTAGACCACTCAGTAGACCACCCAGTAGACCACCCAGTAGACCACCCAGTAGACCACCCAGTAGACCACTCAGTAGACCACCCAGTAGACCACCCAGTAGACCACCCAGTAGACCACCCAGTAGACCACCCAGTAGACCACCCAGTAGACCACCCAGTAGACCACCCAGTAGACCACCCAGTAGACCACCCAGTAGACCACCCAGTAGACCACCCAGTAGACCACCCAGTAGACCACCCAGTAGACCACCCAGTAGACCACCCAGTAGACCACCCAGTAGACCACTTAGTAGACCACCCAGTAGACCACTCAGTAGACCACCCAGTAGACCACCCAGTAGACCACCCAGTAGACCACCCAGTAGACCACCCAGTAGACCACCCAGTAGACCACCCAGTAGACCACCCAGTAGACCACCCAGTAGACCACCCAGTAGACCACCCAGTAGACCACCCAGTAGACCACCCAGTAGACCACAGTTACTTTATAACATGTTACATTAAGCAGACTTTAATGTAATATCTTAGAACGAAGAACTTGGAATATGTTGATGGGAGTCGCAGCTACATGGTTATTGTTTATAGTGAGGTCTCTCGCTGTTATTACGTGAACTTCTGCTGCATGACAGAAGAAATTTGTTTTCCTTCTAGTCATCAGCGGAAAGTTATTTTCATCGAACTGCCAAGTGCACTTGATTGACAGCCATTGATCAATAAAAAACTAAAGGGAGAATAAGGTAGGGTGTTGAGCCTCCCCAAACTCTGACATCAGTATCGTTTTTCTCTTTGTGAAACTGCACTAAAATAACAATTTGTACAATGAGCACTCACCAGTACGTATTGATAAGCAGTCAAGCGTAATCTAATGTATTATGCTGAAGTGAACTTGAATGTGATAACCGGTAAACTATATATGAACTATATATGAGATTACACCTGTAGGAAATGATGGTGTAGTCATTTACATATATTATAGCAAACATATAATTTAGTCTTTCTCAGGCCATCTGCCAAGTATACTTATTTGTTCTATTACATCATCGTGACTCTTTTAATAATTCAACCAATCATAACGCCTGTTGTGCAAAATTAACCAACCATAATGCCTGTTGTGCAAAATTAACCAATTATGATGCCTGTTGTGCAAAGCCAACCAATAACAATGTCCGTTATGGTAATTCAACCAATAGTGAACCATAAAAAATCAATAGGTCTGAATTGCCAGAGGCTTACAGCTGCCTCCAGTCGATGTAGTAGAAGAAACGAGGTGATACTCAAATTTTACTCAAGGAAGCAAAGATGACGAAAGCTGGGATACCAGATAGCAAGCCTGTGTATACATCATTGCCCATGCCTCAAGTAGCTTCAGTTGACCCAAAGGTGGGAAATATAACAACTTTCATAGATGCTTTAGAGCAAATTTCAAAAACATACCGGTATATGGTGGTTTTATAAGTTACATTATTTGTATGTCTTTGCCACTTTTATTAAGTATTTTTTAAGGCTTGTATGGTGATTGACTCTTATTCTTGGCAAAGCATGGCCATTTATCAATGTGTAATAGCAATGTTTTGTTGCAAGGCCAACCCGCCAAGCACCACTTGCTGGTATGTCTGCGGACTGCTCTCTGCTATCTTCTGCTGCCTTCCATTCGGATTAATTGGCCTCGTGCATGCTATGGTTGCTCAGCAAGAGGGAGAGAAAGGAAATTATGCAGCGCATAGAATGAGACTACGCCAAGCTAAATGCTGGACCTCTTGGGCCATCGCTATTGGATTGGTCACTCTAATTGCAGCGGTAATTGACATTTGGACAGCTGCATCTAGTGCATTATTCAGGCTGTTACCTGCCACTTCAATCTCCAAATGCATCTACTTAAAGCAAACTGTCATTCTAAAATGGCTGCAATGATTTGTTAAAATATTTTGGACTTTGCCAAAGGATGCAGTAAATCCAATAAGAATGAATGTGTTTTGCAGATTGCCACCACACTCGAAATGACGGTCGGGGTTAGGGGTTTCTGTGGATATATCGATGACTGGGGCTGGGACGGGGACTGGAGTTGGGCTAGGAATGAGACTAGCTGGAACTCAACTAACTCCACTACCAGTGAATGGATGATGTGGAAGTAACTGCGACAGACACTATCATGTCAATCTGCATTTCTGATTATCCTTATAATACTTATCCTTATAACCTGTTATTCAGATCTTCTGCGAGTTTTGCTCACTTCTTGTTCTCAACGTTCCTTGAATAACTTTTATATAAATTACTATTTCTATATTAACTTATTCATTGACTTGCTAAAAAGCAATAAAGTTGGGTGTTACTTCTAGCTGAGTGTTACTTCTAGCGGTGCCAGTGCATCACTCATTGAAGAGCAAGATAGATTAGGTAGACAAACTGAAAATGGAGGTGATCCTGTCTGGACAGTTCTCAGTCAGAAAATGATATCAGCCGTTCAACTATATCTTTAGAGCACATCTGAGTGAAACAACGAGATGGATAGCTAAAGCACTAAATCCTCAAAACTAAATTTTACCTTCCTAGTTATAACAATTGGCTTGCTCATACTCTCTCTCTCTCTAAGTTATAACAATTGACTTGCTCATACTCTCTCTCTCTCTAAGTTATAACAATTGACTTGCTCATACTCTCTCTAAGTTATAAGAATTGGCTTGCTCATACTCTCTCTCTCTAAGTTATAACAATTGACTTGCTAGCACTCTCTCTCAAAGCTATAACAATAAACTTGCTAGCACAGCACTCTCTCTCTAAGTTATAATAATTGACTTGCTAGCTCTCTCTCTCTTTAAGTTATAACAATTAAATTGCTAGCACTCTCTCTCTATGCTATAACAATTGACTTGCTAGCACTTTCTCTATGTTATAACAATTGGCTTGCTATTACTCTCTCTCAAAGCTATAACAATAGACTTGTTAGCAGAGCACTCTTTCTAAGTTATAACAATTGGCTTGCTAGCACTCTCTCATTAAGTTAGAACAATTGACTTTCTAGTGCTCTCTCTCTCTCCATGTTATAACAACTGACTCTTTCGCTAGCTCTCTCTCTCTCTCTCTCTCTCTCTCTCTCGCTAGCTCTCATTCTCGCTAGCTCTCTCTCTCTCTCGCTAGCTCTCATTCTCGCTAGCTCTCTCTCTCTCTCTCTCTCTCTCGCTAGCTCTCATTCTCGCTAGCTCTCTCTCTCTCTCTCTCTCTCTCGCTAGCTCTCATTCTCGCTAGCTCTCTCTCTCTCTCTCTCTCTCTCTCTCTCTCTCTCTCTCTCTCGCTAGCTCTTATTCTCGCTAGCTCTCTCTCTCTCTCGCTAGCTCTCATTCTCGCTAGCTCTCTCTCTCTCGCTAGCTCTCATTCTCGCTAGCTCTCATTCTCGCTAGCTCTCATTCTCGCTAGCTCTCATTCTCGCTAGCTCTCATTCTCGCTAGCTCTCATTCTCGCTAGCTTTCTCTCTCTCGCAAGCTCTCATTTTCGCTAGCTCTCATTCTCGCTAGCTCTCATTCTCGCTAGCTTTCTCTCTCTCGCTAGCTCTCTCGCTAGCTCTCTCGCTAGCTCTCTCGCTAGCTCTCTCGCTAGCTCTCTCGCTAGCTCTCTCTCTCGCTAGCACTCTCTCTCGCTAGCACTCTCTCTCTCTCGCTAGCTCTCTCTCTCTCTCGCTAGCTCTCTCTCTCTCTCGCTAGCTCGCTCTCTCTCGCTAGCTCTCTCTCTTTCGCTAGATCTCTCTCTCTCGCTAGCTCTCTCTCGCTAGCTCTCTCTCTCGCTAGCTCTCTCTCTCGCTAGCTCTCTCGCTAGCTCTCTCTTTTTTGCTAGCTCTCTCTCTCCGCTAGCTCTCTCGCTAGCTCTCTCTCTCTTGCTAGCTCTCTCGCTAGCTCTCTCTCACTCAGTGGTAGCATGTCAATTGTTATCTATGTTATAACAATTGACATGCTAGTACTTTCTCTTTATGTTATAAAATTTAACTTAATTTTACTCACTTTTCAAATAACCGTAGTAACTTGCTGGTACAATACCATTTTATCTTTTATTTCAAAATATATCAATATAATGTGTTGATACAACTGATAGAATGACTATTCCGAAATATAAAAGCTGTAATTAAGAATCTCTTCTCAAAGATGTTTGGTGCTTGCTAATGGGTTCCTACCACTGAAGAGGGGACCTGGAGAAATTGAGGTTGGAAGTTTAGCAGTAAAGACGATTGTTACCATACCAAAAAGTCTGATCAAGTAGAAAGCATCAAAATAATTTATTGTAATGCAAGTTCTGTTTATTTTATTGTAAACAAAAAAATAAACAGAATATTTATTCCTTCCATATGACCTCCTAGCGAATGAGTCCAAATGATGACAGCTTAGAAGTTGTAAAAGACTATGTGGTTTGCTTTATTTCATCTTTGAAATACAAATCGTGAACAATACATTCTGAAAAGACAATCAAGGCATTTGAACATTGGAAAGACAACTGCTGTTCATAAGAACATAGCTCAGCCTGTGCTAGAACTGGAAACACAACTCCTTATAATTATATTACATAGGTATTTCGAGGTACAAACCACATACTGTGCAAACATAAATAGATTCGCAGTTTGCACATGTATAAGGAAAACTAAAATATTGACAACCACTAATTACAATGTTATTTTACATTTGTAGTTTCCTAGTTTGTCATGCAGTATCCTTTTTCTCCTGTTATTTTCTTTTGCAGTTACAGTTGTCAGTCACTTGAGCAATTGTCAGTCACTTGAGCAGTTGTCAGTCACTTGAGCAGTTTTCAGTCACTTGAGTAGTTGTCAGTCACTTGAGCAATTGTCAGTCACTTGAGCAGTTGTCAAACACTTGAGGAGTTGTCAGTCACTTGAGCAATTGTCCATCACTTGAGCAGTTGTCTTTCACATGCAAAGTTTCAAGTCACTACAATTATTTTTTCAATAAATCTCTGATAGTGAGTCAAATAAAGCTGTATTAAAGCTGACTGTTAAACACTACAGGATAGAAAATATTAAATGGAGTGAAGGTGCCTTCAGTGAGTTCTGTCTATTTTCACATGCTGCAGGTAGCAGAAAGAAGTGAAAATTCAT
Source organism: Watersipora subatra (assembly GCF_963576615.1). NCBI lineage: Eukaryota > Metazoa > Bryozoa > Gymnolaemata > Cheilostomatida > Watersiporidae > Watersipora > Watersipora subatra. The sequence continues at coordinate 49,059,377 of NC_088710.1, read as the reverse complement.
TGTAGGTATTAACTTGATGTTGTAAAATCTAAGCTTATATTTGCAATAGTTGGTCTATTTCAATTGCTGCATGTGTGACAAGTCATGATCTCTACTCTTCCAATATAGATACTTGTTGAATGCGCAGCGCTGCCGGGGTAATAAAAAGTTTCTGTACAAAAAATTTATTTTTATTTAACATTTACAACATTTACCATTCTAACTTTTGCACTCTATATTATAAAAAAAGTATTTTGTGCAGCTCAAATAAATTTAAAAAAAATAAAACAACTATAAAGGTACTTGAATGTGAAACAATTAGCAAGTAATGGCTAGATAGTCTGTTCTGCTACAATGACTACAATGAAAAATGATTTGATACTGATACAATTTATACAAATTAAAAAACATAATAAAAACAATGAACATGTTGAATTACTAATAACAACGAGTGCATGCAAGGGTGTGTATAAATAAGATCACTGCTGCAGCAAAAGCTCGGCATATTCAAAGTTTTGATGGATGATACTATTACCTCTCAATATAGGTACAGTTTGTCTAATAGTAGTATATATAATAGTACTAGTTTGTCAGATAGTTTGTCTAATCGAACGGAGAGATAATGCAGAGAGAATTCCTACTCGAGATAATACTACTGTCTACAAAAACAATTAGCTTTAAAAATTTAGTGAATGACCTTAGGAAGAACCGAAAGTTGGAGTGTGACGGCACATTTGAAATTGAAACAGCACATTGAAGATTACAAATTAAAAAGAAATACGTAATGGATTTTGAAATCGCTTTTAAAAAACTTTCAAAAGAAAAACAAACCCAAAGTACAGTAATGATATAATAATGGTATGATCAAAATAACTTTGTATAAATGTATTAAATTTTAGCATATTGAAACACAGCCCTACTATTATAGTTTACTGATTATCAGAAATAAATTATGTATTATGGGGTCTCTGATGAGCCTAAAGCGTTCTGCTGGAGTCAGGCAGCATTTCTATGTTATAGCAATAGTATTGGAGTGATGATGGCGCTGTCATAACAATATAAGACATACGCTGTCCATGGTAGCCATAGCTATTTCATGGAGCACTGTCTCTATATCATGAATCGCTGTCTCATTTTCCTAACTCTATTACTCTACTCAATGCTTTCAGCTATTACATAAGATTTCTAGACCATTGAGGTGATTCCCGCATCTCAATTGAAACTTACATAATATGAAGTATTTCATCTACCTGCATGTGGAATTGGTATACCGCTGAACAAAAAGAGAGATACGCGCAGTTAGTAATAAGTACAGTTTGAAAAATGACAAAACCTGGAGTAGTTCCGGCTCTTGACGTGTCAGAGGCAACCACCCACAGCTTGCTGAAGGAGTCAACTATTCCTATACCAGAGGGAGAAGACGTTAAACAAGAGGTACATAATTTGTGTCTATGTTCTTGCATGTATCGATAGCATCAGTTCAGAGAATGTTATAACTCTTATACTTTCTATGTCTATGGTCGACTGAATATCTAAATAATGAGTGCATTGATAAAGGTAGAAAGGCAGCATCCAAACCGTTACTGCTAGTGAGTTTAACAAAATTACCTAGCAACTAGCGTCTTTTGACTGTTAATCAAATACAGATGAAATGCTGACAAATCTATGATAACAAATCTATGATAGTTGACTTCCTAACAAACTGCTTTTGTATACTATCAGATATCTCTCTAAAACATCTGTGACATCAACACGAATGAATGGAATTATAGTTTTGTTATTAATACTACTACTACTACTACTACTACTACTACTACTACTACTACTACTACTACTACTACTACTACTACTACTACTACTACTACTACTACTACTACTACTATTACTACTACTACTACTACTACTACTACTACTACTATTACTACTACTATTACTACTACTACTACTACTACTACTACTACTACTAACTACTACTACTGAGAGCTTCATGCGCTATGAGAAATCTTCATGAGTAATCACTATTTGCTTAATTATCCCAAATCCGAGGAAGGAGACTGGGTTGTGTATTGGTAGAGTGTTTGACTGTTGCATCTGATGCTAGGGGTTCAAATCCTGTGTGAGTTGGTCTTTTTTTCCTAAGTCTCTTAGCATGGCTCCGAACAGACGAACATACACGGCTCTTATTATAGTAAAGATTACTGCTAAACCCATCAGCGTGTAAAATATGAAAAGGGAGACAACTGCAGTAGATGATTACACTCTCAGCAATATAACTCAGGTTTCAATGGAGAAAGTAGCCAAAATATTCACAATAGTTCCAACAGCGACAACTTAGAAATTCACATATTCAAGAAGTTCTTCAGGGATTTGATTTTGGATTGCATGGGTCCGACATGCGTCGCAATGTGAGTTATTTTCTCCTCATCACAACACGTGTAGTAACGTGATTACACTTAAGACATGTGATTAAATAATATTAAAAAAATATAAAGGATGACCATGTTAATATTGGTCTCATACAATTGAGTGCAGCTATATCCATTCATAGAATGAGATCATACAAAACAGACAACAGTTATCTTGTAGTTAAATGAAGAGCTCAGGCAATCAACTGAAGTAGAGCTAACATCGCACTGATAGCAGTACACTATACCTGACTGGGTAACCTAGAAGACAGCATGCTAGTGTGTTTTGCCTCAACTCAACACTGCATTATAATTTATTTTTTATAATTATAGCCCATACATTATACAAATGTAAAACTCTTTGTCAGGCAAAAGTAACTCTTAAAAATTTTTTGCAGTATATATTAAAGCTTTTGTTACTATATATTGTTGCAGTCTTCTGTTTGGTAGCCAGCATTACAAAGGTTGTTATTAGAGAAGAAAGTCCAAAATTCAAACATTTTGTTTGAACATGTTTCGTTTTATCATTTTTATTAGTTATTTCGTTTTGTTGTATGCTGAAATTGTGAGGAGTTTATTATTGAAAGCTTTCACCATGGTTAGCTATAGCTAGCTATAGCGTTAGCTATAGCTCTTACAACTTGTTAAAACATGACTGCGGATTTCTCTGTAAAGTTTCAGAATCAAAGCACCTTAAAATTTTACATATTTTGTAGTATTTCATATTTGGGTCTATCCATGATCACCATTGTTACAAATAGAGCATAAATTTAATTATAAAAGATTGGTATTGCATTTAAGATGATTTTAAATTAGATATTCTCTTAGAGCTTAACAAGCTCTTTCGAATGATGTATAATATGTCACACTAAAGTGAAAATATGAAATTGAAAATATGAAAATGAAAAAATGAATATTGATCATGTAATTGTGAGAATGTACTAACAAGATGTTTTAGAGCATTCTGCATGCTCTAAATCTTCTGTAAAACATTACTGACCTCTTTTTAGAGAGATTAGGACAAGACAGTGACTTGGCTATGTGATGAAATTCTACCCATGCTATATTTTTTATATTAACAACAAAAGTGTTTTTTGGCTTCACTCTAAAAAAAACTGCACTTTAGCTTTGAGGGCATCTACACTGTTTACCACTCTTACATAATGCCTAGAAGTTTTTTTTTCAAGCAGCAATGTTAGCACAAAATCACCTTCTTTCAATGTGCTTGCTAGTTGTTTGTTGGGTTCGGAATTGCACTCACTATCTGGATCACTGATTGCATGGTCATCAGGATCTATGTAAAAGTTAAAACTTTCCAATGGCATACTTTTACTTTTCTATTTGTTTTATTTTATCTTTCCTCATCTCTATTGCCATCTTCTGACAACCGTCTGGTGACCTTTGCTTGGGCTGTTTAGAAGTGCTCGATCAATCTTTTTACAGCTTTATCTTCAGATTGTGGGTTGCCAAATTGGGAAGTGGTTGCTACAAAAAATGAATACAAACTTTAATGACATTTTTTACAAGATACTTGAAACATTAACTTAAAACATCCATAATGTACGCAGATGTAGTAAAGCATTAAGTTTTAAAAAAAATGGGTGTACATACCTGGTGATTTTACTTTCAAAAGTTTTTTCCCGATCTCTGTATTGCTTAACTCTAATTCTTGCTTTTTTTCGAGTTTCCTCCAATTGATCATCTGTAAGTTGAGCTCTTTATTTTGTTCTACTCTTTTATTTTGACTAGCTTGGGCGGTCAAATATTGAGTTTATTGTTTTGAATATTGACGTATTTTTACGATATTTACACATCTGCTCTGCAGATGTTGTCTTACCCATGTAGAAAGCAGAAATGACCAGCAGACTTTCCACCTAATAATATTCTGTTTCAAGCACTTGTTACAAGTTACTCCCATGTGTAGATTTGATTAAATTTTGAACCATTCTCAGTATCGGAGTCTCAAGTCTTAGTAATACATTTGTAAGGTAGCAACCGTTTGCTAACTTGCTAGAAGATGCTTGTTAAGTTCCCACAACAACTTAAATTTACAATATAATGAGTAACTCATACATGAGAACATCAACAACGCCACAAATTACTGTTACATGTAAAATTCACTCAAATTAATCCTATAGTTAGATGAGTTGACGAGTGTAACAACGGTGACAGTGTAACAGCGGTGACGCAAATTTCGAAAATATGTGCAATTTTGAGCAAAACTGAAATTAGTTAAAGGTACAGCATATAAAGTTAGCATTGAAGACAAATTAGTACTAACTTTGAACTAATAATACAAGTGTAGTAGAAACTTATTGATGTTTCCTGTCACCATTGTTACTCAAAACATGCCAACTTATGAAAGAGCCCCACACCAATATATCTGTGCATGCAATGCCAATTTATGCATTAACGGGCAGCAAAGCCATTGTGAAATTCATTACAATTAGATATTTGTGTTCAGAGTAATATGTATACCATATACAAGCATCTCTATCTTGCCATTATGGCCATAAAGTATTTTGTGCATATACACTAACTTTAGCAAACTATTAAAACTGATAGAGGAGCACTACCCCCACAGTTATTTTCCATTTTAGGGTTTGATATGTATACTTCATATGTGAAGCATTATTTTAATGAAATTACTGTTTTGAGATTTTGCCAAAAAATTCATTTATTTATGGATAGACCCATTTAGCAACATGCCTACCTCTTTGTGGTCATATCATCTATCATAAGTATCCCCACGCCTACCTCTGGGTGGTCATATCCTCTATCATAAGTATCAACATGCCTACTTCTGGGTGGTCATATCCTCTATCATAAGTATCCCCACGCCTACCACTGGGTGGTCATATCATCTATCATAAGTATCAACATGCCTACCTCTGGGTGGTCATATCCTCTATCATGAATATCAACATGCCTACTTCTGGATGGTCATGTCCTTTATCGTAAGTATCAACATTCCTACTTCTGGGTGGTCATGTCCTTTATCGTAAGTATCAACATGCCTACCTCTTTGTGGCTTTTTGTTGCTTTGAATCCTTGTCAGCTCAACACAGTTGCCTACATGTATCTTGTTTGTTTTTACAATCGTTAGGCGAGTGTATCAAGCAGCACACTTCGGAAGGTTATTGCCGAAACTCTTTCTCACTGCCTTCCGGTGCCGTATGTTAATCCTGGGTATGTCAGGATGGTAATGGAAGACAAGGAGAGATGGAGTCTTCCAAGCAGTTGCATAACATCACCAATCAGTTTCAAGTCTCAGCTTCTAGTTGCTATAGTTGTTTCCATTTGCCTGATTGTGGTAGGTATTGCTAGTTATCTTTACTACCCATAATAACTTTCATAGTAACTGTTACTAGTACCTGTGACTAGTAGCTGCTACTAATAGCTGTTACTAGCAGTTGTGACTAGTAGCTGTTACTCGTAGTTGTTACTAATAGCTATTACCAGCAACTATTACTAGTAGCTGTTACTAGTAGCTGCTACTAGTAGCTGTTACTAGTACCTGTGACTAGTAGCTGCTACTAGTAGCTGTTACTAACAGTTGTTACTAGTAACTGGTATTAGTAGCCATTACTAGTAGCTGTTACTAGTAGCTGTTACTAGTAGCTGTTACTAGTAGCTGTTACTAGTAGCTGTTACTAGTAGCTGTTACTAGTAGCTGTTACTAGTAGCTGTTACTAGTAGCTGTTACTAGTAGCTGTTACTAGTAGCTGTTACTAGTAGCTGTTCTTAGTAGATGTTACTAGTAGCTGCTACTAGTAGCTGTTACTAGTAGATGTTACTAATAGCTGTTACTTGTAACTGGTACTAGTAGCCGTTACTAGTAGCCGTTACTAGTAGCCGTTACTAGTAGCCGTTACTAGCAACTGTAACTAGTAGCTGTTACTAGTAGCTGTTACTAGTAGCTGTTACTAGTAACTGTAACTAGTAGCTGTTACTAGTAGCTGTTACTAGTAGCTGTCACTAGTAGCTGTTCTTAGTAGGTGTTACTAGTAGCTGCTACTAGTAGCTGTTACTAGTAGATGTTACTAATAGCTGTTACTAGTAGCTGTGACTAATAGCTGTTACTAGTAACTGTTACTAGTAGCTGTTATTAGTAGCGGTGACTAGTAGCTGTTACTAATAGCTGTTACTCGTTGCTGTTACCAGTAGCTATTACTAGTAGCAGTGACTAGTAGCCGTTACTAGTAGCCGTTACTAGTAGCCGTTACTAGTAGATGTTACTAGTAGCTGTTACTAGTAGATGTTACTAGTAGCCGTTACTAGTAGCCATTACTAGTAGCCGTTACTATTAGCCGTTACTAGTAGATGTTACTAGTAGCCGTTACTAGTAGATGTTACTAGTAGCCGTTACTAGTAGCCGTTACTATCAGCCGTTACTAGTATCTGTTACTAGTAGCTGTTACTAGTAGCTGTTACTCGTTGCTGTTACTAGTAGCTCTATATCTATACACTGACACAGTAATTATTGCCAGTAGATGTCTCAAAAATAATCTGCCTACCTTAGAGACAGGATCTGAGGGTTTATGATGGTGGATATAATAAATTATGCTTTTTGGAATAAGTTGGTTACACATTGACACAGAAAACTTTGGAGTAAAATAACAATTAATTTATGTAATTTCGCAGCTGGGAAAATTGAAAAAACCAATACAAGTTGGACAACTCCTGCAACAGCAAATTATAATTGCGGAAATTCCTTTTCACACAAAGTATCACAACTGAGCAGTAAAACAAACTTTCCTTCACATAATGTTTGCTAAAAGGTATTACTAACCCACAATGCATCATCAATACATAATATAGCCTATTAGTAATTTAATGTTTCTTGTTGCAGTTATCCTCAGTTGTCATCATTCTTAGTCTACTGCAATGATGTGCTGCTGCAAGGTCAAGTGCTACTGCAAGATGGCATCAGCTAGCTTATTTCAACTACAGCTAATATTCCAATACTATTTATTTGATGTCAAAAGTACATCTGTTGGCTAATCACAATTGTTACAGCTGATAGCCATTTTTAGAACATTTTCACATCTCTCTATACAAGCTTTGTAGGATTGAGTCTTTTGTTGAAAGGAATGTGGTCATAATAATGTGGACATAATACCATAAGTTTTGGACAAAAGCAATAAAGGAAATTCTTTAAAAAGTTGTACACTCATAATTTCATGTTATGTTGAACACTAACCTCCGGTTTGGTGTCATATATTTAATGAATAAAGTGAACAGCATTATCTAGATTATTGGTGAAGCAATGGAGTAGATGACCAATGTTACAGAGCATTCAGAAGCTCTTCTATACAGTAACTAGTTTGGTTTTGATGAGAGAGTATGTTATTACACAACAAACTATGGCGGGTACAAAATATTAGACTATGGATTGCAACCCTGTGTACCTCTAGCTGATAAAAGAATAACAAAAAGTTGAAAAATGACAAAAAATGTAAGTATGGTTATTCTGTTGTTTCTGGAACCATACAGAAAAAAGTTTAAACAATAAAATAATGTCAATACTAAAAAAGAAAACAAATATTGACATCACAATGCTGCCATCTAAGACCCTATCCTTAAACTTATGGGGTGAGCACCTCCATTACAGTGTCTAATTGCATCAAACTAACATGGTTTTATATAACATTTATGTACATAAATATCAAAACAGGGAAATTGTAATAACCATAAATGACATAAAGAATTAAATATTTTATTAATAAAACGAAATTTGCAGTATAGATTTTACGTTTTTAGTGAGCAGGAGTAGACAACTCTCAGTAGGTAAGGCATTGCTTTAAACTAAGAAGTTTGTTGTTACAAAAGGCAAGCCAATACTTAAAATGGCTGCGCCTTTCTTTATCTGAAACTTGATCTGTTTGCATCTGTTTGATATGCTTGCAATCATTTCCAGGTGTTTTAACTTAAAAGCTATTTTTAAGCAGCTTTTACCAAATCTAAGCTTTGCTTTGCAAATTGTTTAGCTTTAAACACTTCAATTGCTGTAAATTTAAGTTGTTACAAACAAGTCCAGATCTTGTAAACTGAAAAGTATGCTTATTATTGAAAATGTGGTAATTGCTGCCAATACAACTGATTTTGATTATCTCACTAGTTGATGTATGATGGTACCTTCTCAAAATTTTTTACCCGATGAAAAGTTGAGAGAGCGGTAAAAAGTACAAATAAGAATCAAATAAAAACAGCTAAATTTTAATGATCCCTTTTTTGAGCGACACAAATTTGGTACCAAGCGAGTGAAATAAAAAACAGCAAGACGAGTTAAGTGATTATCAGAATGTAATTTTTAGCCACAGCTGCACCGCTGACAAATATGTTTTAGGATAGACGCGCTTCCAAGTAGATGAATTTTTAAGCTCCAAGGGAAACTGAGTCTATTATAGACTAGTCACATCTTTTGAGCAAAAGACTAGAAAACTTGCAGAAGGTGAATGTGAACAGATTCACTTCTGAACAAAATGTTTATGCTTCATGTTTACCATCTTCGCTGCTTCTTTACAGGACCTGCTCACAGAATACAGCAAACTTACTTTTGATCAAGTCAAATCAAATTGTGGTAAAAACAGTCAAAGACATTTTCTATCAACAAGTCAATCTCCAATACATTTTATACCTAATTATATAAAACCTGAAAAATCATACAGCCTTAATTTTGAACTCGGTGATGCAAAGTTTCAAACAATAAGTAAACACAGGGTAAGACCTAAAGTGCAGTCAAAGCCTATATGTAATGACCACGTATCCAAGCAGTGTTCAGTTTCATTGTACAACACCAGAGAGTTCTAGTGAAATAAGAATCACAAGTAATACGCAACTTTGAACTACTATTATGACAATGACAACTACTTTCTTTCACATTTTTCTCTATTTTTTTAGCATGCATGAAAGAAATGTGCAAATTTCCCAATTTAAAAGTTGGTTTCATTTTTACATTAGATTTCACTAAGATGAAAAACCGACAATAGATTCACGTACCGTAAACCGGGATTCACGTACCGTAAACCGGGATTCACGTACCGTAAACCGGGATTCACGTACCGTAAACCGGGATTACTTTGAATGCAGGGGTAACTTGGAACGCTTTTTGAAGTTTTGTTGAATTTATGTAATACAGTAGAATTACATCATGTCACACCATAAACATTGAATTCAAATATCATATATTGATATATGGATATTCTGCATAATAATTAGAAAAAAAAAATATATTGGTGCTTAACTTTGAAAACCTTTTTGAGAGACTCTTTAGCAGCCATATTGGAGCAGATGAAATTCACACATCACAAAGGTAAGCTAAATTTAATTACAAATCTAAAACCTAAATGAGCTAAAACATTTCCACAGCTGATAATATATTCTATTTCATGTTCTTCACCCATATTTGCCTTTAAAAGCAGCAATTATAATGATTATGTTTTGGATTAGACCAAAATTGATCAAGAACCCCAATACAGAGCCTACACGTGGTTACTTTGAACGCCGTTCAAAGTGCTTCCATGTGTGTACTTGAAGCCCAGAAATACTAGTATTTTATTTGTTGATAGCTGAATATTGTATAAACTTATTAAAATCTACCCTAGATTGATGTCAAAAACTTATTTGGTCATTTGCTTCTCATTTATAATGTTCTGAAACAATCATTACCATATGGTGCGAACTTACAAGAGATGTCCAGATGCTCGGAAATACAAACAGTTTGATGCCGAAACTCTCAAGAAAGCTTTAGATTCCATGAAAAGTGGATCAATGTCTTTAAGAGCTGCAAGCAAGCATTATGGGATATCACTGAAGACTTTGTCTTATAAATCACGCCAAAAACACCCAAAATCTCCAGGGGCTCAACTCGTTTTTACCATCCAGGAGGAGCAAGCATTCACCAATCATATCATTAAAGTGTCAGAATGGGGTTTCCCATTTGATATGATGGACATCAGAGTACTTGTGCGTACATATCTCACTGTTACCGGAAGGGTCGTCAAATGTTTCCAGGGCAACCTTCCGTCAACTGACTGGGTAAAGTCATTCATTACAAGGCACAAAGACAAACTTTGCACAAGAACATGCCAAAAAATCAAACGTTCCAGAGCTAGAGTGAGTGCAGAAGAAGTCAGGCAATGTTTTAACAACTTGGAGAGTACTCTCAGAGAAGCTGGATTCCCTCCCTTTTCCAACATCTTCAATTGTGACAAAACCAATTTGAGCGATGATCCAGGGGTGAAAAAATGTGTCTTTAAGAGGGGTGTGAAACATGCAAAGAGAGTGAAAGACAGCTCCAAAACCAGCATTCCTCTTATGTACTGTAGAGATGCTAATGGGAACTTCCTACCACCGTATGTAGTCTACAAGGCCAAAGAATTGTGGACAACTTATTATTTAGGACCCTCGCAACAACTAGACGAAGATGAAGAAACAGAGATGCCAGTTATTGATGGTGATGCTGAAGATAACACTGATGAGCCGGAGATAACTGAGACGGTGATAAATTTTAAGGATCAGGGAGTTAACAGGACCGAGGTTAAAGAAGGGGTGTTTGCTATATTCAAATATGAAGGGGAGTTTTATCCTGACAAAGTACTGGAGTTAGATGAAGATGGGGTCACCATCAGCAGCATGATAAAGTGCAAAAGGGCAGGATGGCGATGGCCTAATACTGCAGACATATGACACTACGATTGGTCAGAGATAGTGATGCCAACATTGGCTACATTGTGTTAAATAATCGAGAGGTCATATCTTTCCCGGATATAGAAAACCGATGGGGCCCATAAACGGGACATAAACTTACTCGCCATTGATTGAATGAATTGCATTACACATTGTGTTTGTTTCCAGGTAATAATAATAATGAAATAAAATGTTTTAATAACTTTTTACTCTAGTGTTTTGCATTGATTTGAACAACTTTTAGACCTATTCAAAGTAGCCCCGCGCCAGGGGCTACTTTGAACACATGATTTATCTCACCTTGCTTAACAAGCAACGATTGATGAATGTTGCTGATCAACTTAATGGCTTCTACCAACCACAGCCCCAATACTGGGCACAAGTGATTGTGTGGGGCTTGCAGTACTTGCACGGTAGCTGTGGTTAAAGTGCAAAATTGTTCAAAGTAGCCCCGGTTTACGGTACATATTACCAATGATATACAGCCCCAGGGGGCTGTATATCATTAATATTACTAAAATAAAAGCGTGACAGATTTATTTAGAAACATGAATTGTCTTCTCTTAGAGTTATGGTAAAACAACTTTCAATTTTACATGCTCATATGTGTGTGTGTATTCTCAATTTAAACTTATAAATTTCTATCAAACTTTATTTAAATATATCCAGAGCAAAAGTTTAATTGTTACAATATAAAGAATTTTAGTTTCAGAAACTTAGTGCTTCTATTATTGGATAAAATTATTATTTCAGTATAATACTGCAACATTGGTGAAATTAACTATGGTGAATACGTGCATTGTAGTATTAAAACTCAAGCAAGACAACTTCAATAGAGACTTGTGCCAGACACTGCTGTAGAAATTAGTATTAAAAATAGATGGTAAAGATTAGGTTAATATTTTTTGTATATGTGACATGCCGAGCTCTACTCGATATGAATTGGTATAATGAAAAACACCCACACCTCGCACTTAGAACATCGGTTTTTTACCTCAAATCGTAGTTTTACATTGAATTAGTCCTATTGTTACTTACAGTATCACCTTTAGGTATGCTGCTTGTATTGTGTGAATGCAATGAATCAAGATCAATTATATAAATTAAAACAGTAAGTTTTTGTTGTTTAATTATTTCTCACTGTTTGTTTTCTTTTTTAAAGGTTTGCCTATTGCTATCAAAGTGGTAGATAGTTCACATCAATCACGGCTGCGTAAAATCATTGTTTATTATTGTAGCATAGTCAAGATTTTGTCAAGAGGATTCTTCTTGTATGCTCATGAATAATTCTTAAACATGACTATGAGAGATTTTATTAGCGCACAAGCTACATATGTATTTTTATAATTAATACTAATAATTGATTTTAGTTGACAGAAATGGAGTGACTAAATAGAGTTCTGTCTCTCAGCAGTATGGTGTCACAGAGATTACCATTGTCTTTCTCTCTGCCAAGAAGTATAGTCACCAAAGAGAGATGGTCTCATACATGTAGTTGCCGTATCTTTGATAATCGCATTATCATTGTCACCGCGTAGATTGTCTGTAATAATTTAAATAAAGCTAGTCTGCTTTTCATAATAAATGGAGTCGTCATTTCGTAACACTAAACTTAAACTGCATCTACTAACATAAAAATATTCATCAAAACTTAAACACCTGCATATTCCAGCTAACTATTCTCTGCGCAGTATAAACATATATATATATAGTGTATTCCTCAAAGTATCTGTGTATGTATGTGTGTCCAGCTATAGCTGTTAAAATCTTGGAATAAAGAATCCGTACCGAGAAAGATTGGATCTCAGACCCTCCCATTCCTTAGTCTGATGTCATACCCATTAGACTACAGAGATTGAACTGTTCCTACAGAGAGCAAATACTCAACGGCTTTGCCTACTATGCAGGGTGGCTGCACAAGTAAGTGAACAGCATAAAGCCGGGTTCCCATATACGTCGCAAAGCACCGGCGACACACTGCAGGCTATTAGCGATGAAATGGGAACGTATGCGCCGAGGACTGCTGAGGATCGCCGGTAGTTGCCGGCGGCATCGCAATAGTTTAGCGCTGTTCAAATTTCGCAAACGGCCGCAGGCAAAACCTTCCCGAAATGCACTGTATGGGTAAAGGTCACCATTATAAGAACGGCATGGCGAGTGAACATTTTATTTGATTACGCAATTATGTTTACGATGTTATTAACGATGTGGCTTTTATGTGAACATTAAACTGCGCCGAGCACCGCAAGTGTTTTGCTGCGCGATATTACCGCCGATGCTTTGCGACGTATATGGGAACCAGGTTTTAGTAAGCTTACTAAATTTTCCATTGGCAATGTGACAAGCTAATAGCAAGTGGTAGGCAACTCTCATTACTTCTCATTGTTTATAACATGATTTTTAACAACCAAGCAACGCCGGAAAGCACAGCTAGTCTTTGCTATAGTAAGAGACGTGTCCATCTTCTGCCTAAAGCCACCGTTCGATGTTGGGAAAAATACTACTTGTATAGGATTTGAACTCGCATGTCTGACTTTGCAGGTAGGCACGCTACCACCTGCATCACTCAAACACCTTGCTGCACATTGAAATAGTTGTGCGAATAATTATTACACCTGATGATTTCCCCGGCACATTTCTCCAAACTGCCAGGGTAATAGCGATAATAACAACTATGTCTAAAAATTAGTATTACGGTTCTCCTTTGAATTATGCATTGCCAAAATTCCCAAAAGAGCTTCACAAAGCTACTTTCACTTACTGTAGCGAGAATTGTGAGCATTCCAAGCACGATTGACCAGGAAGTCCAGCATTTAGCTTGTCGCATTCGCTTTTTATAGCTAGGTAGGTTTCCTCTCTCTCCCTCATGCGTGGCAATCAGGACATGCATGAGACCGATAATTCCACATGGCAGGCAGCAGCAGATAGTGGAGAGTATTCCAAGCACATACCAGACTTTAGCACCGGATAGAATAATCACCTGCAAAATGATGTGAAAATGTTTAGTTGTTTTTAAATAAATTAGGTATTTATTCTTCTGCAAACTCATTCAATCAGAACTTACATCCGGCTGCTGTGCTTTGTTGTCAGTAGACGCAAGTGCTGAGTAAAGAAGAGGTGGGTTTAGACCAGCTGGTTTCTCTTCTGAATACACTGACATGATTTTTTTGCTATTATGTTTAGATAAAGTTCGTGTAGACAGCTGTACACAAACCTGGTGCACTGACTCTAGTCCACTTGTTTATTGACCATTGTTGCATAGTAGCATTGTGCAAAGATACATATTGAACAGAGTTGTGGGGCAAAGCTAATGGCAAAAATGTTAAACTCTTCTTCACTATGTGCAGATTGAATAATTCACTATGCTCATTGTGTACTGAGTGTTTTTTATTATTTTTTTCCGAAACTATTGTTTTTAGCAATAATACATATATATATATATATATATATATATAGAATAGAATGCCAGTTCAAAACTTTTCTAACATAGTGCTCAATTACTAAAAGCAAGAGCTGAAATATAGCGAAGTGAGAGTTGACTAAAAAAGCTTTATTACTATTAGTTTCATATACATAGTAAAATGTACAATCCTCAGATAAAACTCATTTACTAGTGACAAGCAGGTAAGATGTACCGTGAACAACCCCACTATAGGATTAAAACATAATTGTATGAAAGCCATGTTGTTAAGTATATGGCTAGGTTATGTTACTAGAAAATAAGAATTTTTTACCGTGGCGACATGTAGAAATGAGTTCTTGTCTCTTATTATTATATTAATGCATTATTATTATCTGTGCATCTCAAAAAAGGGTTTGATTCCTGTGAGGTACAATATTTTTTCATAATGCTTTTAGCTGGCTTCGAAAAGACACAGCTCTTATTATAGTAAGTATTAGAATATTAGCTTAGGTTAATAGCTTAAGTTACTCCAATTCATTAGGTAAAGAAACTTAACCAATGGCATTTACATTAATTGCTGCTGTTTATAACCAATTTTAAATCTTGAGCAAATGTGTAGCATAAAAAGTAACTAGAAATTCCACTGTCATACAGCCAACGATCAAAGGGATAATGGAAAAAGAAAGGGTGCTGCCGGTTGAGAAATGCAATATTAGCAGTCAAATGGCACTGCAGTGCAATAGGAGAACTGTAATAGTAGCTGCAATGGTAGCTGTAATGTACTGGGTGTTATTATGTACAACAAACAGCAATAATGAAAGGAAAAGATTATATGTTTATATCTCTCCCCTGCAATAGGAGAAATGCAATATTAGAAGTAAAATGGCAAGCTGCTGTGTAATATAAACAGGCTGGGGACTGTATATCATTGGTCATAGCAACCAATATCAAGAAGTTGTGATATTTATCTACATTTCTGTATTTATACCTACAAAATTATGCTGAATTTAAAAATCTAAACAGATTTTAGCTGGTCATCATAGAAATAGATGTATACCTATAAGAAAATGTAGGCCTATTACTTAATTTTGTAGATATTAAAAACAGCTTGGCAGTACCGCGATATTGGGCACAGCTGCAGTATCATCAACAAAATCTTTAGAAAAATAATAACAGTAACATATTGAACCCATCGGTCACTATATACTTTGATCTTGTAAATTCGAATGAATATTCTTATAATTAAATCTTATAATAATCCTATAAAACCAAATAATTATTCTTATAATTAAATATTGTTAGAATCATTAGAAAAATATCATCATCATTTCCTTTACTTTCATTGTTTTGGGCATCAGTTGGAATACCAAAGTACTCATTATAAGTGTCCAAAATGTCAGTTACTTTGAAATCGGCAAAAAAGAAACAATTACTTTTCAGCACTTCTACGTTAATTACAGAAACCTTCAGCAATTGGACAATGCTCATAGATTGGTGAAATGTGCACGTTTTTTTCGTGAAATGCGCACGACTGAATGATTCTACTCTCTGTCACACGGCCTTATCGGCGTTTCGTTGGCCGGTCTTAGTTTTGATTAAAAAAAGCTTGTCAAGTTTTTATTGCGGTTTTAGGCCAAATTAATCTGTCTATTTATGTATAATCCGATCAGATGGGTTAGTTTTAGGATATTGGGTCAACTTTTCAAGGACTTGGTAACATATTTAAATATGTTTATATGTGTTTTGTATCATTATTATACTTAAATGACTCCATTGGAAAATGGTTAAATTTGTTGATGAGATTTCGGTTCAAGGGTTTGTTCACGGCCGTTAACGGATAATTTTTCGGGAGTTGTGTGCACATATGCATTTATCATAAATCTCCCAAACAATCACTTCGCTCGTGTTTGGTCGTTGGAGAAGTGTTTTTCAACAATCTGATTTAACTATGCCTTGAGTTTTCGAATAATTAAATTATGCTTTGGCTAAACATAGTCAGAAACAAACAGATACCTTCATTTAAAAGTTAGAGTAGTAAATGCTGTATATGTTGATAAAAAATAAATTTTCTATGCGAAAACTCTTTTTATTCCCCTTGTAACGCCGGGCATTCAGCTAGTATATATATACGTAGATCTATACACACAATGCAAAGCGCAAATCAAGATTTCTTTGCCATTGGCCTTGGGTATATAAACTGTATATAGATAGCTATATGCCTGTATATAGATGCGTATACACTCCCACATACAGCTGAATATCACTCGATCTCTGTGACAATAGAACCACACACTGATGATGAGGAACCTGACTGACACACCAAACCTCTCTATGGTGTCTACCACCAACAAGTATTCGAGATTGGTGACCTCTACCACACATATGGCTGAGCACAAAGGTGATCTAACGGCCAATCCAGGGTCATTAATCATGGCAGCACAGGAGCAAGCGCACCAAGCTAGGTAACTCCAACCCACTTTCACAGATCTGTGATGCTAGAAGTGATCTAGATGCAGACTTAGTAAGGATGCACCAGAGACCAACCAACATATCATCAGTGGATACAAGCAGCTAGCTGGACATGCATACACCGAGCGGTGGCATAATCAGCTCGTCGGTGTGATGTTCAGAAGTGCTGTATGCATGATGAGTATAGCCTTGATAAACCACAACACCGGTGGCAAACTCTAGAGAAGGTTTATGAGACCGACCTTGCTAAACTCCTCTGGAGCTTCTTCATCGGAACTGACAAGCATGTCTTGGCAGACCAGCCAGATATTGTAATGGTGGACAAGGAAAGCAAGAGGGCTACTATGATAAATATAACAGTACCATTAGTTACAACATAGCCAGGCATGATAAGGTAGCATTAGAAAAATATCTCCCACCTAAAGAGGAGATTGGAAAGTGCTGACACGCAAGAGCAACTATAATTTCAGAAGTCATCAGGCAATTATAGCACCTGCACGCCAAATGTGGCAGGCCAAAATGCCGGCAACAATCAACGCAAGCAAGTTGCAGAAAACGGGAGTTGCCAAGCTGGAAACGGCAATGAATTTGAGGCGAGTGCTCATTCTCCCAGGTCTCCGGTAGCAGACCCGAGCTTGTTACGTCATTACCAAATCTCTTGGAAGTCTAGGCATGTATTTTTCTTCTAATAAAATCTTTCTTTTTGTAAATAAGTTCAAGCAGGCTAACTGAAGCATGGAGCTTTGTGTATTTTAACTTATCGCTGCTAAATATTGGCTGGTATAATAAGTATATGCACAAATATTCTATAGTATGGCAAACAGGCTGTGTGGCGTAGTTGAATTCCAGTGCTAAGCAGGTTTCTTTTTTCCTAAAATTTTATCGCTTCAACTGAATACACCAATGACAGATGACAGACAGACAAACACTAAGATCTATATATACGGTGTATATTTAAAATGTAGTAAACACCGTAAATTCTGGCATACAAGTCGACCCAGCGTATTAATCGAAGTCTAAAATTTGGTTTTAAAATCCTGGTTTTAGCATGTACCTGCCATATAAGTCGATCCCTATCTCTGGCTCAAATCGTATGATCGTTAATAGTTCAGTAGGCATCAGAAGCGGGTGATGCGTAGCTGAAGAAATGGCATTCAAAAACTCCATCAGCAAAAATGCTCGGTCTTTTTGTGCTGTCCCTAATATGTACCACAATTAACAAAAAAACCTGGGACGACAGTTCTAGTGAAAACCACAAGGCATGACAAACAATACATCACCACCGTATCGGCCTGCCTCACCAATAGAACGAAACTGCTACCTTTGATAGCATGTACATTTTTAACAGAAAGGTTATGCTGCAAGACAGAATTCTGTTAGGAATCATGATTCATGTACAAGCAAAAGGATAGATGGACAATATTGCCAAATACTGGCCATAGATTACCAAAGTGTCAACTTGTAGGCAGATATTACAAAAGAGCGTCAGATTAAAAAAGTACGTTATTACAGAAGAGAATCCTAGCGATGACAATTTGAATAGAGAAGAATGGGATCTCGTGTTTGATCCATCTAATGATTAGTAGGATTACTAGTATTTTACTATTTTGTAAATAAATCCCTATATGTCATATCATGTAATTTTAAATTGCGATGGTATTTTGAAGTTGAATTTTACTAGAAATCGTGTCATAAAAAACGTGACTGTAGTATAAGTTGAGGATAGATTTTTAATCTTGAAATTTGGCAATGAAATTTTTGACGTAAATACCGGAAGTTCTGGCATATATATTTAATAATAATAATTATCTGTGCCACTAAAACTATCTATGATTGCAGCTTACATATGATAGCAGATCTTCACTTAGCTCAATTATAAGCAATCTTTATAGCCGAGTCTAGGCTTTCCTTGATTTCATTTGTCATCACATAGTAGTTCATTTATCCCATGAGTTATTTATATAGCATATATATATATATATATATATATATATATATATATATATATATATATATATATATATATATATATATATATATGTATATATATATATATGTATATATATATATATATATATACATGTATATATATACTATATACATGTATATATATACTATATATATACTATATATATATATACTAGCTGTGCTACCCGGCGTTGCCCAGGTAATAAAAGTCTGGACAGAAAATTGATTTGTATTTAACATATAACAGCATTTACCATTCTAACTTTCAAACTACATATCATGAGAGAAGTGTTTCGTGTAGTTGAAATAAATTAAGAGAAAAATGAAAACAACTATGAAGGTTGTAAAACTTTGTCAAACAACTGTAACTTTCAAGCTATTAGTCTGGCACATTGCCAAAGAAAAAATCCAGTAAGCTGCTAGGCTTCTAATGACGGTACTCCATGACATATGAGTTATTTATATAGCATATATATATTCATTTATGTATATTATATGTACAGTATATTCACATATACTAAATACATGTACATATTTAATCATATATATTTATATAAGTCTAGCTAGCCAAATAGCTAGCGAGCGCTCTATGCTGAAATCTGAAAATTTTGCAGTCAGCATTGTCATCTGATGCCGCTGTCTGTCAAACTTGCTCAATGAACCAAACAATTATCTACTGTCAATAATAATTTGAGGTTACCTATATACACCATATATCCTGATAAACTCCTTATTAGGTTACCTATATACACCATATTATATCCTGATAAACTCCTTATTTTCTGTGTTTTCCTTTGCTATGGTAAGTTGTGCCCAGCTCAAATTGGTAGCATCATTGACATTATATGTGTAAGTTGTATGAAAATGTTATATTATATTTATATTAGTATATTATATATGTATGTAGAAAAAACTTGAGATTGTCTCCAAATTATAATTTTAAAATAGATTTATACTTAAAAAGCAAAATTTAAATGACTATCTGGCAGACAATGGCTTTAATAATCAACTCTTGTCAACTTTGATATAGAGTTAATTGAATATAATTCTTGGCTTGGATAACGGAAATTCTGTGGAGTTTCTCATCGTCTCATTCGACCAGAAATAATAGTCATCAGGGGGAGACAACACTCCTCCACACCAATACTCATAAGCCTGTGAGAACCCGACTGTTGCTCCCACCGTGTAGAGTATCTGAAACACAAACAGCAGGAGTTGTGTCCTCATAGCTGATTTTATTAGAGTTTTTGCAATTTTGTTTTAGTTCTTTTAAATCTAATTTTTAAATATTATTTTTTGAAACGTGTGAGTAGGGCTAATCATTTTTTATATTTTCAATCCTAAAATTTGTTCTATTTCAGTATATTTATAACTATTTTTTATTTAAAACTGCTAGTAATTTTGGGTTAAAATTTACACTTTGTTTAGGACATATATAGGATGTTTAGGATATATGTTTATGAAAATATATAAAAGAAAAAGTGAGCAGTTTGACTCGCTGTGAATCTTTTAGTCTTTTGATATTTTTACAGCTCTTTGCACATCCCTGAGCTAAACCATTTATATTGATAGATGGAGGCTCAGCTTCAACTTGAAACGCCACTATGTTCATAATACTTACGAGAGCTGTGATAGCCAAAAATCCGAGGATGATAGAGCAGGAAGTCCAACATTTAGCTTGTCGCATTCGTCTCCGATAGCCAAGTAGGTTTCCTCTCTCTCCTTCATGTTTGGCAATCATAGCATGCACAAGTCCGACAACTCCACACGGCAAGCAGCAGAAAATAGTGGAGAGAATTCCACAGACATACCAGCAGGTCGTACTTGGCGCCTAAAACATGTTTGTATCATTGACCTTCTGTTCACAATATAATTAGAGTACCACCTTCCCGCAGACTTGTCAACCAAAAGCAGATTCTCATGCTAAACCCACCTTTGGATCTGCTCCTTCATGGTCAGGTAGCTCAACTGTGGTGTAATGTGGTGGTTGCTCCAGCTCAGTCGGTTTCCCGTCTGATTGCGCTACCTTTGCCTTCGTCATAACGCTAGTAGGAGTATAAGGCAGCTTCTTTTCTATATGCTCTGTCATCTACTGACGAGATCTCTACTATGGCCGCTCTTTATATCCTCGACTGTCAATACAATTCTGATCAGTTTGCCTATTGATTATGTATTGAACTGTGTACACTACGGCTATACAGTACTAGTAGTTTCATTGCTTAGACTGGTACCAACCAGCACCTATTGAAAGTGAGAATGCTTTTACCTACTGCCATATCCCAAATACCTGCTCTAATTAGGGCAGACTAAATTAATGTTTATTACTGTTCACAGCCTAGCATTTAGTGATGTAATCTTTAAAGTACAAAATCATTTGGTTTGGTATTCATCATTGTAGACAATATTATTGTAAATGTATTAATATTAACAACAATAATATTATTAATAATGTATTAACGAAAATATATGTGATCTATTATTTTATATACATAGATCATCCTATGTAAATAAAACTCATCTTTGGTGGTGAAGGTGCCACGATGGTGTTAATGTAACAAAGTTTACATGCGGATAGCTGGCATGAACCAGTAAGAATAGTGTGGTTCACACTTCTGATGTTCCTAATTGAATGCTAATAATAGGAGTATTACAGTAGACTGAAGCGTAATCAAGGTCGTACAGTAGCTGCTGCTTGCTCAGTACCAGTTTGGGCTAACTTCATTGTTTGGAGAGAAACAGGATATTACACAATAGCATGGGAGGAGTCAGTCAATAGTAATACTAGTGCTCAGGGTGACTCATTCTAAATGCATGATGTTTGTAATATCTATTGACCTAGTCATGACAAACATGAACACTTAAATCAGCTGTTTACCTGCATTATAAGCTACCTATGCGTAGTTATTACTCATCTTTATAGCAAGCTGTGATGAACTTCTTGAATAAAGCGGATCTTTTATAAATATAGTTATTTTTTCAACATGAAATATGTGATGCTGGAAGAATGTTGAAATGCTGAGTCTAAAAGGCTCAGTAGAGCAAGCATAGAACGTACTGATGACCAAAAGGGCCAAATAAACTCCTGATACCTTTATGTCTTCACTCATCCCATATAATCATAATTGTGTTTGAGTAGCAATATAATACAATATGTTATAATACAAATTATATTATACAATGTATATAATATATAATACGTATATAGTCGCAGAGTCGCTATGCTTATTTTAACCCAGATGACTCATATTGCTCAATGAATACATTGCATCATAAGTCGCTTAATGGGTTAGTGTGCCGCCTTGTGAACAGGAGGTTCTGAGATCAAATCTACTGCGATACGGATTTTCCATTGCTAGACTTTAATGTATAGCTGGACTATACATCATCTTGTCATCGTCGATGACAGACAATGACAAACTTTGAGATTTAGATACATAGATACGGCACAATGTTATGTACAATAAAATAATATATGTAGTATAAGGTAATATTCTATACAAAAAATAGTATAATCTTTACTATAATAAATGTCCTTTTTGTCTGTCCGAAACAACAGTTGGAGGCTGGGAAAAAATATTACGTTCTACAGGATCCGAACTCGTGATTTCTAATCCTTCTAGAGTCGACTGTTGTCTAGCTTTTGAGAATAATTGTGAAGACAGTTAACTATTTGCTGTGCTTTTATGGTGTACCTTACAATCTATCACAGCACACAATATTGACGGAGTGCTAGTGTAATATAATATAATATAAAAGTTTACACTCAATCGCTTAATATCTACAGAAATAAATAAATGTACGGGCAGTCGTCCTCTCTCTTCTATCAACCCCATCCGGCATTTACACTTGCTAGGAAACCTAAAACAGTAGTTCCAATGATCTCTTGTGAAAGTTATTCATATCTACTATGTAAATACATGCTTAAGAGTTCCAGATTTCTTTTTCTAGATTATAAATTGTACTATAAATAAATATTATAATGTAAATAAATATTAAAAATGCTAGATTTATTTGTTGACTTGAAGCTGTATTCTCACTGATAATGATGCCGATAATAGTGTTGGTAGAACATCAGCTAGTAATGTATATGAAATACACAACGACAATATGTCAGATGTTCCAGGAAATAGTGATAGATTATCTCCCCTTCACCGACTTGTCACAGCATCATCACTCTGGAGAGGCTATCAGTGTAGCCAGTGATGCATGTTTTATACATATTTACTGGCGCTTTATATTAAAATTGACACAGTGTTTACATTAATCTAATTGAAATTTAGCAAAATAAGGTCTAGAATCATCGGCGCAAACATAGCAGAGTTAAGTATAATCAATGATATACAGCCCAATGGGGCCTGGGGCCCCATTGGGGCCTGGGGCCTGGGGCCCATGGGGCTGTATATCATTGGTATAATAAGCCGTTGGCTTTTTATGATACATGTATATGCCCTACTACGACATTGCATTTTGCCAAAAATTGTGAAATTTAATTTTATAAATAAAAT
Organism: Watersipora subatra; assembly: GCF_963576615.1. Lineage (NCBI taxonomy): Eukaryota > Metazoa > Bryozoa > Gymnolaemata > Cheilostomatida > Watersiporidae > Watersipora > Watersipora subatra. The sequence continues at coordinate 49,035,957 of NC_088710.1, read as the reverse complement.
ACACATTTTTGATATAACTATAGTTTGGATATTAGATCATGTAGGCCAATGTTTGGTGTGTGGCTTCAATATTTTGTGGAGATCATAGCAATTTATGGCTGCTGTAATAAGAGGCCAGCTCTTATTGGAAGAACAACTGTAGATTAAGTTATTGCGCAACAACAGCGTAGCGTTCACACATGAGCTGCTCCTTGATCAATAGTTCTAACCCAGTACGTCATTGTGATAAACAAATTGCATAGACCGACAAGTGAAGATAAAAGAGGCGCTGCTAGTAATCGTTGGAGCATTTTTCAGTCGGTATCCACAACTCAAGACCAAATATGACAAAGTCTAACCTTCTGAATTCAGAGGAAAAGCCAGCTGGCCAGAACCCGGAACCACTTTATACTGCAGTTCAGCTGAATGATTACGATGGACAGCTTCGAGGGGTAAGTGCTGTATAAATATGATCCATGGGATGTAAATGTTTGCTTATGAACCATTGATAGACGTTGGTAATGTTCTTGTAGGGGGCAAGACTACCCGGAAACACCTGCTGGTATGTCTGTGGAATTCTCTCCACTATTTTCTGCTGCTTGCCGTGTGGAGTTGTCGGACTTGTGCATGCTATGATTGCCAAGCATGAGGGAGAGAGAGGAAATCTACCAGGCTATCAGACCCGAATGCGACAAGCTAAATGCTGGACTTCCTGGTCTATCGTCCTTGGCCTTCTTACACTTATCGCCTTCGTAAGTACCGCAGTTTACTTCTAGTTAGAGACTCTTCGTGTTCCTAATTATGTCTGAATGTTTTTATTATCTTAAAAAAAAATGTGCAGACCAGAATCATACACATATTTTCAACATCGATATTATATCAGAGCGCTCACATGTTCACATTGTATTGCCATATGTCGGGGTTGTCTTCTCACAAATTATTCAGCGACTATCCATCGATTTTTGACGTTATCAATTCGTGTGCACATGTGCTCATTCGCGAAAACGCCGCCGTATTTGTAAGCAAACGATCGTCATTTTCGTTCACTTTACGTTATTTAATAGTACTTTGGTGTTGTTTAGATATTACAATGGAAAATTGCAAACAAAAACGTTGTTCGTAAAATTAATTGCAGAAGCTTCGTGTTTTAAACGATAAAAGTTGTCTAGAAAGATGGCGGAACACGATAGAATGATGTCACGAAAAAATGAAGGATATGCACTGTAAACCGATGACACCGCCAAGGCTGCCTGAATATGTTGGAAAGCGCTGCAGTTGTCAAACATTTTTGATATTTCACCAAACATCATTGACAGTCTGTGAAATGTGCACCACTTCAGCGATGGTGATTGGCTGCCGCCGATCTATATTTACCTTCATTGATTGAAGGTAAATATTGCTGCGGGACTAGTATTTGCTGCGGGACTAGACAATTGCTGCGAGACTAGTATTTCACCGATTCAGTTACCGCACTGTGTAATGATAACACCGTGTCACTGACTAGTTGTCAATGCGGATGGGTTCGTTATCGTGTGAACAATATTAACACAGACGATCACCGAAGTATTGTGGAATTTATGTCGACATACTGCGATACGGTGTGTACCAGCATCTAAGTAGTTTATCTTTTGTGTTCACATCCGCTCACATTTATCACTGTTGACTCAATGTTTGATGAGGTACACATACATTTCTAGACACTCTATGTCATTGGGATGACCATTGGGTTCTCGCGTGTCTATCAATGGTGTTCACTCACGGATGTAGACTACATCGACTATGTCTATGAGGAGAGGAACTCTTCCGGAATACACAATGACATTCTATATACGGACTACTACTACTAACTTTCCAGTTGCTAGTTTCTCACAGACAAAAATGGGATTGCCATTTGCGTAGTTCCCATAGCTACTGCATATTTAAATGAGTTACACTACAGCGCAAACATATCTACACAGCTAAATGGTCGTCAAATAAAATCTTTCATAAGCCTTTCATGTTTTTTTTCTCATCAACTTCTGCTATACTCATGTGATATATCCTGATTTGTGATGGTGTTTTTCTTGTTCTCTGAAGTGTTTTTAATAGGATTTATAAAGGACTCCTGACTAATTCCATTAAGTTTCCAGCAATTACTGACTCTAATCCTCACAACAACTACATGTTTAGAAATGCTAACACTTTCTACACAGTTATATGCATGTGCAATAAAATCTTACATCAACTTGCTGCTGTCTCCTGACTTCTTCTGGCACATTAGAAGAGTTTTCGAGTGTTAAAACAGGTTTCTAAAGATAACAATAAAGAATTCCTAAAAGGTGATCCCTGCTGTTATGCGCTGATGGCAGACATACTGATTCCTGCTTGCATTCAATTACACCTAGGATCTCTGTTGTGAGGGTAAATATAAAATTGATGATGCAATTTAAAATCGTTTCATGCAAAAACATGAAGTTTTGATCGGTGAAGATTTGATCTAATGGGTTTTCCACTCCATTAGTTAAAGACTGTATAATCATGTAGTTAGCTATATTTCAATGACTCATTCAGATATTTGCCATGTGTGCATAAGTTATCACTACCTCTCATATCATCTGCATGCGAATCACTGTTGTTCATTAATCGTACAGTTGAAGATTAATCGTACAGTTGAAGATTAATCGTACAGTTGAAGGTGTGTGATTAGAGTTAATCTTGTGACCAACATATTTCATCACATGCAAGATGGCACCATTTTCATATTTACATTGAGAAAATAAAGCAATGAGTAACCAAAACGTAGCTGTAATTAGTGCCGGTTTAGTTCTTTTGAAGTCGGACAATGATGAGAGCATTTGTCTGAATGAGTGGCTGGCTGTGAGTATTAAAGTTTTGATGTAGTTTTGAGCAGTCGTCCACCTTGATTTGGATGTAGCTCTTCCCAACCATCTCACTGCTACATAAACAATCTATCATAGTTATTTTTAAGCTAAACCACATCGTTACTAGTTGGCTTCAATTACTACCCGTTCTGTTTAAACAGCACATTTTGGTCCAATCAGAATGCTTCTCCAGGATTGATGGTGATATCTGGCTGCCTCATTCTGTAAAGCTCTTACTTTGGTCACTACCAAAGCTTCTCACCCTTTAGAACTTCTCCAATTAACCTAACAGTCTTTTATATGTTAATACGATAGCCTGTGTGTTTATTTGGTGTGTGTCACACTCATCAACCACGATTAAAGTTTGAGAACTGTAATTGTGGCTCGAAAAACTGTTTCATGTGGGATTTGAACTCACAGCATCCAATTAGGTAGACCTAAAATCTACTCCTAACGCCATTCAAACACCTTGAAATCATTATTATTGGGTTACACTTGGGACAGTCCCAAATATATCTGAAGCCATTATTTCATCAACTCTGGGCCTTAAAAATAAAAGAAAAACAGCCTTCATCGTTTTCAAGTTGTGGCTTACTGAGGCATTTGAACATTCCTATCATACTCTATACCGTAATAGCTCTTTTCTAGTACTATATGCTGGCAGAACTACGTAGCATAACTGGAAAGTCGCTGAGGGAATAACAGCAACTCCCTTTGCCTCCAGATACAGTTTTCAGCTTATCACTTTAGTGAGTAAATAGAAAACTAACAGCGCATAAGCATGACTTCCTCCTACTGCAGCACTATGATCACCGCTCGCTCGTTGGTAACCAGTAATAACTTGGTGATGGCTGGAAATTCAAAACAACTCGTACAAGGAAGTACTGCTGGCAAGGTTTACCACTCTTGATCTCTTCTGGTAGCTTCTCATGAGTCACATGATATAACCAACATAGATTAGACTATGCAGGATTGCTCCGGCAAGGTCAATTGTTCACTTCAAAGTCCAGAGCATGATAAAGAAATCTATCACAAAATATTTTTTGTTAGTACCTCAAATATTCATCAGGAATGTAAACAGAGTTTTGCTAAAATACAACATTTTGTTAATATCTTTTTCACATTTAAACTTGGTATTTCTTTTATGAGGATATTTTAGTTAAAATCTGAATTTTTTGATAATCCTTTTCCAAGGAATCTTTACTATAATAAGAGCCGTATCCAGTCCGTTTATCTGTCTGTCTGTTCGAAGCCACCGCACAGAGCGAGTTAGGAAAAGAAATCACTGTGAACATGGATTGAACTCTGGTACTAAAGTCATGCAGCCAAGCGCACTACCAACTTCATCACCTGACCACCTTTCAACAAAGACAAAAATTGTGCATGTGATTATTCTAAATGATCATGATCTCTTCGGCGGAATGGACTGCCTGGATACTACTTGTCCTAAAACGCATTTTGAGACATCAGGGTTTTTTGGGATAGGGTACAGCTATTTATGAACTAGTTTATACATAGCTTACCCTTAGCCTTGTTATTACCATAGCTGCTGACCAATTCTTGGGAGGTTTTAAAGATACAATATTTTGGAAGCATTGCTTTGCTCAAATCTTATAGAGATAGCAGCCTGGTTTTATTATATCTGGGTTATTACAAAATAGAACACAATTCTGTTTATTGCAAAGAAAACACAATGTATTAAAATGAAATCCTTGTCACATCATCATGCATGCAGCACTTAAGAATACAATGTGTCTAAGACATCATCGGTGGAGACATCTTTGGTAAATACATCATTTGTAAAGACATCATTTGTAAAGACATCAATTGTAAAGACATCATTAGTAAAGACATCATTGGTAAAGACATCATTTGTGAAGACATCATTTGTAAAGACATCATTGGTAAAGACATCATTGGTAAATACTTCAATGGTAAAGACATCATTGGTAAAGACATCATTTATAAAGACATCACTTTTAAAGACATTATTGGTAAAGACATCATTGGTAAAGACTTCATTTGTAAAGACATCATTTGTAAAGACATCATTTGTAAAGACATCATTGGTAAAGACATCATTGGTAAAGACATGGTTAGTAAGACATCATTGGTAAAAACGCAATAATAAACATTTTAAATATCAAGAAAAATGAACATGAAAATCACACTCTATTTCCAGATATGACTAACATCTACCTATATACTATTTACTAGAGAACTTATTCGCAATTAAAGCATGGATGTATTTTTTCTTACTTTTTTGAACATATAAAACGAAAGTGAAAATTCTTTTTAGTAAATAAACAAAAATAAATTAAAACATTAGAAATTTGTTTATGGTTATCAATTTGCTATTTATTGTCACTTCATTAGAAGTTAAAAAATTTTGAGAAACCTTGAGTTAGTATCACAAAGTTAAAATTAACTCACCGTAAATAGATTATATAAGAAATTGGGCTAAAGCTCTTGCGCAGGCGGAACAGAGTTGCAACAAAAGGTGAGGTTGCAACAAAAGGTGCAACAAAAAATAAATAACGGTGAATTAAGAAATTGCAATAAAGAGACAGGATGAAGGTTTCTAGGTATGGTAGGTTTCTAAGGCTATCAGCTGCTGAGGCTTTTATTTCTAGTTTATATTCCATTCTATGATCAGCCATTCACTATACAGAAGATGACCAACCTCTGCATGGCTGAATTGCCTCGTCATGAAAATGTTACTCATAAATGACCGGGTGCTCTTCTTATCGTACCCTAACAAAGAATAAAACTGAGGTGTTTATGCTAACACTTTTCTATTTTCAGCTAGAGTCAATCAATACCAGTTAATAGCTGGATATACAGCAGGTTGTGCATGTTTGGTTAGTATTGTTGGCCATACTGTAAGCTGATAAGGCTGTTTTATGTCTGGCTCGGAATGGAACAGCATGACTCATAATAACTTGCGTAATTTAAAAGCTTAGCCTCTGCTTACAGCTCTCAGAATGAATGTTAATACATATGAATTCTACCATGATTAGTTTACCTGTAGTCTAGGCTATAAAAAAGTTATAGTAATTTGTATCGTCAAAGATCTAGGGTGCATTAAAGCCTTATTTATATCTAATGCCCTCATGATGATGCAAAAAGGTTACACGCATTGTCTCTAGAGGCGATAAATTTAACAATTTCAACGATTCCAATTGTTTACTGTTTGATGCGGCTATCAGAGGATTATCAACTTTATGAAAGAGGAAAAATAGAAACCAAGTATACATGTATAATATGAGATTAAAATAAAATACATAAAATTCACTTTAAAGAATTCCTTCTGTCACACAGGCATTGCGTGGCAGAAGTAGATAAAGTAATAGAACCTGCCTTTGGGTGTCACTATCGAAGCGCTATTTCGATGTTACTCATGTTACATCATATTCTTTGGACAATCTCAGCCAAGGCCTCGAACGGTTTACAAGATGTGTCAGACTCAGTCTATGCTGTAGACATCAGATCTTGTTAAACAAGGCTAATGAATATAGTCATTTTCATTCTTTAAAATATGTAGTCCGCGCTAAAAGAATAGCCTGTGCCCCTCGGGTTTGTACAACTGGCCTTCAACCTTGCTTACCAACTTATGAAGCTGTAAGCACAAGGCTATAAAGTAAACTTTGGATATAGATAGTTGCATGGGTCAGTGCAGCTATACACATGAACAGCCACTATCATGTACCTGTATTGTTGTACACATGAACAGCCACTATCATGTACCTGTATTGTTATACAGATGAACAGCCACTATCATGTACCTGTATTGTTGTACAGATGAACAGCCACTATCATGTACCTGTGTTGTTATACACATGAACAGCCACTATCATGTACCTGTATTGTTATACAGATGAACAGCCACTATCATGTACCTGTATTGTTATACACATGAACAGCCACTATCATGTACCTGTATTGTTGTACAGATGAACAGCCACTATCGTGTACCTGTGTTGTTATACACATGAACAGCCACTATCATGTACCTGTATTGTTGTACAGATGAACAGCCACTATCATGTACCTGTATTATTGTACACCTGAGTATGCCCTATTATGTGCCTGTGTAGTTGTATACTTGAGTATGCACTATCATATGCCTGTGTGGTTGTATACCTGGGTATGCATTGCCATGTACATGTATTGTTGTACACACGAACAGCCACTATCATGTACCTGTGTGGTTGTATACATGAGCATGCATTATCATGGACCTGTGTGGTAGTACACATGTGTATGCATTACTATGTGTTTTGTGGTTGTACACACGTGCATGCACAATCATGTATTTGTGTGGTTGTATACGTGAGCATGCACGATCATGTGCACAGTTGCATATATGTATACATATAACTGCACGTACACATACATGGCTGTCGGGGTGAATACAGGTGTCATGCAGCCTATAAGAAAAAGTGTAACTGTTCACTCATTGTTTTAGGTATAAATAGAAGATTCCTTCTACCAACCTACTCTCCCAGGTTAGTCTTTACAAATTTATTAAACTTTTTATTCTAAATTATACAAGCTGATCTTCTGTATTTCCAGAGACAACAAAGGATATGGCATGAAGTGTGAGGCGTGTGATCAACAACTATTATTAACAACTTCAACTAGTCGACAAACGCAGCATGAATCGAGTTAACCTTTGTTCTAATCGATAGATGGTGTCTATAGGTGCCAGCTTAGATAGTCACATAACTAGTAAGTTTAGTTGAAAGGGAATCAACAATGAGCACATTAACTTCAACTATGAATATATGAAAAGAGTAAGAACAAAAGTTTATCACAGCTCAGACAGCTTCCGGCAGCGTTCCAAAGAGTCCATGACACAGGTTAAACTTTTTCACAAAGCGCTACTAATCGGGGCAGTGATGTGTTCAAGGACCTGACTCCCATAGATTAGCACTAGTTTACATGTGTTGACCTTTGTTTAGAGTGTGTTTTTATCACTGCCATCTCATTGGTTAATGGTTAGGAATAAAAATACTTGGAATTTTGCAAAATTAGCGCAAACAACAAGCCTGTCATTAAATAATCAGTTTTTTGATAAAAATGTTAAAAAAGATGGGCGTGGGACATAACTTTATACAGGTATCACTTCAATGACCAACATTACTCACATTATGGGTTAATAGAGGCAATATTTATACATAGTCCTTACATATAACACACCATAAAGAAGACAAAAGTATGCATGCTGACTCTGTATATCTACTGACAGATTAGTATGATGTCCTTGCTGACCATCAGGCCTTTTCAATATAGCTACTGCACCCCACCCTACTACTATTGGAAACTAATCTATGCTTACTTTCTCAAGAAAACCAACTGGCTGAGCTCATATAGTTCCTTAAGCTGGTGTTACAAACTGTTTACAAGGAGCAACATCTCAACCTTTTCTTTACATTCAGAAATAATAAAGCCATGTTTAGAGAAAATTGTGTACAATTTTAACTAGCAGTTGGCCTTGGATGTCATGATAAAACCACCCGCTTGAATCTGAGCATCTCAAAAAATGATCTCATTCAAATGCTTATATCTCTGGACAAAACTAGTCTACAAAGACAAAAATGACATCAAATTGTAGCTGATGTTTTAACCTTATATTGGTCTTAATTTCATTTAAATGACGTCAATGGTGCAATCACATCTTTAACTACATTGTAAGCGACTAGCCTGTCAATAATCATCTAATACATATGTCTTTGAAACTCTCCAGAATCCTTTGGATTTTTTATGTTGATTTCATCTTATGATTGCTAAGCGTGAAGAGAAGAGGAGAAACTGTCTGACTGAGACAATTGTGACCAGATAAATACTCGGTTCTCTAGCATAACTTTCTCAGTTACCTCACAGTTCTTGCACTCACTAGTCTTGCATCTACAAGGTAGTGCTGCATGCTGCATGCTGCATGCTGCATGCTGCATGCTGCATGCTGCATGCTGCATGCTGCATGCTGCATGCTGCATGCTGCGGAAAGTGTCAACAGAGAAGAAAACGATCTTTGACAAAGCTATAGCAAGTCTGCGTGCAAAAAAAACTCCCAGACGATTCATAGTCTGAGCCCTCTGTGAGAAAATTGCTACTACTAGTATTACTACTATTACTACTACTACTACTACTACTACTACTACTACTACTACTACTACTACTACTACTACTAGTACTACTACTACTATTACTACTACTACTACTACTACTACTACTACTATTACTACTACTACTACTACTACTACTACTACTACTACTACTACTACTACTACTACTACTACTACTACTATTACTACTACTACTATTACTACTACTACTACTACTATTACTACTTCAACTACTACTCCTACTACTTCTGCTACTACTACTACTACTACTACTACTACTATTACTACTTCTACTACTACTACTACTACTTCTACTACTACTCCTACTACTACTACTACTACTACTATTACTACTACTACTGCTACTACTACTACTTTTACTACTAACACTATTACTACTACTACTACTGCTACTTCTATTACTACTACAGTAGTAGTAATAGAAGTAGCAGTAGTAGTAGTAGTACTACTACTACTATTACTACTACTATTACTACTACTATTACTACTATTATTACTACTACTACTACTACTACTACTACTGCTACTTCTAGTGCTACTACTATACTACTATTACTACTACTATTACTACTACTACATCTAATACTTAAAATATGTTCATATGAATATTTGACAAGTTAAACTCTTTTAACGTTCATTTGTCTTCCTTGCATCTGGTAAAACCAGGAGAGAACAACTACAGCAGAAGAATAGTTTTCCTGATACCTACAGCATATAACGGCATCTTTCTGTTATTGTATGTTTCTCTCTTAGTATAATAATATATTAATGTATTGCCCTGATGTTTTACGTAATATCCAAATATAACACCATGCATGTTCTATTTTCAACTAATGTATGGTAATGAAATCATGCTCATGTCTTGTAATTTGTAATTTGATGCTTTTTGAATATGTATATTATCAGGGTACGAAGGTGAAACAAAGGTGATTAGAAAAGTGCTAAAAACTGTGGCTGTCAGTCACTTATGATCTATATGATGAGTGAATAAATCACTCTATGCATTTCAGGATCTATGTCTTAGAAAGATAGCTAAGCTGAATAGTAATAGACTTCCTGATGAGTCTTACTGTTGCTACTGCTGGACTACTCCTTGCTGACGATAATAATGGTTATCAAAGCAATAACATTCTTTAGAAGTGACATATAGACTACCAATTAAAATAAACCATAAAATGAATCAACTGTTTGATTGAAATACAAGGTTTTCATAGGCAAAAAGCCTAAAATAGCTAAAATACTCTTTGTCTGCAATCTTCTGCTTATTTGTTGAGTATGATCTATGCTAAGTTAGTAAATAGTTACTGCATTTGGCAAAGTTTCAGATTCTGTTTTATGTAGATGAAAGCTTAGTGCTGCAGGTTATAAGATTCTCCCAGAGCATAAAAGAATTAACCTATTTCCGATGAACTTGATATCTTTTGATAGCAAAAACATTATAAAATGAAAAAGGTATGATGTAAAGGAAACAGATAAAAAACATGCCAAAATGAAGACTTGCTACTAGCTTGGTCCATTTATAGTCCAAGACATATAGGCAAATGTATACAAGAAGGCTACGTTTTAGAGAAATTATTTTGTGAGCCAAGTAGAACACTTCTGATTAAATGAGAAGAAGATTATCTTTTGGTTTCAATTACCAGAGGCTCGGCAATTCGTATCCGATCCTCAATACTGAATCAGTATTGGTCGCTGCTCAAGTTCTGTCTACCAGGCACCGAGCTATCACACTAAAGATAACCCTCGATACAGACTGCGCAAGGATGCTCCTGAGACGAGTGAGCAAATCATCAGTGGGTACAAGCAGCTGATAGGTTCTACCTTCCCCACATGGCACAACAACATGGCAGCTGGTTTACAACTGTTTATGCTATTACTTTGAGATGAATCACTCGCTCTATTAGTGGGAAATTTTTCTTGAGATAATTGAAAACAGCTGTACCAAGATGCTCTGGGATTTTATATCAAAACAGATGAACATGTGTTTGTCGACCAGCCTGATATTGTAATAGTTGAGATGGCAGATTTGATGGGCACATATAATTAACATTTTGGTCTCAGTAGACTGTACTATAGCTAACAAGTAACTGGAGAAGGTGGAAAAATATCGATGACTGAGAGATGAGGTAAAAAGATGCAGAAATATGAAAACATCGGTTATACTAGTAGTCATAGAAGCATTAGCCGCAGTAACACCTGCACATCAGATTTGTATTAGCCAAGTTCCAGTAGATCAGGATAATAATCAGCTGCGGCAGCGGGCACTACATACATGTATATATATACATGTATATACAGTGTATACTAGCTGTACTACTCGGCGTTGCCAGGGTAATAAGAAAAGTCTTTGCACAGAAAATTAATTTGTATTTAACAAACATAACAACATTTGCCATTCTAACTTTCAAACTACATATCATGAGAAAAGTGTTTTGTGTAATTGAAATAAGTTAAAAGAAAATAAAAACGACTATATAAAATAATATAAAATAAAAACGAATTCATTGAGCGATGTGAATGATTATCTAGGTTAAAATACGCATAGCATTACTTTACGACACAGCGTCACTAAAGCTTGCTCTCACAGCTGTTATTAGTAAGTTTACTAATAAGTGTACTAACTAGCTTACTCAAATTAGCCATTGGCAATGTGCCATGCTAATGGCAAGTGGCAGGCAACTACATTACCTCTCACTGTTTATAAGCTGATTTTTAATACCCGTGCAACGCAAAACATTCTGCTAGTACATTCATATGCTCTTTTTAAGTCTTTATTATAATAAAAGCCGTGTCTGTCCATCTTTCCAAACCGGTACTAATACTGAACTGGTACTAATAAGAATACCGATACTGGTAATTATCCATTAGGAGAATGCTGTTTTGTAAAAGTCTGATAGCAGGCTGTATGCTTTGATCTCACTCATCAGGTAACATAGTCAAACATCTATTGCTATAATTGTTTCAACTAAAGACATTCTGTCCTATGCACGTATAATTAAAGATAATCAAAGGTACATTAGGACAAATGTTGGTCATTTGGCAACTACATTAACCTTGTGTTTGGGGCCATTGCCGATGGGGAGAGTTACAAATTCGAACAGGAAGTTTCTAATAGCGACTTATCCTCCAACTGTTTTCTCTCGCTAACTGAGAAACATGTGGCGTTGGGAGCAGAGCACGCCTTAAGGCGAGGAGCTAACTGCATTATTAAATACTCACCGTTTGAAATACTCAGATCATATCTCCAATCTGCCTGACCATCCATTACATTTCTATTTCCCCAGATAATCCACTGCACCATATAGCAAACACCGACACCTTTGCAATCTCCATTATAGAACGGTGTTATGCCAAAAGAGATTTTTCTTCCAGTATGCATAATTTTACTTTGCTATTTTCATGGTTTTGTCTCATGGTTTAATTTAGTTTGAACAGCATTGACAAGTGATAACAAAGTTCATACATGTATCTATCTATAAATATACTTTTTACAGCAACTTGTATTCGAGAATCAGACAATTCTCCGCTTGGGAATTCTAGCAAAAGCGAGTTGGTTATTGATCTTAAAGATAATGTTAATGAAGAATGTTATTTGCATATTGTTATCACAGTTCTAGTTCCTTGTTTACATTTGTGTTGCCCGTGGAACTATACTAGAGTCCTGGGAGAATTGACACAACATTGTGCGCCTTTATACGACCTTGTATGACCTTTGATAACTGTAATGGTAAAACTAGTAACACTATACTAGAATAACATCAGAATAAATCTTTTTTGATATTCCATTGTGTGCTCTCTAGGGTATGCGTAGGTTTACTATTGGTCAAAAGGTTCTTCTCAGCATGGTTGGTTTCTGGCAACTCTCGCAGATACAGCTAGTGTGTGATTCGACACTGCAAACCACTTAAGCCCAATAAATGTTCAAGTTTGAATGGAGGCGCATTGTTAAGAAAATACTGTATGTATGATTCCAGTTGTCGTTTGGTCCTCAGGCTACGCCAAGAATTGATATCCTAGGAATAACAACTTTCAACATCGAAGGGAGCAGCTCAGATGATTAGCGAGTAGGAACATGTCTGTTTAATGTCACCTCAGGCATTACGCGCGCGGAGATAAATATATATCTAATAGTATGTCATTAACTGGGCTGTAACTAGTCTGTTATTGTGATGGGTAGCAAAACAACTGCTTATAGCACATTTAGGTTCAATGGCCGCTGACCAAAACATAGAGCTGAGCAAATTAAAATGCTTGCTGTGAGTCACCGCTGCGTCTAGCCAAGCACTCTTAGTAATTTCTGGACAAAATAAATCGTTTAGGACAGCAAAGGCAATTCAAAAGGGATTACTCATGCTTCAAAACGGATGTGGTACCTTTAATGATTTTTCAATGTTAGGAAAAGGAAGTCTTGCAGCAGCTCCGGATTCAATACACTGTTCAACATAGTTCTTGATTGTATCTCAGTCTAAAAACATTGTATGGGACATAGGCTAAATATCAATATGGTTCTTCAGTGTATCTCAATCTAAGAACATTCTACGGCACAAGCTAAATATCAACATGGCTCTAGATTGTATATCACTCTAAGAACATTTTACGGCACATAGGCTAAATATCAACATGGCTCTAGATTGTATATCACTCTAAGAACATTCTATGACACATAGGCGAAATATCAACACGGTTCTTGATTGTATCTCAGTCTACGGACATTGCACAACAGCCTAATTCTATTTGTCGGCATACCAACGTCCTGAAACGCTATCATTCAATAGAAATATAGTATTTGAAATTAAACTTTTTTTCACTGAGAAAGCCTTAGTCCTGTATCTGAGTAGCTCTACACACTAATTTACACTGATGACTCAGTAAAGGGAGATATTTAAAGAGGAACTTACTTAAGGTTTGAGTAAGTTTTATCAGAAAGTATCAGTATTTTTCTATCATTTGTGATTGTTTTTAATGTTTGAGGTGATATGATTGCTAAGATGTTTCAATATTAAAATTGATAAAACTTTGTGGGGATTAAAACGCTCAGATGAAGCAAATGTGTGGTTATGACGTCTATAATTGGCATTAATTGCAAAGAAACTGACAGAATAGAGACATGTAAAGCTTCACCTGAATGCAATAGTCGATATCTACTACAGCAATGATAACAGCTAGTGACGTCACTTTGTGTGTACTTTTCTTATCAGCGTTTTAATCCCCATCAATTTCATCAATTTTAATTTTGAACGATCAGTCAAATCTGTCAGTCAAATCACCTCAAACTTCAAAAACAAATGATAAAAAATATCAACACTTTCTGATAAAATTTACTGAAACTTTGTGTAAGTTTCTTGTTAAAGTCAGCTGCTCTTCCTGCGACCAATAGTTGCCTTTTCTAAGAAAAAATTAGAACCTGCTATTTTAAAGTTTGGGGCTCTAAACTACTCGACTACAGATACACCAATATAGCCTTAGTTCTGTATTAGGTCTCCGTGCAGGCTAATCTGCTTTGCTGATTTGTTCTACATGTATACTGCAGACGAAGATGGGCATGGTCAATTGGCTACTTGACGAGCGATAAATCACTACCAGATTTATGAAATAGCAATTCTCACGGTGTCATTACTTATTATTCACATTTTACTAGAAAAATATTAGAAAGTATTTCGAAATATTTTAATGAAACAAATAATTTTATAGTTTGTGTAACTTTGTAAAACTGTAAAAAAATGCAAGATCTTGTTTTGTGGCGAACAGAATGGAATCAGCCACCAAAAAAAAATATATCCCTACTTGGGTGGTCTTGAATCCGTGATCACCATGTAGAATCCTATCAGTCGCTCAATGCTTAGATCTTTGGTGTTAATATAAAACTATTTATTGCTGAAAAGGGCTACTTAATGAGCAATCGTTGCAGTTTCGGAGTTATCCGCTACACACGGTTCTAAATGATATTTGATCAGCGCCATAATTCCTCGATTTATTAGAGAATGATCTGAGGACAAATTTACTAGAACTAATTTTAGTATTTCCTGACCAGATTTGTTCTACCGAGCTCGATCAGCTTTCATAATCCACAAACCTCGAACATCGTGGACCTCAATAAATCATTGAACAAGTACGGGCGAAGACATGATTCACATCCCAAAACCATAAGCATCTACCTAAGACATGTTAGCATGTCATTAAGTGTAACGAAATTGCTAATCACGAACTAAAGATTTCAGATAGCTATTTTGACAGAATAGCTAGCTATCATTATGCTCATGCATTCAGAGCAAGGGCTGTTCACTAGGACTTATGTTAATTATAGCTCTGACGTGATAGCTTGTTTGCGCACAATCCTTACTATAACTACGTACTTGCGCCGGTGGAGTGTATCATTCGCATTTTATATCGATAGCCAGTCAGTACTCACCTGCCGTATTCCCTTCAACGATACCATCATGACTAAAACTACATTTGGAGCGGGTGAGGAGAAGGGAACCGCACCAGAAGTACCTCAAGACCACACAGCAGTCTATTTGCCTGCTGCCACAGACAATCAGGTAAGCTGACTGATAGTTTTTTATTTTCTATATCTTTTAGATTGATTCCAAGAATTAGCTAGTACGGATGTTCACCACATGAAGGTTGTACCTTTTAAATGACTTTAAAGCAAGCTGCAAAGGGTTTTTATATGTAGCTAAATGCTTAGTATGTAACATTTTAGATCTTAGAATGTGGTATTTTGGGTCATAGAATATAATATTTTGGATCTTTTAATACAGCACTTTGGATCTTAGTATATAATATTTTGGGATTTAGTATATAATATTTTGGGTTTTAGTATATAATATTTTGAATTCTAGTATACAATATTTTGGGTTTTGGTATATAATACTTTGAATTCTAGTATATAATATTTTGGGTTTTAGTATATAATATTTTGGGTTTTAGTAAATAATATTTTGCATTCTAGTAAATATTTTGAATTCTAGTATATAGTATTTTGAATCCTAGTATATAGTATTTTGAATCCTAGTATATAATATTTTGAATCCTTGTGTATAACATTTTGGTTCAACGTTGATATACGCTGTTTATACAAATCTATAAATCTAAAGTCTCCTGACTATACTCAGTTTAAAAACTTTTTCAGTTCGAAGAGTCTGCCACTACATGCTGGTATGTGTTTGGAGTTCTCTCCACAATCTTTTGCTGCATGCCGTGTGGAGTTATCGGTCTCGTACACGCTATGATCGCTAAACACGAGGGAGAGAGAGGAAACTATGCAGCACACAGAACACGATTAAGTCAAGCTAAATGCTGGACATCTTGGTCGATGGCTATTGGCCTCGCTCTGACGATCGCCTTTTTCACTTTAATGGTAGGTGACACGACCAACTGGTCATTAGTTGACGAAATACTGTTTGTATAACCCACTGACTAGTGTAAGAATCCTTTTTGAGGGTTCTTTGTCCAAAATGACAATTAAACTTACCAATAAAACAATAGGTGCCAAATTTGTAAAATTTGTAAAATGATCTAGGAGCTTCCTTTAGATTTGACTGAAAAAAGGTGAATGTTTTTAAAATAGATGATTACTCTGCAATTTCGTTATTAGTATTTCGTTCTCTGCCAATATTAATGTATTATCTCATGTATATATACATGAATTGAATGCACTATAATAGTCACACTGAGTCAGATGATGACGCTTTAATTAAATGCGGCCTCTGCTGTATCATGGCAGCGGAGAATAGATTAATCACTGCTATTTCACTTACTGCCGTCATCTCGATGCGCACATACGACTGTTCCATTGTTTTCAGTAGTTTGAGCTTTCCAAGTTTTTCAAGTGCCGAGCTTGAAAGAGATTATGCCTATTTATCAGGATTTACCATGAGCAGTTGAGGCAATATTAAATATTCAGTTTCCCAACTTGTGACTCGCAGAGTATTGCAATAAATAAACTACCCGTAACTATGGTTACAGGCGCTGAGCTGGTACAGATATAACTCCTACTACTACTACAAGTAATGCCCATCTTCTGCAGCTGCACATCTACAGAGCCATCTGTCACCCACCGTGTCTACTTTCCATAGACTTATTCCTCTGCTTCTGTTCTACTCCAATAGCATAACTGTTGCAATCAATTCTATATTTGATACTTTCTTTGATGTATAATTTTATTAAAATAAAGTAGTTTTATGATAAGCTACTGACAGGTTAGTTAGCAGATGATTTGACATTTTCACCATCTATTTGCTGGCTAATGAAGGTGTGGCCACCTGTTAGCATTGACAGATCTATTCCCTGCTGCAGCTGCCAGAGGCAGACATTCTATTTTAATGAACTGTTACAGAAGATGGACATGGTCCATTGGCTACTTGACTAGCGATAAATCACCACCAGGTTCATGAAGTAGCAATCATTAGTGTCATTACTTGTTCATGTTTTATTAGAACAAAATTGGAGTCATTTAAAATACTTCAGAAGCAAATAATTTTGCGGTTGGTATACTTGTGAAATTTGTAAAGAGATGCATGTTATTGTTTTGTAGTGAGCAAAATAGGAGCAACTTCTAGATCAGCCACCAGCAAACAAGTGGTCATGATCATCACAGGGCTCTTTCATAGAAAGAAATTTGTTTATAATCAATTTTATAAGTAAGTTTTTTCGATGGAACAAATCTGAATTGTTAGACACGTAAGTTGCATAGGATAAAGCTTGGTAGGACTGATGTATTAGACAGCAAATTGATTTTTTGTTGTTTTTTCTGGGAACTGGTCAACATTTGACATACTAAAGAGGAAAGCAAAGAGATCTAGTAATGCACGCTTTCACCAATGAGCTTCTCTCTCTCTAGAGTCTAGGCTGTTGGCCGAGACTCTAGAGAGAGAAGGCTGTATCACATGACCTGTGCATAATTGGCTGTGTTCCAACCAGGAACTGCGCCACAATCAACTCACACAGTTCTCATACAGTTCCTTGAATTGATGATCCTTCGGCATCTCCAATATAATTGAACAAGTTGACAGCTGTCTAATTATATCGTCAGTGTAAAGCAGTAATTTACCAAACAATTATTAGCATGTCATACTAAGCAACGACTGTTAAGAGTTTGCTGCACGGCTACCTGGAAACCAGTCAGATGCTAAAAGAGTGGGTCAGTGTTTCCAGAGATAGATAATAAATGTCATTACTTCCATATTCCTGCTGTAATACTCGAGTGTTCCAGATACTGCAAGTAGGGGTGATTGGTACAGAGCTTGCCAATCATGACTGCGTCAGAAGAGCCCAGTGCTAGTTATTACTTATCTTTGTAATTATTATTATTATTAGCCTGTGATTACTAGAGTCTGATGTGTTTGAGTGATTAAAGGAGAGCGTGTTAAACGTAGGCTACTAAAACACAGGCTACTAAAACACAGCTTGTATTGAAGTCACAAACTTTGTCTCTCCAACAAATCCAGTATTCAGTCAGTTCTGCCATATGCTTTACTTTCTTACCCATTCAGTATTCAACTAGTACTACTGTATGCTCTACCTGCATATCCATTCAGTATTCAGTTAGCACTACTGAATGCTGTACTTGCATATTCATTCAGTATTCAGATAGTACTACTGTATGCTCTACCTGCATATCCATTCAGTATTCAGTTAGTACTACTGTATGCTTTACTTGCATATTCATTCAGTATTCAGTTAGTACTACTGTATGCTCTACCTGTATACCCATTCAGTATTCAGTTAGTACTACTGTATGCTCTACCTGCATACCCATTCAGTAATCATTTAGTACTAGCTTATGCTCTGCTTGCATATCCATAGTGATGTCAACAGTAGAGGGCACAAGTGGAATCAGCCTACTCTACCAATTTTGCCAGTCTAAATGTGTAATTAATTTGTTAGAAAAAACCCACGCGGGGAAGGCCAAGTAACAGTGTGGTCATTAAAGATCCAAAGTGGTCGTTAGAGATTCACAGTGTAGTCGTTAGATATCCACAGTGTGGTCACGAGGGACCCACAATGTGATCATTGGGGATCTACAGTGTGGTCGTTAGAGATCTACGGTGTGGTCGTTAGGGATCCACAGCGTGGTCATTAGGGATTCCCAGTGAGGTCAAACAGTCAGTTTTAACATACTCATTATACTTTCGACCCGTATCCGAACTTTGACTTTTGGTGAAGCATTTAGGTTCTCAAATTGCCTCATTTTAGAAATGAGTGTTTATATTCAAACGGCCAATCAAGTCAATATGTTGTATTTGGTAAGCTTGCAACCTAGCAATGTCAGGCTTTCCTAAAGTTATTCATCAGGCAAGGAATAATATAATTAAGAAGGACAATTAAGCAAAAGCATCTCAAGAATATATCTTAAAAGTCAGACTTCAACGATTCACCAAAACTATATAGAAAACGTCTAAAACTGAATCAAAATTTCCCAATTGGCCTCATCTGTCCTGAACTGTCTTCAGCTAGTCTGTGTCAATTCATTCGAACAGACTTCTAACTTGAGTATTATTAATTATAAGGCGTGTACAGCACCGATTGAACAGTTGACTAGCCGGTCTGCATAACATATTATTAAAGGTTTACTTGCAACAAAATTCACATTACAGGTATTTGGTATCAAAAGATTTACCATGTCTTAATCTGCTGTGTTGTAGGTGCAAAATATGTGGAAATGTGATTACAAGCTCTTAAAAGCTAAAAACGAACACAGTTAATCGCAGCCATCACGAAAACGCTGTAGTGTGGAACCTCTTTGTTTTGATGACGTTCTCAAATATCTTGGTTATTGTTTTGACATGTGATGTTATCGTATGACTTGAAAGGCCAATAAAAGGCCCAATATAAAATGTCTCGTAGCACTAGTTTATGACAAACACTTTGAGTTTTACCGAAAAGCCCGTATTAAATATAGATGCTCGCTACTTTACAGTTTTGTTTCGGCTTGGTCTAATCGTCTAGTCGTAATCTGATCATGTGACCCATAACCCATACTTCCTGCCAAACAGCGCGAGTAATTTCTGCAGAATCTTTTGACTATCACAGCTGACCAACAGGCTCGTCATGCTTATCAGAAGATGGTATGCAATCCTTCGAGCTAAGGTTAAAAAATTAAACGAATGTTTATGGTAGGTTTTGAGATATCATTGCTCAAAGTGACAGCATTACAAAGATGATGAAACAGACGCATAAATTTTCACATTTGTGAAAATGTTTCGACGAATGAGGTTGCAGAAAAGTGTAAATAGAAGCCATCGTGTTTATCTACACCCCATTTGAGCTGTTTTGAAAAGGGATTCCGATCTACGGCATTTTTATGATGGCTGCGATGAACTGTTCGTTTTTGAGCTTTTAAGAGCTTGTAATCACAATTCCACATATTTTGCACCTATAACACAGCGAAGTAAGACATGGTAAACGTTTTGATACCAAATAACCGTAAAGTGTAACCGTATTTCACTTTTAATCTGTACTAGCTGGCAGGTTGTTTGTCTTATTAGCTACAAATGAATCCCAGAGGGGTAGTAGATCAGACACTTTAGCTAATGTTGTTCTCAGAAACTGTGAACAGGAACTTCCTCATGGCGCCACTCATCCGCAGGTTAGTTTGATAAAATGAAAATCGATGATAAGAGGTAATATCAATGTAGCCATGCTTGCATAGTCAGCATCTAATGTCTCTGAGCATCAAAAATCCATATTATTATATTACACTAGTACACGGGTAGTCTAGTGTGCTGTGAGAGATAAACAGGTGTGCCAATAAAGCAAGGAGAATAACTATCAACCCAATTACTTCAAAGTCTCAAGAAGTGGTTGGTTGATGCAGGTGTTGGAGTATTGGTGTACTGGTCTGATTGTTGCAAGTTCAAATCTTATGTGTTGCAATCTTTTTTCCCACCTCTGATTGTGGCTTTTGAAAAAAAATCTTACTAAACTCTTTGGTGATAAATATTGTCCTGTAAGTGGTGAATTGTTTTAAAGATTTCAAATACTAGCATTCTTACAGTTCACATGCTGGCTTCAATTCTCAGGCTGTTTGTCATAGCAAGCAGTTTTAGTCATCCTGTGAGATGAAACTTTATTCATTTGGCACTTGGCTAGAAGAAAAACTAGTTCTGTTTTTGCCAAGTGACTACAGACACTCTAGTATCAACATCCAATTACGATAGGTTTGCATCATCTGTCTGTATCAATTATTACTTTCTCAATCAACCACTCGCTATTGCCTCAAGGTAGGATGTAGAAACACGCATATAAACATGCTTGAACATGTATGCATATGCTTTGCTCCATCAGTCTAGCCGATAGCCAAAAAGATAACAGTTTGAGGGTAAATCTTTACAGCCTGACAGCGACTGCCATCCACGTCCCCAACTCACATATATAAAGAGTATTTACGTGTTAAACTTATATGGCTGTAGAGATAAGCGCTGAAAACTAGAATAAGGAAAGAAATTTCCTCTAAACTTGTTTCTAATCTAATGACTGAAAATATAAGTGTCTACCCGTTTGATAAGTCAAGACTGGTTCACATGATTAGTCACATTTTATACTCACAGCTAACAGAATTGTATGTGAAAGACATGATTGGTCGGTTTGTTCAAATGTTTGTATCTTATTTATCCAATATAAACAGCGACAGAGTATAGACGTAGTTACAAAGTATTCAACGTGAACGGTGGCTGAGTGTAGGCGGACTTACAAAGTAGTCAATGTGAACAGTGAGAGTGTTAGCCTGTCTTGACAAACTATTGTTTTTGCGAAGTTGTTCCCCCGTCAAGCGGGCGAGCAACACAACAGCTTGTCATAAGACATACTGCACCTGATGCATCAGCTGCACTTATAGGGAGTTGTTCTCTTCCGTCTAAGCGGCTTGGTTGCGATGTTATGGCGGTCGCTCTATTGGTAATCAAACGAAATTCGCGCAAAAATTTATGTAGAAAAAATAAGATTACATCGTCTAACCAGCGACCAGTCTCTGCGTTTAACTTTAGTAGAACTTGAAAACTTAGGCAACAACAGCGACTAAACATGTCGTTATTTGTGTGCTCAGTCAGTTTTATTTGTTCTTATGGATTTTATTTTCAATTTATTTTATTCTTAAATTTTACTAAAGTTTACAACAGAGATTGGTCTTTGGTTAAACATTGTAATCTTATTTTTTTCTACATAAATTTTTGCACGAAATTCGTTATGATTACCAATGGAGCGACCACCATAACATCGCAGCCAAGCCGCATAGACGAAAGAGAACAACTCCCTTTCAGTGCAGCTGATGCATCAGGTGCAGTACGTCTTGTGACAAGCTGTTGTGTTGCTCGCATGCAAACGGGGGAACAGCTCCACAAAAACAACAGTTTGTCAAGACAGGCTATGAGAGCGTGTATAGGCGAAGTTACAAAGTATTCAATGTGAACAGCGAGAGTGTGTAGGCGGAGTTACAAAGTATTCAATGTGAACAGCGAGAGTGTGTAGGCGGAGTTACAAAGTATTCGATGTGAACAGTGACAGAGTGTAGGCGGAGTTACAAAGTATTCATATGAACAGTGACAGAGTGTAGGCGGAGTCACAAAGCATTCAATGTGAACCAGGCCTTTTATAGCCCTGTAATATTTAGTTTGTTTTACTGAATTTCTATTTGCCAAACCTGGTAATTCCTCTACAATTCTCCAAAATGATGATATATAGGTTCATACTCTAAATATGTTCCAACTTAGAAATGCCGTCAGTTGCTTTTGGTTAATTACATTAGCTCTCATAGGCGTTCAATTTAAAATTAAGATGGATGGCAGCTGCCTTTCAATTACTAAACAAGAGTTGACAGTTATTTGAACTGGATCATATTTCATTGAAATGTTATCGTAAACGCAACGAAACTATAATTTTTATACTAAAAATTCCCTTGTCATACAGCCCACGAAATGCAATATTAGCAGTCAAATGGCACTACAGTGCAATAGGATAACTGCACTGGTAGCTGCAATGGTAGCTGTAATGTACTGGGTGTTATTATGTACAACAAACAGCAATAATGAAAAGAAAAGAATATATGTTTATATCTCTCTCCTGCAATAGGAGAAATGCAATATTAGAAGTAAAATGCACTGATATTATTAAAATAACCAATATTATTAATATAGTAATACAGTAATAATAGAAAACCAATGCACAATTTTGTTTACATATCAAAACGTCATAGCAACCAATATCAAGAAGTTGTGATATTTATGTAGATTTTGAGAAAATCTATTTAACAAAATTGTTTAGAAAAAATAATAGCAGTAACATATTGCCCAACATCGGTCACTATATACTTCGATCTTGTAAATTCGAATGATTATTTTTATAATTAAATCCTATAAAATCGAATAATTATTCTTATAATTAAACATTGTAATAATCTTATAAAAATCGTTAGAAAAAATATCATCATCATTTCCTTTACTTTTACTGCTTTGGACATCAGTTGGAATACCAAAGTACTCATTATAAGTGTCCAAAATGTCGGTTGCCTACTTTGAAATCGGCAAAGAAGAAACGATTATTTTTCAGTACTTCTATGTTAATTACAGAAACCTTCGGCAATTGGACAATGCCATAGACTGGTGAAATGTGAAATTTTTCTCATAAAATGCGAACAACATAATGGCTCTACTCTCTGTCGTTCGGCTTGATGTGCGTTTCATTGACCAGTCTAAATTTTGGTTAAAAAAACTTGTCAAAGTTTCAATCGCGATTTTAGGCCAAATTGATCTGTCTATTTATGTATAATCCGATCAGATGGTTGAGGTATAGGAAATTTTCTACAAATAATAAAGACTTGGTAACATATTTAAATAGGTTTATATGTGTTTTGTATTATACTTAAACAACTCCATTAAAAAATGGTTAACTTTGTTGATGAGATTTCGGTACAAGGGTTTGAGACGGCCGTTAACGGATAATTTTCGTGAGTTGTATGCACATATGCACTTATCATAAATCTCTCAAACAATCGCTTCGCTCGTGTTTGGTCGCGAGATTAGTGATCTTGTCAGCACCAACTACCGGCCAATTTACCTACAGCATATATTTTTGCCTCTTATAAAAAAAATCGTCACCGTTATTACAAATCCTAGTAAAATAAATTGAAAAGATAAGACATGGATGTTTGTAACCAACTTCTGTAATGGTAGACATAACAATTAAAACAGCTGGCACTAACGCACTAAGCCTGTTTAAAAGCTCATAGCTTGAGAACTATAATAACTATAATAGCATGAAACATAAGGATCATCCCCCTTACATTTCAACCCCCCCCACAAAACCTACCAATCCCAGCAAATAAAACTTTGTTTGAAAATTGCTAAGACTAAAAGTGCTAAATTGTCTTTAAAACTTTTTCTATTATAAAAAGGGGCTGAATTACAGTCCCGTGGAGGTCAAAGGTCAATTGATGTTGGCAACTAATTCCAACAAACTAAAGATCTTGGAGATGTTTAAGGCTTCTTCCAAAGCAAAAGACAGGCAAGAAGCAGTTGTTCCATGTAATGTGGAACAAATGTTTTACATACATAGCCTAGTTCTCTATTTTGTTTTACTGTTTTTGTCTTACGCTAGAATACTATCCAAGAACTGCATAAAAAAATACATGATATTCGCTTGAAAAATGAGCTTTGAAAGCAAGAGTTGTCTTCTATAGAACAATGTTTTAACAACTCCTGCCTAAACACAAACAAAAATTATTGTACATAGTGATACTGCCACAATTGATCATACAACAAAAATAAGTCTATTACAAAGACATATAAAATACTCAATAAACTTTTCTCTGCTGTGCTAATGTTTAGTGAACATGTTTTTTAATTTCTAGAAGTGCACCTGTTTTGATGCATTTACAGCAAGTTGCTGTCGTTTGAGATTATATATGTTGATACGTTTTTTAACGTCATAATTAAAATATTCGAGTCATACCTAAATTTACCTCTAAATGTTTAAGAGTATTTTTAGTGATAACTCCACTTTTACTAAACATGTTTACAAAATTTTTGCAAAATGCTGCATTGGATGAGGAAGCCTTAGGCAATTATAGGCCTGAGCAATGATGGGTTGGCTATATTTTATCTGAGTAATATCTGCCTCGTTATAAGCTAAGTTTTACTTCATAAGAAACACAAATCATGAGAAACTAGAATGCATACAAAATAGATTGATTAAGTTGAACCTACCTAAGTATCCTTTTTGGTTTCTCATATACATGTTTTCTAAAGATTTTAAATAACGTATCACTTCCTATTTTAGTAGAATAGTTTTAACAACTTTAAAAAGTTCCTCTCATGCAAAACAAGTTTTACATTAAAAAAATCTGCGGAACCACCAAAAGATTTAACAACTTTTAAATTTCCTTATGGCGTAAAACAACAGTGCTTCAGGTATAAATTTTTGTTATATACTTATGATGCTGTATAGCCTACACATTTGGTATCATCTCATACGTGAATGAGCTTAGATAATGCAATAACATTATCCGGGCATTATCCGTCATTTTATATTACCCGAGCAACGCTGGGTAGCACAGCTAGTATATACTTCTATATATATATATATATATACATACACTATAATAGCTGTGATACTCGGCGTTACCCGGGTAATAAAAAATTCTTTGCACAGAAAATTGATTTGTATTTAACATACAACAACATTTGCCATTCTCACTTTCAAACTAAATATCATGAGAGAAGTGTTTTGTGCAGTTGAAATACATTAAAAGAAAAAATAAAACAACTGTGGAGGTTTTCAAACTTTGTCAAACAACTGTAACTTTTAAACTTTATATCATAAAAAAAATGTTTTGTGTAAGTCAAATAAATAAATAAATAAATAAACCAATTCGAAAAGGGTTTAGATGTAAATGTGAAATAATTAGCAAGTCATAGCTAAATCAAATCTGCTTTGCTAAAATTACAATAAAAGATAATTCAGTAATGATAAAATTAATACGAATTGCGAAAACAAAATAAAAGTCCTAAATATGTTGAATTAAAAATAACAATTGGTGCTTAGAAGTGTGTGTGTATAAAAAAGGTTACTGTTGCAGCAGAAACTATCCATCAAAACTTTGACTACGACGATACTGGTACCTTTCGATACGGTACAAATGTAAAAGTGAGATATCAGACTCTATTTGTCTGATCGAACGGAAAGAGAATGTAGAAGCTATTCTTACTCGAGTTAACAAAATTGTTCACTTGAAAAGAATTGGCCTTGACCGTGATTTAGCAATTAAACCTTACGAAAAACCGAAAATAGAAGTTCATGAAAACACGAAACAGCATCACGTTTCATGGAAAAGAGTGTATAGAGTTTCAATTAAGTCGTCATTTTAGGTGTGAAAATGAGAAAAGAGTGTATATGTTATATAGTAAGAGTTATGAGTTGTAAGAGCCTTCATAGTCTTGTGGTTAGAGAATTGGATCGCAAACCTATGGTTGCAATATGACTGAGTTCAAATCCAACAGATTGTGAAATTATATTTCCAAAATTTTAATAGCTATAGCTGATCATACCAAAGGACAGACAGACAGACGACAAACTTTAAGATCTATATATACATATCGATGCCTTATGAAGAGAATTCATAGTTATTGATTTACTAGTAATACATGTGACCATCAACCATAACTTACTGCTGTATTTAAGCTAGAACTTGAAATTAAATTTCATTAGTGCATGGATTTCGATTATATGTCCTGCTGAGGTTAAATATTCCTATAACAACAACGCCGTGTAGGGCAAACTTAAGGATAAATCTGCATTTGCTGAATCTTGATGACTTGACATTTTATACAATTACAGATATAGATGAGACAATAACTAATTTTTTGAGAACTAGCTGTGCTACTTGGCGTTGCCCAAGTATTAAAATCAGCTTATAAACAATGAGATGTAATGAGAGTTGCCTGCTACTTGCTATTAGCCTGGCAGATTGCTAATGAAAATCTTTAGTAAGCTAACTAATGACAATCACTTACTTACGCAATCACCCAGCGTGGTATGCAAAGCCGTTGGGTATGTGCTCTCATATACTGATTTATATCAGCTAGATAATAACTCATTCTCTGTGGCCTATTGGGTATGGCGTCGGACTGGCGAGTGGTAGGATCCGAAATCATATTTTCTTTGGTATGGATTCTTTATTCCAAGATTTTAATAGCTATAGCCGGAATGCAGACACACTACATAGAGACATAAACCATACTTTGAGAAATACATGTATAGACTAGCTGTGCTACACGGGCAACCGGGTAATAGAAAAGTCTTTGGACAGAAAATTGATTTGTATTTAACATATAACATTTGCCATTCTAACTTTCAAACTACATATCATGAGAAAGTGTTTTGTCTTATAAACAAAAAAAAGTAGTGAGCGTTGCTCGTTATTAGCCTGCGGCTATCAGCCAGTAGGTTTAATAGTGTCAGTGAACAGCTTCTCATGACGTTATGCTATTGTATTGGAAGTAATTAATGGGTACAGTTTGAGTTGGCCAAACATAAGAAAACATAGTTAGTATACACGTAGGTAGCGTAGTGTGTATCATATATGTGTCATCGCTACTAATGCATTTTTTGTGTGACCACAAACAGCCAGTTTTTATTATGCCAAGTGGTTGTTTGTTTCTTCCTCAGTTTTTCAGCTGTAACTGAACCAATAAGTCAGCCATTTTTCTAATACCTATCTTAACTTGGATTGCAAAAAATCATATACAATTATGTAGCATCAAAAGCTGTAAGTACTGAAATAATGTCAAATTCTATCAGTAATTTGTCTTTTTCTTGATAAATGCTTTAGTATACTGTGTAATTGCTCTTTGTATACAATTCTGATAAGATTGCTGTGAAATGTTAGCTCAACTTTCATTACTTTTAATACTTTTATTTTAGAACCTCTTTATTCCAACTGTGTCAGTGGGCACTTGTTTTGTGTAAACACTCCAAAAGACCAGTAATTTTTTGTAAGTAAGATTAATGTTTTAATTTGTGAACTTTTAACTTGAGTCATAAAGTAAAACCATAATTCATTTATTTGCTGCAATCCATAATGTAAAAAGTTTGTTTCCGTTTGTATAACAATTCAATACTGCTTTCTTACAGCACGGTTCTCTTAATAATAAAAGAGGTAGCACACTTTATGAGAGGACCAGTTGATCTATTACTATATGGTTTTCTGGATGTACCAGTACAGTGAAAAAATTACTACCGCATAACCGGAGACCGACACACTTAGCACATCATGGAGAAACAGTTGCAGAAGCTCAGGGAGCAACGTGTCAACGGCATCACTCAGGTGAACTCTATTTCAAACAAGATTGCTTTGGCAATAAAGAGACACAAACCAGTTGATGTCCTGGACAGCTTCTTAGAAAGTCTGACCGAGATGATGGCTGATTTAACATCTGCAAACACTCTTTATGATGCATTGCTGAATCATGATGTAGAGGGAAATTTTTCTGCCTATAAACTGACTGCAGGGAAATCCGTTTCTGAATTTTTGCATAGTGCCCAGACAGTGTATGACAGTACTGTGACTTTAATAGTAGATTATGAGATGTCAATCAAATGTCAGTCGGCGACCAACTTGAAGCAAGAGATTGAGTCATTGCTTTATAGTAATGATTTTATGCTAGGGCAATTAGATGGCATCTCAAGTAATAGTGCTAGCCAATCACAGGCAGCTGTTGTTTTTGGGGAAGTGGATATTTTTCTAAACAAGCTACGCAATAGTGTACGAAGCCTAAAGGCTGCTGATGCAAGCGGAGATAATAGTGATTTATTTTCTAGTGTGGATAAGTGCATTACTAACTTAGAACACAAAGTAGTAGTATCTAAGCAGATGCCTCATCTTCTTGCAAGCCAAAAACAGGCAGTGACGCCACAGGCAAATCAGCATCAAACTAAAGCAGTAAACAAACTTGTAGAGAATATCATTACCAGCCCTCAAACCCATCAATCATCTGCCTTCAATCCTAGCACTTCTGGTCTCAGTGGAGACAACTCAAATACTCTCACCAGCCCTTCTGATTCTGTCAATGTTACCTCTGCTAACAGTATGCTATTGACAACTGACACCAGTGTGTCAGTAACTGACACAGGTGTGTCAGTTGCTGACACCAGTGTGTCAGTAACTGACACAGGTGTGTCAGCGTCATTGAGCGACACTCAAACACAGATCGGTGCAAGTGCACCTAGTACAATTCAGGTAAGCAGTCTAAGTACGCCCGTGATGACTGACACAAGTGTGTCAGTGACTGACACAAGTGTGTCAGCATCATTGAGCAACACACAAATGCTACCAGGTGCATGTGCACCGAGTACTAGTCAGGTAAGACAAAATATGAAGGCAGATCGGGTAGTCTTTTCTTCGAGAACACCAAGCCCATTAGTAAATAGTGGATTAGCCACCATCCCAGAAGCCCAAGATGTTTCAAGTTTTAGGCTGACAAATCGTAACTCTCGTTACCTAACTAGCACTCCACTAAACAGTGAGTCACAGGTAAGACCTCTAAATCTCAGTATTACTGCCGCATATGATAGTAGTTTGAGGACAGGGACAGGGATTGTGTCGAACAATACCTCCACAAGGAGAGAAAATAGTCGATTCCAAAAAGCCCCCCTTCCAACGTTCGGGGGAAACAGAAAAGAGTGGGCAGAATTCAGGGCTGTGTGGTTATCTTATGCATACCATGAAATAGACTCTGAAGAAGAACGAGCTTGGGCACTGAAACAGTGTCTTAAAGGAGAAGCTCTATCGCATGTCAGAGCGATTTTGGCCAATCAGCCAAATGCACATGAGAGGATGTGGAAGCGCCTGGAAGATCTTTACTCTGATGCCAGTGTAGCGGTTAAAAGTACGTTCCTGGAGCTTGAAAGGCTTAAACAGCTCACTGAAGGAGATAACAAAGGTCTTGTGAGTTTTGTCAACACAATTGAGCTGTGTTACAGTCAATTGGGTGAGGTACGACAACTCCTAGCAGTCACACCAACACAGGTTGATGTGCTGAGGTCGAAGCTGCCACCGATAATCAGACGCGAATGGATGAGAGTTTACTCCACACTCCCCACAGAGGAGAAGATACATCCTTTTACAAGTTTCATGAAATTCTTGGAAAGTGAGCGAGACTTTTGCATACGAGAATTGTCAGAGGATGTTTTAAAATCAACCAAGCATCCAGAGAAAGACAAGAAAGCTTCAGCAGTGAGGACACATGCTGCCTCCACTGCAGATGCACCAAACAGACAAACTTCATCATGCTTGGTACATACTAATCCAAAAGTCATACACAATACAATGGAGTGTCGTCAATTCAGAAAGATGGGAAGGAAGGAGAGGGTAGGCTTGTTAATCAAGCACAAGGCCTGCTTCCGCTGTGCTGGATTGCACAAGAGGGAGAACTGTAAGAGTACTGACAAGTGCTCAATATGCCGCAAAGAGGACCACCACACTCTACTTTGCAAAGGCAATGGTGGAGACGGCCAAGGAGCAAAATGCCCCAAACCATCTTCTGATCACCAAGCCCCTCAAACCCAAGATGACAAAACAACGAACCATGCAAAGCGGGACATGACAGACTCAGTGTTCCCGATTCAACTTGTTCCTGTTGCAGGATCTACACACAAGGCTGTAGTGTTCTCTGATGGGGGTTCCAATGCTACATACGTCGCCACCAGTTCAGTGAGAAAGCTCAATGGGAAAAAGATGGGAACCACCCTACTCCGAATTACTCGGGTCGGCAATACCACATCAGAACAACGGGCTAATGTATACCGAATCAGATTAGTGACCACCACTGGTAAAGTAGTACCGGTTATCGCATATGGAATGGAGGAGATCACCACAGAAGTACCGGGTCTCGACATTGATGTCCTCAAGACACTCTTTCCACATAGGAATGACTTGTCTGACTTGGTGCGGCAAAGGTGTCGGGTAGATATCCTTTTGGGCAACGACTACTATGGATTTCATCCCAAAGTGGAAATAGACACTGCAGGAACCCACTTAAGTCTTATGAGTGGAGCCTTTGGAAGGTGCCTTCAAGGTAGTCATCCGTCCCTCAAGCAAGGTGTAATGAGTAATCTGATAGGGTCTTCTTGCACAGAAGAAGATGAAAAATCATCTGTTGACTCATTTCTGACAAAAGCTGACATAAAAAAGGTTGAAATGTTCATCGAGGCTGAGGAAATGGCCACAGAGGTGCACCCCCGTTGTGGTGGATGTAAATGTGGTAAATGCCCCATCAGGGGCCATGACTTTTCTTTTCAGGAACAGCAAGAGCTGGAACTGATACGAAACAATCTGTCCTATGACAGTCAACAGAAAGTGTGGGTAACGGCATACCCTTGGATCAAAGAACCGAGCACACTCCCGGACAACTACAATGCTGTCTTTGCCACAATGAGAAGCACGGAACAAAACCTACGTAAAAGGGGGGAACAATGGGTCAAAGTGTATCAAGAACAGATTGAAGATATGATATGCAGAGATGTGGCACGTAAGCTTACAGCGGATGAGATAGAGAAGTGGGCTGGACCAAAATTCTACATCAGCCACCTTGCAGTTGAGAATCAGAAATCTTTATCCACACCAGTGAGAATCGTCTTTAACAGCAGCCAGAAATTCCAGGGTCAGTCCTTGAATGATGCACTGGCGAAAGGTCCAGATTGTTATCTGACAAATCTCATGGGCATCTTACTACGCTGGCGAGAGAAGCCCGCTGTTATGATTGGTGATGTTAGAAAGATGTTCAACTCAATCAAAATCACTAAAGAAGAACAGCACTGCCACAGGTTTTTGTGGCGAGATATGGATGCCAACAGGGACCCAGAGATATATGTCATCACAAGGGTCAACATGGGGGATCGACCGGCCCCTGCCATAAGTGCGGAGGCTATTCTTAAAACAGGGGAACTTATGAAAGACAAATACCCTCGAGTCAATCAACTGTTTCAACAATCCATGTATGTGGATGATATTGTTGAGTCAGTAGACAGTGAGGCAGAAGCTAAATCACTCGCAGATGATGCTACCCAAGTGCTAAAGGAAGGAGGATTTAACATCAAAGGTTGGGTTTTCAAGGGAAATGGAGAAAATATGGAGACAACTCACGTCTTAGGTGTAGAATGGAGCCAGTCTCAAGATGAGATTCGGTTCACACCCCGCCTCAATTTCTCAACCAAGAGAAGAGGTAAACACTCTGGACCAGATATCCGACCTAAAGATATCCCAGTAACACTGGAGCCTCCGCTGACCAAGCGCATTGTTTTGTGCCAAATTATGAGGCTCTATGACCCACTCGGGATCTTATCCCCATTCATCATAGTTGGTAAAATCTATCTCAGGGAAACCTGGGATTTGGGATTGGGATGGGATGACCCCCTACCTCCTCGCATGAAACAAAAGTGGGTCGAGTTCCTGCTTCAGATGGGAGACCTGGAACAAATGAAAT
Organism: Watersipora subatra; assembly: GCF_963576615.1. Lineage (NCBI taxonomy): Eukaryota > Metazoa > Bryozoa > Gymnolaemata > Cheilostomatida > Watersiporidae > Watersipora > Watersipora subatra. The sequence goes on along the minus strand of NC_088710.1, from coordinate 49,003,494 downwards.
ATGACAGGTGTCTCATGCCTCTTAAAGCAAAGGGAAAACCTACTCTGATCATCCTTTGTGATGCTAGCGATAAAGCATATGGCTTTGCAGCCTATGTCCGCTGGAAGTTGGAGGACAACAGCTACTTCTGTCGCCTGATCTTGGCAAAGTCTCGAATCGCTCCACTCAAGAAACTATCAACGCCTCAACTTGAGTTAAATGGTGCAGTCCTCGCCAAGAGAGGTCGTGAAACAATTCTGAAAGAGATGAGGTACAACTTTGATAAAGTTGTCCATCTCACAGATTCAGAGACTGTGCTGTGTATGCTGGCAAAGACTTCCACTCGATTCAAGCTTTATGAGGGTGTCCGAGTGGGTGAAGTACAAGCTGGCACCAACAGCGATGAGTGGAAGTGGGTAGATGGTAACAGCAATACAGCAGACTGGGTCTCGCGTGGTTGCAAACCTTGTGAGATCGGCCCCAAGACGGAGTGGTGGAGAGGTCCTTCATTTCTCTATCTAGCGGAGGGCGAGTGGCCCACGAAAACCGTAGCTGACGTTGGTCAAAAAGGGCCACTGCCTGGTGAAAAGTCTGTCTCAACCCACCACTCGAGGGCAACAAAAGCACCAACATTAGACCTGAATTATGGACGCTTCGGGTCAGCTAAGAAACTGATATGGACAGTTGCACGCCTAGTCGCCATGGCTGAAGCCAAATCATTCAAGGCAGGAAGAACCAGTAACATCACCCCAAGACACATCGAGCAAAGCAAAAAGCTACTCATAAAAGATGTGCAACTAACTATGACAGATGAACTTACTAAATCAAAACGTGGTAGGTATGCCCGGCTCAAACCGACTAAGGACAGTGAAGGGATATGGGTGATAGGTGAAAGAATGGTGGAGAGTAATCCTCTGAAACACACACCAACAGACCCTCCTCAAAGACTACTGCCTAGTATGCACCCACTATCCAGGCTTTTGATGGAAGAGTCTCATAGACAAGGAGGACACAGGGGCCGAGATGCAACGCTTGCACGGTTTCGTCATGACTACTGGGTACCACAAGGAACCAGCTTGGCCAAGTGGGTAAAGAACAGTTGCAGGATGTGTCGCATCCGGGAACCCAAACTGCTCAGCCAACAGATGGGATGTCTTCCACTGGGCAAGTTGCAGCAATCAGCCCCATTCACCAACACAGTTCTAGATTTGTTTGGACCTTTCCCCATCAGAGGAGAGGTTCAAAAGCGATCTACTGGCAAAGCATGGGGTGTGATCTTCATGGATCTTTACTCAAGGGCGGTACATATCGAACCTGTGTTTTCATATGATACCAGCTCATTCCTTATGGCCCTGCGACGTTTCACCAACATCAGAGGATGGCCTAAAGTGTTGTATTCAGACCCTGGGTCACAGTTGACACATGCAGACAAAGAACTCAAGTCTATTTGGCGTAACATTGACAGAGATGCTCTGTACAAGGCTGGCACCGATAGTGGCATGGAGTGGATCTTTGGACCCGCTGATGCTCCTTGGTATCAAGGTGGCGCAGAAGCGCTAATCAAATCAATCAAAAAGTGCCTCCGCTTTTGTATGAGCGGTCAGAGACTTTCAGCCGCAGAGTTTCTGACAGTCTGCACAGAAGCGGCGAACGTGATGAACGAGAGACCTCTTGGTCGAATCCCATCAGATGATGGAGAAATAAACATGCTCACACCCAACAGTCTTCTACTCGGAAGATGTTTTTCAAACAGTCTGGGTCATGCCACTCAACTGGCAGACTCCAGTTCTATGAGAGCAGATCTAGTAGAACAGGTAAGTGATAGATTCTGGAAGCACTGGCTACAACTTCTTGCACCAACAATGGCAGTTCATACCAAGTGGCTGAAAAACCAAAGGAACCTACAGGTAGGGGATATTGTATTAGTGAGCGACTCAAATGCCTTGCGATCCCAATATCATCTTGCAGAAGTAATCAAAACATACCCTGACAAAAAGGGGCTAGTACGCCGTGCAGACCTTCGGTACCGCAGTTATAGTACAGGTAAGTCTATGAAAACATATACAGGTGGTGCGTCGGTAGTTATCACAAGAAGTGTGCATAGGCTGGCTTTGGTTGTTCCAGTTGAGGAACAGTAAGTGACATATATACATCTTATTATATCTCATCACTATCATATATAGCCATCAGCTACTTACATTTAGTCTTCACATACTCACTTCTATCACTCAGCATACACCCTTTCTCTGACATATATATGCATTATATCTAACACTCTATCTACAAAACCATTTGTAGGCGAACTATTTTGTTACAACGTAAATCGAGCTTGTATATCGCTGAGGCATCTCTTAGATAGTACAATTAATCAAGTACTAGTATTGTGTAGCACCAAGTACATTTAGTCTTCAACCATTTTATCTCATTATACAATATATGTTAACCCGTGTTTGACCAACCCCTACCCCTCCGATGTATTGGAAGTAATTAATGGGTACAGTTTGAGTTGGCCAAACATAAGAAAACATAGTTAGTATACACGTAGGTAGCGTAGTGTGTATCATATATGTGTCATCGCTACTAATGCATTTTTTGTGTGACCACAAACAGCCAGTTTTTATTATGCCAAGTGGTTGTTTGTTTCTTCCTCAGTTTTTCAGCTGTAACTGAACCAATAAGTCAGCCATTTTTCTAATACCTATCTTAACTTGGATTGCAAAGAATCATATACAATTATGTAGCATCAAAAGCTGTAAGTACTGAAATAATGTCAAATTCTATCAGTAATTTGTCTTTTTCTTGATAAATGCTTTAGTATACTGTGTAATTGCTCTTTGTATACAATTCTGATAAGATTGCTGTGAAATGTTAGCTCAACTTTCATTACTTTTAATACTTTTATTTTAGAACCTCTTTATTCCAACTGTGTCAGTGGGCACTTGTTTTGTGTAAACACTCCAAAAGACCAGTAATTTTTTGTAAGTAAGATTAATGTTTTAATTTGTGAACTTTTAACTTGAGTCATAAAGTAAAACCATAATTCATTTATTTGCTGCAATCCATAATGTAAAAAGTTTGTTTCCGTTTGTATAACAATTCAATACTGCTTTCTTACAGCACGGTTCTCTTAATAATAAAAGAGGTAGCACACTTTATGAGAGGACCAGTTGATCTATTACTATATGGTTTTCTGGATGTACCAGTACAGCTATGACCCGCATTATACGCAAATCCGTTGGGTATTTGCTCTCATATAGTGACTCATATTGGAAAGCTAGCGATTTAATCTCTGTAGTCTAGTGGGTAGGGCGTCGGACTGGTGAATGGCAGGGTTCGAGTTCGAATCATCTTCGGTCCGGAATCTTTATTACTAGGTTTTAAGATCTATAGCTGAACAATCAAACTTACGAATATACAACCAACTTTGCGAAATATATATATAGATGTAATGATTTAGTGCAAAACTTGCTTAATCTTAAGAGGTATGTATTTTCATAATTCAAAGTCTATTACCAGATCCAACAAATGCAGCAAATATGGTTGTTAGCATGTCTAGATCTAACGAATGCAGCAAATATGGTTGTTAGCATTTCTAGGTATAATGAATATAGCAAATATGGTTGTTAGCATGTCTAGATCTAACGAATGCAGCAAATATGGTTGTTAGCATGTCTAGATCTAACGAATGCAGCAAATATGGTTGTTAGCATGTCTAGATCTAACGAATGCAGCAAATATGGTTGTTAGCATGTCTAGGTATAATGAATATAGCAAATATGGTTATTAGCATGTCTAGATCTAACGAATGTAGCAAATATGGTTGTTAGCATGTCTAGATCTAACGAATGCAGCAAATATGGTTGTTAGCATGTCTAGGTATAATGAATATAGCAAATACGGTTGTTAGCATGTCTAGATCTAACGAATGCAGCAAATATGGTTGTTAGCATGTCTAGGTATAATGAATATAGCAAATATGGTTGTTAGCGTGTCTAGATCTAACGAATGTAGCAAATATGGTTATTAGCATGTCTAGATCTAACGAATGTAGCAAATATAGTTATTAGCATGTCTAGATCAGAAATCTGATTAACATTTGCTGCTGAATTGCGTTGTTTCATTACTACACCTCTTTGTTAGCAAATATTTGCCCTGATCTTAATGGATGCATTATGAGCTGGTACCAGCATGAAGACTCTCTCTAAATTGAATATATGAAGAGCGCAAAAACAAAATATATCTATACTCAGAAATTGTGTCAACTAATAACAAGTGGCAAACAGTGCTATCGAGCAGTTTACGCAGACGCCTCTCTGACTCCATGGTAGATTTTCAAAACTATTTTCAAAGAGCAAATTCTTGAAAAAGTTACTACAATTTTCAGCGGTAAGAAATATTTATTAAGAAGTTTAACTGAGCGGTCAAAATCATACCTAAAGGAGAAATGCCTCACGAAGAGCACAGACTATGCAATGATGGAGAATGTACGCAAGGAATTGAGCCGGTTAACACTGGCAGTCATCGTAGCTGCCGAGGACAAGAAGTACAGGTCAGCAGAGAACAGCGGAAACAAAAATCAGCTGGGTTAAGGGCCAAGTACCTACCGGCTCTCCTATTTGCTTATGCCACATTAATTTTTCTTGGTGGCCTCGGATTTTACGCTATCGAACATTACAACGAAAAATCAGAAACACCTGAAATGAAAATTATAGAGCAATATATGGGTGAGTAGATACCATTCATAGATACAAGGTTTATGTTTTAGGATGTTTGCAAAGTTGAAAAGTTTAAACCATAACTGCCACGAACAGCTTTCATTGTTTGTTCTAGGTAAATCAGACACGCTGATTCCGATTTTATACTCAAAATAAAGTATGGTCCATTGACTTTCAGAGTTATTTTTGTTTTTAAAGCTTTTTTACCGCTATTCATTATCGGTGTCGCAATCGACACAACAAACCCCGCCCATAAATATGTGACGTAACTAGCTTTTTAGGAATGGAAGTTGGAAATGTTTAGTCCGATTTAGAATTATAGAGACGGGTTTCTTAAAACCCATTATTATCTAAATTTAGCTTTCAAAATAATCTCAGTCTTTTCTAAAAGGTAGATAAGCTACATGTATATAACATTGCTTGTAGCTTGTTACAGGATGTTTAATAGGCTGAGCGCTGAGAAAAATGAGCTCAAAAAAGCGCGATAACAATGCTAGCTTGCGATAGAATCTCGCTTTTTGAGCTCATTTTTCTCAACGCTCAGCCAATTAAACATCCTGTAACAAGCTACAAGCAATGTTAAATAGCTTAAAGTTACCTTTCAGAAAAGACAGATTACTTTGAAGGCTGAATTTAGAGAATAATGGGTTTTAAGACACCCATCTCTATAGTTCTAGACCAAACTAAACATCCTCAACTTCCATTCCTAAAAAGCTAGGTTACGACACATATGCTTGTGTCGATGTGCTAGGTTTGTACATATGCTAGGCTTGTTGTGTCGATTGCGACGCCGATATTGAATCGCTGTAAAAAAGCCTTTAAAAACAAAAAGGATTTTGAAAGTTAGTGGACTAACCTTTATTCTGAGTATTAAATCGGAACTAGCGTGCCTGATTTATGTATGAGCAAACAATGAAAGCTGTTTGTGGCAGTTATGGCTTAAGCAATTTTTAAATGGTGATTGAGTATAAGTTATCGATCTGTCAAACTTATTTGTAAGCATAGTTCAAAATTCAATAGTGTATTGATAACATAAAATTTATACATTTTACTATAATAAGATACTATTTGAGCATAACTTAATATTGAATTGTAATCACCTAGTCAGATATTTCGAGAGTTGGCATGTTTTTGTGAAGTTTCTATATAATAGAGCAATTTTATCAGTGCTTTGGTCAGAGCATTCATAAATATCACAATTTTGATAAGAGAAGAGATAATTTTCTCTTAATGATCATGATCTTTTCAACCCGTCTGGTTCATTGTTCTGTTGAGATTTACTGGCAAATTGTGTTAAGTCAGTGTGTACCCTGTCAGGCTGTCTGGCTATAAACCTAATTAAAACTGACAAGTTGTCCTGCTTTCAACTTTTCCGTCAGACGTTTGAGACAAGTTGTCCTGGTTTAAGCTCTTATAAATTATCTTTGTTTGAGACAAGTTGTCTTTCTTTCAACTTTCCTGTCATATGTCTGAAACAAGTTGTCTTGCTTTCGACTCTTCTGTCATATGAATGAGACCTGCATTTGAAGTCCTGCATTCAACTTTTTTATTATTTCCTAGAAACAAGCTGTTTCACTTTTAAGGATATCATATGCTAAACCTTTTGACGGGTAATGAACCCAACTCTACCACCAAGGCTGAAGTTAGACATTCTACTGGATATGGTGCAATTCTGCTGAAATACCAGCGTTGGGCAATGAAGTCATCTCAGAAAAATTACAGTTCAGCATTTTTCAGGGCAAAAAATTAGTTCAGCAAACAAGAAATTACATCATAAAGCGGATTAAAAAATTAAGCCTAATCAATTGTTTGACATGGAAGGCTGCAAAAGATTGGATATAGAACCTACTAGTCCTGCTCTTTCTCCTATAAAAAGAAGACGATCAAGTTAATAGGCATAAACAGTAAGGGAGAGGGTCGTTCCATCATTATTCTTATCTCTTTTCTGAGCTGCTCAACAGTTTAGTGACGATTGACAGGCGCCATCACAATGTGTCATTTAAGCAATACTTTATTGAGCGTCATACGACAAGGAGGAGTTGGAGCTTCTTGAGTGGTCTTTTGGTCTCAGCCGACAGCGACAAAGATATGAAAAAAGCCGGAGAAGCCAAAAATTTTCAGTTTGAACTTTTTGGGAAAACACTCAAAAAATGCTCGACTAGTTTTCAGCCGCCCATCAAACTCTGTCTTTGACTAGAGAGTCTTGTGGCTCAAGCCTAGTTCGAATTGGTCACTGGTCGTACAAATAGATATGGAATGTTCAACAAATAGTTTTGTCTATGTCTTAATTTTTTATGCCTGAATGTTGACCAATTTGAACTAGCGAGTATTCTGACCAACACTCGCTGGTCTGTTCAAGACAGACAGACGAAAAACTTTGAGATCTACAGTATATATACATATCGATTTTGATTGTATGTCCTGCGGAATGAGTCCGCTGGTCTGAGTGTACCAACTTGACTGATTATAGCGAGTGTTCTGTTCACGGCTCTTTTGCCATCCAGTGAGCTGATCACTCTACAAGTGGCAGACACTCTGAGGCTAAAAATCACTATTTCAAAACTTGGACGTTTCGTCGTACATTTTTCACTGCTTGTCATCTGCTCGGCATTGCTGTAAAATTACAAATTTGTCAAACTAGCCATCCATAATTTATTCAGTAAATAGAATGAGCGGAACAACCAGCTACCATAAAACCTATTTGAATGCCATAAGTGCTTTATTTTTCAGCTCTTCTGTTATAGTGGCGTTTTATTAAAGGTGACGTTCAAATAGAAGGCGGTGCTGTATTTTCCGACAAGCTCACCAGAATTTTGGAAAAATAAATTTAACCCTTGCACTGGCGAAGCGATGTTAATGTTGCCTATATTTTACACTTTCCTTCGGGCAGAGTTACATTTTTGCTGTCGGCCTCAACATTTTTGCTAAACCATTTTCCATATACGGTGAAATACCAGACCGAGTTAAACAAGAAATTACTTTGAAAAAAAAATTAATCAAATACAGCTATTAATTATTTTGATGGTTTTTTTTAAATAAAGGTTTTGCGGTAAGTGAGCAAATGACTCTGTTATGTTACACAATGGTAATGAACCTGCCCATAGCACCCATTCTGTGGGATCAGTTTTGATTCAAACTAACACCATTGTCATGGTCTAGTTTCTGTGGCTATGTCCTGTTTCCTTAAGTCAAGGTCAGGTTTGATGACATTTTTTTTATGCAAACTGCTGTGGTCAATGAGTTTGGACAACTTCCATAAAAATTGTCTAAACGCAATGACAAAACCACGTGTTGCTAGAAGCGCTCCAAAGACTCGCATTGAGATGAGTTTTAAAATGTCTGTTAATATAATTTGTTTAAAATATGTATAGAACCTTCTAGAACCTTTTGATCACACTTCTAGTAGATATACTCATGTTTAATAGATATATTAATATTCACAATCTGTTAAACATGTGATACCAAGAGCAACAGTCAAACTCCTGAATATAAAACTCGCTACTTCTCAGACCTGTCACTAATCCTTGGTCAGAAAGCGTGACAGTCTTTTTAAATACATGTATAAGTTGAAAGTGCTCAGCACAGTCGCTAGTAATCCCTAGCAATCATACAAGTTACTAGAAACTAATCTTCGCTTTATGTCACACTTATACAGACTTCAATCTTTGTATGCGTACAAGTAATCACACCCACAGTTTGTCATCTTTGCATTCGTAAAAACTCTATAAATTGATTAAAATTGGCTCTTATACACAAACTAACAATAATATCAGTTACTATAATATAATATATTACAATATAATATTGTTTAAAATAATATATAAACATTATAATATTATAAATCAATCTAATATAATGCAATAAAATACAAAATATTGTAACACTATATCATATACTCTCATATAGTATACTATACCATATTATAATACAGCTTATTATAATATATAGTGTAATATAAAGTACATTGTGATATAATATAATGCAATGTATATATTTTGATAATAGTTTATATTACTCAAAATGAGCATACTTCAGTGTATGATACAGTATTTCAGTGTATTCAGTGTATGACGCATTTGGTGTTGTCTGCATGTACTTACATATGCTAACACAATCAGATCACGCTATTAAGGGACACTTTCCTGACCTCTTTTTTGTCCACATAACATGTTGGCAACATTCTGATATACAGATACTGGTAAGGAAATGTATTTCCATGATGCAGGCACTTGAACTAAATGTTATTCCATGACATATTTTATAAAGTTATTGAGACAATAAAACTCCTAAAACTGAAGTTGTTGTTTCACGTTTTGGTAAGTACAATTGGCTATTTAGCGTCATACTGAAACATCTATTTACATTCTTATATTTTTATTTATAAAAATGTCAAAAACAAAAACTTGTTCAGCCATTTATGTGTACATCTTATCCCTTTAGACGCAAGTTTAAAAGAATTGGCAATACAATTGTTGAGTATATCTTTTGGTAAGTACATAATATAATTATCATGCAATAAATATCTGGTACTCGAGAATTGAATCATATCAGTGATATATGAAGGAGTTGAACCGTTCGGTATTGTGAATCCATCAATGTTGATAACATATGTTAACATATGTTAGTAACATATGTTAACATATTTTTGTATGCAAGCCTATAGGCACAAGGCAAAAGGTTTAGCTTTCTCAATTTGGAACTTTATTAAGTTTTGGTGTATCACAGGTTAGAAACACAGTATTAGATCTCCCAATAAAGGAGTTGTCTTTTCGCGTATTCTTGAATTATTGCAGCAATGCAATAAACATCGTTTATATCTTATAGCCTGTACTGTGGGCAATAGGATACGTTCCCTAAATTTTAGAGAACAGGACTTGTGCAACCGTCGAAGAGATAAAAAAGCTAGTAACTACCATAATGAGTGAGCATCAACCAAGATCAGACCAGTCTGGCTGGACCTTTGCCAATTCATTCTTATTTGCCATTACTGTTGTGACAACTATCGGTAAGCAGAATGTATCATATTTTATGAAAGGAAAAGCAATTGGTAAAGCAGATCCTTTTTCATATCCTTTGAGAGGGTGTTACATTGTAACAATTGATTGATACAGCGATGGCAAAGTGATTGTTATTCTGTCAGCAACTTTTGGACTGTTTTTTATTATAACAAAGCTCAGTAAAACGTATCATATTGTGAAAATGTAACTTAAAAAGAAATTGTTGTGACAATAAGCGTAGTTTGTGAAAACAACAAACTTTGAAATTTAAGTGCTTTTGTTAAATTTTGGAAGGGTTAAGGAAATACAAAGAATGCTTTAATCATCATCAAATAAGTAAAGAGAAAATAACTTAAAAAGTGAGTGTTTTATATACAAATTGTGACAGCGAGCTACTATTACCAAACAGCTTTTCCTTCTTCCCCTTCCCCTTCCCTCCCCTATTCTTTATCTATAATGAAATAGAATTTTTAGGTTATGGTCACCTCACCATATCGACAACTGCAGGAAAGGTCTTCACAGTGCTCTATTCCATCGTAGGAATTCCTATATTTGTCATAACATCACAACAAGTTGGACTACATCTCTGCACTCTCAGTAAAAAACTTTACAAAAGAATAGAAAAGCGGCCGTGCTTGAAAAGGAGGCGGCGTTTAATGGCACTGTTGACCAATCTGTCTCTTGGTAAGTGTGTCAGCAGCGCATACAAGTACATAATTTACCAATTTTACTTCATTATTTATTAATTATTTATTTGAAGGTAAAAGTTTAGTGCCAAGCATTTCACTTTTACATTCTGGAACTACATGTACAATCATGGTGTTTAGTTAGCTCAATAGTTGAGCATAGCATGTATAGCATAGCATAGCATAGCATAGCATGGTTGCTACGCCGGCCATGTTTGCTGTTTTCTACGTTTGTTGTTTGCTACAACAGTTATGACAACTATGTTTGCTACGTTTGTTATGTCAGCTATGTTTGCTACATTTGCTATGACAGCTACGTTTACTATGACAGCTACGTTTGCTATGACAGCTACCGTAATATACCAATTCTAGAAGAGTAGCAATCAGTTTAATGGTTGGTATTCAATGACAGCTAGTGCATCAAATATTTAATGAAGGCATGACCTTGATAGCCAGAATTATGCCACTATGAGCCAGGTTGGTTAGCCTTAGGTCTAAGGCTACACCATTATTACACTAGGAACATTGTATATTGTTGTTGCTCTTTTAGGATTTACGATATTCATGTTGGCTCCTGCTAGCATTTTCTGCGCTGTCGAAGGGTGGGCATACGCTGACTCTCTCTACTTCGTCTTTATATCACTGACTACTATTGGGTTCGGAGACTTCTATCCTAGTAAGGCTGATATCATATTGCTTCTTTCTAAACTGTAGCCTGTTTTTACTACAACGATAATTACAAAGTACAACATTTAAGTGGGATGTGTGATTAACACAGATAAGTTGGTGACCACACTTTTCTTAAATGTTTTATAAACATAATATGTACGAGTATGCACTTCTGTAGCACGTATAGTAGAGTATGCCTGCCTAAAACTCTCAAAGCTTTTTTTCAAACCATTGATTATATTTGTAATTCACTATGCAGTAATACTTTGAGATATGAGTTCGTATGTAAATTTGCTAGTATCTCAAATCAATTTTTCTTATATAAAATTACTTAATAGAAATTAATTCGATCCTACCCTCCAAAAAACGCTAAAGAACAGAATAATACAATAGGAAGACATGTTTTTAATTGTTTTAATTTACCAATTACGCTCAGAAAGTAATAAGCACCTAGCTAGTGGTCATGATTTGCAATAAGCTGTGACATCACTATGTACAGTACTGTATAGAGTTCTTACCTTCTAGGCAGATGGTAGCGGCTAACGATGGTGTGAAGGAGAGACTTGATAGCAACACGTTCAATACGCTGCACTTTTATGACACTTCGTAACATAACACAAACTTTAAATTTAGCTTAAACGAATTTGGTTTACCGAGCACACACTTTAAATATGTTTCAATACTGCACTCAATTTAAGTCCAATTTTGTTTTTGTTTTATTTTTTTCCTGGCTTGGCTTTTTTGCCTCGCTTTTAGATTTGTTCTCTCCTTCCTTTTTCGCTGATCTTTTTACATCTTTTTTGATCTGATGAGAAAGACCGAGCGATGCTTTTCTGGTAAATAGCCTCTAACATACTCAACTACCTACCGCTCTCATCAAGATACTCGCATCTCAAATTTGTTTTGTATCTCAAGGCAAAAAATATCTCAGAAATTTTCTTGTATCTCAAACTGCTCATATGTCAGAACAATAATATCTCAAAGCATTGCTGTGATTAAACTCTTTATATGTCAGTTGTTCAAGTTTTATAACGTGTACCATATCAATGCTAATGCTGTTTTAGTATCAAAATTATCAATTAACTTTGGTTTCCATGGGCAAATAAAAACTGTTTACGCTACTTGTTTACGCTGGTGTATAAAATACCTCTATATAGAAATTTTCTGACATACAATCGTACAATTTGAACAACTGCTTGTTTCAACATCCAAAGTAAGTTTCAACATATGTCATTTAGTCATGAGCTGCGTGACATCGGCTCACGACTTAGTTTTTATTGATCGTATAATATATTAACTGTTCGTCAATCAACTTGGTGTCATGCATGCCGCTAACTATCAAACAGTGAACAGGCTTTATTGCTTCAGTTCTAATCTAGGATGGGATGGTCAGCTTCAAACCTTCTAATTTCTCAAATCTTTAAAATATTCAAATCTATAATTTTGATAATTTTTTAATAATAAAAAGCGCAAGTCTGATCGATATTCATCTGCCTTGTAGCATTTAGCAAAGATCATGATACGGCTGCGTACAGAATATTTGTCAGCGTTTGGATCGTTCTCGGACTAGTCTGGATGGCAACAGCGGCAGCGGCAACCATTGATACTGTAAAGAAGTGGGCTAAACGATGGCGTAGAAGATCGAGAAGAGGCTCAACCCGACAGCAAAGAAATTTAGACTCAGATGATACTTCAAGTTCAGAAGATGAATTTTAGCAAACACATTTTGGTCAATCAACTGTCGGCAAAGCTAGTGCCTAATATTATAGGAGTAAAAAAAATGTTTGAAAACATTTAGTTGTAATATTCATTTTTGTTACTTTTCTTTAATACTATTTTACAATATTATTATTTACATTTCAGGGTTTTTACAAGTTATATACAAAATGTTATGGTTCGTAACTAAACATCATTTCTGACATAGATTAAGAAAATAGTTTTCAGTTTATGAGCTGACAGTTTGTCGTGTTTTAAAACATTGCTATTACAGTTTGTTTTTGACTGTTCAGTACTTTGCTTTCAACTGCATTTGCTTTGCCAGAAATTTTACAGCATAGGGTTCTTGCAACTAGGAAAATGGGAAACCATCCTAGAAAATTTCCAAATATATCCGTCGCCTGATACTAAGGCTATAAATTGATACTCACAGTGAACCTCATTTTGACATGTGACAACAAATTCTAACTATGTGTTACACTAATAGCCAATCTACTGATGCTGAGAAAAATATTAGAAAGGTTACAGAACTAAAAAAAATTATCTTCCTTGACTCTTGGTTAATGGCGCGTGTTAGTCAAAGAACACATGCTAAACAATGACACGAACTTCAATTATTTCTATAAAAAAATAGATGATTCAACAGTATACCGCAAAACCTCTATTTGAGTGCCAACTCTAATAGAGTGCCACTATTAGAGTTAAAGGTTACTGTTGAATAGAGGAAGGGTTAAAAAATACAGCGCCATGGCTCTCATATTGAGGTTTTACGGTATTATGCTTGTCATCTCCATTCCAACTAAAGTTATTAAAATATTTCTTTAGTGTATGCAAATCTGTCAGAACACTTTCTTTCATCTGTCATTAAAAGGAATTCTCTTAAACTTGCCAACCAAGTCAACATTGATTGGGGTAAATTAGTAGTTAAAAACCAAACAAGAATAAAATCAATAAATTTAGTAGGCTTTATTCCTGCAAGCTTAATCTCGAAGGTAAGAACTTCCCTTGGTATCTACTGCACACAGCACATAGTAATGTTACACTTAATCTCGAAGGTAAGAACTTCCCTTGGTATCTACTGCACACAGTACATAGTAATGTTACACTTAATCTCGAAGGTAAGAACTTCCCTTGGTATCTACTGCACACAGTACATAGTAATGTTACACTTAATCTCGAAGGTAAGAACTTCCCTTGGTATCTACTGCACACAGCACATAGTAATGTTACACTTAATCTCGAAGGTAAGAACTTCCCTTGGTATCTACTGCACACAGCACATAGTAATGTTACACTTAATCTCGAAGGTAAGAACTTCCCTTGGTATCTACTGCACACAGTACATAGTAATGTTACACTTAATCTCGAAGGTAAGAACTTCCCTTGGTATCTACTGCACACAGCACATAGTAATGTTACACTTAATCTCGAAGGTAAGAACTTCCCTTGGTATCTACTGCACACAGCACATAGTAATGTTACACTTAATCTCGAAGGTAAGAACTTCCCTTGGTATCTACTGCACACAGTACATAGTAATGTTACACTTAATCTCGAAGGTAAGAACTTCCCTTGGTATCTACTGCACACAGTACATAGTAATGTTACACTTAATCTCGAAGGTAAGAACTTCCCTTGGTATCTACTGCACACAGCACATAGTAATGTTACACTTAATCTCGAAGGTAAGAACTTCCCTTGGTATCTACTGCACACAGCACATAGTAATGTTACACTTAATCTCGAAGGTAAGAACTTCCCTTGGTATCTACTGCACACAGTACATAGTAATGTTACACTTAATCTCGAAGGTAAGAACTTCCCTTGGTATCTACTGCACACAGCACATAGTAATGTTACACTTAATCTCGAAGGTAAGAACTTCCCTTGGTATCTACTGCACACAGCACATAGTAATGTTACACTTAATCTCGAAGGTAAGAACTTCCCTTGGTATCTACTGCACACAGTACATAGTAATGTTACACTTAATCTCGAAGGTAAGAACTTCCCTTGGTATCTACTGCACACAGTACATAGTAATGTTACACTTAATCTCGAAGGTAAGAACTTCCCTTGGTATCTACTGCACACAGCACATAGTAATGTTACACTTAATCTCGAAGGTAAGAACTTCCCTTGGTATCTACTGCACACAGTACGTAGTAATGTTACATTTTCTTGCGGATAATAACCACTGAACACACTAAAGTTACTGTAGGTAACTATAGTTACTAAGGTTAACATATATTATTTTGTTATTCATTTTTAATATGTACCGTAGGTATATAAAGTTTTGATGATTTTTACCAGGTGTTCGCATTAGATATTTACTAAGGGTTTCTATACCACTTCATACGACATTTTTGCCTTAAGATGCCAACACTGAAACCACTTGAAGTCATATAATTGTATACCAAATAATTTCTCATTGTAATCATAGCAAAACAGACTTTATCTAGCCATTCCTTGCTAATTTCACATTTAAATTTAAGCTCCCTTACAGTTGTTTTAGTTTTTCTCTTAATTTATTTCAACTACACAAAACACTTTTCTTATGATGTGAAGTTTGAAAGTTAAAATGGTAACTGTTGTTATATGTTAAATACAAATCAATTTTTCTGCGCAAAGACTTTTTTATTACCAGACAATGCCGAGCATGCATCCAGTAACAAGATATTTTAACAAATAATAACAAACAACTATGTTTCATGAAGTTTGCGACTTGATTGCCAAATATTTCATCAGTGCTAACACTTTTCACAATTCTGTCACATTCTGTATTTATTTTAAGACCAACAATCTAAAATTGTTGCTAACAAAAGTTAGTAATAATAACAATAGGTCCAGATGTGTCTGCCTTTGCAAGAGTAGTCAACAAATCAGAGATTGCATTTTTGGGTTCGTTTTAAAAGGTGAATCAATATGCCTTTAATAGCCTATATATAGTCAATATGCCAGTTTGATAGCCTATGCATTGCAGTGCCATAGTAGCTTGCAAACATGCAACCTGAAAAAAACATAATTAGTGCTAAATTTGACCCTAGTATGGCAAAGTTTTTATGCATTTTATATTTTAAAAAATCTATGTGATGCATATGCCACCCGCTGTTATTTTATTATATAATACACTCTTTCCTTATATGATATTTGTTATCTGGTTACAAAAATCTTTCAAACTAAAACCAGTGTTTTTACTTTTTTGTTGCACCATAAAAATATTCGGATATTATAAAGATCTTTGCGGCAAAACATAGTAAAAAAAGGCAAAATGGCTGTTAGTTGAATGTAAAAATTCTGCATTGTTTGTGTGACACTAACGTGTAGTCATGGAATGACATTGATTCTGATTGGTAGATTTTCAAAATACACAAAACTGATTGGCCTGTAGTCTATCGATGCTCCATAGTTTCACATAAGTCTGCTTTCATGTGATCAACTAGAATTTTGCTAGAAAGTTTTTGATTCGTCAGAATGTTTGTTGCTAGAATATCAGTAGCTTTGTTACAAACAGCCTGCATCAAAAGATTATCTCTGTGAATTTGTTTAAAACACAGAGATAAGAGAGATGATTAATGAACATTTGCCTAAGTAGACAAATTTTTGTATTTATATTTTATTTTTTCTTCTGAAAAAGATTGGATTACAGCTATTAGGAGCTCAGATTATTTCAGTAGTAGAATACTAGAAATTCTCCTGACATACAGCTCACGACCAAAGTGATAATGGAAAAAAGAAAGGGTACTGCTGAAGACGAACTGTAAAGAGATTGGCTGGCAAGGTAGGTTGGTCAACGCGTCGACGAAGGACAAAGATGTCAATTTGTTGTAGTTGGGGAGGTAAATTTATAACAAAGTCATTACATTCTGAGGGAAATTGATGACATGACCTCTGAACCCAAATTGGCCACCACGTGGAAGACGGAATATTGACATTGTAGGATTAACCTTAGAAAGGAGTAACTGTTCTATAAGTGTAAGAGAAGAACAATTCAAAAGATGGACCTGGGTCAATATTGTTGGCTGCACTGAATTTATTAGCAGTGTCAGGTCTAACTTGTTGGCACTTATGACATAGTTGTATTTGAGCATTGTATGTAATGAAATATTTCTCATTACATCCAGTACATGTGAGCTGTGATATGTTGTTGTCAAGTCTGCCAAGAAAGTTGTTACGCAGCTCTTGAAAATCAGGACAATCTAAAGATTGAAAATGAGGAATGTGATGAAGGGGGGCAGCATTGGGAAGAGCAATATTGTTATGTGCAATATTTTCATGGTCAATGATGTCCATAAAATCACGATCATCATTTGGAAACAAAGGGGCTGCCAAGTCCATGTCGTTTACATCGCCTACAACATCTACTAAAGAATTCTCTGAATCAGATGAGTTGTTGTTATTAATTTGAGTTGCGTTTTGTTGAACATTAGCATTTGATGTTGATGGTTGCTGTGAGGACCTTCTATTTATCCTCCTATTGAGCTGTAATAATTGAGAGACACATGGACAGCCACTGTGTCGGCGACAATGTGGTGTTCTGGGAAGTTGTATGTATGTCCATGGTAGTTGTCAAATTGTTTTGAAATTAAAGTCAAAAAGTCTATTAAACAAAACAAAAGGTTGTATAAAAATCACGCCTAATCTACTATACTGTCTCAAAACTATGTTTTACAACAATAAAATAAATATTAATTAAAGCTGTAGGCCTAACCTACTGTACTGTATGCAATTTAACAACAGCAATAATGAAATATGTTTATTATATCTCTGAAATGCAATATTAGAAGTAAAATGGCAAGCTGCTGTGTAATGTACACAGTTTGAAAGTTGGTTGTGTTGAATGTAGAATGGTTTTGATAGCGATCTGTAACAGAAAGCGAGCATCAGTATTCACACGTCTAGAAGTTTTCTGCAAACTGGAGCAAAATAAAAAAATGTTCTCGTCATAAAGTGGCATTGTAGTTCGGCCCTAGCTTGTACATAAGATGTAAAGATATTTGGCTAACGTTCTAAATAATTTAATGAAACCTTCGGTAATTGGACAAAAAAAACATAGGCTGATAAACTGTGTACCACAATTATGTACCTGTAAATCGGTCTACGCCTCCAACGGTCTACATTTATTACAGAAACCTTTGGATAAATAAATTTGAATGACTATTCTTATAATTAAATCTTATAATAATTTTATAAAATTGAATAATTATTCTTATAATTAAATATTTTTGCAAGATATTTAAACCGAAAGATATAGAAACCTTCAGCAATTGGACAATGCTCATAGACTGGTGAAATGTGCACGTTTTTCTCATGAAATGCGCACGACTTAATGATTCTACTCTCTGTCACACGGCTTTATTGGCGCTTCGTTGGCCGGTCTTAGTTTTGATTAAAAAAGGCTTGTCATGGTTTTAATGGCGATTTTAGGACAAATTAATCTGTCTACTTATGTATAATCCGATCAGATGGGTTAGTTTTAGGATATTGTCTAAAAATTTCAAAGACTCGGTAACATATTTAAATAGGTTGATATGTGTTTTGTATCGTTATTATACTTAAACGAGTCCATAGAAAAATGGTTAAATTTGTTGATGAGATTTTGGTACAAGGGTTTGTGACGGCCGTTCATGAATAATTTTCGTGAGTTGTGTGCACATATGCATTTATCATAAAGCTCTCAAACAATCGCTTCGCTCGTGTTTGGTCGTGGGATTATATTCTGTAGGGAGCAGTTGAGGTGCAGTGTAGGTCAGTGGTCGAGTCTCACAAGGACCATTGGGGATGCTAGGAAGGGCAACCAGCCACTATTACTCCTGCACCATTTCTCCTGAGTAAAATGGTCCCAATATATTCTATACCAGAATACACCATTTGAAGTGGGACCCCTAAATTGGTAAATCTAAAAGAAGACTATTATATTCTGTGTAGTATGGCAGTTGCAGGCATACCACGCGTGTTCATGGTACCGGTACGTTAAAGTCAAGCATTATTATCAATAAAATCTTATAATTTCTCCAAGCAAAAGCTTCAATTTAACCACAGCAGTAATAATATTGGTTTTTGTATGCAGCTAAAGAATTCAGCATTTACAGAAAATAAAAAATAATTGCTCTGAACATGCCAAACAGGACCAATCACAAGTAAACTGAAATATGTGAATGAACCTTCCGGACCTGCAACTTGTCGTGTATTGAGTAAACTTCAAAGAGTGGCAGTGCGAATCAATAGACTATTAGACCTACGAGTCTGTAACACAGTTCATAGCGGCTGCTACAATATACGTAATCTGCACTATCGAGTTAGCAGAGGAAGTAATTTAAAGACAAATACCATTGCTTCCGTTCACTGGTCAAGCATATTAGACCAAGGGAGCAGGGATCCTTCCAACAGATCCTGTTCAAGATCCTTCCAACAAGTACAACACTCAGCAACTTCTCTTAGCCTTAGAGTTGTGGCAAGTAGTTAACGTTTGCTAGTATGATAGCAGACTGCTATAAAAACATAAAAAGTTATCAATCTCCTTATCATTGAACATAAGTCATTGTGTTCAGCTAGCATACCACTTACCTGACTAACAAAGTCACGCATAAATGTATATTTTTTCCAGAATAATGTGAACTCGTGTGTATATATTTCTATATTACTTTATTGACAATAGTTTCACTTTAAATTAAAAAAATTTTCTAATTATGCCATACAACAGTAATAAAAAAAAGAAATATGAGGGCATCAGCCACTAAAGTAAAATAAATAGTTTAACAAATAGTGTTTAAAATACCTTACTCTGCTAAGAGAACTGATATTAGATGGGAGATTGTTAAAACAGCTAGTAATAATATTTTCAAAATAATTGCTAGTGGTTGTATGCAGTTTGTTCATATCATGTAAGTTGAAATGAGTTGAGAACCTGTAACTGTCATGTAAAAAATGAGGACACAAACTATGAAAAATCTTGAAACCTTTAATTGAACTTAAGAGTATAATGCTCAGCCTTAGTTTTTGAATGAAACAGTACGAAATTTTTCTTCTCTTTTTCTCGGCTCAGATATAGAAAAGACAGTAACAACTAGTGCTGAATTCATGTGGTTATAACAAAAAGATTAAAGACAACAGGAAGTACATTGGTAAAGCAAGCGACCAGTATGAGCACAAATCTCAAATAAAATTTACAAATTAAGTTTTTCAATATCAGATTCATTAGCAGATTTACCAACCAGATTGTTTGAATAGCAACTGTACAATTGTGTATTCAAAGCAGCGAACGGTATTACTAGTATGTAGAGTTGGTGCAAAAACTTTTATGGTACATTTAGTTTTGATAATGATTGAATTGAGTGCAGTCACGAAAAGGATTTATTGGGCAGCAGTGCACTATAGGACTACCCGTATTTGCTCCGTTAATTTTTGCTTGAAAATCAGTTCAAGACGTTGAGCGTCTATCGTCAAATAAATACAGTGTATTGAGTTCAGTTGCATCTTACCTTCTATAAACAACAACATAGTCAACAGACTCCACCTTTAGTAGTATAGTAAACTAGATACAATAACATTAAAAATCAATATACACAAGCCAGCTCCTACACAATCCTATTGTTTTATCTGCATAGGTAGCATGCACTGCTCGCAGTCTCCTACAATACTCATTTCAACTCGGCGTACCGATAGTATCAAAGAGGCAAGATGAAGTTTGGAGACTGGAGGCGGAGGGCAAACACGCAATCCTGCTGGCGGGGGTTGCTAAGCATAATGACTTTAATGCTGTCAGGTTATACTCTGATGATCAGCCACATTCGCAGCGTACAGAGAGATGACCTGAATATCATACTAGACAGGCAGCCGGATATAAGAGCCGTATGTATATACCAAAGGACTATTTTTATTCGTGGAGTAGCCAATCGGTAGCCACCGTTGTATCAGAATTACTCACTCATAAGGCAAAATACTGCTCTGTCATATGTACCTCGCAACTTTATTGTCTCGAATCATGTCATTCTGTAGCTCGGTTAAATGAAAAAATTACATTATTTCTCTAAGTGATTCTTTATAATGAACTATAGCTATAATCTTTATAATAATAAGAGTCATGTCTGTCTGTCCAAAAAGGTTGAGAAAAAGACTGTTTCTTATAGGATTCAAAACAGCAACATTCAGTTCTCACCTGCACCAACTGTACACCGTCTAGGATTTTATACTTATAACATATATAGTTCTTCTCTGTACCTTATTGGCAGACTTGACAATCTCCCAGAGTACACTAGACTGCTGGGGTCCTATTAACTGTAAGAGAGAGAAGAGTAATGTATCTATGCGATTGATTGAAGCATTTAGCTAAGCTGTCACTAGTCTAGTGTGTTACTGCCTGAATACACCTGCCAGACCTGTCAATGTGTTTATCAAATGAAATTGGCACTAGGTCTATCATATTGTTGCCTAACTGGAGAGCCTTTACATCCTCACTTCTTTTTGGCTAATTATGTTATTCTCTTGGAAATTTCTAGATTTCTCAGAATTTATGTTCACTATGCCTTTAATTTGTTTTGGATCTAATAAAAAGTGTCGTCGGAAATTGCCTCAAGTTTATAAATTTACTGGGTAATATACAACTAGAGACAATAATACAACCAAATAATGAATTTTGTATCATTGAAATGTAACAAAACATTAATGAGATTGTTCAAGCTAAAAGGTTCCATTACACCAGCACAAGAATATCAACAATAAAACATTGGTTTACGTCGCTCACCCTCTCCATAGCTCAGGTCCAGAGGCTTTTAATAATTAATTGGAATACTCTAGAACACTCTCTATTGTAATATTCACGTACAAGCATAAAGACTTTTAGTTAGCCTGCAATTCTACGAATGTGTTAAGAGTTTTGATGTTCATTCTTCTAGACATCATGGTTAAGGTTTATCTCCTCTAACCTAACTGATGTTTATAGTTTTTTATATGCTACTAGCTGACATCTGCTATAAGTTACCATGGACTGCTGACTTCAATCACAGTTTATGGGCAGAGTGTCATTCAACGCCTTAAGACATAATTGTTACAGGTTTGTTCTTATCCCTCTCTAAGCATTCCTCTTAAATATTTTATCTTTCTTTTTTCTATTTATATAAATCTCAGTGTTTGTCATTTGTTTGTCTATCATTCATGTGTCCAGGTATAGCGATTCAGTTATAGAAACAATACCTTTCACACTGAATTTGAACTTGGAACTTCCAAGTCTGCAGACAGGCTAACCACTAGGCCAAGTGGCTACATTGCTATAGAATGGAATAATTGTGCTCATACTCATTACACCGGTTAAAATATGCACACTTGAAGTGCTTGCAAAAATGCTATTAGTTACTAGTAGCACGCTTGAAGATCATGATTGATTGCGTGAGAGATCATGATAAGCACTGCTCTCATTATAGTAAGTTAATTTACTAGATTATAAGTTAATTATAGCTACCTTAAATTACTATCCAAAGTTGCTCAAACTCATTGGGTAAAGAAATTTAGCTAATGGCAACTACATTATATGCCACTGTTTATAAGCTGTTTTTATTACCCAAGCAACGCCGAACATTTAGCTAGTATGTATATATGTATAACTTTCCTCTTAAATATAAACAAGCAAAAAGCAATTTAAAGATCGAGTATTACAATTCTTTTTTCAACATGGTATGAATACTTTCATGGGTTACATCATATACTTAGCGCTATCATAAGGGTTTTTAACTTGTTCCCCCTAGAATGCTGTTGGCAAATCTTTCAAATACGATGCTGCAAATCATTTGACACCACAATTAGAATTTGTTTTTTATGCCAGTTTGAAATCCGCTGATAAAACCTGATAAGAATAAGATACATGTAGGTGGCTGGCTAGAGATTGTGTTTATGAAAGTAAAGGTTTTAGTCAAAAAGTTAAATTTAGGAACCACATAATTTATTTATTTATTTATTTAATTCATTCACGTATTTTGTACTATCACTAGTGTATTTAAATGTGAATTAGATTAGGTGCTGGCTTTTCCATGGTCTAAAATATGGGTGTACTATCTGAGCTGATTAGATGTGATCATATTTCCTCCTTGTTGTGGCTTGATCTAGCGCACTGATAGTCTTATATCAGCAATGAGACTATGTTGTTGCTGCCGCAAGCATTACTAAAGCAGTTTTAACATTGTGAGCAATCAATCCGAGTAGTCTAGAATGCTCAGAAAGGCTACTAGCTGTAACTGGAAAACCTTCTGGACCTCAAGTTGTACCATCGACAAACGTAGAAACTTCAAAAAGTCAAGAAAAAAGAAATATATGGAAAAAGTGAAATTAAAGATTAAAAGTTTGGCTCATCTGGGTAGAGGGCTTTAAGTAACTTGTGTCATTATTCTCTCACCATGATAGTCGTGTATTTTATTTTATACATGTAACCAACATGTAGTTTATTAAAAAAAGCTATGTCAACCTCATTCTGGTAGAGCCTGGATGAATCCATTAAAATAAACTAACAGTGTATACAAATTTACATTTTTATAAATGAAGATTTATAGAAAAATATGACGTGGTTATCACATTCAGGCTAGCCGTGGTAATAAATAATTAATTATTATTGATGTAACCGAGTCATTATTAGTACCATTTTGTCGACACTTTTTTACTTATCACTTTCAATTATGGGTTTGTAAAAATCAAAGAATGTCAAAGTGGCGTCAAATAGAGTCTAAGTCAAATAAAGAGTGGCGCTATATTTTTCGATCCTTTTCCTATAATGTAGCGGTGTTCTATTAAAGGTGGCATTCAAATAAAGGTGGTGTTCAAATAGAGGCTTCATGGTATATCTATCTAAAAAGCTATAATGCTTCTAGTAGGTTGGTCTGTAAAGTGGCATGGCATACAATTCTTACAGAAGGAGAGTCTTTATTGATATATTGTCTTACATTTTACAGTATCTATTTGATCTTCCTGACTTATGTATATTACAATATATAATATATTATAATATTGTACATTATAATATATGTATGATATATAATATATATTGCCATTTTACAGTATCTATTCGATCTTCCTGACTTAGGAGCAGCAACTTTGACAATAAGTGACAAGCAGATGTCGCTCTTGCAGAGTAGAAGAAAACAACGAATTCAGCAATATTGTACCACAGAGCTACAGCAGACAATCAGGTGAAAAATTCATTATGCTTCTTTTAGCTACCTGTAATCTATTTTTAAGGCTACAACAAGCCCTTCCTTCTTCATTAAAAGTTGACTTGCAACAAAATTCACATTACAGTTATTTGATATCAAAAGATTCACCATGTCTTACTCTGTTGTGTTGTAGGTGCAAAATATATGGGAATGTGATTAAAAGCTCTTAAAATCTAAAAAAACGAACGGTTAATCGCAGCCACACGAGACAGCTGTAGTTTGGATTCTCTTCCCAAAACGGCTCAAATGGGACGTCGTTGTTACAGGATGGTTTCTGTTTACACTTTCATGCAACCTCATTCGTCGAAATATTTTCACAAATATACTTCACGCATTCAATAAAACCAGGTCTATTGTTCTTATGCGTCTGTTTTATCGTCCATTGTGATGCTGTCACTTTTAGCACTGATATCTTATAAATAACCGTAAAAATTCATTAAACTTTTTAAGCTTAGCTCGAAGGAGTACATATCGTTGTCTGATAACCATGACGAGCCTGTTGGTCACCTGTGATAATCGAAAAGTGCTGCAAAAATTATTTGTGAAGTATTGGGTCACTTGATCAGATTACCACTTGACGATTAGCTCAAACCAAAACAAAACTGTAAAGTAACGAGCATCTATATTTGATACGGGGTCTTTGGTAAAACCTGAAGTGTTTGTCATAAACTAGTGCTACGATAAGTTTTATATTGAGCTTTTTATTGGCCTTTCAATTCACGTGAAAACATCACGTGACAAGACAATAACCAAACTGTCATGACTACGTCAGAGAAATAAACAGATTCTCATCTACGGCGGCTTTTCGTTTTTGAGCTTTTAAGAGCTTGTAATCACATTTCCACATATTTTGCACCTACAACACAACAGAATAAGACATGATGAACCTTTTGATACCAAATAACTGTAATGTGAATTTTGTTGCAAGTCAACCTTTAAGCTCTACACAAAATACACGACTTTGGGGGTTGTCAAAAAAGAACTTGCAGCATTTAAGACAGTTAGTATGTATTGCAAATGACAAAAATGTTTATATACAGCTCAAACATGAAGAGCATGTTTTTTCGATTTTAATCTTGAAACATCCTGGCTGTCAGATTGCTTAAAATGACAAACAAAATCTCAAATGATGAAAAACCATCTATATTTTTTGACAAAAATCAGTAAAATTGGTGTAAATAAATTGTTTTTTGATAGTTTTCTTAACATTCTTATATGCTTGAAACAAAATCGAAAATTAGAACATGAATTTTTCCAACATATACAAGTGCAGGAATGTAAGATTTCCTGTCCATTCTTTTGACAAGCACTAGACGAATGGCTGGAATAAGTACAAATATAAAACTTTAATTCTTCTTATCAGAGAGCAGCCTCAGCAAGCATGGTCAGCTATACACGATCACAAGAATCGTCTTCTCTTTTGCTCGATAAGGCGCTGCGCAAGCAGTGCATGGAAGCAGTACCTACTATATCTAAACAAGAGAATTGATGACTCAAGTATTAAAGTTGAACATTCTCAAGTTCTCCAAGATCCAAACTTGGAAATATTATACCGTGATGGAGTGAAGAGGCTGACTGATGCTAACACAGCTGTCTCGTTCTTGTTTGTCAGGTGAGATCACAAATCTCTTCAAATCTGATGTTGAAGCCAAAACAAACAGATAAAAAAGGATGTTTTTACTATTTTAACAAAATAATGACATTAATTAAGTGTTACAATCTAATAAACTTGATTGCAAAGACAACAATTTAATATGTTGAAAATTTTAGTTTTTAAATTTCAAAAATTTAAATTTACATATATTTGATATTTATTGTTACCTCACAGCTAAAAAGCAGAAGTAAGTTGAGTGAAGTTTTTTCACTAGCAAAGTTAACATATGTGTTCGACTTAAGCTAGCAGTTAGATCTGCAAAAGTACTTGCATCAATCGGAATGTGATGAAATCAGCAAGTGATGTTTTATTGTGACTTGTGTGGATGAGCTCATGTTATTAGTGGTATATTGGAAAGTGAGTTCCAAGCAAATAGCTCAGATAGCTGACACCAGTAACAGAACAAGGGTTTCTTATAGGGCTTTTGGTCACTAGCAACCATTCCTAAAATAGATTCTAGCTTCAGTTGTACATATACGTTTATTGGGCAGTCTATAATCATTTTTATAGACATAATGTTTTACATTTGTTACCAACAAAAAATCAATAAATAAAAAAGTATTGCCATGTGGTGTCATAAACACACAAACAAATTTATACCGGGAAGACTTAAAACTTAGTTTATATCTGCTGTTATTACTTTAGATGATGGTTTTCAGGGAATAATAAGCATCTTATATACTCTAGTCAATAGTTTTTGATGGTGAACAGATAACTCCTTAAAAATAACTGAGTCAAAAAAGTCTGTGTGCATGTATATGTTAAATTTCCGAACTCATGCCAAATCATTTAAACTTATAATAAAACAAAATAGTCATTTTCTATTTAGATCTTGCTAAAATGTACTTTTAGTGAGGATATTTTGTATGATTTATAATTGAAAATGTTCTTTACATAAGTTTGATATAATTGTATTGATAAGAAGATTATCTACTGTATTTGACCTATATTAATAAATTCTACTTTGTGTGTCTGTTAGTCTGCATAACTGCTGTGCGTTTCCACATTTTTTGGCTTATTTTGTCCAAACTTCACACAAACATGCTTCGTGCCTTCCTTCAGATTGCTAATAATATTTGATGTCAACTCTATTTGGTGACTGAGAACCAGCCCTTTAAACCCCCACCTGCTGACTATCTGATTGACTAGAAAAGAATCTTAGGTATCACTGGGCTTACTGCTAGCTATTTAAATGTGGAACTAAGCTGTGTTCTATTGAATTCGCCATATGGAACTTTCATCAAGATGGTTTAGAAAAAATACATAAAGACACTATAATTCCTCTTTGTCCCTACTCTGATATATTTTTAGAGACCCGTGGATACGTCTCGTATCAGCTTATCTCGCCACAGTAAGACACAGTGACTACGCTCTAAAGACACACGCACCGTGTTCCTGGTACAGGACCAAGCAAGGCAAATCTCCTACTTTTAGAGAATTTGTTATTTGTATAATCACAGAATCACAGAAGAAGGGAGTAGCTAAGCTGGATGATTATTGGAAACCTCAATACCTCTTTTGTAGCCTCTGTTACATCAATTATAAACACATCGGGCACATGGAGACAATAAGTAAGTACAGAAACATGCTTACGCTGTTCAAATGTATGTCTGTATTTCCTGATTTTTCCCTTGGTAAAGCTCCTGCACATTTGACCATGTGGCTTATCATTGATAATCTTAATGCTGGAATGTGAATTAGCAGCCATTGCTCATTGTGCAGTTGGGTTTTATAAGGTACGCTCATGTAGCCAATCAAATGCTATAGTTAATAAAAGTTTGTGTGCTCATATGATAACCATAAGAACTGACCAGACATTTTAATATTTAGTATTTGTGAAAATATTAAGACTGTTAATTTAAAATTATAAATTACAATATATTTATATATATTATAAATCTATATATATATATATATATATATATTTCTCAAAATATGTGGATCTATCTGTCATTCCAGCTACAGCTATAGCGCATGCTGATTATTTTACCAATGCGGCCACGTGTTACGATGCCCCTGTTAAGAAATATTTTTTGCAAGGTTCAATTACTATATCTTGGGTTAAGGCCAATTCTCCTCATGCGAACAATTTTATTGAAATATTTTGGGACTTGAGTATGTATATGCAACACGATGCTTCTTCGTTTTCTCTCGTTAGGACGAATTTGTTCAACCCACGAAATCAACAATAATTTATCTCGAACTTGAAATTTGGCGATTAGTGTACCGATTATATACGTTATTAAAAAATACACATTACTCAACTTGCCATGGCAACTTATCCGTATCCCTTATCCAGTATATCTAGTGTTCGTTATAGTAAACACGATTCACTTACGTAAATGATAAAATTTCTGTTAAAAGTTCGAAGTTCACTAAAATACATACTAAAACTTCCTTCAAGGAGGTGTTAATTAAATTCATATAAGTTAAATTCAGCGTTTAGGTTGCACGTCTGTCTTGAAGGTAAGAACTCTCCACGTAGTACATTGTAATGTTATATCTTGCAGATCATAACCACAAAATGCACTAGTCATTGTAGGTACCTATAGTTACCAAGGTTAACATAGTATTTTGGTACTATTTTAATGATGATGATTTTTACCAGGAGGTGATTACATTAGATAATTACTATGGGTTTCTATACCACTCTATGTGCGGCTATAGCCAGCGATATTTTCGCATGCCAGTTTTTGCACGCCAACACTGAAAGGAACTAAAATCATATAATTGTACACCAAATAGTTTTTGATTGTAATCGTAACGAAATGGACTATATTTAGCCATTACTCTCTAATGAATTCACATTTACATTTAAACACTTTTACATTTTTATTTTTCCTTCTAATTTATTTCAACGAAACACTTCTTTCAAGTTATGAAATTTTACACTTACAGTTGTTTGAAACCCTTTACAGTTGTTTTATTTATTTTTAATTTATTTGTCCTGCACGAAACCTTTTCTTCATGATATGAAGTTTGAAAGTTACAGTTGTCTGACAAAGTTTGAAAACCTTTACAGTTTTATTTATTTTTAATTTAGTTGTCCTGCACAAAACCTTTTCTTCATGATATGAAATTTGAAAGTTACAGTTGTTTAACAAAGTTTGAACACCTTAACAGTTGCTTTTATTTTCTCTCTTAATGTATTTCAACTACACAAAAACATTTCTCTCATGATATGTAATTTGAAAGTTAGAATGGCAAATGTTGTTATATGTTAAATACAAATCAATTTTCTGTCCAAAGACTTTTTTATTACCTGGGCAACGCCGGGTAGCACAGCTAGTATATACATGTATATATTTTATAAATATATTTTATATATAGTCAACGGCAGCAAACATCACATAAAGTCAAATGCAGTTTTAACACCACCTCTTTCCAAGGTTTTCTGTATGTTTTACCTAAGGATTGTGCAAATCAAAAGGTTTGTAGCCAATGAAGGGTCTTAACATGTAAATATATGGTAGAGTTGTATTGTTGTCATACTTTGATGGGGACTTCATGTAACGAGTAACTCAGACAATTAGATGACATTCCTAGGATAATAATAAACATCTCATATCTCGTCAATAGATTTTTAATCGTAAGTAGGTAACTCCTGTGAAGATAGCTGAATTAAAAAGTTCATTAAACTCAATCTAAACTTTCACTGGAATGTTGTGAAAATTTGTTTCCATTGATACGTTTCAGGTTTAGTTCTGAAAAATAATCGCTGCATAATCGCTTACTACCCTCAATAAACACACCAGAAATGTCACTTTATCTACAAGAAACATTTTCAATGTTTCTGGAAGTTTTGTGAATTTTGAGTTATCCTAATAGAGAGATTACAATATTCTTTCTCAATGCAGTTTACCCTTTAAATCTACATTATTCTTACATTCATGAAAATTATTGTCAAGTATACCGAACAAGATTTTTATCATTTTGTTCGTTTACAGATTACACAATTCCCTATGTATATCATTCACCTAAATTTTAATTTGTAACAAACCAGATTAGCTATTTACAAAAGTTTTTAACAAAAAATTACACATATTACATGTTTTTTTCAGCGGCAGATTTTAATTATATTATGAAGATGGCTGGTAGGAATAGCACCGACTCCACGTTGTCAAATCTTTCTACAAGATCTGCTCCAGAGGTTCCAGCCATGGTGGCCAAGCAATACTACCTGACACTGTCAAGAAAAACAGTGATACAACTCCAAAAGCTCTACAGACCTGACTATGAACTACATGGTTACAGGCCGTTACCGCCAGGCTGGTGAGTGGCAACGCAGAGCAAGGTTGCCCACAAGATTATATAGAGAACTGACAGATCTGGAAGGCTAAAGAATGGCTGATGCGCTGCCTAGCACTGCTACTAAATATAACTACCAATTTATATCAATTTGGATTTGAAGGGAAATTGTGCAAGAATAGATGCATACCTAGAAAAGTGCTTGTGTGAAAATGAGAATGGAAATCCTGATGTAATAAAGGAGGATCTTTGGAATAACATCTTGTAATTGTTAACATACTGCATTTTCTCTTAAGTCAAATTCAAACCAGGGTACAACCAACCTTGTGTGTGCTACTAGTAATGCAAAGCTAGTAGCAGGTTAAACCATACACAAGTAGCATTAATGATGATGACATCAGCCTCATGTTACTGTGTACAACTTCAAGTAAAGAATGTTCCGGTAAGACAGAGAATTTTTTAAGTGGTATTAATATAATCCCCAAATTTTCCTAACTGAACAAATGTTTTAAAATAACTACTGTAGAAATTAAATATATAATGTACAAGCAATCACAGGCATAAAATATAGTCAATAGCATTTATGCTTTCGAATTATAATTAAATTCAAAAAATCCATTGAGCCAATAAGGAGAATAAACCCTAGATGACTAATGATAGAACAGCAATGATGGTAATTGTAGGAATCAAAAATAACAATAAAAAAGAAATGTGTTGATTTGGACTAGAGCTAAGATCCTTTCACACTGCGAATCATCTTCTCCATGATGTCCCATTGCTCCTGTGTAACCTGGTTGAGCTTATTGAACATGCCAGCAGTGAAGGGAATCTCCCCTCCATCTAGTCTCACCGCCTACAGAAAGCTTAGGATATTCATAAACTGTACACCATTTCAACAATTGAATAAGCCACATGAAGCTTGCCAGCAAAAATCTGTTCAGGTAAAAGCACTATCTTACACTCGAGAGTTATCCTCACCTTGAATAATAATACATACTTGAAAGGCCTAGAATAATTTAACAAAAAATATGCATATAATATCTATAATTTTTCATGGGCAAAACTATAAGACTGAAGGTTTGAACTTGATCAAACCTTGAAACAATACCACCAAGTCAATGGCTAAATCCACAAAGTACCATGAAAAAACTTCTGAGCTAACAATGCAGGAAACTAGTTTCAACCAACATGTTTTAGACAGGATAATGTTGGTTAAAACTTGTTTTTCATCAGAAAAGCTATACATATAATAATTGACAAATAGAACTAGTTAATAGTAAAGTTTTGTCATATATAAACACCACCGACAGCAATATGAAGGCTGCAAGATGGATTTTCCAATACTGAAATCATGGCATATTTCTCGAGCAAATGTATTTATAAATGATAATACATCGTAATGCTGGCGAAAGCAAGCAGCTCATGTTTTGACAAGCATTGAAAATAACTCTCATAACAACCTCATGACAAATCAATTTCTATTAAAATTATTGAAATTGTTGATGACTTCTGGATGTTTATTCTTGTTCTAAGTAATCAAACTAAAACAACACTCATCTATCGTTCTTGAATAATTAGCTCCTTCGACAGCTCAAAAAACGTAATGGAAAAAAACTTCAACTTACAGATCCATTCATGAAGGTTGAATAATCGCTGACCATGTAGGCAGCGAGGTTAGCTACTTCCTCCAACTCTCCAAACCTTCCAACAGGTGTATCCTTTACCATCTGTGCCGAAAATTCCCCAGTTGGATCTAGTCGGTCAAATGCCCCCTGAGTGCATAAATTGATCATATTTATTCTAATATGCCACAATGATTTAGGCACTGACTTGTTTTATTAATAAAAAAAATTGGGTCTTTGTCATCGGCTATGTTGACATCAAATCTTAGTGAAATTGCAACTTCATGTATTTGCTAAAGTAGAAAAACAAATATTAAATACATATCTATACATAGATCTCAGTGTTTGTCTTTTTGTCGTTTATTAAACATTGTGTCCAGTTATAGTAATTAAAATTTAGCAATGAAAAATCCGCACACCAGTAGATTTGATCCCCAGACTTCTATATTTAGAGGCAGCAAACTTAACCATTAAGCTACACTGAATACACCAGATTCATTGGGTAAATAGCCATTACAATGGTTAAGATACGCTTGCTTGGGGTTAATAACTAGCCCGGTTGACCATTACGTGTAACGATTGTTAAGCTGGCCCAAAACGGGGGGGGGGGGGGGGGAGGTATTGTTTTAGTAGCGATTTTAGAAAAGATCTAGCTTTCCAGGTAAGTTATTCAAATTCATTAGGTAATTATTCTATTACCCATGCAATGTTGGGCATTCGACTAGTATATGTATAAATGTAAGTGTTGGTTGGTCTGTTGTCCATAAGTCCAGTTATAGCGATAAAGCTATGGGAACAAATAACCACTTCGCACTGGAATTGAACTGGAAACCCCAGTTTTCCAGACAGGCTCGCTAACCACTAATTAACGGCGCCACTTTTCCATACTATGGAATAATTGTGGACATATTTATTACACCCGCTAATATGTAATGGCAAATGGCACCCATGCTTCACGCTGCAGCTAGCACGCTCGAACTGATTTACTAAAAGAACAATTTTATTTGAACAAAAATATGTGCCCAGACTTCACCAAAATGCTATAAATATATTTATATATAGCGAATACTTAATTAAACTTATAGCACACACAAAAATAAACAAGCAATATTATTTAAAATTTACAATGATGAATGTTGTATGTTGATTAAAAATCAATTTTCTATGCATAAACTAGAGTTGCCCCGATTCTAATATCGGAATCGGTATCGGTGCCGATATGGGTGTTAAGTATCTGAATCGGTATCGGCCGATCTTTTCTTAAAAAATCGGAAACTTCAGATACTTTTTACAGATCAACTATTTAGCAGAAAACCGTATTTTAGCCTGCTACACTAATAACAAATCATCAGCTGCAAGTTCCTTCTTTTTACCTAATGAATTCCGAGCCTGTCACACAATCTAATTCATGTCTACAGCCTAATAAACATCTACACCGCTGAGGAATATATTGGCTTTAGTCAGGACGTAATCACAAAGTGCAGTATTTCCCAATTACAGCGATATATTTATTGCAGCCAATCACGAACAGAAGAACGATCAAGAAACATGAATGCGGTGTAATGTTTCTATTTACTAGCATTACGAAAGTAATTTGAGCAGCCGATGCATAAACCCATAAAGTTATCTATCATGACTCTTGACCCTGACTATATGATGTATCGTTTGTACCGCATAAATTAACCTCAGTGGCTGATCGGTATTTAGCCTGTTCTCGTCAACTGTGGCAAGTGAACCTTCAGTACTACTGGCTACATTGATAGTGATAGAAGGTAAAGTCGTCTTGCAGAGATAATTGAATCACTAACGGTAATTAAACGAAATATTTATTTGCTCTAAACAGTACAGGCGCAGCAGTTCATTCAGCAGTAGAAGAAAGACTTAATTTATCACAGATAAAGCTGTACCACTAACAGTAATTACCATTATTAATAACAGATTTCAAGAACCATGGACTGTTTTGTTACTAGATGCACGGTATGGCAGTATATGAATGTATATACATGTATGTATTTTTTCCATAACTACAAACAAATAATATATGAATATATATATTTTCTTTGCATTATATTTATATTTGCATAATAAAATTAACAATTATCTATGCAACCCAAAAGATCTGAATCGGTATCTGAATCGGATTATTTTTCAATAAGAATCGGTATATCGAATCGGTATCTGAATCGGCTGGTGAAATTAGAATCGGGGCATCGCTAGCATAAACCTTTGTATATCTCAAAGTTTGGCAACGTCATGCATTCAGCTAGTAATCTATATACATGTATTTCTCAAAGTTTGTCGCCTTTGTACATGTCCAGCTATAGCTATTAAACTTTTGGAATAAAGAACTCGTATCGCAAAAGATTTGATCTCAGTAAATTCCATTCACCAACCAGTTCAACACCCTACCAATTTAGCCACACGAGCTTGATAGATTCACTAGGCGATACATGTTGCTATATGGGAGCAACTACGTTACCCTTTCGGTCACGACGCAAAGTCATGGTGTAACGTCATAAGAAGCCATAGCTCTTATTCGTAAGCCAACTTATATTATCAATTGGCAATGTGCCAGGCTAATAACAAGTGGCAGGCAACTCTCATTATGTCTAATTGTTGATAAGCTGATTTTTAATACCCGGGCAACGCCGGGTAGCAAAGCTAGTTCTATATCTCATATGTATATATACGTATATGATTTCTATTCAGCACAGTCAAGTAGCAGGAAAATATAAAATACAAATTTATTTTTTCATGAACTATAATTGCGAAGGATATTGAATTGTAAATTTTAATGGCCCTCTGTGCTGACCTAATCAGGATTAATACAGAACAGATCTTAAAAACTTCATCTTCCCACAGAGTGACTCAATAAATAACTTTCAGCTGTGCTCACTCCTCAAGCTGTCACAAATGGCTAGGTAAAAACAGCATCAATAACTAGAATATACCGTAACTGCCAAATCAAAATAGTCATATGTAAATTTCATCACAGCTTAAACCTCTACATGGTGAAAACCGCATCAAGGTTTGATCGTGATGATGCTGTAGATGGTGCAGAACAGCCACATAAGCTATTAGAGACAAGAGTACAACTGACACAACCGAAAGATTTAACAGGTTACTCACGCTTGTATGAAATGGTCCAGGCTCAATGCAGTTAAATCTCATGCCATATCTTGCCCACTCTGCTGCAAGCGACCTACAAAGTGCACAGCAGTAAGTTATCGAAAGAAAAATTAAATTAAAAACGTTACTTTAGAAAACTTTGTTCACCTGCAAAAAAACAGATACAGCCACACCTTGAGATACTAGTGTTCTGACATATGAGAAATTTGAGATACAAGAAAAATTCTGAGCAAATTGTTGCCTTGAGATACGAGACAAATTTGAGATAAGAGCATTCGAGATGGTTCTCAATGCAACCGGTAGGTGACCTAGTATGCAAGAGGGCGCTCACAAGAACAGCATCGCTCGGTCTTTCTTGTCCGATGAAAAAGAATTTCAAAAAACCGACTATAAGTGAAGATGAAAGCAACTCTAAAAGCAATCAAAAAATAAACAAGCTAAAAGAAAAAATAAAACGAAAACAAAATTAGGATTAAGTTTAGTACAAAATCAAAATCTAATTTTTATGTGTGTGCATAGTAAACTAAATTCATTTAAGTTAAATTTAAACTTTATGTTGTTGTGTCACAAAAGTGTAAGGCACCAAACATACCGAGATACGTTACAAAACTTTGTTCATCTGCAGAAGATTTATAAAAAGTTGATTTGCTGATGGATCTGATACAAGCGCAGCTAAACCATAAATACAACAGAATAATTTGGCTGAACATACACTTGACGTACCAGTAACTACTAGATGTACTTACAAATGCATGGCTTCAACACCTGCCTTGGCGCAAGCCGAGGGCACCACAAATCCTGAGCCGCAATACTGGGCATATGTTGCAGTGATTGCGAGAAAAGCAGCGCCTACCAAACAAATCAAGAAAACTAATCTTTGTACTTAAGAATGACAAAGTAATTAAAATATATGTACAGTGTATATCATTTCAGCCAATCTTCCGAAATCTGTGCTAGATAAATTCGACAGTAAACTAGACTGAGCTACTGTTGACTTTAGTGACTACACAGGCTGAACATGCGTGTCCATGTTTCCTATATAATGCTTTACGCACCCTCTGTTTTCTATATAAATCTCAAAGTTTGTCACCATCTGTTGGTGTCGGTCCAACTATAGCGATTAAAGTCTAGCAATGAAATAACTGTATCGCAAAATATTTGATTTTAAACTCCCGGTCACAAAGCGACAAGCTAACCCGTCGAGCTGCACGAGATGCAATGGATTCATTAAGCGATAGGAGTCATTATCTGGGTTAAAATACGCATAGCGACTCTGCGTTACACGCAGCATCACTAAAGCTTGCTCTCACATCTCTTTTTAGTAAGTTTAGCAATACGGATATTAGCTACCTAAAATTAGCCAATGGAAACTACATTACCTGCCCCTGTTTATCAGCTGTTTTTTAATACCCACGCAACGCCGGACATTACACTACTGTTGTTATATTAGTCTTTTATTTATGGTTCCACTGTTGATCTCAGTCTATAGTTGTTCTCTATTGTATGGATAATGGACAGGAGGTTCTGATCAATAAAGTGCTATAAGTATAACTACACAGGTCAATGTTTCAGAGCAGCGATCTTAGGCAAAGTGCATATCAATTATTTAGTGACTAGACAGGTTTAACATGTCCATGTTCCCTCTATGATGCTATATACTCACTATTCTTATACTATCCATGCTCGTTATATCTTGGCCTGTAGATCTATGAATTTTAAATTATTATTCTTCAATTTGAATTGTCATAAAAACAATTACTGCAATTAAAGTGTCATCTTTGGTGTAATTTCAATCGCAAAGGGGTGCTCATCAGTAAGGGACGTTACCAGTGAGACCCTCGTGATGCAAAAATGTTCTGGATCAACACTGACGTGCTGGGCCCAGTGCTCATGCCATTGGAAGCACCTTGATGAACACATCAGCGTTCAATGTCAGCCTGTGTTACTACTCCTTAAGGTTGTAACTGTAGTTATGTTAGCGGAATACTGGTTTGAAGCATATTTTTATGAGCAAATGACGTTATAGGCACTGAAGCTATTCAAAATGGAAAATGATGTTATAGGCGCTAAAACTACCTATTCACAATGGAAAATTAATAATCCTCAAACAAACTCGCACAGTTTATAGTTTTTCAATAAAGTATTGGTTGCAAAAAAATTATTGCATTTAGTGAGTCATTTTTAGTATAATTTTAAATCACCTACTCTACCGATACTTGGGCCGCTGAAAATGCACATTCCAGGCTATGTACTATGATAATGATTCAGAGAATGTGTATGGAGCATACAGGGGATGAAAAATGTCATACCATTTGTCAAAATAAAATTGCACTTTTTCCAATAGAAAACAACATTTTTTAAAAGAGATGAACAAGAACACTCACACGATAACAATTCTGATGTATTGGCAGTTACCTTGCTGAGCAGCGATAAGCCTTTTTCCGATGTCGAGGGTCACGTTAGCCGTGCCGTTCAACACAATATCAATGACAGTGCGGAATGCATTGTTAGACAGTCTTTCAGTTGGAGAGATGAAATTACCAGCCGCATTATTAATAACAACGTGAGGCAAACCAGCTTTCTCTACCATTTTATCAACGGCTGCCTTGACAGCATCTGGGTTTCTCACATCGGCAGCCAAAGGAATCACCTACGAATGGAGCAGATCTTGGTTTAATCGCTGGAGTTGAAAAGAAAAACTACATTTTAAAGTTTTAGAACTGAGGCAATAGTATTTAAACGTGGAGAAGATAAACTCTCACTATACCAGCATAGCCTAACTCCACAAATGTGTCAAGTATATGCAAAAATTATCAATGTTTGCTCGGCTAGAAAATTTCTAAGAGTAGCCAAGGCTATATCAAAAGGACAAGAAACTCACGTGTCTGAGATACACTGGGTAATTAGCCCAGTCAAATCACATAACACGCTAGATAGCCTCATTCTTCTATGTCAACAAGACTAGGTAGTTCTTAGGAAATACACCAAGAGGAAGTTATGCATAAAACATAAAATTATGGCTTCTAGATGCGAGCTAGCTTCCATTATTATCAAGAAACTTGTTAGAATTCAATATCATGTTATAGAAATAAACTGGTTAGACTAAAATGAGGCTATTATGGTTAATTATATCAATATACATGTATGATTCTATATACATTTCAGTATATTGACTGACAACAAGGAGTATGCTATGGTTAATTATATCAATATACATGTATGTATGATTTTATATACATTTCAATACATTGACTGACAACAAGGAGTATGCTATGGTTAATTATATCAATATACATGTATGTATGGTTCTATATACATTTCAATACATTGACTGACAACAATGAGTATGCTATGGTTAATTATATCAATATACATGTATGTATGATTCTATATACATTTCAATACATTGACTGACAACAAGGAGTATGCTATGGTTAATTATATCAATATACATGTATGTATGATTCTATATACATTTCAATACATTGACTGACAACAAGGAGTATGCTATGGTTAATTATATCAATATACATGTATGTATGATTCTATATACATTTCAATACATTGACTGACAAAAAGCCATCATACATGAGAAATGTCAGTACAATATAAACCTAAAATAGTGTGTTTAGAACAGAGAAAGGCCTGTAACAGCTAGTGACTGTAGCAATCACCATAATACCACATCTAAATGGGCCAACCTATCATACCTCATTGCCTGTTGTATCGCTAATCTCCTTGGCAGTAGCTTCTAGTACATCCAACTTCCTGTTAAAAGCGTAATACCGTCTTATGTCATCATATGCAGACTTGAGATTGGCTATGTGTAAGAAATATATATAGCTATATATAAGGTGATTGTATATATGCCTACAGATATGAATCGGACACCTTTTCTTACCAATCACTGAGAAGTCCTAACCATAACCTCTAAATTTTTCTATCATTAGCAATTGTTTTAAATGTTTGAGATGATCTGGCTGTCAGGATGTTTCAAGACTAAAATCGACAAAAGTTGATCGTGGTTAAAAGGCGCAGAAGAAAAACACGTGTGAAATGATGTCACTAGTTTGCTATCGTTGCTATAGTTGATATCAGCTATTGGATTCATGTAGCAGCGTTACGCATCTCTATCCTGTCGCAAAACTATCGCAAATGATAGAAAACTAACGATACTTTCAGATAAAATCTGCTAAAATTTTGTGCAAGTTTACCTTTCACCAATAACACTCATGATAGAGAAGACATAACACAAGACTAAACCTGCTTCACTCATGATAGAGAAGACATAACACAAGACTAAACCTGCTCCACTCATGATAGAGAACACATAACACAAGACTAAACCTGCTCGTTATCACGACGGTTCCCCCGAGTTTAGAGATAGCTTCAGTCATGGCTTTGCCTATGCCTGTTCCACCTCCGGTGATGAAAGCCAACTTTCCATCAAATGTGCCTGCTGGAAGCATGAGGCTCTGCTTTGGTAAGAAGTGTTTAGCCTGAGGACCAGGGGTTATGTCTAGCCTATGCGCAGATGTCCCAAACTACGAATGACACAAGCAATAAAGTTAGACGCGGCAAATTGTTGAAGATCGGACGTCGTCTCCAAAGTCCTTGTATCTGTATTTACTATTAAAACCATCAAGAATTTTTCACTTGTTCAATACAATTCATATTACCATTATGGTAGCATATATGACCTTCTAAATAGAATGTCTGCAGTGTCACCCTAGACTCTGTACAATACAGTTGGAAGTAATGACGTGTGTGCATGCTAGAAAAACACAAACTGAAGATAGTGATCACATACATGTGCATGACTTGAAATAAGCAGATATATATGTATGTATTATGATCATATCTGTACAAATTGTTATCTTCAACCATTAAAAATGAAATGTTCAGAATTTAGCCTACAAAATCATTCAGAGATACAATTTTACAGCTTCTTGGTTTACATTTTTACATGTAAAATTGGGACAAAATGAGGATTAATTTAATATATAATTTATGGCTATTTAATATTTAATATATAATTTATGGCTATTTAATATTTAATATATAATTTATGGCTATTGACTAAATTCATAATGAGTAACAATGTTGTAAATGAGAATTTCAGTTTTTCAACAAAGGATTCCAGTTTGTCGCACACCATTGTAGATATCTACATACGTATACATGTATTAGTCTACGAGAAGCTGCATATACATTATCATCACCTTGTGTTAAATCTGCAAACACGATCTAAATATATTAATACCTTTGTGACATCACAGTGACACCTCAATGTCTATCAAAAATGATAGAAATCAAGCTTTATTCCAAGTTGAAAGTTATCAACTCTGAGCAGACAACTCTGAAGGACTACTAGGTAACACCGAAGTTGACTAAACTAGATGAACTATGTTAAACATTAGCTCTTTGCAAGTATCTAGGTAGAGTTCCAACAATACCTATGTGGTCTTTGAGTTTTTATAAATGGTTTTCTCCTAGGCTAAGGCAAAGTGATACATAGTGAAATACAACTGTTGAAATACTGGCGATATTAAGTAGCCCTGTCATATTAAGGTCTCTCGGGACCTTTGCTTGTTATCTCAGGCATTATCTTTACACCAATACTTTGGCATATATTCTGTTGCAATAATAAATGTTGCAATAATTCTGATCCAGACAACAACGTTTTGTTAAATGTCAATTTTGGTCCATGCCATAATGAGTGGGAATATACAATTTCACAAAAAGATAAAAACTGTGCAATTATCAAAATTTTGAGATTCTAATTTCATTAAAACAAAGATACGATACAAAGATAAATATGAGGCAAGTGCAAGCAAATTGTTATAACTGGACAAACATTTACATATATTAGATCAGGTTATAATTTAGTCAGGCTTAAAAAGAGTGAGAAACTTGTTTATGTTGTAGCAATAGTAATTTGAATGACACACGTACCTGACGTCGCGAATGGCCAAGAAAACACATAGCCCTCTGCATGTTGTAATTTTGTGATTGCAATTATTTTATCTACAAAAGAGTTCAACAGCTATTATAGAACGAAATAATCCGGCAGCAGGCATAAATCAAAATTAGCCATGACAAAGAATAACCAAGTTAGAAAGCAGCATTCCAAATGCAGTGGAGCTAGGAGTACTCACAACAAATTACAATTGTCCAGCTAATAAATCTCAAACACTGGAACATTAGGAAAAACATACTTCCATTAACCATCACAAAAACCACAAGTGTAAAACAAACATTTTTTTTGGCTAAGTAAATTTGTTGATGCAGAATGGCAAACCTTGGAAAGCAGACCTACAGTCCAGTTTCTGATGACATTATTGTGTAAGTAATAAAAATATTATAAAATAAAGGGCGCATCATAGTTTCTGCGAGTGTCACTAATGCTGTTAATACATTTTAGTCATTTCAATGAGCTACAGCCTAAACTGAGTACATTTAGTTATTAATATTATTAGCACTATTATAGTAACTCTACTGCATATTAAATGACTTTTGAGTTTACTACAAATTTAACTTTGTTGTGTCTTTATTGTGCTCTTAGCTGACTATTCCATTTCTTCTATAGATAACCCTAAAATCTGCTATAATTTTGTTTGCAAGTCACGCTGGAAAAATAAACTAATAATTTTCTGAGTACGTATTTACAACTTTTAGTAACTTTGAAACTTAAAATGATAATTTCAAAAAATTCTAACTTGTTTCAAAAAGCTACGAGAGATGAACTAAAAATGAAGGGCCGCATGACTTGATTCAGCTTGTCATAACTTTAAACTTTATAGTCTAGAATAGAGATGCATTTAGTCCAACTTCGCACACTATTCCACAAGTTTAGCTTGCATATTTTCTTGTACATAGATTATGCATGTATAGCTGCAGTTTTCAAAAATACACAAACCCCAGCAAGTCTTATGCTAGCTTTGAATAATATTAGTTATTAGCACCTTTTTAGAAGAAATCGGCTCAAACTATGAAGTTCTTGCACACGGGCTATGTAATAATGGCAAGCCAAAGTATACCCAATTATGGCATGGTTAACAAACTTTGGCAATGACAGATCATTGGCACTACCGAACAGAGTTTGTATTTTGATGCACTATTGACTGTTGGAGGCTGCACAACCTACTATCGTAGCTATCTGACAAACTAGAGCGGGTAGAATAGCTTGAACTATTGTGTTATAGTGATAAACCACTGCAATCTTTTATAGTACTTCCTATCAGTGCAGGCATGGCCAAATTTGCAAAGGAGTAATAATCCTAGCTTAACTACTTGAACAGTAGATACTGGTACAAATGAAATGCAATGCTGCTCAACTAACTGCACCGCCAACAGCATTTTATTACATACTGTAAGATAAAACAAAGGATTAAATGTTTGTCTTACTGTTACAAACAAAAAGAATAAGCTTTATGCTATATAAAATCGATTGAAACTTACAAAATGAGTGTATCCCCAAACAACACGTTTAAGTGCATTTTTCAGCAAGAATCACTGCAAGTGCGCTATAATGACTATTAATAATGACTGCCCTCTAAGATAGCTTATATCTACAAAAACAGATGTGCAAACCATGACAACATGTAGACACAACGCACAATCACGAAACAAAAAGACATAACACTGCTGAGTAATTAATAGATGATAGAGCATCACAGCGAAAGTGTTTTCTAATAAGTCACATACAAGAGCATGTCACTGAAAGTTACAAAAATAGCACTTGGTATTCGTTTTTCTCAGAACTACACATATGAAATCTCGAAGCAAGCCTGATACTAATGGTGATTGATTTTTGTCTAATTATTGTTGACGCAAGTTTCCTGGTGTTGGGCAATAGCTTTTATATTTCGTCTGCTTGTTGAACCTTTTGTCATTCTTATCACTTATTCTAAAACCAGTTCAGGTTCATATTATTCTTGATTAGCGGTATATTAACCAACTTTTGAATGAAGCGTAAAGGTAGGTCTAGATGACAATTAGTAAATTCTATCGCTTACGTTTTGTTCGTATTTTAATAATGAATACTGGTATATATTAGTTTGAAAAACAACCGTTTTGAAAACTGACCACACGTAAAATTATAACCATAAAAAGCGAGAAAAGGAACATGGCTTCTGATACGGTAACAACGGTAAGAATAATTTCTATACGTTGCAAGGGAATGAAAATATGAAAAGCTATATTACTACGGTTAAGAATGGAATCGCTAAAATAAGTACGACAAAATCTACTTGTATGCATAGAACATGAACACTTTGCAGGATCCCCGTAAATTATTTGAGGCTTATTAACTTTCGGTCTTTAGCAATGTCCAATCAAATTGTTGTGTGTTATAGCTGTTGATTCAAACTGTTATTTGGTAATATTTTCGAGGACTGGCTAAACGACGAAGACGGGTATCACATATGAAAATAGAAACCTTGGTTAAAATTCACGCGCGAGTAGTTACAGCCATTCTGTTTGCTTAAATTTCTGCAAAGCTTGTCGCTTATTTCCGTGCCACTAATTTACAGTTACATAATTTATTCCAAATACCATCATGGCGGATGTGAATTTCTTGAAGCAACTTAGTTTTGGAATTCCAGTCAATCCTCTTCCTTCGAAATTACAAGAAAGGAATAGTTCTGTGCCCCATGCACCAGTGCTAACTACCAATTTATCTGCAAC
The DNA here is from genome assembly GCF_963576615.1 of Watersipora subatra. Lineage (NCBI taxonomy): Eukaryota > Metazoa > Bryozoa > Gymnolaemata > Cheilostomatida > Watersiporidae > Watersipora > Watersipora subatra. The sequence continues at coordinate 48,960,196 of NC_088710.1, read as the reverse complement.
CGAGTTTAAAGTGAGTGTACTTAGCTGCTAAAACGTTCTTGTTTACTGTTGTTTATTATCTGTTTACTGAAATCACAAGTTTTATTTACTGTCTGAACAGAATTCGTATAAGTATGTGTTTTAATGGAGTGTGGTAGTGTTGCAAAGTACAGTCAGATCTTTCTCGTCAACCAGGAGATGCCAGAGTTGCTGTACCTCCCAAACAGGCCTACCAACGCTCACGCATTGGGCGTGAGACTCACGGAATCACATCAAAGAAAAATTGGAAATGCGTGAGATTTTTGCCCCAATTTCCACAATTTTATATATACTACCATTGATACATCAATTGCCCCAAAATCAAATCTCAAGCATTGCCACTCTTGGGTTGGCAGGCCTGCTCGCGAAGGTAACCTCAATAACTCTAATCAGGTGCACAATAACAGCTATTATGTTGCACAACTACTCTCATTTTTCAGTAGCAGTTAATCTACTCATCAACTTTTTGCTGTTTTAGTTGGCGGTGAAGAATGCCTTGCGATACTTCCCAAAGGAAACACATGAAGTGCTGGCCGTAGAGTTTAGTAGAGAGCTTCATATGTATGGACATATATACATGTACAGATTTATTCCCGATTTTGAGATGAGGTATGGCATGCAGTACCTTTGTCCATTGACAAAGAGGTAGTGATGTATGATTTCCATTGCTATAAGAAATTCCAATTCATTAAAAGTAGTTACGGTATTTTTTATTTATCGATTTTCTGTGTCTCTTAATTTTTCTCTCAAATTATACCTTAAAAACATTTGAAACAGACTGCTACTGTAATGGCTAGTAATATTGTTGCTTGCTCACATTCCAAAACTAGCAAGCAATTTCAAAGTATTAGATATTATATCTGCGGTGAACCACAAGAGTAATAGTTTTGAACATTGCTTTTGGAATAATAAGTGTAGTTTTATATACATTTTACTCGGATTGCTGTAATACTATACACATTGTTTTCGTGTTGCTCACATGTAAAATAAATATACTTATCGAGAGCGTCCTACATTTCGACGATACTTCCTAAATTTCATCTTAAAGTAACATTACAAATGTTTACATATATGCAACACATCGTATTATCTAACATATCCATCACGCGTATTATTTATATAAAGCCTTTTGATTACCCAACTTTTGATTTATTTCACGACTCTAAGATTTGGACTGCTGATAGAATGTATCATTTCAAATCACTTATTAGAGCACACAAACTATCATTCAGAAACATTTCAAAAACCTTTACATAACACTTGATTTCAATCATCCTCACTTCCTACTCCTTTTTATTCTTCATCTGCTGGTCAATGAACATCTAACTTTGTGATGTCTGCACTGTGGAATAAATTGCCAGCATCGTTGAAATTAATAAAACCTATTGGTGAGTTTAAGACGGAGATAAGGTTCCACCTTAGCTCTGCTTGGTGAGCATTAGTATCTACACCTTATGTTGTCGACTTAGGCCTGCGACCGGTTTAGCTCTGCTCTTTCGCGTTGGCCCCATCATCTCTACTTTTGTTTGATTGTTGATATACAATTGTTTGAAACTTTTCTTTGTTTTCTTTTTCGTATGTATGCAATTGTATGTACTATCTATTTGATGAAATAAATCACACACACGCATAGAAGAAAATAATACTATACCTGTAATCAGTTTATGATTAATTTCGGGCATTGTTTTCCTTATTCATTGGTTGTCATTTGTGATTGCATTTAAGCAGGGGTCATTGTTGAACTATATTTTTATGTACTTCAGGGCGTATCCAATTGAATCGTACCCAGTCAAATGCAAACAAGCTGCAGCAATCATGTTGATGATTATGAATAACTTGGACCCAAAAGTCGCACAATTTCCTCATGAGCTTGTTACCTACGGCGGTAATGGACAAGTCTTTAGCAATTGGGCACAGGTATACCCTTTACCTGCCTTCCCATTTTTGTTTTTGTTCTGGGAGTAAGTAATGTGTGACAGGGGAGCTAACTTCTGTTTATATAGCCTATGTGTTTGAATCCTAAATGGAATGGGTGAGGGTGCTAACAGGCGTAACCAATGAGATGTGTTAGTGGAAGGATATCACCAATATAATGTTGTTGTTTGGTCAAATGATATTAATATTATTTGATCATTTTGATCTGAAACTTCACGTGAAAATTAAAAATGGAGATTTTGATGCTTTGAATGCAGTGCTTACAGTCACAGGTAACTGTCTTGCACTCGATGAACAGTACTTACCTTCAGTAAATACCTGTACTTGTAGTTTTGGCTCACCATGTACTACTTGAGTCACATGACCGACTCACAGACTTTGACTCTCTTCTCGGGCCATCCATCAGGATTGTTCCCGAGTCGCCCAGCAGCCCCCCGTCTTGTCATCACCAATGGAATGATGGTTCCCAATTATTCCACTCGTGCTGATTATGAAAAGCTTTTTGCTCTGGGAGTTACCATGTAAGTAATGCGTGACAAGGGAGCTAACTTCTGTCTATTTAGTCTATATGTTTGAATCCTAAATGAAAAGGGGAGGGTGCTAACAGGTGTGACCAATGAGGTGTGTTAGTAGAAGGCTATCACCAATATAATATGTACAGTGTATAATAATATGGCCAATAACGTAGTCTTTTGGCCAAATATAGGTTTGTTTTTGCTCTTGAGTTAAAATATGTAGGCTATACCGTAACTGTTTTCCATGGTTGAAGGCTGCTTGCAAGTTGTTATTGCATCCTAAGTAATTCTTTAATTGGAGTTATCTTACCCACACAATCATGTTACTTTGAAGTAATGTCATTAAATCAGTATTGATTATTTTTTGGTAAACTTAGAGCTCAGCAGGTACTACTACACAAAATATTCATTGTTCATGTTACATCATGTCCTTTACTTTCAGCATTGGAAATTGTTCTCTCCTAGGTGTACAAATCGCTGTGACGTGTTTGTAAATTGTCATCAACTTTAACATAGAAGTAGCTTAAAAATGCATAAAAACATTGCTAATGTGGATTTATATCTTGCAATCTTTTCTATAACAAGAGCTGCGTCTGTCCGGAGCCTCGGTTGGATGTTGTCAAAAAATATTGCATCTTACAGGATTTGAACTCACAACATTTGCCTTGTTAGACTGACACTTTAAAACCTGTGGCATTTGACGAGCTTTCTGCATTGAAGAATAATTGTGCATACAGTTATTAGGCTTTATGGTCTCTCATGGCGCACATGATTGCTAGGGTATTGGTGATGATAATTTGCGCAAGGTTCTTGCTGAACAGCCATCCTTTGGCTGTCACTATGATCAGTACAGTTTTCATTTACCTTTTTCATCTACTGCATTTGTCCATAATGAGTGCAGTAACAAGGTACAGAAGAATCACGATAAAACGTTATTTGGATATTGGTTTGAATGAACATATTTTGTTGAAATAATTCTTCTAGCTTTTCTTTTTGGAAATGAAAGTCACAGGTGAAAGCATGGAATTATTTGTTTTTTCTCAAATAATTATATAGAACAAAGTAATTAACACCATTTAACCTGGGCTCCTGTTGTGACAATGCTGAGTGGATCTAGCTCGTGTATTATCCTTCAACTCACAAACATACCAGAAAGGAGCAACCATGAAGGCTAAAGTTATTATATAAACTTAGTCTACTTCAGTGAGTTATGTTGGCCTTATCGGGTACAAAAGTTCAAGTATACGGAAAATCACAAGCAGTTTGTACTAGTGTGCTGTATACATAGGAAACGGATATTTTTGGCAATTCTGGTGAATTTATTCTTTATTTAATATTGATCATGGAAAGAATACTCACGGCCATTAAACTCTGTTAATGTGGAGCTGTTATACTTTAGAATCCAACTACACACATGACCGGGTTATACCTGCAAGCATAGTTCAGCTCTAGTATATAGTGGACAACTCCTTCTATTTCATCTAGTTCATATTTCTATTATTCTGTTGATATTGTTTAATGTACTTACATGGGGCTATCAGGGTGGCAGCTAAAGGGCTTGGTAGTCGGAGCTCTCGTAACCACTGGTGGATAGCCACATTTCTCTCGGTTAAACCTGTACACAATCTGTTATGTTATGTCATAAACTGGTGAGTGCAGTTGATAATAATATATTATGTAAGCCATTGACCAGGAGCTGGTCAAGCATTTCTGCTACTGAGACATAGCCTTAGTGCGGCTCTGAGAGAGGAGGGGAGGCATGTTCATGCGCCAACCAAATCAAATAGTTGACTGAAGCTATCATGGTGTGTCCTTTAATAATGTAGAAGCATAAATAAGCCTTAGTTATTAAGAACTCCATCCATATACATGTACATTAGAGTATCGTGGCAAAAATCCTTTGAGTTAACCTAATACTGTAATTTACAGCACTCAACAGGCAAGTGTTTTTTCGTTAAGCACTCACGTTGGGCTGTCAGGGTGGCAGCTGTAACTTCCATCAGGCTTTGTGTTTCCAGACACCTTGATGCCACACTTTTTAGGGTTATATCTACAGGATAATCAATTTACTCCATAGCTTGATTTAATAAACAGAGTTTAGTATTGAACACTATCAATACCTTCTGCTAAATCCTGTGTGGTTGAATTCAAAAAAAATTCTTTCATTATCATAGGATCTGCTAGAACATTTCCTGTTTTGTTTGTCATTGATGATGAGTTTGGCCAGTTATACCCAATATATCCTGTGTTGGAAGAAATCATGATTTTTATGGAATATACGCGATTTTTTATTTCAATTTATTATTTTGATAAATTTTATTGTTTTGACATATTTGCTAATGCAAATTATCTGTGAATGACATAACACATTAGAATGATGGTGAACCCACTTTTCAGTATTAGTGACTTACATTCTTTAGTTTGATAAATTCATATATTTCTTTCACTCAACACCCATTTAAAATTATAATATGTAAACTGCATGTAAGTTTCTTATTTTTGAATAAATAAAACCAAAGGTGGAAAATACTCTTCAATGCTTGAACTTAACTGATCACAGTAAAGAGTTTGATGTCGTAATGTTATTAATTAAATAGGGTAGTGAGGGAAAACTACCAGTTACAGTTGTTACCTCACAATTAATCCTGCTTTGAGGTTTACTAAATAAACTCGTAGCTCCTAACTTCAAAGGTCCTTCTGTAGCATAGTACTACACATGTAGCCAATTATCTCCATCGCAGCTGCTAATTTATGACAGGAGTAATTACAAATTTGTTATCCACCCTTACACAAAACAATGTTTGTCAAGAAACACTGATTTTTGCACAAGTTTAAAAAAACTCACAATTTTTCCCCAAAAAATTCCTGATTTAAATGTTCTCATTTCTTGAGCCAACTTGGGACATAGCAGCTTCTAACTTTACGATTAAATTTCACGACTAGTGATTGTCAAGTGATTGTTTTCTGGATATGTACTTATATGACTAAAGCTAGTTAGTCTTTGATAAAACTGATGCATATTGTCAACCCTTGGATTTCTCATCTATTCAATTTTTCCCATTATTTGATTCGTATATAAACTCTTAGCAACATATATATGGTCAGCGTCCTAACTATAGAGCTGAGGATACGGTCAGGGGCCAACAAGAGCTTTGTGTAGGATAGGTAATAGGGTTGAGAATGAAAATGACTTACAGGATAGAGTCTGGGTGGCAGCTGTAAGAATAATCAGGCTTTTGAGACCCACTACCGCTGCTGCCTCCGCACTTGACAGGATCGTACCTGAAAGAGTCAGCGTTTGTAAACGGTTTCAAATGTGTATCCTTTTTCTCTATTTAATGTCAGTTTTACACTCTTAGAGAGTGATAATGTGGAGACAACTACCAGCTTATTTTGGGTATACATCCAAAATGAGGAAACTGTGTCAGTTGTACCGTAAAAGTGTACAAAGTGGTAAAGTTGTTAAGGCTTCCTGAAATTTCTACAAAAATCGCCCATTTAGTACATTATTTAAAATTTTACTGCCCACTGCAAGTATAAATCTCTACTTTTAATAAGAAATTCCAGTGAACCAAAAGAGTATCTATTTTTGGTAGTCTGTTAATCGTGGTACGTCAACTAATCATTCTGAGAATCACTGTATTGCTGCTAAATTATTACATACAACATTCAAACAAATGTACTATATAAAACTACTGGCTGAATGCCCGGCATTGCATGAGTAATAAATAATATAATTACCCTAAGAATTTGAGGAAGTTACCTGGTAAGCTAATAAGCTACTACGTCAATTAATCATTCGGAAAATTATTGTATTGCTGCCAAATTATTAAAATATTGTTGTTGAAAACAGATCAAAACGACATGCATTTGTGACTTTATTATAGAAGATATCAGCAGGATATGAAATGCATCAAATGTTACTAATTGAAAGTTATGTGTTTCGGAAAGGGCTGCGCTATATTCTATATATAAGTAGGTAGCAATTTCTTGTTAGTAGCACGTTTCTAAGTGAAGTACAGTCTATTTCAGTCATACTGTGTTTTCATGATATAAACAGTAAAATAAATTATTAACTTTCGTTTAGATAAAACGGATCTAGATCTGCACTCACTGATAAGTCTTCGGGAATATCAAAAATACTCTTGCTAGATTGCAAGATGTCTGTTATATATCCCAAATAGACTCATTCATAGCGTCCACTTACATGCTGCTGTCTGGATGACAGCTATAGGTCAAGGCCGAATGCACCATCACTATGGTGGTCAACAAGAATGTAATAGCAAGAAGCACTCTCATTATTGCAGGTCTGTAGCGATGTTAGGAATAAAGAGAAACATACAAACCTATTGCTTGTGTATGGTGGGAACTCGCAGCCGGTGGTATTTTATAGCCTCTGTTACTAGATGATGATTTGAGGAGCTTATTTTCATAAGCTAATCTTCCCACAGTTTAGATGAATAAATGATACACATTTAGCTTTCAGTTTGTGACAAACTGCATGACTTATCTCCATTCAAGCTTGTGTCTCTTTTTGTATTTGCTACCAATGTCACTTTATACTGCTTACTAGGTGAATGCCCGGTGTAATGTAATGCAGGTAATGTAATTGCCATTTGCTAAGTTACTTTACCCAATGAATTTGAGTAACTTAGGCTAGTAACTCAAGCTAGTAACTCAAGCTAGTCGAAATCTTTAGATTTAGAGCCATGCTTATAATTGCGCCTATAATCATTACATGTCATGATCTCTCACGCAATCATGATTTTTAAGTATGTTAGTCGTAACCAATAGTATTTCCACAAACGCTTTATGCTTATGAACCGGTGTAATAAATTAGTGCACAATAATTCTATTGTATGACATGGACAGCATAGTGGTTAGCTCCCCTGTTGGCATAATTGGAGGTTTTGGGTTCAATTCCAGTACAGAGTAGATTTTTTTTTCCAAAACTTTATTGCTATAACTGGTACTATAGACGAAAAACACCGAGATTTATATATATATATATATATAAATCTTGGTGTTTTTCGTCTATATATATATAGCTGCACAGTAAAGTATATTTCAAATTCATTAATAGTCTGTAGTTAGTCATGAGACGATGAATTCCGTGTCAATTTTTTTTCCGTGTCAATCTAAAAAAGACAAAATTTTTAATATCTTAGTATTTATACTGTGATATTACAAATCAAAAAATTCGATTATGTTTCAGTGTTTCAGTGATTAGGATTGCATAAGTTATGTTTTATGGAGTACTTGGAAGACCATAGCATCTTCTCCAGTCATTCCTCTTGTAGGTACGGGCAGATGACAGCAGGAAGTTACTGTTATATTGGACCACAGGGAATTGTTCATGGGACTACCGTAAGTTCTTGCATCTGCTTCCTTACTGCAAAATGCAGATATTGACAAATCTCACAGGATTTCTTTTATATATTTTTAGAAGTGATTCGATGGCACACAGATTCGCTTTTTATCTAAAAGATTGTAGAACCTAGGCTATCGGTGTACTTATGCAGTTGTACTATTTATAAGGCTATACCGGTTTGCACTAAATATTAAATTTGTTTCCAGTTGACAGTGCTTAATGCGGGCAGACGTTACCTAGGTACCGCCGATTTAGCTGGCAAAGTATTCGTTACTTCTGGACTGGGAGGAATGAGTGGAGCACAGGCTAAGGCCGCTACAATTGCTGGTTGCATTGGTGTCATTGCAGAAGTAGGTTTGATGTGTGTATCATGAAGGGACAGGATGTACCGTGGGCTGATACCATGTAGTACACTAACAACTTTTGGGGTTTTATTAAGAAAGCACAATTGATATTGCCAAAGTATATGCGATTTATTAGCATTTCTTTGTGATTTGCCTGTTTTTTAAAAGTAGGAATTTTTGTATCGTTAGAGTCGGTCCCAGGCTCTCTGAAGCTTTATTTTGGCATGTTTTACAAGATTCGTGACATTGAGCAATTCTATGTATAGTTCAACATAGGTTTTAATCAGTGCTGAAATTTGGAGATATATGAAATTACAGACTTTTGCGTCCAGAACTTTCAGCTAAGGCTATCTGCTCAATTCCATTTGTCCTTGCCATAGCAAGAGTAGTAAATATTGAAATCGCTACAACTGCTACATTTTGTCCTTTTGAACAAGAAAAGTATGAGTGCAGTATCGAAGAATTGTTATGTACAGTGTAGAGTTGCCCCGATTTTAATATCGGAATCGGTATCAGTGCCGATATGGGTGTTAAGTATCTGAATCGGTATCGGCCGATCTTTTCTTAAAAAATTGGAAACTTCAGATACTTTTTACAGATAAACTATTTAGCAGAAAACCGTATTTTAGCCTGCTACACTAATTAAAAAAATCATCAGCTGCAAGTTTCTTACTTTTACCTTATGAATTCTGGGCCTGTCACACACTCTATTTCATGTCTATAGCCTAATAAACAGAAACACAGCTGAGGAATCTTTTGGCTTTAGTCAGGACGTAATCACCAAGTGCGGTATTTCCCAATTACAGCGATATGATTTATTGCAGCCAATCACGAACAAAAGCACAATGATGAAAAACAAGAATGCGGTGTAATATTTCTATGTACTAGCATTACGAAAGTAATTTGAGCATTCGATGCATCAAGTTATCTATTTCTCTTGATCCTGATGATATGATGCATCGTTTGCGTCGCAAAAAATAACCTCAGTAGCCTATCGGTATTTAGCCTGTCCTCCATCATCTGTGGCAATTGAGTCCTTCTTCAGTACAACTGGCTACATCGATAGTGATGGAAGATAAAGACGTCTCGCTGAGATAATTGAATCACTAACGGTAATTAAGAGAAATATTTATTTGCTCTAAACCTGTACAGGCGCAGCAGTTTGTTCAGCAGTAAAAGAGAGAGACTTCATTATCACAGAGAAAGCTGTACGACTAACAGTAGTTACCATTATTAATAGCAGATTACAAGAAACATGGACTGTTTTGTTACTAGATGCATGGTATGTCATAATGTCAGTATGTGACTATATATACATGTATATCCTTTTTCCATAAATACAAACAAATACATCAGTATTTATATTTTCTTTGCATTATATTTGCATAATAAAATTAACAATTATCTATGGAACACAAAAGATCTGAATCGGATTATTTTTCAATAAGAATCGGTCTATCGGATCGGTATCTGATTCGGCTGGTGAAATTAGAATCGGGCATCTCTAGTACAGTGCGACCTGTGTCCTGAGATCTACTTGGTTTGTGAAATGGTATGTTGTCTCAAGTGTTCTTGTAAGAATACACTAGCTTATTTAAATACATAACCTAAAACCAGTGTTGCTGTTTAATACACACTCCAAAAATCACACATGGCATTAAAATAAATGTATAAGAAATATGTAAAAGATGAATTAATAAAGAAATGATTGAATGAAGTAGATTTTTATTTTCACTTTCAAGTCTCGCTTACATTGGTTCATGCGCGAAATTGAGAGGAAACTGATGCAATATGTGTGAGCATAGGCAACATGTACGGAAATAGAAATGGCAATACTTGGTTTGGTTAATCCTTATTGTTCAGCTTGTGGACCGCGATGGAGTGTGGGTGGTGTTACAAGGTGTCCAATGTGTGAACTAACCTTTAGAGACAGGCAAACGAAGGTGGTAGGCTTGGCATGCTGAAGAAACCCTACAGGATGAAATAATTCGCGGAGTTAAATTTCGCGAAAATTGTTTTTTCATGCATATTCGTGGACTAAATTATTCGCGGACTAAATTATTCCCGGATGAACACATTCGCAAATAAATTAATCCGTGAAAGCAGCTAGCAATAGAGTAAAACCTTCATGCGCGTATACCACATGTTTAGGTTTCTGTTTAGTTAGGAAATTTATGTCGATCATGCTAAGCTATAAATTTTTTGGCTGCATCCAGAGGTTTTTATGTTCATCGATTTGGAGGCCTTGGGTGAACCAACAAATTGTGGTAAGTTATGAGTTTTTTCAACGTAAAGAACTGCAGGAGAGATTTTTGCGATGATGATGCCATGCCGAATTCCGAATAACTTGTGACAACCTTGAATAATTTTGTAAAGAAGTGTGATGCGTTGGCAATGGGCTTAACTCAAAGCCCCAGCGATGATTTTTAAAAAGTTTGGAACTCAGCTACGTTTACTAACTCTGCCTAGCGGCTAGTTTTTAATTTGAGGCAGTAGTTATTCTCCCTTGTGTTAAAAATAAAGCTGATAATTCGTGGATTTCAATAATTCCCGTAGTTGACTGTACGTGAACTCGCGAATTATTAAATCCATCGAATAATTTCATGCTGTAGGGTAGATGGTTCAGAGGCAGATGTGTCAATAACGATACACTAACCTAAAACTAACGTATTGAATTTTATTTTCGTTTTTAGTTTAATTTTCACTTTCAGTCTATTCGGTCTCATTCACCTCATGCTTTGTTTGCTTATATACTGTTGCCTAGTGGACTAGCTACTAAAGTTTGATGCTTTGACAAATTCTTATATATTATAAATAGTTATATTAGAATTATATTATGTAATATATATTAGAAATGAGAGTAAAAATATTTGTCTAGATTTACATCATAATATGTTAGAAAATTTGTATGTTTTGGCAATCTGAAGTAGAGGTTTTGAAGTTGTGGCATTGTACAGTATTGTGATGTTGTGCAGGCATCTGAATGCTGTTGATTTGTTAGTACGGCGCCTACACAGAGTCATCGCTCTGATGAGGACCTCCCTAAAACTCATTAAATTTATTCCTCAACACGCAGGTTAGTGAAGAGGCCTTGGACAAACGTCAGCGACAAGGTTGGGTGTTACAAAAGGTTTCCGACTTGGATGACTGCATCAATCTTATTCGGCAAGCCAGACGCAACAAAACTACTACTAGCATTGGATTCTTGGGTTAGTATTGTGTCTTTATGTGAGCTTTTAACTTTTACATATGATTGGGAACTAAGGCTAAGATATGAGGTTGCATTCATTTAGTAATCTACCCTGTTGGTGTTGTTTGTATATTTGATATTTTCTGTATTTTAAAAATCGCCTTCAACCTTTTCACTGTCACCTTTCTTCACGACAACTACTCGATGGCTTCGTGAATTTTATAAAACAAAAAGATATTATGGTTTGTTTTTTTATTTTAACAATTTTTTCTTGTTTATGTTGTTCAATTATTTCCTAGCTTAAATTTTAAGAAAAGCCTTCGTCCATGCTTCATCGCCAACTGCTGACAATAGTCCATGTCATAACACAAGGGACAAACAGGAAGTGCGTTTATTGATGTCATTTTTGGAAGTCTTTTTCTTCTGAGTGTTTCAATTCCGATCAAGTTTTGTCAATTTTAATCTTGAAACATCCTGGCAGTCAGATCACTTAAAGCATCAAACAAAATCTCAAATGGTTGAAAAATATCTATACTTTCTAATAAAATATTTTAAAATTTGATGTGAGTGACCTTTCAAGGTGGTATTTGACGAGTAAGCAACTCCCACATACATGTGCAACAAAAACCTGTCAGTTGGTCAGCAATTGCATAAAAAGTTTGTGTTACTAGGCAATGTGGTGCTTTTGTGGGAGCGATTGGCAGCATTAGCTGAGCAGGGAGAGATGCTGGTGGAACTTGGTTCAGATCAGACTTCTTGTCACAACCCCTTCTTAGGAGGCTACTACCCTGTTCAGCTCTCTTACAGTGAGGCAAGAGAAACGATGTCAGAGGATCCTGCACAATTCAAAAAACTCGTCCATGAAAGGTAAAATTTGAGTTTTTTGCAAACCTAGAATAGTATTTGTTGTTCTCTATGTTTTAAATCATTATTAAAAACATGATTTTTTTTTTTTTTTAAATCAAAATTTTTCGTAAATTTTCAGAAATCGGTGTTTCGTTACAAACAATCTGGCTTTGATGTGTCTAAAAAAATCTTTAAACACTCCTTTATCATGCATTAGCAAGTGTGATAAAGATAATTGACTGCGTGTGATGTACAATGCTGCAGAAGGATCTTTGAAGTAAGGAGCTACGAGTGCATTTAGTAAACCTCAAAGCAGGATTAATTGTGAGGTAACCACTGTAACCAGTACAAATTTCCCTCACTGCTCTGTTTAATTAATAAATGACATTATTATTATTTCTTAGTGCCTTTTATGTCTTTGGCTCTCATTCATACTTTGTGTAAAACTGCTAGTAGCTCTACTCCACTAACTTACATGAAGTTTGCACATTATTATTTTATATTGCTGTTGAATGCAAGAAATATAAGAAGTTGTCAAACTAAAGCATGTAAGTTCCCCTAATGTCAAAAATTGGGTTCACCAGCATTCTGATCAGCAATGCAATTCTCAGACAATTTGCACAAGCAAAAATGAGTGAAAAAATTAAATTTGTCAAAACATCTTAAACATCTAAAAAAATTAATGTAGATATAAAATCTGGTTTGAATTTTTTCAAAAACAAGTTGGAATTTTTTCAACCCAGACTTTGCAATTTAAAATTAGTCTCATATTGTTTTTGTGTCTTTATTTTATCAGAGATTGACAAAATGTTATGAGCTTAGCTAACATATTTGTATACTCGTAATGTCGCCACAGCACTTCCAGTCTCCTACCAGTTGAGGAGTTGATTGTGTTATTAGAACCGGCAGTCTATTGTATTATATTGTCAAGCTGTTTGTGTGTATTTGTTCTGTTAGTTTATAAAGAGCAGTGTTGGTCTCTAACTCTCATAAGTTATAATGCTTGTTATATTTCTCAAAGCAATTAAAAACACAACACTCGGAGGCTGAAAAGAAATTGAATTTACATTTGAGCAACTTTTGTGCTTTAATTGAAATAATTTCAGGCCAAATCAGACAATCGTCCTCCGCAAACTCCCTTTCATTTGACCTTTATTTAGCTTGAGCTCGAAAAATTGTGTAAATTTCTTTGGAATTAATGGCTGACACGGGGAATGCAATTATTATGAACTATGTAAATAATGATAATTTATTGAACATTTATCTTAGATTAACTATTAGAAGATGTGCTTTAGTTTTCGAACTATAAGTTTTCTTCAAAGTTTGGCCAGGTGCACCTTATAGGTACATCGGAGCGATTTAAATGTGAAATTATTGATACATTATTAGTTATTACCGATCGAGCAGCAAGAAGAAAAGTTGAGTTGGTGACAAAATTTAAGGTGAAAGGCGGAGGCTACTTTTACTAAAATGAAGATCGCCACTCAATCAAAGTGTCAATCATTGACAGAACGCTACGTGGCCGATTCATCTGCCTCCAGTGTCAGCGTAGTTGAAAAGTAACATCATGTATGAAGATTTTATTGGATTTTACCTACCTTGTAGTTGGTTTGATACAGATGGTTTTGGTAAATTTCTTAGCATGTTGTTTATGCTAGAGTTATCAGAATAACTCCAACATGTTATGTAAACATGCTCAGTTGTGTCATGTAGCATAAGCATATCGTTCAGTTTGCTGTGGTATCATCATATTTTAAAATGAGTCATCCATTTAAATTTTAAATGACAAGTCAGTTTTTGGTGTTTAATTTTGTTAAATAACTTTCTTCAAAAATACGACTTATATATGTTTTTCTTCATTATTATACATTTTACGGCTGGTGCGACTTATAGTTCAGAAAATACAATATTCAAAATCAGTTTTTACAGTCTGTCAATAGTACTAATAGCCTTAGGTTTCTTAAAGGCAGCTAATAGTTCTTACCTCTCTTATGCAAAAGAGCAAACCTGTTGCTAATAAGCTGGTGAGTTGCAGCTAAACAAAGGAATTGTAGCAAGACAATTGCTAACATCGAGTCTGCTGTTTGTTCAGTTTTTAGGCCTCATCTTATAAGAAATGCAAACAGGTGGAGATAATTGATACAATTGCTTGTCTTCCTTATTTTGGAGTAGCTTAATGTCGTAACTTGATTAATGTTGCAGTAGAAAGTTTTGAAATCTGTGTGTGCGTGTGTGTCTCATGTTAACAGAATGTTTTGCACATGTTTTCAATATATAGTTGAACCTCAATTGATGAACACCACCATATACAAGTTATTTGGACATGTCACGTAGAGTTGGAGCACTTTTTTGTAATCGTTGTTTCTGAAATTCAACGTTAAAAATTTTTCCAAACATTTCAGTTTTGCAATTGAAGGCAAAACAAACTGGTAAAAATTGAAAATATAACATAAAAATAACAAATTTGTGTAAATGACACTAATTTAAATTTTGCCTAGTGTAAGTTATCACAGCTTCTATCATTCATTCTGTCATCAGACTTACAGATAGACTTAAAGATAGACTTACTGTCAAGTCTACACTTTTATTCATGTGTCTCTAAGGTCAAATAATGATAAAACCTCTTCACTGAAAATCACTTCATTAATTTAGTTTTTGACATTTTCCTACGCAGTTTTATATAATCCTTTTTTGTTATATATAATTACTTGAAGTATTTATAAAAGTTTTTGGTCTCTATATAACAAATTAGAGAAAATTAAAAATTTTCTTATAAATAGGAATACCTCTCTCCAACATAGGACAGTTTTAACATACAAAAAAAATATCGAGTCATGTTAACTCCGTATATCGAGTATGGGTTGTAGATAAATCCTATTTGGATCCGTCTAATGTCTGAAGCAGCTATCACCTCTTATATTACTCATTAGTTATAGAGAATCATTTTAGTTTTCATATACAGAGTTGTCCATCCCTTGCAGCAAAAGTAGTTTTTTAGTTGCTGCCACGAAGGTGATCCTTTACATAAACACTTTTTGCTATTTTGCAGCGTAAAATAATATAGTTTGCAGTTTAGCTAGAGTAGGCTGAGACAGCTCTTGCAGGTCAAATAATGTCAAGTACTTCTTCATTTTTGTAGCCTCCGGCGGCAGGTCAGCGCCATTAATAAGTTGGCAGGGCATGGTCTTCATTTCTTTGACTATGGAAATGCTTTTCTACTGGAGTCATCACGAGCAGGTATACAGTTTGTGGTGTACTTTACTCTACACGTAAAGTTAGTATGTGTACATATATGTCTGTGTGTACACATGTGTACACACGTCTATCTAAGGAAGGTGTGTATATATGTTTATATATGTGTATATGTGTATATACAGTCAAACATGGATAACTCGTCCACGGATAGCTCGAACACATGGTTAATTCGAACGGTTTCTTTGGTCCGTTCCCACGTAATGATAAATTGCTATAAATAACTCGAACTCAACACTGTTAATTCGAACTGTTTTTTTGCCCAACGGCTACCGAAACGGTTGCTATCGCTTTAGAAAATCACTTTATTCAAAGCCATAGAGGTAAACCTCATCTTTTTGTAATTCATAAGTGTTGTTATTACCACCATCGGCAAAATATTTTTGTCAACGACTTTTCTAAAGGTTTGGTGAAATTTGATTTATACTGCTATACGATGAATAGCACGGGCTAGCCGGGTCACGCGCGCAAGGATTTTCGCCACGCACATACAAAACAAAAACAGCATGTTGTTTTGTATGTGCGTGGCGAAAATCCTTGAGTGCGTGACCCGGCTAGCCCGTGACGAATAGTTTTCCGACGTTGATTCCGTGTTGAATTAACGTCGGAATGTTGAATGTTTAAAACGTCTTAAAAATTGTTGTAATTAAACGTATACGTTGTCTTAGCTAAAAAAACTATTCATCGTTTGACCTAAACACAGAATACGTGTGTACATTCAATAAGTATCCATTCAAAAAGCGTGAGTGATATACAATGTACCGTAAAACCTCGTAAAACTTTTAATTGAACTGCCTCAGAGTGTTGCTCTTAACGAATCCCAGGTAAAGTAAGGTAATCTTTGCATAAACTTCAAGAAAAATCGGCAAAATTGATCGTGGGTAAAACGCTCAAAAGAAAAAGATGTCCTTTCTTTTGAGCATTTCAACAACGATCAAGTTTTGCCAATGTCAATCTAAAAAACGTCCTGGCAATAACATCACCTCAAACAACAAACCAATCTCAAGTGATAGAAAAATCTCTATACTTTTTGATAAAAACGTTTTAAACTTTACATTAGAAGCATTTAATTTGAAACAAGCCATTTGTGCTTTTGATTTATATTATAGTTTGCATATGTACATGTATCTACTAATAAATAAGTAAATACATGGACTTGTGACAGTGCTCTGATAACTTGAACGCTCTGATAACTTGAACGCTCTGATAATTCGAACACTTTTGCTCGGTCCCGTGAAGTTCGAGTTATCCATGTTTGACTGTATTTGTATGAGGTTATCTAATGTAAACAACAATTTGTAACTTGACATAAAAATCGTTTGTGTTAATGTTGTAATCTGTTTGACCAGCTTTAATTTTAAAACGATTCATCAATAAATATTAAAAATAAATTTACTGATATCACAATTCGCATTCTTTAATTTGGAAGTTGTCATTTCATGAGAAATGTTATGTGGAGATAATGAATCAAGTTACATTTTGTGTGAAAATGTGAGGTTGCAAATATGCTCTTCATTTACTTAAGATCTAGGTAAAATATTTTTATGGTCCTAGCCACTTGTTACAAATATGTGAGTTCATATAAAACCAGACATTATTGATAAAGTCAGAAGGGCAGGCTTCGAAACATTTCATTCCCTGAAACTGTTAAAGTAGTCGAGGAGACAATTCTCACTCAAGGACTAGTAGTAAATCTACCTGCATAATAATTGACAGGTGCTGATGTGGCTGGGGATGGGGGTGAGGCAAACAGCTTCCGCTATCCGTCATACGTACAACACATTATGGGTGACATATTTTCTCTTGGTTTTGGACCATTCAGGTGGGTATGCACTTCCTGTGACCCAGAAGACTTGAGTTGCACGGATGAGATCGCGACTGAAGTACTTGAGAGACTCGTTAAAGGGGGAGGTAAGTCAAGTGGTTGCCAAAGAAGCTAATACAAGCCGGTGGCCTATTTCTCAGGGTTACTCACTTTCTAAATATTGACACAGCATTTAGCTTATGAATTGAGTTCTTGTCGTGCATTGTCAAAGCGCAGACTATATATCCTCTGATTATTTAGTGTCAACAAACGCGGAAAGCCAGTATGAGGACAACATCAAGTGGATTAAGGAAGCGAACAAAAACAAGCTGGTACGTTAACCCTAACCATAATTACGTGTTCACCTACTGGAAAGGTTGTGGAAAAGTGGTTGTTCTGATTGGGTTATAGAATTAATTAGGCCTCACAGTCGGCAAGTCAGAGGTGGCTGGCATTTGCTGCATGATTCTTTCTTTTCCAACTTTGTGCGTCTGTTTGCATTGGAGACTTGCCTGCTTGACCTAGATAGAATATATCGTCTGCAATTCTTCATGCGAACAACGGCAAATACAGTTGAGCCTCTACTTGGATAATAACCTCAAAATATGATTTTTTTAACATTTGATCTAAAATTAGAGCAAATATTCGCCCAAACCCAAAGTGTATTTTAACGTACATAGTTGTAGCGTACAATGTTGGGACGTACAATATTTAATGATGTACGGTTCTGAAAGCATGGAAGTTTGGTAAATAAAAGTGAAGCGGTGATAAAACTTTAAAGAATAACATAAAATGTATGTATAACTAATGAAATTATTCAAGTTTTGATAATATAAACTTTATCTCGTCTAAATTAAAGTAAATAATCCATCTTTACCTCCAAACCTGTTCGTCGTCAAACCTATCATTTTATTTATGAGTTCCTAAGGATAAGTAATTATGAAAGTCTCAGTTCACTTTATTAATTCGGTTTTTTGCATAGTTACTTCTATTTGTTATATAGTTTTATATAATTTCTTTGTTATAATGTTATGTGTAATTACCTATAGTATTTATTAATGAATTATCATAGGTTTGGGTTATGGAAGGAATGACTGGGTATTTTTGTCGTACTATTTGCTCTAACTTGATGACTTGTTTACATACAGATCTTATACTGAATTTACTTACTGAGGTTTACAGCAATTAATAAAAAATAGAAGCGCACAATTTCAGGTGTTGTAAATAAGTGAACTCCGTCCATGTCAACAATAATTTAAAAGACCTCTGCAACATTTTTTGTTGAGTCGTTAGTTTAGTACTACGGTCCATCAGTTATTTGCTTGATTCAATGTAGTCGGCATGAGTCATGTTGAGAGAATAAAAGCCTCTGTATTGCTAAAAATTGTTACCTGACTACCTACTGTAGGTTGTTGGCTCACAAGCGAGGATTCTTTACGCGGATCAGCAAGGAAGAATAGAGATAGCGCTCGCTTTTAATGCTGCCGTAGCCAGTGGAAGGTTGAAGGTAGGTCACGTGATAACATCAACAAATAGTTCTAATTCATCGAGCGATTTGTTGTATCGACCTTGTACATACTCTGGCTTATTTAGGGTTATAAAAGTGAAATCTTGTAAAATTTTAATTAGTTGTGTTTTTAATGATATATAGCATTATATAAACTAGAGGAGAAGCTACGATAGGGTGTAGTATAGTTATTCTATACAAGCTAATATAGATATTATTATAATTATACTAGTACCGTGGTAGTCCAGTCAGGTGAATAACTATAATGCTCTTAGCATGACTTTATACAAACAGGACATAACCCTTATTATGGAGAAGATCAGCCAAATGCCCGGCATTGCAAGGTTGATAGAATAATTACCTAATGAATTTGATTAACTTACCTGGAGAGCTAGATCTTTACTAAAATCTTTACTATAACAACCCGCATTTTGGACCAGTTTAGCAATTATTACGCGTAACGGTCAACAGTGCTAGATATTAACCCCAAGCAAGCGCTTCAAGTGTCGGTATCTTAACCAATGTAATGGCTATTTACCAATGAATCCATTATATTTCGAGTAGTTTAATGGTTAAAGTTGTCGCCAGTAGATCTGTAGGTCCTTAGATCAAATCCAGTGCCCTGTTGATATTTCATTCCTAGGTTTTAATTGCTATAACTGGATACAGGGTTTAAGAAAAAAAGATTCATATAGATTAGTGTTGGGGCCATAACAGAGTATGGTTTAGCTATTTTTATATATGCTGACAAAGAAACTAGAGTAGATGTTATACTATAGATACATGCATAATATATAGCATTCTAGCTACAGGTGTAGAAGCTACAATAGAGTTTATTAAAGCTATTTCTCTAGATGCTAGTATAGATATATAGCTAGTAGTGTGTATGACTAGATGCATGGCTATAGGCTAGGTACCAGGTACACCTTTATTACGCATTAAAGGCGTGGCTACACCTATCGACAAGATGCATCACTGATGCCTAGTATAGATATTGTTGTGGCTAGGCTACATAGATCAATGCTACCAAACGTTGCGTCGGGTTGATTAGATTGATCAATGAGAATTGGCCTCAATTGTGTGAAGGGTATAACATCTTCGATGAATTTTACAGTATCATCACCATATTTATTATCTATTGCTGATCAGCAATGAATTGTAATAGATATAGATATATAGTTATAGCGCTTATGCAGCTGTTTGCATTGCTGTATTTTTGCTAAAGGAAAAAAATACTAGAGGTTGACGGTGAACATAGCCAAGTACAACTGCCGTGGTTATATGACATCAATTAGACTATTGGGAAAATGGGTTTCAGCATATTTATTACATAAAGAATTATATGAATGGTTTGTGGACAGTTCCAATTTGTACTAGTAGCCTACAAGGAGTTGTTACAAGTAGAAATATTTATTATATATTTAAATCGTGAGTTGCGAGAAAGCCTGTGTCGTCATCATCGTTGCAAAGGAATTTTAAATGCGACGAACTTGCACTAGAAAAGAATAAAATAGATTTGAAATTATGACATTAGAATCAGCTATTTCAGTCGACCACTGATGTGTCCATTTTATCTCTACCGACTTGGACCGAAATGTTCGTTTCAATACAGCGTGCACCGGGAATGCGTTGGCTATGCAAACAACACATTTTGTTGGTGTGTGATTAGCCAGATTTTAGAAGCTGGTTCACCCTCCGCCGCCATATGTCAGAGTTGTCTTCTCTGCGATTATTCATCGACTATGTGCACTGTAACCAAAGGCGTCGTCGAGGCAATGGGATACGTCGAAAAAGTTTGCAGCAGTTGAACTTTTGTGATAGTTTGACTAGCCTCCATGATAGCGTATGCATTGTGCACCGCCTTGGCGATGATGATTGGCCATGGTGGATTGCTCGATCTATATGTTCTTTCATAACAGTTACTGCAGGACTAGTATATCATAATTTCCACGACTGTATCGTATAATGAGAACGCTATACCACAGACTATTCGCTGATGTCAACGCGGATGGGTTTGTGATAGTGTGAACATTGTTATCACAGACGGCCACGGAAGTATTGTGTGATTAACACTGACCTACGACAATACGGTGTGCCCCAGTCTCTAGCTAGATGTCAGACTATCACATAGACTACTTAAGAGAGTATAATAGTCACACCAATCATAGATTCTACTGCAGACGTCTGTATATCTGCAGGCTCCGGTAGTGCTCAGCCGAGACCACCATGATGTGAGTGGCACTGACAGTCCTTACAGAGAGACGTCTAATATTTATGATGGATCAGCCTTCTGTGCAGGTCTGCCTCTTCCAATATTCACTAATCCCTTATATTCACAATAGATCGGGCCCAACGTGCTCCCCTCACATACACTAACACAAAAAGTTCGCAAAATATTAACTAATAAATTCATATCTGTTGAAGTCACTTTTTCATTATTGCAAGCATTTTACTATTTTTTGGTTCATTAGACAATTTTGAGGGTCAAGTGCGTTCAAGAGATACGCTAAAGGCTGTCACAGGCATTTTGCTTTTTTGCATTTTACAAAACGTGACAAGAAAATGGAACTGCGATGACTGCTATCACAATGATGCTCACAGGGAGATCTCACTGAGTCAGACTATGAGCAAGATTTATGTATTTTATATATATTTATATTTAGTTCCTCTAATTTTTTAATAATAGCATCATTGGTTATAGTATATGGTTATGATAATACTCTAGTATGATTTTAATAATTATCTGTCACCCCATGAAGTCCCCACTTTACTCTCCCTCTCTACATGGTCACCCTGAGTTGTTTCTAGCTGAATGTTAATCAGGCCATTTATTATAAGTATGAAAGTGATGATGACCTACATTGACCTATTGCATGTGCTGACTGTCTTTGGACTCTAAGATTTTAACAAAAAGAAATACGCCATTGTTTATAGCGTTATTGGGATTAGCATAGAATAAGACTAGAGACTTCTCAACCATAAAAGCATTTATATATATTTACACGAAAATAATTTTTTACAGCCCTGTAGAGCGCTCGTTGAATAAAGCAAAACGCTGCATAGTTAAATAACCGAGGTCATTTTAGCAATATGAAATCGCTATATTTTATCAATTCAAATTTTTATGCAATTGTCCTATATTTTTTCAGTAAAGATTTTTTCATCTAAAAAAACATCATATAACTGCATGAAATTTCTATTTTTAATACCAAGTAAAATAGAATGCATGATAAATAACAACTTTGGCTACACTGTTATGTGTAATTTAGGTCTGATCATCTGTAAGATTTGAACTTCAGATGGTATCGTGTATGTAGTTTACTTGGTTTATATATCTTTTAGCTATATAATTTGCACTCGTAAGTGGAAATTTGCTTTCACTCGTAAATCTGCTTACAGAATTGCAAAAAAAAGTATTTTCATGGATCCAAGTGAAATATTAAAACGAGCGAATCGTTTAACAGTTCAACCGATTGCTTTGTATAGATGGTGTTGTGTTCAGTTTTTTCTGACAATGTGTAGCTGGTGGTTCCTCTAACTTCTCTCCTGTCCTCTGTGTATAGTATGTTTACATTGGTTTCTTTGCAGATATGGCGGTGCAGAATTGTATTGGAGACAGTTTCAGGGGAGCAACATGGGTAGCCCTGCACAACGGCGGCGGCGTTGGCTGGGGAGAAGTTATAAATGGAGGCTTTGGGTTGGTTGTTGATGGCTCAGAGGATGCCGCTGACCGGGCCAAGTGTATGCTTCAGTGGGATGTCAGCAATGGGGTATGTGGAATACAGTGCACTCCCGGGTTACAGTGCACCCCGGGTTACAGTGCACTCCCGGGTTACAGTGCACTCCCGGGTTACAGTGCACCCCGGGTTACAGTGCACTCCCGGGTTACAGTGCACCCCGGGTTACAGTGCACTCCCGGGTTACAGTGCACCCCGGGTTACAGTGCACCCCGGGTTACAGTGCACCCCGGGTTACAGTGCACTCCCGGGTTACAGTGCACCCCGGGTTGCAGTGCACCCCGGGTTACAGTGCACCCCGGGTTGCAGTGCACCCCGGGTTACAGTGCACCCCCGGGTTACAGTGCACTTCCAGGTTACGATGTCCCTGTTATACAGTTTTTTTTGCCTTACGATGCGGAACACGATGTTTTTTTCACCCATGCCATATGACATTTTTTCGCCATGCGATATTGACAAAAAATTTTCTCAAAATTCAAATCTGGCGATTGGTGTGCTGAATGGGTCGAAATAATGAAGAAGCCAATATGCTATTGGCCGAAATCCCTCCCGCAACGCATGAAAGAGATACGATGCTTGCTCTCCCTCTCAGTTCAGCATTCTTCAGGTTTCGTAAATGCTTGATACTGCGTGAGTAAAATGAAAATTAGTGCAAAGTAAGTGAAAGTTTATTGTGCGTCCTAGAGTTTAATATAATATTTATTATAGCGACAGGCGCTAGCTAGGACGGCAAGCCTTAATGGAGAGCTAGCTTTACTGATGAGGAGTTGTGGTTCATGTGATTTTATTTAATCTAACTGGCTCAACATGAAGTATGCAATGTGAATTACATGACATGTCATCAATGTAAAACAGTTGCATATCTAATCACTAATAACAGTGTAACATATACATATTAGTTTAAATGTTTTAGAGGCAACTCAAGTGTATAGAATTAGCCATAAATTGTAAAATAAACATAAAATGAGAAATATATTGATTAACAAATCCCAATGTGTGTAAAAGTCTAAAGGTTGACTTGCAACAAAATTTACATTACAGTTATTTGGTATCAAAAGATTCACCATGTCTTACTCTGCTGTAATTGTAGGTGCAAAATATGTGGAAATGTGATTACAAGCTCAAAAACGAACAGTTAATCGCAGCCATCACAAAACCGCCGTTGATTGAAATCCCCCCCCCCCCCCCCCGTATCAAATATTCAAATATAGATGCTCGCTACTTTACAGTTTTGTTTCGGCTTGGTCTAATCGTCTAGTCGTAATAATTTCTGCAGCATTTTTCGATTATCACAAGTGACCAACAGGCTCGTCATGTTTATCAGGCAATGATATGTCCTCATTCGAGCTAAGGTTAAAAAATTAAATGAGTTTTTTCGGTGTATTTTGAGATATCAGTGCTCAAAATGACAGCATTACGGTAATGATGAAATAGACGCTTGAGGACAATAGACATGGTTTTATTGAATGCGTGAAGTATATTTGTAAAAGTATTTCGACGAATGAGGTTGCGTGAAATTGTAAACAGAAGCCATCTTGTAACAACTATGTCCCATTTGAGCCGTTTTGGAAAGAGATTCAAATCTACGGCAGTCTCGTGATGGCGGCAATTAACTGTTCATTTTTTAGCTTTTAAGAGCTTGTAATCACATTTCCACATATTTTGCACCTACAACACAGCAGTGTAAGACATGGTGAATATTTTGCTGTAATGTGAATTTTGTTGCAAGTCAACCTTTAACAGTTTTAGACTGGCTTGTTTTGGTAGAATGAACTTGAAAATAGTGTAGACTTTAGAACTTTTAAAAAACAACTTGGAAAGTTTATCACCAATAATGGAGAGCTTATTGAGCCATACTGCTCAGGTCAAAGACTGCTGCTCTACTGATCAGGTCTAGAGCAGACAGTTGACTAAGATGACCCGAGAATGAAAAACTAAATTAGGGCACATCGCGGCACCTAAAATAGTCATAGTCCCAGCCACGCCAATCACCAATGGAACGAGCATCAACGCCCGCAGCAGCAGCTTTCAAGCTTATTCATCTCAGCACCCAAAGACTGGAAAAAGCATTAATATTTATTAAAAATGTACTTGTTTTATAGTCATGACACTTTTGTTCAAATAATTATCTACTATAACTTGAAAACAAAGAAGTCCCGGGCTGATGTTTGCTAGAAATAATTTTAAGAAATGACTAGAAATAATACATGTATACATTCATTATATAATATAATTATATAATGAATGTATACATGTATTATTATATATAAATATATTATATTCATTATATAATATGCAATAAATATACATTCATTACATTTATTATGAACTTTAATTGATTATACATATACAGCTATATAACTACATATATAACATTAATTCGTTAGCCATGGATCCTAAGTTTGACAACGGCGTTAAAGGAGGAAGTAAGAAAATGATTACCATTGCAACAGAGCAAGAGTTACTAGGTTAACTATAGTTACTAAGGTTAATATACAATTTTGTTACTACATTACTAGTACATTTCATATATAACATTTTGATGTTTTTACCAAGAAGTGTTTGCATTAGATGATTAGCCTACTATGGATTTCTATACCACTCTATCCACTCTATACGACATTTTTGCCTTAAGATGCCAACACTGGAACGAATTAATGTCGTATGACGAGGATCATTGTACTTGATTACCTGCAGTCTTATTGGCTTGTTCAAACCTCTCCGTCTTGCTTGTTGGCTATTTTACTCATTTGCTTTCCTTTGGTTTCTGTTACCTGTTCTCTTATCTTGGAATTTTGCTTATTTTTCGCTAGCATTCACTTTTATTAGCCTTTTTTGTTTTATCATGTATTGTTTATAAATAAACCATAAAAATCAGAGAATAAATATATTTAAATTGTTCAAAAGTTCTCATGAACTACAGTGTGAAACAGTTTTGATTAATTCAAGGTACCAAACCTCCTGGTTTTGTTGTAAAATATTGACTTTCTGATCTATGAATTTTGTGACTTATATCACCGCTGATTTGTCACCGCTAACGAGAAGCTGGATCTATATTTCCTTGGTAAGAGCATTTATCAGTTCGCTACAAAACTCTGAAATGGGGACGTTTTTTTTATCAGGTGGTCAGAAGGTGCTGGGCTGGCAATGAAAATGCGTACATAACCGCAGAAAGAGGAATGCAAGAGAACAAACAACTACTTGTCACCATGCCAAACCAGGTGGATGAAGAGCTGCTGACGAGTGCTGTCACATCTATCCCTATGTGAACAAATGGTGTTATGTGAACAAACAGCGTTTTGTGATGTGTTGCTGTTGACTGACATTAGTGGTTTCTTGTGTATTTTGTTTTGACGTTTTTATTTGTTTCCATATACATTTTACACGTTAAATATTTTATTATCTGAATCTCTTTTCTATCTCACGCCGAGTTTTTTTGCCTATTTTACAGCTAGTATTATTCTCAGCTGAAAAATATTGCTTCACAATTTCACATGAATTTGTTGTTTGTGTTCAGATTTATCCAAGACTAATCTCCTTATTACGGCTGCTAAACGATGGGAAATTTATTGATTTTTAAAATAAATAATTGCATAGTTTGAATAGAGGGCTTTGCACCAATTGAATCGGTTTGAAAACCACCAAGACCAACAGATGCTGACGTAGTTTATTATTATACATGTATGCCTATGGCTTTAATGCTGTGGTATGGCAGACATGATCGCTGTGCTGCCAGTAATTGTAATTAAAAGCAAGTGCCCATGGGTAATCAACATTTGTAATTGTAATTATTACAGACACTCAGTATATATTGCGTTGGACAAAAATATTACATTTGTGTCATTTCTAGAATGAAATAAAATACATTATTTTGTGTTTTATTGTATTCTTGATTACAGCCTCCGAGGGAGATCAGCTGAGATCTTGTCGCTGCTGCAAGGGGGCAGCAGAGTCATTTCACTATCTATAATATAGGACATCTATTTTAGGAGTATCTAAGTTGGGTCAAAAACCGATACAATCTGGAGACTTAATCGTAATGTTTACCAATGTTAGCAATGCATGCTGTCACTGAGTATAATTCATTTGTGATGAGTGACTAGGCCAGTTCATACCAGAGCAGCCGTTGTTCAGTGGTTAGTGCATATAATCAATAGGTCAGTGGTTTGAGTCACAGAAGGACCATTGGTGGTGTTAGGAAGGGGATCCAGTCACAATTGCTCCTGTGCCTAACCCCATATGGTCATAGTATATTTAGTACCAGATAAATCTGGTTCGGAATAAAGTGCCATATATGCAGCAAAGAGGAAATAAATCTTAATAAAAAAGTACTAATTTACCTAACATTATGACTCACATCCTGTATGACAGTCCGCAATCTGCATTTCAGCAAAAGTTGAAAGTGTATAGTTAGGTTAGAACGCGTTAACAACCAATACAACTTCAAAGGATGCAAGTTACTCTCACGTGTGGAATAATTGGGTTTCTATTTCATGCGCCTGCGACCTTTAAGCTTTATAGAATATGCTATAGACGTTCCTTTCTATATCTCTATGAATCATCATGCGATTGAAGTCACTGAAGGGTTTGTTAGACATGTTTGTGTTTAGACTGTCAAACAAAATATAAACTTTTCAGAAAATGTGTTTCTCGGAAAAAGGGATGTAAGTAAATCGATTTCTTTGAATGAGGTTTCACTTTTCAAAAGCGATTTCTTCTTACAGTTCTATTGATGATGAGATGGTTACTTTCAGTGCTCCACCTAATCAATATGTCCCACTATACTTATCATCAAGCAAATGCTGACAGCTGACTTTGAGAGTTACATGTTTGAAAATATTTTCAAGTGCTGTGTGAGCTCTCTCAAGTGAACTTCAGTATTTAGAAGAAAACCTGCATAGTCTTCAATTCTTAGAATAAAGTCGGGCTGCAAGTAAGATAGTATAGTCCAATTTTATTGCAATCGGTAATAGACTATATTGTAAATTTAGTTTTAAGTTTGAGGTAGTATTGGGGTTAGAGATGGCTTATATATTTGATACAGTGAAGTCAAAGATGCATATTGCTTGAAAGCTCTCTCCAGCTTCAGACGCTCATGCTGATTGGATGGTTGCTAGCACACTGGGTATTTAATGGAGATTAGCGAAAAGCTAGTGTCCGTTATTGCTTGTGTAGTGGTAGGAGAGTGAAGTACTCCATTTTAGGTAAGAGCTGAGAAATACTGCATTGAGCATAGTTAATTGGTTGATTTATATACAATTTATAAGCATACAATATAATGGAAGGGGTTAATTAGTCAATTATAAATGGTATGTGCCAAACATTCTTACAGATTTTAAGCAATACTGATTGAATTGCAGCAGGCAAATTTAGTTTAATCAAATCGATTGGACTAGGTTTGTTTTGAGCCTCATTTGATTCTTGCAGCTTGCAGCCGTTTGCTTATAAGTATCTGATTAAAGCTAATCAAATTCATTCAGTTTATCAGAAATGATGACAATTCAAACAAAATATTTTATACTCTTTTGGGTGATTATAACCTTTTTGTTTTATCAGATGACTACACAAAAGTTAATGTAGTTTTTATTATCTACCTCATGAGATGTTGATTAAAGCGCACTGCCTTTTTTCTTAATCTTCAGAGCAAAAAACAAAACTTTTTATTCTGCGGTTTTTAAAACTATATGAATGATTTTTTATATGCAGACACTGGTCTTCACAATATTTTAAAGATTACACTTGAATACGCGAATGAAATTCACACACATTCTTAATCTTTTTTCCATAAAAGCATAATATAGCATCTTTATTTTATAGCGTAGCTATGAATATTATATTATCATTATGACGCTTGCATTCATAACTTAACAGATTCTTTTATAGCACAACATTAATGCTAGCTTGGTCATTACATGTATTGAAGAGCATGTTCAATCAACACATAATTTATTTGGTAACGATTTATTTTCTTAGAGTTATAAATTTAATACGCATAATGCACATTGCACCTGCTGCTGATTAGAGTGGTTGCTCGCTTGTCTGCTGCATAGAGATAATATCTAAAGCATCTACACTGACAAGCTAAACTGCTGAGGCACTGAGTTTGCATCAAGTTCAAAGTATTAACGGTAGGTGATGTAAACTGGAATGCATGTTGAACCAAGAAATACACCACATATTATCTGACACTAGTAATTTTGTGAACAGCAATGAGCTGACTGTTTCTTGAGTGGCAAATCATAGTAGCTGATTCTTTTGCCCGGCTGACACGCTTCTTTTCGTTGTACATGTATAGCTTTTCATAGGCTTTAGTAAATCATTAACCAAATGATGTTTTTCATGTTATATCAAAACAAAAATTAGAGGTCAGAATTGAAAGATTATTTAGTGAGTTGAGCAAGCATGTTTTGAAAGTTGATAACCTAACAGTATTGTGGAGGAGTCAGGATAATTAATTGAAGGTTGTAGTAACAGAAAGTTGATAAACTGAAATATATGATGTGGATGTAGTATGTTGGTGTCACGAAATAGAAAATAATGTGTGTCATATTGTAGGAAAGATAAATATAAATAACCTGGGCATATTTTAAACAAGATTTTGAAACCTGTAACACAAATGTAGAAAGTTCATATACTGAAACATACGAAGGTGGATATTGTTCAGCAAAATATTTTCAAGTATGAGCTCACTAGGTAAAAACAAGAAGACTAAAGAGTTGTGAACTCAACATGCAAATAGGAAGTACAACTCCTCTATCCCATTTACACTAACAATCCTGCTTGTCATTGGAGCTTTTACTTTTTTATAATATTCATTTCTGTTTATATCACACATAAAATACATTTTATTTTTATACTCAAAGTAATGTAACGGAAACTAAAAGCATACATTGTTTTAATGGCTTAATTATTATAAGTAAAATCTAACATCAATCTCAGATGAAGGTCGGCACAAAAAACAAAATACAAAGAAAACATGCTAAAGCATCATTCCGTGCACTTTGGATGCTACGTGATTAGCTCGAGCGGTCTTTTTATAGCACTAGAATATAATGGAAATGTTTGCTCAGCAAATGCAATTTGCTAAACTCATAATTGCTGTCTAAAGTACATCTCACATGAAAAATCTTTATTCAGAAGATCAGCTGCATAATCTGATAATAAAAATAACATTTTTTATTGATGTCTCGGTGCTATATTCGCATAGGTGAAGGTCACATTAAACTGCCTGTTGACAGGCTGCTAGGGGAATCATGAACAGAGCTCATGCATGTGAATTGAAATGCATATGTTTTGATTTGCAATCTTCAGGAAACTTTTCATGGTTGCACATTAGATGTCACAGGATGTCAAAACAAATGTTCATTCAATTTTTCCATCAGATGTCACGAAATCTGTATAAAGTGATTGTAGGTCAAGGTTCATATCATACAGTTTATTTATGAGAAGCAACAATAGTGGTAACTAGCTGTACAACCCGGCGTTGCCCGGGTAATAAAAAAGTCTTTGCGCAGAAAATTTATTTGTATTAAACATATAACAACATTTGCCAGTTTAACTTTTAAACTACATATCATAAAAAAGTTTTTGTGTAATTGAAATAAATTGAAAGAGAAAATAAAAATAACTGTATAGGTTTCCAAACTTTGTCACACAACTTTTAAACTTCATATCATAAGGAGAATGTTTCGTGCAGGTCAAATAAATTTAAAAAAATAAAATGACTATCAAAAGGTTTAGATGTAAATGTGAAATAATTAACAAGTAATAGCTAAATTAAGTCGGTTTTGCTATGATTACAATAAAAGATGATTCGGTAATGATACAATTAATACGAACTGAGAAAACAAAATAAAAATCCTGAATATGTAGAATTAATTAATAATAACAATTCTTGCATAAAAATGCGTGTGTATAAAAAAGGTTACTGTTCCATCAGAAGCTATCCATCAGAAGCTATCCATCAGAATTTTGAATACTACGACAATACTGGTACCTCTCGATACTGGTACAAATGTACAAATGAGATATCGTACTGTCTTTGTCTGACCGAACAGAGAGATAATGTTGAGGCCTTCCCCAGGGAGACAATATAATTGTCTGTGTGAACTGTCTGTGTGTCTGTGCCTTGACCCCAGATACAGTTATGAACCATGCGAAAAATATTTCTTAATAGGGACATCGTAACGTGTGGCCGCAATGGTAAAATAATTAGCGTACGCGATAGCTATAGCCAGAATGACAGATATATCCACATACTTAGAGAAATATATAGATTACTCCTGAAACATGTCAAGTTATAAGTATTTTATACAGGTACCTACTGTGTAGCACAGGCTAGATCAGTGCTTTTCTGCTCACTTCGCTGAATCCTCTTCAACTGACAAGGGTAATCTCGCAACTTCTTGTTCTGTATAAAAAGACGGGCTCAAACACAATGAAAAACAGACTTATTCAACATACATTGTATATATATAAACAATATAACGATAAAAAATGCAAAACAATATTTTATTAGATCATTCTAAAAAGAATCTAACGTTTTCGCATAGCGTTTTCACATAGCGGTAACATATAAAAACAACTCACTTTGTGATCTCTGACTGTTTTCCTGTCTCTTCTCTGCTGTTATCTGATAGCAATGTGGTTTCTTGTGGGTAAATAAAACGCACAAAAAATTTGCAAAATCGATAGTGTTACCAGACTTATTTTTTATGCATAAAAAAGATAAACATTTGAATACACATAGACAAGTTGTTATAACCACAAATACACTTTGTTTTCACAACTGATTCTTGCATACCTTAGAACAACAACTCGTACCTCTAATCGGGAAGTCCTAGGCTACACGTAGATTTTCTAGGTGATGTATAGCGATAGTCATTTATACTCAATCTATTGATATAAGTTGAGTATAAATTATTCACAGTAAAACCTCTATTTGAAGGCCATGGCGCTCTATTATTAACCCTTCCCCTTCAATTAGAGGTAGTGTTCAAAAAAGGGTGGCTCTGTATTTTTCAACTAATTGATCAGGATTTTGGGAAGATAAATTTAACCCTTCTATTGGGGAAGCAAAGATAATGTCACCTATATTTTGTACTCTGATTGAGGCAGATAAACATTAATGCTGTCAGCCTCGGCATTTTTGCTAAACTACTTTTCATATATGCAGAAGTATTAGCTCGAGTTGAACAAGGAACTACTTTGATTATAAAATATTAGCGTGGCACTACTATTAATTATTTTATATTATTTTAACTGTGAAGCTTTGAAGTTAGAATACAGAAATAGTTTTTAAATTTTCAAAATGTTTTTAACGTTCTAAAGTTAGAATATGCCATAGCAACGGCTGCTATTACATCATACAATGTTCCTGAAGAGTCTTCTCATTATTCATTTAAACACTTCAAAATCTTCAGGTGAGATTGTAAACCACATTATGGATGAATCTAAAAACAATGGATATGATTTATACCTAAGTGACTTCAAATCAGAGTGTAGTTTTGATGATTGTGATGATCGATCTTCTCAGGTTGACCGTCACTAAAATCATGGTAACCACTACATCAACAACTGAAAAATTAATTGTTATTGATGTAACCGAATCATTAGTTATACGATTTTGTGAACAATTTTTACTAATCACTTTCTATTTTGGGTTTGTAAAGATTAAGAATGTCAAAGTGGTGGGCAAATAGAGGTGGCATTCAATTAAAGGGAAGCGCTGTATTTTTTAACTCTTCTTCTACAGTGGCATTCTATTAGAGGTTGCGTTCAAATTAAGATGGCGTTCAAATAGAGGTTTACTGTATTTTAATTACCACGCAATTATTAATTGAATGTGTGTACAGTAAGCAGTAGGACTCCATTGCTAACTAAATTTATGCTGGTAATACAGAAGAACTCAAGGGTCTTTCTCATCCTTGTGCAGCTGTGCATGTTAGCCCCATGGCCTTTGATGCAATTGCCGCATGTGATGCCACCTGATGTCAGACTTTAAACAAGAGAGACATCCATGATTCTGTAATAAATTGGCAGCAAATATTGTAAGTATTGGCAGCAAATTTTGAAATTGCAAAGTGTGATTTGCGCTTAAAAGCTTTTGCGGTGCAAATATATGAGAAAAGTATAGAACGCTTGAAAAAGAAAAGGAGTTATTGTCTAAACCAGGTTGGCGTCTTATTGTTGTTTTTCAAGTTCTCATTATCTAAACGGCATTTCCTTAAATACTTTTGCTGTTAAGAAAGTTACATTAGCTAATTATATTGGATAAACAAATAAGACAGCATGCCAACACGTGGTAAAACCAGTATTGATCAAACAACATCGATTAGTTACCTGTGAACAAAACTGCTGCACCCTAAAACTTCTGTTTATATCTAACAACTATTAATGGCACAAGCAATAAAGAAATTGCAGCCCAAATCAATATTTGTCCAATTCGTTTTAATTGTATCTTTTTTAATTAGTTTCGTTACAACAAAAATAACATGTTTTTGTTTGTAAAAATGACGATAGCATGAAAAACGTGCACTTGTAATAGCCAATTTAAAGAGAAAAATGAAATGCAGATTAAAATCGTCTGAAGTATTTGGCAAACTAAAATCATCCCGCAGTTTAAGCATCGAGTACAGTCAAGCAAGGTGCATTTTATAAATAACATATAATAATATAAATAACACTGTAATGGGAACTGGTGATTAACTATGCAATAGTCTCATCTATGCAATGTATAAATATAGATGATGTCCCGTGTTGTTACAACCACTCTGGACCGACAGTTGAGATTTTTTTAACCTAGTACATTGCATACTCTTTGTTTTCTTTTTATAATTTATGTACTATAAGAATAGCCTTGACCTAGAAGTCTAGAGCCTACAAACAACAGGTTGGGGTCCAATTCTCAAAAAAGGCTATTGGTAATGACGAGAATGACATCCAACCTTAATTTGATCACTGCAACTGGGCATGTCACCAATCTTTGAGGTTTCCATACCACTGCACTCAGAGATGGTCCAGCTAAGGTCATAGACACATTGTGCAACAATGGCTATTAAAACATGGCCTCTGCTTGCTGTAAGCAAAGCAGACATACTCTATCATAGAAGGATTGTTTACACAATATAGGACATCGCTACATGAGAAAACAGCTTGTAAACATTGTATATAAGCACATGCTCTAATTCTGAGTGTACCCGCATGGTTGACATATTTGAACTAATGGTAACTGCCTTATAGATAGATATTAACATTATTTACACAGGTCAATAGAGTTTGAAGCAAACTAAACCATGAGACAAAAACAAAAATAGTAATTTAGTTTGTAATAATGTAGAAATGATAGAGATATTTGTCATTTTAAATGATTCAAATGATTTTATTTCCTGGCAAAAAAACTCTTTGTTGAACAACCATTTCTTCAAGCACTATATTAATTTTTAACCACAACAAGGGGATAATTCACATTAGACAATAAGATGATGCAGTAGTTACACCAAAAAGAATAAAACTACTAAACAAATTTACCTCCTTTTCATAACTTAGCAATACGTTGTGAACGTATACGTGCTAACGCCTAAAAAATGCTGAATTACCCTACATTTATGTGGTTCAACGGTATGTAGACAGATATTAACTTTATTTACATCGATCAATACAGAATTTAGAGTAAATTAGACCTTCAAACAAAAACAAAAAAGGAAATTATGTGTATTGAAAGGAAAAGCTCTTTTTGCATAACTCTGTTCTATAATGTAAATTGGCAAGGTGTTGATGCCTGGTATAAGGTGTAGTGGGCTTTTGCGAAAATAGGAATGTAATGGATGGTCAGGCAGATTATAAAAAGTAACTACTCTAGAAATGTCACAATATCATAGACAGCAAAGATTTGTTGCAATAATAGTGACTGATTCCTTATAATATTTAACAAGTCAGTGCGAGTGGGACGTTCCTGTTAGCGACAACAAAAATATGTTTAAATCTGCTGGTAACGAAGAAAACAAACAAGCGTTCATATAGATGGTGTCGGTTGAATGTTAATAACGATGAGTTGCGCTTTGTAGAGTGATGGCAGAGCACGCTGCTGTAGCAAGTGTCATTACGGCCATTGGAAAAAATCGTGTTGGTGTGACACCAGATGTGATGGGAACAAACCAAGTTGTCGAGAAGACTAGCTCAAGTTTACAGCTGATCCACTTTAACATTTCTGGTCAAAAGTTTATTGTGTCAAATCAACTTATAGATAAATTTCCTACCAGTAAATTTCATTTTCCATCTATACTTGCTGAAAACTGGCTGGAGGAAGAGAAAATCTTTTACTTTGACAGGGACCCGGCTCTCTTCAATACCGTATTAAATGTTTTCCGTTATGATGTACTGAGTATCCCATCCGGATATGACAAGGGTTTGATAAAAAAAGAGTTGGACTTCTGGTGGGTACCATCTGACAATTTAAACATTGGTAGAAGCCAGGAAGAAAAGCGGCTGGAAGCAGAATTCCAATGGCTTGAAAACCGCATTCCTCCGCCTCCGGCAAATTCTAAAAGGTGGATTAAACTGAGGTACAAAGCATGGTGCTTTCTGACGGACCCACTAGGACCGTACACTAGCTGGAGGAAGCTCTCGTTCGCTTGCTGCATACTCACCGTTTGCCTTACTTTAGTTTATATGATTCTGTTCGGACTTGGAACTTCAGTTCACTATCGTGAGCACGAGGGCCATGACAAGAATATGAACGAGACTACGGATACACAAAATAACCTTGCTGCAACCACAGAAGCGTTGGGATGCACAGCTTTGTCCAAAATTGACTGTTATCTTCGGACCACTCCGAAGGACTGGATACACATAGGAAAATCAGTTATAATGACAATGTTCGTTGCAGAGACCATCTTAAGACTGCTTCTCTGTCCTGGTCAGGCATATTTTAAATCGCTCATCACCTGGATGGACATAGTCGCGGGAATATGCGCCATTGTTGTGATGGTACTCATACAAGTTGAAGACAAGATAGAAAGTCATTTTGGAGATGATAGCAAAAAATCTGCTCGATATGTTCAAATCATGCTTGACTCAGCTCAAGTCCTCAGGGTTTTCAAAATATTTCAGGTAAATCCACTTTTGACATTGCATTTTTACTGACCCAAAATGTTTGACTATTTTTTTGTTTTAAAATTCATATGAGGTCACGAAGTTGGTCAAACTTTTTCACATAAACAGCAAATGTTGTTAAACATGTTGCCTTTTAGACAATAATTACCAGAGAGGAGTATAGAGGGTATGCCAAAGATTCAGTCTTACAAATGCAGTGTGAGTGCTTATTTTGAACAGCAAATTAGTAACACTGCATATATGCTTACCAGCCAGTTTTTCAAAGTTGCCAGTAACTTTTTAAAGAACTCAAAATTCTGCGCTGGATTAATTGCATCTTTCCCACCCGCAGCATTTAGCGATCATTGACCACTTTGTGCATTGCAAGAATGCAAATGATGCAGTGGGCACTTAAGATCTAACCATACCTTTATGCTCTGTTGTAGTACGCTAGCGTAATAGATGGGCTTATGATCATGATATTGACACTCAAAGCTTGTCTCAAGGAGTTGCTCCTCCTTGTCATGTATTTATTAATTGCCATGTTTCTCTTCTCAACCCTCATCTTCTTCGCTGAACTTCAAGCGCACACGGGAACTGGCATACCAGATGCCACATTAGGTTTGTTAATTATTGCAGAGTGTTACTATCAATGTGCGAAACTGGTAAATTATATTGTTGCTTCATTAGGGCATATTATTTTGACTACAAATAACTTTGCACACCATTATGTAACGCATCAGCATTTGAGAAATTAACAAAACCTTTGCAAATTAGTCGTTAAACAATTTTCTTTTTTATGCTTTAGGTTACTGGTGGTCTATAGTAACCATGACAACAGTCGGCTACGGTGATTACTATCCAACAACTACCGCGGGATATTTCATCGGTGTCCTTTGCTCTATCACTGGTATTATCTTGACTGCTCTGCCGGTTGCTGTCATCGGCAGCAACTTTAACATTTTTTGGGAGCACAATAACAAACGCAGGTCCTCCCTCATGGAATCGATATCATCGGATTGCAAAAGTAAAGAGATTTTATGAAACCACTTCGAATATGATGTGTTTTTGTATTGCAACTTTGATGGTTCATTCTTGTAACTTGTGTTATTACATAAATATTCATGCTTCCATCAATTGTGAAAATTAACTGGCTAAAATATCTAGAACTTATAGAAACCTCTGAAGATTTCCCCGATGTTAAACATAATCTTTCAAGAAACTGTTAAAATGTTTCAAGGAACCAAGTGAAAGCCTGATTAAACAATTTCAATTTTATTTATATTCTCAGTAACACATTGCGTGTGTTCAAAGAAAATAATTCACACCATCTCACACAAGAAGCGACTCTACAATTTGCCAAAATTGATCTAGACCCAAGCTCAAAAGAAATGCAGAAAAGAATGCGTCGAGACAGTAAGAACCATAGACCTATTAACTTTACCATAGACCTATTAACAGTATAGTTGATAAGTCTATGGTAAGAACAGTGTTAAGCTTACAGCGACATCAATGAAAAGTGAGAAGTATGTAATTTCTGAGGTGCACATGTGTGTAACAAATTCCTGCATATAATTATTTTAAAACTTGAAGACAAGCGTGGTTAAATAGATTTACTATGTTCCATAAAAGAAAGCTATCATTGAAGCATCTAGTAAAACCGTAACATAATGTAGAGAGCATTGGTAGCATTGATAAACACATCTATATACAATCTACCAGACACGATGACCTCTTCAGAAAAAATCATTACCACATACAAATCTGCTGGAAGAAAACTTTACTATAGGAATAGAATTTGTTATAAAATGTAAACTATGAAAACGCAATTTTGTATGCGTAACAACAAAGAATATATTAGGTGACTCTAGAGTCTAGACTATTTCATGAATATTGCAAGGAATGGATTTTTCTCTAGACAATCACAGCCGAGTGTGAGCTTGTACATTGAATGTACATAGAAAGGAAGGATTACATTGCATGACACAGCAGCAGCAGCGCATCTCTCGGTATCTTGGCGAAAGCTCGAGATAAAACATAATATATTACTTTACCGAAATATAATACAAATATATAGATAACCCGCCGCTTCCGTATTGAAGTATGCATGCAGAATACGGTATACTCAAATAATCCAGCACCAGCTAAATTAGAGAAATAAAACTATATGGCCGTCTCTTCAGGCGCGGGAATAAGTGGGGCGTGGGAGCGGCTAGAATGCTCATCTATTTCTGTACAGCTTCGAGTCGTTAGCAAATAGTCGTTCTCTGCGATAGCAGGAGGCATCGAGGCGGTCGTAGATCCAGAGTTGTGCTGGGTTCTACAGTTAAGCTTGTCACACCACACTCCGTCTTGCCTGGCATATCTGATACAAATAATTACATGAGTATAAATAGCCTTGCCACAACCGAGTGTTTGTGTAGAGTATCATGCTAATCTGTAATAGTTCACAATTAAATTATGGATTTTTATTTGACTTTATAAAGTTTCAAATAGCCATCTTAGTTATATGGAAAATAAATAAGATTGCTGATTGAACCCGACATTGCTTGGAGTTGCCTGCTTTTTCAAATTAAATAAGCCATAAGTCATAGAGCTATGGCAAGGCTGCTCTTGAAACTCTTTCTTCACATGAGATTTTTTTAACGCCACAATGTTACGGTATACAATGCTACGATATACAATGTTACGATATACAATGTTACGGTATACAATGTTACGGTATACAATGTTACGGTATACAGTGTTACGGTATACAATGTTACGGTATACAATGTTACGGTATACAATGTTACGGTATACAATGTTACGGTATACAATGTTACGGTATAAAATGTTACAGAATAAAATATTACAGTATACAATGTTACAGTATTTGTAGTTGAAATAAATTCTTCTAATGAGGGTAATTGAAAAATAAGTTTAGCAAATATAAAACAATTGAAACTTTAACATTTACCTATTGAAACAAAATATTTCACAAGAGAACACAATTCTAGATATTATAGATGATACTATCATTGCAGTATCTGGGATAATTCCCTATCAGCGGTGACAGATCTTTCACTCTTGTTCAACTCAATTTGCTAGGTTGACGGCGTCTGATAATCAAAAGAGTAAGTTAACAGTATTAACCCCTTAAGGATATTGCTTTGCTGACAGCCCTTCAAAAAACCTGCATAAATTG
Source organism: Watersipora subatra (assembly GCF_963576615.1). Lineage (NCBI taxonomy): Eukaryota > Metazoa > Bryozoa > Gymnolaemata > Cheilostomatida > Watersiporidae > Watersipora > Watersipora subatra. The sequence goes on along the minus strand of NC_088710.1, from coordinate 48,921,398 downwards.
TTGAAACAAAGTATGCCATTTCTAGCCGCAGCTAAGGCATTTATAATTCGCTGCAAGTGAGAACATGCCGTAATTGCTCACCTGTTATCTGGAGAAAAATTAAAAGTCGGGGAAGTTTCAGGGCTATGACTAGGTGATGGCAGAGAGAGTGGCGTAGATGGATGACCTTGGTATGGATTAACCAAAGACAGTAAGTCGACTATCGAATGTGATGATCTCCGGCGATTAGAATTGGACCTTCTGTGCAGTATTTCAGAGTGATTTCTGTGTCGTGTAAAAGTCATCCCGGCTAAAGAAATACATGATTTTTTAATTTAAATAAAAAATGCAAGATAAGTTTAGGCAGCATATCTAATCCACCTTTATATTGAAAGACTATTCAACAAAAGGTATGACTAGCAGTAATTGCAAGACTATACTGAAGAATGTTTATGGATAAAACAAAAACGCATATAGCTAGCATCCCTCTCAGTTGTTTCTAAAATATTATGTGCAATCAAAACTGCTTTTAGCCATAACGCTTCGGAGTCAATAGACGGCTGAAAAATATTGACAAACAGTTCCAATCTGATGTCTATGAATAAAATAATGCCAACATAGTATTTATTCTACATGTATTTAAACACTGTACATGAAATAACACTAACAGCATTGTGTCAGCCATAGAAAAAGCAGTGTCAGCTGTAAAGTCAGCAGAACAAGGGCTTAAACCTTACTATCAACTGAGATGATTGAAGAAGATTGGCGAAGAAATGACTTCTTCAACATGGTGGAGGTTTTGAGAATGGTTGGGGAGAGGTCAAGCTCCTCGGAGTCGCACTCTCTGATCTTAGCGAGGGCCGGGCAAGATAGCAGAGGTTGTATGATGTTCTCATTATTAGTAAGAGTTGCATAGATGTCATAAGGGTTGGGACGCTGCATAGGGTCACTGTCCCAGCAAGCGAGAAGAAGTGACTTTCTGTAATAAAAATATAACTCAAAACAGCTAATATACCTCCATGTTTCGGAGTTGTAATTCCTTTGAAAAATGAACGTCAGTATATTTCTATGCCTAAAAAGGAGCAACCATGTGTAACAGATGATTGTTGCATTGAAAACACTTCAGGTTTACAGGCTAAAATTATTGAGCAAGTATTATACTAGAAATTCCACTGTCATACAGCCCACGACCAAAGAGATACTGGAAAAAAGAAAGGGTACTGATGGTTGAGAAATGCAATATTAGCTGTCAAATGGCACTGCAGTGCAATAGGATAACTACAATGGTAGCTGTAATGTACTGGGTGTGGCTGTTATTATATACAACAAATAACAATAATTAAGGAAAAGATTATATGTTTATATCTCTCCCCCTGCAATAGGAGAAATGCAATATTGGCCAATATTAGAAGTAAAATGCACTGATATTATTAGAATAACCAATATTATTAATATAGTAATAATATAAGACCAATACACAATTTTGTTTACATTTCAAAACGTCATAGTTTTTATAATCTCATAAGTATAATCTCATAATCTTAAAATCTCATAAGAATCATTAGAAAAAAATATCATCGTCATTTCCTTTACTTACACTGCGTTGTACATCAGTTAGAATAACGAAGAACTCAAGAGTCTAAAATGTTAGTTACTTTGAAATCGGCAAAAATGAAACGATTTCAGTACTCCTACAATAATTACAGAAACCTTCGACAATGCTATAGATTGGTGAAATGTGCACGTTATTTTTTCGTGAAATGCGCATGACTTTATCGTTCTATTTTCTGTCGCTCGGCGTTTCAATTTCCGGTCTTAACTTTTATTAAACCAAGCTTTTCAAGCGTTTTGTGGCAATCTTCGTCCAAATTAATCTGTCTATTTGTGTATAATCCGATCAAATGGGTAAGTTTTAAGATAATGCCGACGTTTACAAAGACTTGGTAACATATCTAAATAGGCTTAAATGCGTTTTGTATCGTTATTATACTTTAACGACTCTACAAAACGATGGTGAAATTTGTTGATGAAATTTCTAGACACGGGTTCGTCTCATTGTTGATGATTAATTTTCGTAAGTTGTGTGCACATGCATTTATCATAAAAACTCTCATACTTCGTTTCCACTCGTTTGTTCGTGAGATTAAAATTATATAAATTGCAGCGGTAATAACATTATCTAAATGCTGTAAGTAGCAGAAATAGTCATTGATGATCAAATATTTAGTGCATAGAATCACCCTTCCGCGAACAAGTTGCAAAAAAGCTACGAAAAAGCTTACTTTTGAAAAGTTTTTGATATTTGGTTTCATCACATTCATCTCTAAATGTGATGAATGACCAATTATCCAAGCCTAAAAAAGCAGTGACTATAAGCATAGTAGCAATAGGTTGGCACGTATATCAAAAACCAGTTCATTCTCTAAGAACCTGCACATAATTGACACTAACTACATAAACCAGCTCTGAATAGCGATGACTGAAGATAGTTTTAACACAGGTCAAGGACATTTACAGGGTTTTTGAATTCCCTATATGTAGGAGCGTGCAAGTGGGGTACACATGGGGTACAATTCGGGTACACATTGGGGTACGATTGGAGTACACATGGTGGTACAATTCGGGTACACATTGGGGTACGATTGAGGTACAATTGTGGTACACATGGGGTAAATAATAACTGAGCTGGTCTGCAGGTCATGTATAAGCGTATGCGTAGAGATGCATAAGTTTATCCACACGTGTTCATCGCTGAGCATCATTAAAAGCTGTGGCCCAAGATATTTTAAAGATTTTAAGCTATGTTGACCAAACCTTTACGACAAACGTGTTGGATATGCACCTGTATTGCATTATATTCATTCAAAGGTCAGTAATAAACTACAATAATGTAGATGGTGCATCACAAAAATCAGCGTAGAGAAGATAACTCAAAGTTTACGAATAAACAGTAAATGAATCCTTATCAGGCGCCCCATTCATCAATAGACTTTTTGAGATATTTTGACACGAATACCTCCTATGATGTGTAGAGAAACCAAGTGCCATTAACCTAGACTGATTACATGGCAGAAGAGAAGATAATGGTAAGTTAAGTGATTATAATTTCTGCTACTCACAATTCGTCTGTACACTCTTCTGGCAAGGTGAGAGTTTTGCCTGCTTTCACGCTGTCAAACACCTCTGCGTTCGTCAGCATGTGATAAGGAACACTGCCGAATGTAATGATCTCATACAACAAAACCCCATAACTCCACATGTCCGTTTTATATGTAAACAACCCGTCTACAAAACTCTCCGGAGCCATCCAACGCACAGGCATTCGCCCTAGAACAAACATTAACTAGAAGTCAACTGAATAAATAAATAATGAACATGATCATCATGCCGCAGTTAGAATACACGACGTGTAAAGGTTGGCTCACACTAGTATGTCGGCGTTGATTCAACAATACATCGGTGATAGTCTGTAATAACAACGTTGATTCAACACTACATCGGTGATCGTCTGTAATAACAACGTTGATTCAACACTACATCGGTGATCGTCTGTAATAACAACGTTGATTCAACACTACATCGGTGATCGTCTGTAATAACATTGTTCACACTATCACAAACTCATCTGCCTTTACATCAGCAAATACTCCGAGGTATAGCGTTCTCATTACATAATGCTGTTAAAGAAATGACAAAATACTGATCTCGCAGCAACTACTATAAAGTAAATATAAATCGAGCAATGCATGACAACCAATCATCATTGCAGAAGCGGGGCACATTGCATAGACTGTCTTGAATGCCCAACTAACTATCGGGAAAGTTTGACAGCTGCAAACTTCCAATGTATCCCCGTTGCCTTGGCGATGCTATCGGTGTACTGTGCACATAGTCGACAAATAATCGCTGAGAGGACAACTCCGACATATGGCGATTGAGTGTGAACCAGCCTTAAACTACGAGCGTGTGATATTAGATCTTAGATGACTTAAGAAAGCCATTCTGCTTGACAAGCCAGCTTGCCATATCTGTAAACAGTTCAACTGTACTTTCCGTCCCTTATTGAGTCCGTGAAACTTTTTTAACCAGTTACTGATAGGAGAAATTTGAAATGCATGTTGCAGATACCTACAGAACCAAGACTTGTCAAAATTTAAACGATTGCGTGATAGCTAAGACTACAAGCTTACGATTGCACCTGCTTCTATTTAGACCTGTAAGCCTAACCTTGACTGGCCTGCTCATGCCAAGGTTTGAGATGTCAAAACCGATCAACACGAGCAGACAACTTCATATGACTTAAACTACTAATATATCGAGCCTGCGAGTGTTTTCCATTGCAATTACTCATAGAGAAACTAGTTTATGAAAAAAACTACATAGCAATAATCAAAGTTTGCAACTAGCTAAATGTGAGTAATTAATAAATTAATCAATTATTAAATTAATAAATTTGAATTAATTAAATAATAGTAAAGGGAAATTTGACATTTATGTTTATCCATACAAGTCAGTATGGAAATGTTACATGGCTATATTCGCTAATCTAACCATGATATATAGATGCATAAAGGAATATATGAAGCCGTGGCCAAGCCCTACTAAATTTTTAACTACGGCCATACAAGCATCATGCAAGGCTATCAATTAGTCAGCCATTGCAAGGATTCATAGCCCGCCGGCTAACATACAAATACGTTGGTGCAACTCGAAAGATGGATGAGGATTACAAAATGAAGAGACGAATCTATTATCGAACAACCATAATTCCACATCATTCAGACTGTGAATATTTGTAAAATGTAACGAGAGTACTAAAAACGATAGGTAATGAAAAACCCCATTAGCCATGTAACTCTCTAATCATTACCATACCTCTACGTGTGAACATGTACGATCCGTCATCGTAAACACGCCTAGTCATTCCAAAGTCTCCAATCTTCACTGTTCGGTTAGCGGATATGAGGCAGTTTCGACAAGCTATATCTCTATGTATGTATTCCTTAGTGTGAAGGTAACCAAGGCCTTCGATGACGTCTGTTGCCATACGAGTGAGACTCGAGGCAGATACCTCCTCTACCTCCTTTGTGTTCCTCCCGACATGCTCTCGACGTGACAAGAGATATGTTTTCAGGTCACCTAATAAAAAAGATGTTAACAAGACTCAAAGTTTTAGAAAATAATTTAAAAAATCTAAAAAAAATTTCAAATAAAAACAAATTTTATTTGAAATTTTTTTTCAAATTAAAGTTTTACCACAGGCATTCGCAACGCCAAATGCTCAAGCGCCTGAGTGCTTAGGTTGTAGGCCAGCAAGTTGACATACAAATTTTCTCTTTCTTCTAGTAATTTGACATTGTTGCTGTGAAGCTCGATTCTTTTGATTCATATAAATCATGAGAAATAAAAAGCTATCTTCCTATGTGTGTTTCCTAAAACAATTCGTATTCTAATGTGATTGCCTGCAAAGTGCCAAAGAAAATCATAGCATACAACAAAACCTAAAACTAAAAATATCTTAAGATGTCTGAAAACAAGTGAAATTGAAAAAAGCCAGCGCATCAATAGATCTTCGAGTACCTAAAAGACGTGATGCACTAAGTGTAGGGGATTGATTAAAAGGAACATAAAGTTCTAATACAAACTTTTAGGTTCATTATCACAAAAGTTTTTATTGAAACCATTTCCCATTTAACAATGTAAAAATGTAGTAATACCTTAAGTTAGGAAAGATCTTTCCGTCTTAATTTATGCCATACTGAGCCTTTGTTAGACAATACTTGTTATACAATACTTGTTATACAATACTTGTTATACAATACTTGTTATACAATACTTGTTATACAATACTTGTTATACAATACTGTTATACAATACTGTTATACAATACTGTTATACAATACTGTTATACAATACTTGTTATACAATACTTGTTATACAATACTTGTTATACAATACTTGTTATACAATACTTGTTATACAATACTTGTTAGCCAATACTTGTTATACAATACTTGTTATACAATACTTGTTATACAATACTTGTTATACAATACTTGTTATACAATACTTGTTATACAATACTTGTTATACAATACTTATTATACAATACTTGTTATACAATACTTGTTATACAATACTTGTTATACAATACTTGTTATACAATACTTGTTATACAATACTTGTTATACAATACTTGTTATACAATACTTGTTATACAATACTTGTTATAAAATACTTGTTATACAATACTTGTTATACAATACTTGTTATACAATACTTGTTATACAATACTTGTTATACAATACTTGTTATACAATACTTGTTATACAATACTTGTTATACAATACTTGTTATACAATACTTGTTATACAATACTTGTTATAAAATACTTGTTATACAATACTTGTTATACAATACTTGTTATACAATACTTGTTATACAATACTTGTTATACAATACTTGTTATACAATACTTGTTATACAATACTTGTTATACAATACTTGTTATTACCAGTGCAACACGAGAGTTTTACCAACTTTATACAGTAATAATTTTTATACATACTTTATGTCAAAACTATACATCAATTTACCAAGTAGTATGCTTAAATACAGATTTTTACTATCATTCATGCAATCCTTGGCACACAAAACAAAAATTTTAAATACAGTAAACATACTATTTAAATATGTCTATTCTGTCAAAATGGGAAACTACATGCGCTATTTGTTGTATTATGTAAATAGGATCGGTAAAAACAAAACTCTTACATAGCGTAGTAATAAACATTACTGGCTTTCAAGATGTTACAAACGAAGTACAACATCGCTCGTAATGATAGCTAGAGGCTCAAAATAGCCTTAGATTCTTTAGTAATGTACACGACAACGATTGGGTTAAATAATGATGCGCTCACAATTGGGTTGAAAAAAAAATTTGTGTTTATGATGAGTATTAGGTTCTCCTTAATCAACAAAAGTTACTTAGCTTGCAACCAGAGTCTGTATTTTTGGTTCGATGTCAACCAAGATCTTTGCTTTTGAAATTTGTGAATCAAATAGCCAGACTGCAGCTGACAAAAACTGAATGATGATAATCGCGTGGTAATACAAATTCTGGAGTTGCCCGCTTTCTGAGTGTGCAGATAAACGCGGTGACGATATAAGCGTTTCATAAGGGAACGACCGGTGGCGCCTGTACCCAACTAAGAGTACTAAACACTAACAGTACAACAACAGAGAGAAGCTAAAAAATCTTCCTAAATTTTTTATAAAGCATGAAAGCGAGTAACAAAATTGCCAAGCATAAAAAGCAACCATTTTCAAAAGTCAAGCGTGAGCTCACCGTAGAGCATGAACTCCATTATGGCATAAGCAGGCTCCCCTCTCGTAGTCACACCCAGCAGCTTCACAACGTTCTTGTGATCAAACCTCTTCATTATGTCTGCCTCCCGGAGGAAATCCAACTAGAAGAAAACCTTGTAGCGATACAATCAACAGATTCGTCAATCTAACCCGCACACTTGCGAGTTGACTAAACAGGAATGAGCGAATGAGTATACGATTCTACAAGTGGATGAGCAGGGTTACCGAAACTATGTACTATTGCGAGTTTAATTTGACAAGTACAAGTAGTTGAACATGTCATTGAACTCAGACCATAGTAGAAAAGCTGAGACATGGTATGTGAAGTCAACTTAAGTCATGGTGTGTAAAGTCAAGTTGTAGACAAGTTAAGTCATGTTGTGTGAAGTCAAGTTGCAGACAAGTTAAGCCATAGTGTGTAGAGTCAAGTTGTAGACAAGTTAAATCATGGTGTGTAAAGTCAAGTTGTAGACAAGTTAAGTCATGGGGGTAAAGTCAAGTTGCAGACAAATTAAGTCATAGTGTGTGAAGTCAAGTTGTAGACAAGTTAAGTCATGTTGTGTGAAGTCAAGTTGCAGACAAGTTAAGCCATAGTGTGTAGAGTCAAGTTGTAGACAAGTTAAATCATGGTGTGTAAAGTCAAGTTGTAGACAAGTTAAGTCATGGGGGTAAAGTCAAGTTGCAGACAAATTAAGTCATAGTGTGTGAAGTCAAGTTGTAGACAAGTTAAGTCATGTTGTGTGAAGTCAAGTTGCAGACAAGTTAAGCCATAGTGTGTAGAGTCAAGTTGTAGACAAGTTAAATCATGGTGTATAAAGTCAAGTTGTAGACAAGTTAAGTCATGGTGTGCAGAGTCAAGTTGAAAACAAGTTAAGCCATGGTGTGTGAAGTCAAGTTGTAGACAAGCTAAGTCATGGTGTGTAAAGTCAAATTGTCGACAAATTAAATCATGGTATGTGAAGTCAAGTTGATGTCAAGTTAGCCATGGTGTGTGAAGTCAAATTGTCGACAAGTTAAGTCATGGTGTGTGAAGTCAAGTTGTCGACAAATTAACTGCAGTAAAATCTTGACTAATGATACTATAGTAAATGTATTTTTAAAAAAATTCCTTCTAAGAATAGCAGATACCGTAACTGTCTCAACATATAAACTAATCTTCAACATATGTTATTCCAAGCTGCTCCTAAGTTAAATTCATTTAAGTTAAATTTAACGTTTATGTTATACATGTATATTTGCCTCAAAAGGTAAGAGCTCCCTACGGTATGTACTGCACAAAGTACATAGTAATGTTACATTTTATTGCAGATCATAACCACTAAATACACTAAAGTTACTATAGGTAACTATAGTTATTAAAGTTAACATATTAATTTGTTACTAATTTATAATATGTACAGTACGTATATAAAATTTTGATGATTTTTACCAGGGGGTGTTTTGCATTAGATAATCACTATGGGTTTCTATACCCCTCTATACAACATTTTTGCCTTAGATGCCAACAATGGAACGAATTGAACTCGTATGGCGAGGTTCCACTGTACTTAGCCACTGGTTGTTCATACTTTGTATACGCATATACAGTAGGCAGAGACTTGATGTTCATATATTATATATGTAAAATAGTTAGTAATTAAAGATGAGAAGCTCTGTGCATAGCTCTGTGTATAGCTCAGTGTATAGCTCTGTGTATAGCTCTGTGCATAGCTCTGTGCATAGCTCTGTGCATAGCTCTGTGCATAGCTCTGTGCATAGCTCTGTGCATAACTCTGTGCATAGCTCTGTGTATAGCTCTGTGTATAGCTCTGTGTATAGCTCTGTGTATAGCTCTGTGTATAGCTCTGTGTATAGCTCTGTGTATAGCTCTGTGTATAGCTCTGTGCATAGCTCTGTGTATAGCTCTGTGCATAGCTCTGTGTATAGCTCTGTGTATAGCTCTGTGTATAGCTCTGTGTATAGCTCTGTGTATAGCTCTGTGTATAGCTCTGTGTATAGCTCTGTGTATAGCTCTGTGCATAGCTCTGTGTATAGCTCTGTGCATAGCTCTGTGCATAGCTCTGTGTATAGCTCTGTGTATAGCTCTGTGTATAGCTCTGTGCATAGCTCTGTGCATAGCTCTGTGTATAGCTCTGTGCATAGCTTTGTGCATAGCTCTGTGTATAGCTCTGTGCATAGCTCTGTGTATAGCTCTGTGCATAGCTCAGTGTATAGCTCTGTGCATAGCTCTGTGCATAGCTCTGTGCATAGCTCTGTGTATAGCTCTATGTATAGCTCTATGTATAGCTCTGTATATAGGCCAGTAATACATTATCTCACCTTATCCTCGCTGTTGGAGCCAACTTTTAGGGTTTTCACAGCTATTCCAGTCCAAACACCCTTTATGTATGCCTCTCCACCATAGACTGTACCAAATGCACCTTGACCCAGCTTTCTGGTTAAATGGTAAAACAATGGTTATGATTACATTCACAGATACCATGGATGCATATTTCTAGTACTGATAACACAAGGATGGTTGATAACACAGTTGATAATATATAGACAACTGATAACATATGGACAGCTGATAACATATGGACAGTTGATAACATATGAACGGTTGACAACATATAGACAGTTGAAAACACATAGACAGTTGATAACATATTACCAGCTCATAACATGTACACAGTTGATAACATATAGACAGATGATAGCATATGGGCAGTCGATAACACATGAACAGTTGATAACATATAAACAGTTGACAACACATAGACAGTTGAAAACATATAGAAAGTTAGTAACATAATTATGGGCAATTGATAACAAATGGGCAGTCGATAACATAGGGTATGAACAGTTGATAACATGAACAGTTGATAACATGAACAGTTGAAAACATATTGACAGTTCATAATACAGTTGATAACATAGACAGATGATAACACAATTATGATAAGTGATAATATTATACCAAGTTGTAAAATAATGGTACAAAGACTCGGCAAAACCCTGCCACAAGACATTGTGTCTTCAATGACCAAGCAAAATCTGCAACAAACCCATTCATTCAATTCAAGACAATCTGAAGCAAGTATAGACTGTAAACCTTTGTTCTCAAACTCCTTGATCATGTGGACATGATACACAAGTTAATGATAAATATAATTAACACCTGTTCAGCACCACATGGTCTCTTGATATTTCTTTCTCGTCAAAGTTGAGGTACATACTATATGACTGACCAGCCCCTAAGTTGGATGCAAGCTCGGCAGCGAACCTACAACAAGAATGAAAGAGATTGGCATATCTTTTAAATATCAAAAGAAACTCTATCAGCCTTGCTAGTAGACACCAAAGGTCCATCATCTTCTGGCAGCAGTTGATCAAAATGACGAGATAAAAAAAATGAGTGACCAGGCAAACAAACAAACTTCTGAAATATTCAACTGGCAATGCAATGCTCACATAAGTAAAAGGCTCCTACGCATGCACTGAATATCACCTCACCTGTACTTCCTCTTGGCTGACCTGATGATGCACATTGCGATGATGACTATTAAGACAATGATAACGACTATGGGTGGAATCACGACCACAAACAAGGCAGCAACGCAGGATTCCAGCCCAAGATGCTGCCTCATGTTTTCCCACTCGCAAGCTACAAGGAATAATCAGAGATTACTAGTAGATGGTGAGATTACTACTAGATGGTGAGATTGCTACTAGATGGTGAGATTGCTACTAGACGGTGAGATTACTACTAAACGGTGAGATTACTACTAAATGATGAGATTACTACTAGATGGTGAGATTACTACTACATGATGAGATTACTACTAGATGGTGAGATTACTACTAGATGGTGAGATTACTACTAGATGATGAGATTACTACTAGATGATGAGATTGCTACTAGATGGTGAGATTACTACTAGATGGTGAGATTGCTACTAGATGGTGAGATTGCTACTAGACGGTGAGATTACTACTAGACGGTGAGATTACTACTAAATGATGAGATTACTACTAGATGGTGAGATTACTACTAGATGGTGAGATTACTACTACATGATGAGATTACTACTACATGATGAGATTACTACTAGATGGTGAGATTGCTAATAGATGATGAGATTACTACTACATGATGAGATTACTACTAGATGGTGAGATTACTACTAGATGGTGAGATTAGTACTACATGATGAGATTACTAGTAGATGGTGAAATTGCTAATAGATGATGAGATTACTACTAGATGGTGAGATTACTACTAGATGGTGAGATTACTACGACATGATGAGATTACTACTAGATGGTGAGATTACTACAAGATGGTGAGATTACTACTAGATGGTGAGATTACTACTAGATGGTGAGATTACTAATAGATGGTGAGATTACTACTAGATGGTGAGATTGCTAATAGATGATGAGATTACTACTAGATGGTGAGATTACTACTAGATGGTGAGATTACTAATAGATGATGAGATTACTACTAGATGATGAGATTACTAATAGATGATGAGATTACTAGTAGATGGTGAGATTACTACTAGATGGTGAGATTACTACTAGATGGTGAGATTACTACTAGATGGTGAGATTACTAATAGATGGTGAGATTACTAATAGATGGTGAGATTACTAATAGATGGTGAGATTACTACTAGATGGTGAGATTGCTAATAGATGATGAGATTACTACTAGATGGTGATATTACTACTAGATGGTGAGATTACTAATAGATGGTGAGATTACTACTAGATGGTGAGATTGCTAATAGATGATGAGATTACTACTAGATGGTGAGATTACTAATAGATGGTGAGATTACTACTAGATGGTGAGATTACTACTACATGATGAGATTACTACTAGATGGTGAGATGACTACTAGATGGTGAGATTACTACTAGATGGTGAGATTACTAGATGATGAGATTACTACTAGATGATTAGACTACTAATAGATGGTGAGATTACTACTAGATGGTGAGATTACTACTAGATGGTGAGATTACTACTAGATGGTGATATTACTACTAGATGGTGAGATTACTACTAGATGGTGAGATTACTACTAGATGGGGAGATTACTAATAAATGGTGAGATTACTACTAGACGGTGAGATTACTACTAAATGATGAGATTACTACTAGATGGTGAGATTACTACTACATGATGAGATTACTACTAGATGGTGAGATTACTACTAGATGGTGAGATTCCTACTAGATGATGAGATTACTACTAGATGATGAGATTGCTACTAGATGGTGAGATTACTACTAGATGGTGAGATTGCTACTAGATGGTGAGATTGCTACTAGACGGTGAGATTACTACTAGACGGTGAGATTACTACTAAATGATGAGATTACTACTAGATGGTGAGATTACTACTACATGATGAGATTACTACTAGATGGTGAGATTACTACTAGATGGTGAGATTAGTACTACATGATGAGATTACTAGTAGATGGTGAAATTGCTAATAGATGATGAGATTACTACTAGATGGTGAGATTACTACTAGATGGTGAGATTACTACGACATGATGAGATTACTACTAGATGGTGAGATTACTACAAGATGGTGAGATTACTACTAGATGATGAGATTACTAATAGATGGTGAGATTACTAATAGATGGTGAGATTACTAATAGATGGTGAGATTACTACTAGATGGTGAGATTGCTAATAGATGATGAGATTACTACTAGATGGTGAGATTACTACTAGATGGTGAGATTACTAATAGATGATGAGATTACTACTAGATGATGAGATTACTAATAGATGATGAGATTACCAGTAGATGGTGAGATTACTACTAGATGGTGAGATTACTACTAGATGGTGAGATTACTACTAGATGGTGAGATTACTAATAGATGGTGAGATTACTAATAGATGGTGAGATTACTACTAGATGGTGAGATTGCTAATAGATGATGAGATTACTACTAGATGGTGATATTACTACTAGATGGTGAGATTACTACAAGATGGTGAGATTACTACTAGATGGTGAGATTGCTAATAGATGATGAGATTACTACTAGATGGTGATATTACTATTAGATGGTGAGATTACTACTAGATGGTGAGATTACTAGATGATGAGATTACTACTAGATGGTGAGATTACTACTAGATGATGAGATTACTACTAGATGGTGATATTACTACTAGATGGTGATATTACTACTAGATGGTGAGATTACTACTAGATGGTGAGATTACTACTAGATGGGGAGATTACTAATAAATGGTGAGATTACTAATAGATGGTGAGATTACTACTAGATGGTGAGATTGCTAATAGATGATGAGATTACTAGATGATGAGATTACTACTAGATGGTGAGATTACTACTAGATGATGAGATTACTACTAGATGGTGATATTACTACTAGATGGTGATATTACTACTAGATGGTGAGATTACTACTAGATGGTGAGATTACTACTAGATGGGGAGATTACTAATAAATGGTGAGATTACTAATAGATGGTGAGATTACTACTAGATGGTGAGATTGCTAATAGATGATGAGATTACTACTAGATGGTGATAGTACTACTAGATGGTGAGATTACTACTAGATGGTGAGATTACTACTAGATGGTGAGATTACTACTAGACGGTGAGATTACTACTAGATGGTGAGATTACTACTAGATGATGAGATTACTACTAGATGGTGAGATTACTACTAGATGGTGAGATTACTACTAGATGATGAGATTACTACTAGATGGTGAGATTACTACTAGATGGTGAGATTACTACTTGATGATGAGATTATTACTACATGATGAGATTACTACTAGATGGTGAGATTACTACTAGATGGTGAGATTACTACTACATGATGAGATTACTACTACATGATGAGATTACTACTAGATGGTGAGATTGCTAATAGATGATGAGATTACTACTAGATGATGAGATTACTACTAGATGGTGAGATTACTACTAGATGGTGAGATTACTACTAGATGATGAGATTACTACTAGATGGTGAGATTACTACTAGATGGTGAGATTACTACTAGATGATGAGATTACTACTACCTGATGAGATTACTGCTAGATGGTGAGATTGCTAATAGATGATGAGATTACTACTAGATGATGAGATTACTACTAGATGGTGAGATTACTACTAGATGGTGAGATTACTACTAGATGATGAGACTACTAATAGATGGTGAGATTACTACTAGATGGTGAGATTACTACTAGATGGTGATATTACTACTAGATGGTGAGATTACTATTAGATGGTGAGATTACTACTACATGATGAGATTACTAATAGATGGTGAGATTACTAATAGATGGTGAGATTACTACTAGATGGTGAGATTACTACTAGATGGTGAGATTACTACTAGATGATGAGATTACTACTAGATGATGAGATTACTACTAGATGGTGAGATTACTACTAGATGATGAGATTACTACTAGATGGTGAGATTACTAATAGATAGTGAGATTACTACTAGATGGTGAGATTACTACTAGATGGTGAGATTACTACTTGATGATGAGATTACTACTAGATGGTGAGATTACTACTAGATGGTGAGATTACTACTAGATGGTGAGATTACTACTAGATGATGAGATTACTACTAGATGGTGAGAACCAGTCAGTAAGCACTGCACAAGAGCTAAAATGGTCAAACAGCAAATATTTCTCATTACCACTAGCCATGTTTGCTGATTGGCAATTTTTCTAGATTATCTGAGTTTGGCAATTGGCAATGTGTGCAGAGATTAGCAATCTGTGCCTATTGCTAACGGTTACTACCGTAAAACCTCTAATTGAACGCCACCCCTAATTGAACGCCACCTCTAATTGACCACCACTGGAGAGGAAGGGTTGAAAAACATAGCGCCATAGCGTTCAATTAAAGGTTTTACAGTAGTAACCATTAGCAATAGGCACAGATTGCTAAACCTGACACACATTGCCAATTGTCAAACCTAGATAACCCGGAAAAATTGCTAATCAGCAAACATTTTCAATCAGCAAACAAGGTTAATCGGCAACCACTGCCAACAGCTATGTCAATCATCAAACATTGTCAATCAGCGAAGTCAAGCTATTTGAGCATAAAATCTCATGTCGTCCTAAAGATCATTTGGCTCACAATTGTCAAATAGAATTTAGATATTTCAGAGTGGTAAGCGGTGATACTCACTCGGTGGATTCAGGGAAGGATAAGGGTTTTGCGGGAGCCGAAAGTCTATGTCTCCATACAACTTAATAGCGCCGTTGGACCAGGTTCCGATTTTAGTCTAAAAAGAGGCCACAATACTTGAGAATACAAACTAATAACCTCAATCTCCCCTTTGATGCAAGCTTAGCAGCCACTGTACCAGCCTACATACTCACCACCTGATGATAATAGATGTTAATACAGATTGATAAAAACCAGAATATTTATAACTGGAACAACCAAAAAGGCAAATTCCTGTTAGTGTTATTACTATTAGTAATAATAGTAATAACACTAACATTATTATTGGTTATATTATTGGTAGTCCTTGGCAGTCCCGTCCACCAAGTGAGATGGTTTAGAGTAATCATTATATGGATAATTAATTCCTACAGTGTCAATGTGGTTGACTGGTGCAGCCGTTACAGTACAGGGCTGTCAAGTGAAGAGTCCGAGTTCTATTCCAATGTGAGGGATTTTATATTTCCCAATGCACTTAGTGTGGCTTTTAAGGGATGAACAGAAGAACACTGCCAAGTATAAAGGCTACAGAAAAAGTATTTTGGTAGTCTCATCAGATGTGTTGATAAAGCACAGAGAATAAGTACTTGTAAATGCATAACTATTCTCATATGCTGGAAGGCGACTGATAAGCCCAGATGTTAAAGTGTTGGACTGCTAAAAGCTACGAGCTCGAATCCCGTAGAAACAATCCTTTATACTAACCTTCAACACTGGCTAAAGACAAACATGGCTCCTAACTTTAGCAAAGATTACTGTTATTACATTTCGGTAGAAAAACAGTCCTAAAACATTCGGTTAGCATTCTTAAAAATACCATAGTGACGATGGCAGCAATCACAAATGATAATATTTTCAAGACGGTTTTTTTCATTCCTGATGAGTGTGGTTTGATTGACAAGACACCTACGTATTACACTACATATGGAGACAAATAGTAGAAAGAAATAAAGCTATGACCACTTCTTGAGGTCAGATGAATGTCGTGCCAGACTCTGTTACTGTTGTTCGATTTGCACCCAGCTGTAGTTGTTGGTTCACACAAAGCTCTAGTACAAGAGTACACTTGTAGTAAAATGGTAGTACACTTGTACCAGTCTCTGATGCAAGCTCTAGTTATATACATAGCTGAACCAACATGTTGCTCACCGCAAAAAGGTAGTCATCTGAAGCCGTCTCATTATACCTCTTGATGATTGTTCTACCTGACCTCTGCCCAGCAGAATTAAATGATATCGTCCCTGAGACTCCATTAAAACTGAGACTGTTGAGTTTCTCGAGGTAGCGCCTTCAAACAGCGTAATCAGATTGAGAGAAAGTTAGCAAAAGTAGTAACAAAATGGTATCATAGGTTCTAGAACAATCTATTCAGGCATGCTACCTGACTGCACAATCAAACCTCAACATAAAATCACCTATACATACCAATTTTATGACACGCAACCTTACATTTCAACAAATATTTGCCTCAACAGCTATAGTAGGATAGCTCCAACGCGTGGTTAACTCGAACAGATTTGTTTAATCCATTCCCACGCAATGCTTTAGATAAGTCGGCCTCAGCTTCGTTAACTCGAACAGTTTTTTGCCTAACGGCTACCGAGACTGTTGTTATCGCTTTAGAATATCACCTTATTCGAAGCCATAGAGATAAACATCAACTTTTAGTAGTTCTTAGGCATCATTATTACCATCACAAGCAAAATATTTTCATTAACGACTTTTCTAAATGTTTGAAAAAATCAAATTTTACCAAACGTCCACTTAGCCAAAGCAAGGAAAAGCGAGGTAACCTTTGGATAAACTTAAAGAACATTCGGCAAAATTGATCTTGGTTAAAACGCTCAAAAGAAAAAGATGTATTTCCTTCTGAGCATTTCAACAGCGATCAGGCTTTGCCAATTTTAATCTGAAAACGTCCTGGCAGTCACATCACCTAAAACAACAAACAAACCTCAAGTAATAGAAAAATCTCTATACTTTCTGATAAAAAAAATTTTAAACTTTACATTAGAAGCCTTTTGATTTGCAACAAGCCATCTATGCGTTTGATTTATATATAGTTTGTATATGTACATGTATCTACTGATAAATACATAGACTTGTGACAGTGCTCTGATAACTTGAACACTCTGATAACTCCAACACTTTGGCTCGGTCTAGTGAAGTTTGAGTTATCCATGTTTGACTGTATATGTATGAAGGCTTCAACAAACAGAACAAATTTGAAGATGATTAAAACTTCGCATGTCAAGGTTTGACTGTATAACTCTATGAAAATGATAACTTTCCGTAAACATCAGACCTCCCTTGTAAAAGGCTGACAAACTATCACATACCAATATCCACTTGAAAGACCATCACCAGAGCTTTACAGTAACCAACTTATAGGTTACTACTCAATGGGGATGAGCCTCCCTCAAACTGACAACTCTAAGCAATTCCTCGTAATCATACTGAAAAACAGAGCCGATATGAATACGCTACTACAACATGCCTATGTATACATATTCAGCAACATGGCATGCACATGTATACATACTCTGCAACATAGCTGGTGTGAATATACTTCAGATAGGCAGGATTTTCCTCATATAGTGCATCGACTGCCTTAGCAAATGTCCAGACAGCGTCATATGCATATGATCCATATTCACTAGGAAACCTCTAAAATCATCAATAAGATTATGCTGAAGGAGAGCCAAAGGACTTGAAAGACACAATATAAGGGTATAACAAAAAGCTTTCCTTAAAAGTCTTTATATCTCACATGCAATGTACAAATAAAACACAAAACATGTTTCCATAGAGCTACTTATGCTTCAACATATGGCAAGTTATCATCAAGAGAAGAGTTTGCACATGGTCAGCAACGAGTTTGTAAACTACAGTAGAACCTCTGCTTTGCAATTAATTCATTACGAAAGCCGTCTCACAAGTAGTAATTTCATTTTGTACTATATAAATGCCTTAATTCGTTGCAAGCCCCACCAAAACTCAAACATACCATTTGTATAAATTATAAATACACTAGTTGAATGGCCAGCGTTGTACGAGTAGTAAAAAGATTTTTGCACAGAAAATTTATTTTCAATCAACATTCCCCGTTCTAACTTTTAAAAGAAGGTGCTCATTTATTTCTATGTGTGCTATAAGTTTAACTAAGTTTATGCTATATATACATATATTTATAGCTATATTTATGCATTTTATAAAATTTAGCTATTTATAAAATGCTATATTTATAGCATTTTAGGGAAGTATGAGCGTGTATTTTTCTTTTAGTAAGAAATTTCTTCTAGTAAATTAGTTCAAGCGTGTCAGTTCAAGTGTGAAGCATAGTTTTTTAACTGATCACCAATAAAGAATTGCAGGTGTAATAAGTATGTGCAAAATTATTCTATAGTATGGCAATCAGGTCATTGCATGCCTGTTGGCAAAACCGGGGGTTCCGAGGTCAATTACAGTGCAAAGGAGTTTTTCCATCCTTAATACCGCTATAACAGGACACACGAATGACAGGCGACAAACAATCACTGAGATTTATATATATCTTATATCTATATTTCTCAAATGATGTATGTGTGTCCCTCCAGCTATAGCTATTATTAGAATAGCCGTAGCTGGACAACGTTGATGCAATGTCATGGCGTACCGTCATTAGAAGCCTAGAGCTTATTAACTAGCTTACTGGAATTTTCCATTGGCCATGTGCCAGGCTAATAGCAAGTGGTAGGCAACTTTCATCACTTCTCATCGTTTATAAGCTGATTTTTAATACCATTTTCTATTGACAATGTGCCAGTCTAATAGCAAGTAGTAGGCAGCTCTCATCATTCCTCATTGTTTATATGATGATTTTTAATACCCGGGCAACGCCGGAAGGCACAGCTAGTATAGACATATGTAACGGTTAAAAACGGTAACAAATAAATGTTAGAATTAAATTATCACATAAATAAAAAGGTATGCATGGAAAGAAGAAACAACAGATGAATAACAAATAAAAACAACAAACGGTATGTTTGTTTGTTTACTTTTGACGTTGGTTGTTTACTCAGCTGTTTAGATGAAGCTAAGCAAATACCATGGGAGTGGGAGAATGGCAGTCAGAAGAAGGTGTTTTATTGTAGTCGTGGTTTTGTTTTGCTCAGAATAAATGTTTTTAAGAACACAAGTAAAAATATTTATTTACAGCGGTAGAAGTTTCTTCATATTTTTAATATTTCAAGTCAAAAAGAACTTCTCCGCAATATTCTAATTGAGTGTGCTGACGCTGCAAGACTCACCAGGCCAGTTTCGTCGTTGACCCTCGCCTTGAATTCGGTCTCAAATGTTGTGCCAGTCATACCTCCGACAGCCACTGTGCCTGTCTTGTCAATATTGTCATGAGCCAATGACAGATAGCCTGTCACAGCTGCAATCGAACAGAAGTGAAGATTACTATAACGAACTATGCATTGATCTCTATTCACAATCAAATAACTAATACATGTACAGCGCTAATACTATATGAGGACTAGCTGAACAGTGCTGCCTACTCAGAGTTATTTAGGTAGACTGTGGTACTACCAGCCACTCCAACAGATTTATGCCTTTAAATAGCTTCCCTTGCCACTCAATACATTTACCATTTATCCTAACGCAGAATCATACCGTATGGACGACTCTAAGATTAGTATTTATGAGACAAGTCTCTACTATAATAAGACAGTTCATTCGTCAAAAGCTGAAAGCGTTAGAAAAAAGATTGTACGTCACGAAAATCAAACTGAATATTCGCATTTGCAGGCAAGCCCACTACCAACTGCACCGCTGGCCCACCTTGCAGTGCCATAGAATAATTATGCGCATACTTATTAAACATGATGATCTCTCATGGCGCACATGACTGCCAGCGTACTAGTAATAATAATAACTCTGTAAGTGAAGAGTACATTTTCTGCATTTTAGAATGTTACCGGAAATAATATGCTTACATTTTGGTGATTCTTTAACAAATAGTAAAGAATCATTGAAAATAGCCTTAGGAACCATGTTTATTCTCAGTACAATGACCAGCGTAGGAATAATTGAAAAATAACAATCTTTAGCCGTGCCCATTTGTTCGTCTGTCCGAAGTCACGCTAAGATCGTTAGGAAAAGTGCACTGCACGGGAATCAAACTCGGGTATTCAGGTTAAAAATCGCGTCAAATTTTCGTTGGTTTTAACAGAAAGTATTGATTTTTGTCTTTCAGTTGAGATGTTGTTTGTTGTTTTAGGCGATCTCATTGTCAAAATATTTGAAGATTAAAATCGACAAAAATTGATTGCAGTAAAAACGCTCAGACAAAAAAGATGTGCCCAGACTTGCCCAAAATGATAGTATAAGTGAAACGATCTGTCTCTATCTCTCGTATTCACATCGGCTATGGCGATAAAAGTCTAGTCCTACGCGGCTCTATCAGCATATATTTTATTTTGTATTTGCTCATGATTGCTAAAATAAAATTTTAAATCTAGCTACAGATACATTATTATGAATGTCTCAAACGCCTCAAATAAGGGAAATTAAAAATTTGCCATATTAGTTTTATCGAAATGCTGTGTAAACATATGAGTACTGACTATGATTCTGCCGGTCTACGGTCAGGCACACCACCATCTGTGACACTTGACCACCTTACTACATTGCAGAATAATTGTACGCCTACTTATTACACGTGATCATCTCTCACGGACTGCCAGCGTAGTAGTTTTACATAGTATGTCAGGCTCGACATTATGCAAGATGCCCTTTGCCAATAATGGCTGCCGTCTTACAACAGCTGGCACAATCATCTCTTACAATAGACTGTGCAATAATGACACCGCAACACAGCGTTACAGAGACTTATTATGTTACATGTAGAACGGGCATGCCTTACAAACCTTTATCCATCTCAGTCCTGGTGCAGGCAATATTAACACTTTGGGCTATATGTGCGGGATCATACCAGTCAAACTGGTACTGGTCTGGTAGGAACCAGATGTAGTTGTACTCCATGGTCATCTTCATCTTGTATGCCTCACACATAATCTTCGCTGCCACATCTTCATATACGTCCATGATTATTATGTACGAGCTTGCATTCTTGATTTTCTCTAGGTACTGCAACATAACACATACGAATGGTTAGGTGTAGGACTATGATAAGAGAAAAAGAAGCCAATTCCAACATTTGCAATTCATTGTAATATTTACATTACAATTTCTTTCATCATCTGTTATTGGCAGTTGGCCCAAAGGGAAACATTATACAGTAAACACTTTTGGCTGTTTTACTTATTTTGCGCAAACTGGAGGCAGGGCAAACAATATATTTCAAACAGGAATCATTTCTTTGCGAAATAATTTATCATGTAGCACACTTGAACACGTACACTAACACTTACCTACACTAGCACTTACCTACACTACACTTACACTAGCACTTACCTATGCTACACTTACACTAGCACTTACCTACACTACATTTACACTAGCACTTACCTACGCTACACTTACACTAGCACTTACCTACGCTACACTTACACTAGCACTTACCTACACTACACTTACATTAGCACTTACCTACACTACACTTACACTAGCACTTACCTACACTAAATTTACACTAGCACTTACCTACACTACACTTACACTAGCACTTACCTACACTACACTTACACTAGCACTTACCTACGCTACACTTACACTAGCACTTACCTACACTACACTTACACTTACCTACACTACACTAGCACTTACCTACATTACACTTACACTAGCACTTACCTACACTACATTTACACTAGCACTTACCTACACTACATTTACACTAGCACTTACCTACACTACACTTACACTAGCACTTACCTACACTACATTTACACGAGCACTTAACAACTTCATGAAAGTATGACTGTAGTAGCCTTTTAAGACAAAGCTTTTAAACAGTCAGTGTGATAAACATAACAGTTACTTTTCCCTTTAGGTATTCACTATAGCACGTCTGCTCAAACTGTAACAAAACATATATTTTAACATTACAACGTTAAACTGCTAGCAATAATTCAATCATAGGTGACCATATACCTTGCCATACGCATCAGGGTCCTCTTGCAAATATTGCATCTTGGGAAGAAGCTGTTGTGTAGCTAATGTGATACCTTCGTCAGAAAACTTCGCACTCATTTTACTGTGGTAAAAAGGGAACTCTCCTGATGAGTCATCGGTGATAAGTGAAACAGGGTAGTGAGTCCATTCAAGCTTTTTGAAGAGAGAAACATACACATCCCTGTAACAAAGAGCCTCCTCTTACTGATCTGGCTGCCCAAGCTAGTAATGAGTCACCTACCACTACTAACGCAAACGGATACTTCTACCAAATACCAGAAATTGATAGTGTAATGTATCTATATGTAACTTTAGATCAGGGCTTCCCGATTGGAGGTGCACCACTAAGTGGTGTGAGCTGTTTTTCACAGGGCGCAAGAATCAAAAGTGAAGACGAAGAAAGTCTATTTGTTGTCACAACAACTTGCCTATGGAATTCGGATTTTTATCTCTTCTATATATAGTAAATAAATATCGTAACGCCATCAATCGTGAGAATGATCTGCACATTTCACTTACGCACGAGGAACCAAGTTTGAATCAGATAATAGCATATAAGCAGGAAAAAGACAAAGATTATACATTGAGTTGTTTTTGGTTTTAGCTGTGTGAAACATTAGACTCTTCTTAGAATGACCTTCCAATAACATATTGCTTTTATATATTCTAAATAAGATTTTTTGTGTTTTGAGACTTTTTTGTTTAATTCAAAACAATGAGGTGTGAGATCGCCCTCGTTAGTCGCAGAGCGTTTGGGGAGGAAAACGAACAGGGAGGCACTGATCTAGATAGAGGAATGTGTGTGACCATAATCTGCTCTACTTTGCACTGGGTGAAAATAACAGATAACATAAACATCTAACTCAATTAGTACAAATATACCGGTAAAAACATTTTACAGATATCTATTAGAATTGACATTTTGTGAGTCACTCGAAATTTACGCAAATAAAAAATGATAAAAAAAACTATTTGGCAAGTTGCTTCTGGAATATTCTAATCCTTCTAAACTGCTAACCTGATTTTAAGCGAGTTGCAATTACTTTAAACAGACAAGTGTTTTCGTAGATTTTTATTTTGGGGTCGTAATATGGAGAACTTGTAAACCCTTGAACAACATTGTAAAATCTATACGTCAGAGTTAGGAATTAGATTATTGTTAGTGCTTTTGGCACCACCCCTATTGCTTACATCAGCCATTATCTAGGACAAAGGTCGTAACTATATGCATCAATGAATTTTTCATTTTTGAATTTTTCATTTTTGAAAATAACAAAGAGCCGACAGACAGACATACATGTATAACACAGTCATTGTACAGCATGTTGGTCTTCTTCTACAGAGTGGTAATCTACACCATATGTGTCTGAAACTGGCTGCTCCTATTACAATTCAGCCCTAACCTATTTCAATTAAGATTCTTCAAGCAACTCCAAACTCATAGCCTCATCCTCTTTGAGTGAGAATATAATAGAGCAAGGATTATCACCAACTTTGTATGTTTCTTTACCGCAAACTGAAAGGTTTTAGATTTTAAAAGATTTTTTGAGAAAATATAAATATTTTTCTAGGATTTACGATTTTGTTTGTTGTTTTAAGTGATCTGACTGCAAGGATATTTGAAGATTAAAATCCACAAAACTTGATTGCAGTTGAAACGCTTAGCAAAAAAGTCTTCTCAAAAATGAAGTCAATAGTAGCTCTTCCTGCTTGTTTCGCTCGTTATGGCATCTGCTATTGTGCTCGAGTTGCAGCGTTAAGACTATCTATTGACATGTTATATATATATTATATAATATATATATTATATTTATAACTTTTCAAGTTTCCTTATAATAAATTAAATATGTAAATCACAAATGTTTCAGAAATGAGATACATTTTTACAAATTCCAACAAGAATGTCGCAAACTTCACCCAACTGCGGATAATTCTCATTGGTCAATCGATTTGTCAGCACCATGAATAGTGTAATTATGATATAAATTTATTATTAAGAGCTATATGTATATCTTTTGTGGTTGTTGGTAGCAGCAACTTACATACACAGTGGGGCCCTGCCATATGACATTGATTAGTTCTGGTGTTGGCATCGTAAGGCAAACATGTCGTAGAGGGGTACAGAAACCCATAGTAAATGTCTAATGCAAACACCTCCCAGTAAAAACATCAACATTTAATATACGTACTGTACGTATTGAAAATTAGTAACAAAATAGTATATTAACCTTAGTAACTATAGTTACCTCCAGTAACTTTAGTGTATTTAGTGGCTATGATCTGGTTATGATTCTTACTTCCTTTAACATCGTTATTAATCCTAGGATACATGGATACATGGCTAAAGTTAAAGTTATATATGTAGTTATATACATATAATAAATTAAAGTTCATAGTATATATTATAATAAACATTAAAATTAAAATGTACAATAAATTTTCACTTTCGCTTACTTTTTGCTAATTTTCGTTTCACTCACACAATATCAAGCATTTACAAACCAATTATTAAGAATGCTGAACTGAAAGCAAGCATCGTATCTCTTTCAGGCGTTGTGGGAGGAATTTCGGTGAATAGCATATCGGCATGTTCGTTATTTCAACGTTTTCAACTTGAATTCAAATATTATTCAAATTTGAATTTCGAGACATATATACCGCAAACTAGGCGAAGAAAAGGCATTAAAGCGAAGAAAATCGTAAAACAGGGACGTCGTAGCCCAGCATGCACTGTACATGTGTTATATATCGCGGCAGATATCTCGAAGTATGTTCTTTAAGATAATCCTCTTCGAGTCAAATTCGCAGCGTGAACCGTTCAATCATTTTGAGCAAAACCCGTCTTGATAATGCATCATTAGATCAACACGGAAACAAGCAGATTAGAAAAACGATGATAAGAGAACTTACGCATATTCTTCCATCTGCGGGACAGTCCTGTAGAAATATTTGTACCTGCCCCGGTCGTAAGACAGCACTATGGCTCCCACAGCATAGCTCACCATCACATAATCGTAGTGCATCGCGAGACCAGCCATATCTATAGCCGTGTCATCGCACATGGGTCCTGTAATATTCTTCATTATTAGGAAACTTTAGACTGCATTGTGTCCACACTAGTTGCATGAATATATATATATATATATATATATATATTAAAACTAGAGAGATACAAATACCCAAATATTTTCAGATCATACAAGACGAACGACCATTAAACAGATGCTCATAAACTAAAAGCTTCTATCAAGTCAGACAACACAAGTTTTCACAACCGTTTACAAGCTTTTTGAGGTACAATCTTTGTAATAAAATATTATTCTATAAACGATTCCTATTCAATTTTTTTACACAACACGCCCATGGACATGAGTAATTGGTAATTTATGATTGGCCAGTAAAATTCAATATGAAGTAGCCTAACTTTACTATAATAAAAGCCATGGCCATTCATAATAACAGTTGAAGGTTGGGAAAACAAGTACATCTAACGGGATTTGCACTCACGACATTAAGCATGATAAACCAGCGCCCTAACATCTGCACCAATCAACCTCCTCCTGACACTGAGGAATAACTGTACACATACTTATTCTCTGTGTTTTATTGGCACACCTGATGATCTCTCAGGGTAAACTAGACTGCTAGGGTAATAGTAGTAATAAAGAAACTAATTGATAAAAACTAGGCATAGCACTTTCTTTTACAAATAAATTATTAGTGAGCCAAAGTCACCATGAACGAAAAATTTGGAAAAATAATAGTGATCTGTTATTGGTCGATTAGCAAGAACTGGAGGGGCAAATGAATTGCTAATGATTACCATAAGAGCTCCAAGTACAATCTGCAAAGTCACTTCTAACACACCACTTTTTTAGCAGAAAACAAACTGAAATTGCAAAGCTGCTGAGAGAATTGCCTATGTCACATCTTTGGAAAAACCGCAATGATGTTAACTTCTAAAATTTATTCCCTATAAAAAAACAGGACTCATTTTTCACTCTTGTCAGGAGAGGACTGCAACAACAATAGCAAATTGGAGTAAGATCGGCTATTCTCCTAGACACTAATGACCTTTGTTGCCGGCCAACTGTCAGGTGTTGGTTGCAGACCTCGAGGTCAAACTCGTAAGACCAGCCGCAATTTAATTTAATTAACTCAACTATTAAGCATGCTAAATAACTTCTGAAATCTACACCAATGTCCTAGACTACATTTTATTTTTAGAAATGAGTGGGCATGAGTGGTTCAGTTGAAGGTCATTGTAATCCTAGACTAGAAATATTGGAAAGACAAATCCTTGTACAAATTAGTACAATATACTATATCCACCATCTTAAGTTTCAGTTTATGAACTTACTGTTATTACAACCTACAATTCACTATCAACACTCCTCCACAGTATTATTAGATTATCAACTTTTAAAACACTTTTGTTCAACTCGATCAATAATTCCTGAGTTCTGTCTTTTCATTTTTTTCTCTTGGCATGTAACGAAAAACATCATTTTGTTGATACTACTAACGGCAATAAAAAGTTACACACGCATACGGTAGAGCTGTTCTATATTGTTTAATAGTTTAATTGCTCTACTTGTTCTATAAGGTGCTTTTAAAAAACATGCATTTTTGAGATACATTTTTACAAACAACTCATGTCTTAACAATAATGTCAATTTCTGTTAATACTATCTTACCGAGTCCGCCCACCATCTTCGGCCAGACATTTTCATCTGTTACATACTGCATGAAGGTCTTTAGTACATAAGATGAGTCGCAGCGCGAGTCATTGACGAGTATTCTGAGGGTGTGGTCAGCGAGAACTTTAGAGTCCTTGTTCACTAGGTCTACTGCCATTTCAGCGGCTATAACAAACACTGATATTAAAATTCTGACCTCTTCGGTACAGATGGGTAGCTGCCAGAAAATAATGCAAGATATGTCAACAAAATTCAGTGCCACCCTAGCAATGCTTGTTTGTCTGCTTGAACTCAACAAAGCAAAACAGGTCAAAGTCAAACATTTCTGTTGATGAGTACATCAAGTATCACAACATTTAGAATGCAGGATCCGGATAGTTTTTAATTTGTGTCCTAGTAACGGCAATGACTAGCATTTTTCGCTAGCAATTGTTTTGAGAAAAAATTCACATAAAAACACTCACTGCCAGTCCAATATCACCAATATCTTCCATAAAATTCCAACAATCGTGGCATTGTCACAAGTGGATGCAAGATTAGATTTGGTATAAGACTAATTACAGCTAGGATGCCTAATCGATGTTTTACGCTAGCTATAGTGACACGTAACTTTTGTGGCCAAATCTCCTGACAAAATTTCAATTCAGGTTAGTATGTAATTCACTTATTCGGAATAAAAATATAAAATCAAATCAAACCAAATTTTGTCATCTACCAACGTTTTTGAATAGAATTAAACAAAACTAAGAATTATAAGTGCATTATTATCGATGCATCAAATGTTCAGAATAATACTTCCTTGTATAATTATATCTTCCATCCATTCTTAGCAGCCCAAACTATTACGAAATTGTATTTAACGAAAACATTTTTTTGAGCTTAACTGCCAATTGTGGGTAGTGGCCTCAAAAGTTTTTGGGTCTAAAGCCTGAAAAAGTATAAACAAAGCCACACACAAAAAATTCAGACCATTCTCTTATCAGGAAGTTGGGATCAGTTAGAAACACATACATGCACACGGGTGAACAAACAAATACGCGCATGAACAAACACATGCACAGGATTTCGCTTTGGCCTTGCTCCTCGGTGGTTTGCCAGATTTTTTTGGCGAAGCAGCTGCCTATGCGTTCATATATACATGTATATATATACATGTATATATATACAATAAAAACTCGATATATATATATATATATATACAGCGTATACATTATTTGCACATATGCCGACAAGTTCGGAATTCGAAAGTTTCGGCTAAAATCACAAAATTTATGAAACATATCGAAAATATTTGTCTAAAACTGACAAAATTGTCAAAGCTGTGCATGCACACCGAACTTGTCAGCGGCATACTTCTAATCGGCAGAAAAAATTATTAGCGATCGCTACTTTAGCAGCTTTCGCAATTTGTTTTGTCTGAGACACATGTAGTGACACGCAAGAAAGATACCAATGTAATTGAACGTAGTAAATACAATGCAATTAATTGCGCTATCTTTTCAATCTGTTGCATCATATTTACTATGATGAATTACATTGGTATTTTTCATGTTATTTGCTATATGTGTCTTGGACTAAACAAATCATGAAATCTGCTAAAATAGCGCTTGCAAATAATTTGTTCAGCCAATTGAAAGCGTTTTGTTGATGATTTCCATGGGCATGCACAACTTTGACAATTCTGTGAGTTTCGGACGAATATTCTCGTGCTTTCCATGATTTCGGCTGAATGAGGTTGCAAGACTAGGTATTTCATGGCCAGACAACGATTGAGTGACAAAAATGGCAAGACAACATCAAGTGATATTATTATGAAAAGGCAAAACCAAATGACAAGACACGATGAAACAACTCCAAGCAATAACACGTGTTGAGGTAACACCAACCTATCGATACTGTCACGTCTCGCCAGCCAGAGTACTCCCAAATGGGAAAAAATCCACCAATATATAGCTCGGGCTTTTCACCAGCATCCGATGGTATCCACTCAGCCACCTTGTCCGGGTGTTGCTGCAGCCATATCTGAACAAACCTCTGTATGTTGAAAGGAGTGATTGGAAAAGCCCGAGCTGACCAGCTCATGAGCATCTCCGAAATCTCACTATCAGTCAAGTGAACATTCTGAAATGACAAACAATGACATGAGCAACTACTAGCTAATAAATTTAAACGTGTAAAAATTCTTGTGCAAATGATATGATATATTTTGGAAGCTAAGATCAATCTGTGAACTATTCAACAACAACATCTGATCCCTTTTTATCAATCCCAACAGATATAATAGGACATTTGAAAAAACTAGACAAAAAAATTTCCGGAGATTCCTGTAGTGGTATAACCAGAACCAGCTTTTAGTAACCACAATTTTAATATGCTGTCCAACGATTGCTGCTGATGGCTGTACTGAGGTGCTGCCATCAGCAAACTCTCTCATGTCATAAATATAGTCATCACTGTCAATATAATACAAAGAAGTGAGTGATTTTTTATGGCCTTTGAATGTTAATGGTTCCAGAATAAAGGCCACAACAATGCCAAATCTAAATCCTTCACATGAACATGTACTATCTACTCTTGCTTGTTTAACACGACTTGGAAGATTATACAAAAGTAACTTTTTGTAACAAAATTACTATATTACAAAAACAGCCACTTTTTATTGTAAGAATAAAGCAACTGAGGTAATACCTGTTTTAGACCAATGTAGTGTGCATGTCGTACGAGGTGCTGTGCCCCGATGTGCAAACTCGTGCAGGCATGCGATTAATGTGAACCAAATAGCTATGAAATCGCAGGATGACATGACTAGATCCTGCGTACATGCTACACGAGCATTGTCCTACGCGGTTCTGCTATAACGGAGTGATTTATCCTACGACACTAGTCTGATTCAGGCATAAATATGTCCTTGAGATGCATCTGCATATTTTTGTATAGCAATACTATTCAAGCCTATACTATACAAGGTAGGAATGAAATTACGCGTAAACATAGTTATCAATCCTATAACCGAGGTACATGAGGAAATCAAAGTTTCACGTGTGTCTACAGTACGATTCTCCGTGTATAGCAATGAAAAATGGCCACTACAGAGTAATTTGCGTACGCGATGCAGACGAAACATAAAATCATGACAAATTTTATTTTTATTTTTATATTCTCTCCCCTTTCTCACTTTAGTTTAACATTCCTTCTCCCTGCCTCGCAGTCTCACTAAACCTTTATAGAAGAATGCACCTACCTTGAGGAGCTTGTAGATAAATGGTTCAGTTTTAATCAATTTTGTCCAAAGAGTTTTCCGCACCTCAATCACTGGAAAGTGGCAGTCGTAGTCCGAGAGCTTACACTCGCCATCATATGATCTATAGGAAGATTGTGAAAGTATGTGAAAGTACATTAAATGTACTGTACTGTCAATTTTAGACTATCTGAGAGAATGGCTACACAGAGACCAATATGTTCAGCATTATGACTGCATATCACTTGTTCCTTGGCACCTAATTATGTCATCAATGAGCATACTTTTCATGTTAAAAAGTCAATCAACGCTTGTTATTGTCATCATTGCTATCATGTCTTCCAAGGATTATTCAAAGTAAGCATTAACATGTACAATATGCAGCCGTTGCGGGTATTATTTAATGACTGTAATCTTGTGCACAGCTTTATGAAAAACATCATCATGCATGATCAGGCATGCGGTCAATCAGAAATAACCACAATGTCCTTTGCAGAACATGAGTACCTTAAAACAGTGGTCTATGTAACCAGCATTTAATAAACGAATAGTCACATGAACTTAACAAACAGTAACAAGATATCAAATGGCTGGTAGTAACTGCACCTATTTTCAAATTGATCGAATACCTACTATTTGATTAGCAATAAAATTACAATACTATTAGATTATTAACTTTCAAAGACATTTGTTCAACTCATTTAACCCTTCGAACCCTAACGGCCGGAATACTGGCATTCACATAGCTCTGTTTACAAAAGCTGTTTCTAAGTAACAGCGTAAACCAATTAAATTAATTCTTGCACAAGAAGTTAGACCGGAAATTTTACTTCCATTTGTAACAGTTTTCAAATATTTTGATTTACTTCCTTCGTTAAAATAACAAATTTTATTAGAACGATATAGCGCAAAAAATTGATACGACTCGTTCGTTGGTAGGTCATAAATGATTGTGATGCAAATGAAGAGTTTTATGATACCAATCATAATTTTCCAGTATATTTTGAGCCATGAAATGATAATGAACAGTGCTCGATGGATATGATACTACTGTAAATGTTTTTGCAAGTTTTTAAAATCGTATGAACCTTTATAGTTTCAGCCCAAATAATGATGAAATACTTTTTTTCTGTTTGATGAGATTTGCTGTGAGTTGCCAGACTATTTTACTAGTGTTTTACCAAATATCATTGAATTATGAACACGTTTAGATATATTTAATAAAAGTTTCAAAACTTCGGATCATTGGACAATTTGCCCGGGGTTACTGACACGCATTGACAAGAACGGCCAGGGTGCAAAGGGTTAATATTTTTTATTTTTGTCTGTGCATGCTTTTATTTTTTCTTTTAAAAAACACCATTTGTTGACGATTACGAATGCCGATACAAAGTTATACCTACATAACTAGATTACCAATATAGATATTCACATACAAATTTATGAAAGAAGTCATTGGTTCAAAATGCTGCGTGAGGCTAAGAGTCAAACAAAGCCAATCATTGAAAAAAATAGCCTGAAAATATCTAAACGACAAAGGTACTCCTACTGACAACAAAGAGATAGTCTATTTGATGTTAACTCTATAGGGAAGGGCAGACGACACTGCGCGGTGATGGGAGTCTTTTGATAAGCAATCATGACCATCCTTCACGGATGAATAGGTCAACAAACTAATATTGACCTAGAGCCTAATCGTCTTCCTTAAGCAGTTTTTTCTTGCCGATTGGCACCAATTACTGATACCGTAATTTCAAAACTGCTGTGTAAGCACTGAAATCACTATATGTAGGTGAATGAACAAATTGGAGGCAAATAAAATGCATCTGGAAACAATTTCACAATTTCAGAGCTTGTAATCAGATACCGTGATCAGCTAAATATGTAGGCCATCCCACTAGAGCAGTAAACACTTCCTTCAACAAATGCTAATGTACACTTTTCACAGAACTTGTCTCGCGAGAGAGCCAACAATATGTGTTGCAGTGTTATGACTAATACATGTCAAGATTGTGGCCAGTAAATGAAGTATTGTTGTAGAAAACACTTGCCCTTTTGTTTGTCCTCATGAAATAAACCTAACAAACAAAACAAGCCCTCAAATTCTCATCAGGTCATCCATATAGCTCAAAAATGTAGGAAAGTACACAGATAATAGAACAAACATAAATGTTTCACACATTTGAAGGGTCAATCAAGTCAAACTTTAAAAATATTTTATCAAAATGTATATATGTCGTTCTATCATTGGAGAGTTTGTTTGTTATTTCAGGTGATCTGGTTGCAAGATTAAAATCAGGAAAACTGACTTCATTTTTAGAGGTCTTTTTTCTGAGCACTTTAACCACGATCAAGTTTTGCTGATTTTAATCTTGTAACCAGATCACCTGAAATAACAAACAAGATCTCAAATGATAGAAAAGTAATTTTACTTTCTGATAAAATCTTTCAAAATTTAACAAAAGTTACCTTTTAAAAGATCACAACTTGCGCAATTAGATTCACAAAGTCTAAACCAACATTGAAGTCATTATGATTACAATTTTAGACAATATCAGACAGACAAGAGTGCCAAAATAGACTACATCAGTTTTTCTCATAAGCAAGACATCTGTATAACTTATTATGAAACATCCAGTAGCCTCCTACTACTTTTGCACCATGTTTTTATTGCTCAGATGATGCAGATTTTCAATTGATTTACAAATTATAAGGTTAAACAAGGACACGAGCCAAGACCTAAAAAAATTAGGAGATACTATAATATTTTCAACTAGGTTATATTATAGAAAGGACAATGGAGCTATTGGAGTGTCTGTTTTTGTCATCTCTTACGCAAAAAACCTAGAGCCATAAAAAATGGTGAAAGTTGTGGCAGACGGTTAAGGCTTTCTTTGTGTTAAACTCATTAGCAAAAACAATGGTTTAGGAGCTAAAGCTAAAACATTCAAAAACAATAGCTAAATTCACATTAGAAAACACATTTCAAAGCAAAATCAAGTTTTGATTGTAAAATGCAATTTCTGATACAGATAGCCTCCCGAAAGTGTAATTTACCAAACAAATTGCAAGACAAATTAGCACAAGCAATATGACAATAGGACTGTTAAAATATTAATTATCCTTAATATAATGATTAATTATTATATTATTAATATTATTAATATTATCAACAATTGAATCTTTGTTGCTAGACCAACTAATATCAGAAGCTAACAATAATATAAAATATAATACTCATAGATAATACTCACAGATAATGCAGGTTTTACAAATTGTTGAAGACTGTATTTGTTAAGTGTTGCACCTGATTACAATTTTGAAACTAAAACTAATTAAAAAAAACACTGTTGGTTTCTACGAGTTAGTGAGTATAAACCAATGCAAATGTGGTCATGTAAAACCATACCTAATTCGAGTAAAGTTGAGATCGAGGGTGAGGAGGTCAGGGTGAATAGTGAAGAAGAGAAGGTGCACCGAAGAAGACAGACTTTTCACCAGTGAGGCCAGGTTACCTTCCACATACAATATGTTCACCTTCAACTCAAGCTTTTCTATAATCGCTTCCAGCTCGGTCTTAGGCAACTCTGCAAGAAAGGTCATCAATGTGAGAGCTTGAAGAAATTATTCTACCCTTGATAAAAAGAAAATCATTAGAGGCTAGAATTTAAAATTTGGATGACTTCCAAAAACATCGCTGCCTGCTAGCTTGCGTCAGACCGTTTTCTATCTTAAGTTTATGAAAAGAAGTGGCAGTGTAGGTTAATATCGGTAGCGATATGTTCAGTACATGCTTGCGATATTCAGCCAGAAAGCTTTCTCTTTACTCGTGTTTCATCGGTTAATCGTACGAGTGCACGATGCAGCGCATTTACGTTTTTGGCGAAATACAATTTTGTCATTCAAGTAAATATACAAATAAAAATTTGACAAGCTGTCCAATACAACAGCAGCCTTCAATACATAAGTCGATCATCATATAAATATACAGCCTGTACAGGTACATGCGTTCAAACAATAGTCAGTTGGTACAAAGGGTGACAATGAAATCCTGGCTCAGACTGTGCATTCATTAAAGCATGGCTTTTACAATCATGAGACTTACAGTGTCCATTAACTGGGTTTTGTTAAATATTGTTGCCTTTAGAGTGCTTTCTGATTTAGAGTATGCGTAGGTAGTAAACATAGAGTAAACATACGGTGTTTGAAGTCTGATATCTCTATCAAAATTTAATGTTTGTAGGCTACAGCAACCATCCCTTGCCATATAACAGGCATGTTTGGTGAACACTAAAGCTGGTTGATTTATCCTTCTTTTCATCCTCTCAGCAATAAAGCAATTATCCGTGTCAATTGCTTATCTGTGCAAGTAACGTGTGGGAAATAACTACAGATTTAAGAATGAGCACAGATTTTATTTTTAAAAAGATTTTATCAAAATGTATATATGTCGTTCTATCATTGGAGAGTTAGTTTGTTATTTCAGGTGATCTGGTTGCAAGATTAAAATCAGGAAAACTGACATCATTTTTAGAGGTCTTTTTTTTCTGAGCGCTTCAACCACGATCAAGTTTTGCTGATTTTAATCTTGCAACCAGATCAGCTGAAATAACAAACAAGATCTCAAATGATAGAAAAGTATTTATACTTTCTGATAAAATCTTTCAAAATTTGAAAAAAGTTACCTTTTAAAAGATCACAACTTGCTCAATTAGATTCACAAAGTCTAAACCTAAATGATAGCTTATATTATGTACTGCCATTCAATGATAGGTATTGTACATGCGTATTCCAGAGGGTTATGTAGGGAATCGGGAAGCACCTTTAAAGATCAACTCGCACAAAATTTTAGTGGATTTTATCAGAGAGTATCAGTATTTTTCTATCATTTGATACTGTTTGAGGTGGTCTGACTGCCAGATATTTTAAGATTGAAATCGACAAAACTTGATCACGGTTGAAACTCTCAGAAGAAAAATATGCGTGAAGTGATGTCACTAGTTGCTATCGTTGCTATAGTTAATATCAGCTACTGCGTTCAAGTTGAAGCATTACATGTCTCCATTCTGTCTGTTTCTTGGCAATTATAGACATCATAATCGCACTTTTACTTGATCTGAGCATTTTAATTGCAATCAAGTTTTATAGATTTTAATCTTGAAATATCCTGTCAATCAGATCACATATAAACATTAAAAACAATCGCAAATGATAGAAAATACTGATACTTTCTGATAAAATGTATGAAAAATTTTGTGCAAATTTTCAACATCCAGAGTTGTCGACACAAGTAAATAATAGATATTCTTTATGTTGGTGCTCATCTCTAGAGGTTGCAAAAGTGTCAGAGAATAATTTCACCAAACGACACATCGACTACTGACTAAATCCGCTATCAATATAGCCCCCTTTTTATGCTAGACTTCTTATTAGCAACAAATAATGCCTTTGAATAGCGTTGCGTTCATACAAAATGATTTTCAAACAATATATTTCTTTGGGCTGATAAACAGAGCAAACCTCCATTCAAAAGATGTAAAATTTGAGTAAACGCAGAGTTGCTTCAAGAACCCCCTAATATGCAGTAAACTCCAGCCGATGGCAGCACACTGATATTGAACTATCATGCGTTAGTAGCTGACCTAGCTGAAGAGGCAAACGTGACCTTCAGCAATAACTAAAACAAGTGCTTGTGCACTTAGCCATCGTATAATGCAATCAGATGAATAGCTAGTCTACAGCGAGCTTGCAAGTAATACAATATCATATGAGTTGCCAATAGACTGAGCGATAGCTTCATGTAAACTGATATTGAATTCAATCATAAGCTACTTTCTGGCATTCTAATGTTCATGCCAATCTCATTACCCTGACTGTGTTTGGTATACTGCGCTAGAGATAGGCGAACACAAGACCGCTACACTTATGTATGAAACGCGTGAGATTGCTCTCCCAGTTCAGATCAAATTCCCTTTTGTGTTTTCATCAGAATGATTATGTCAGTAAAAAACTTTTGAACAAGAAGCCGTCTGCTGATATCTGAAGTGAAATCTAAATGCGAAATGAGAGTTGCGCCCCTTCTCACTGCAGTACAGTGGACCCCGCCATACGACATTAATTTGTTCCGTTGTTGGCATCATAGGGCGAAAATGTCGATTAGAGGGGTATAGAAACCCATAGTAATTATCTAATGCCAACACCCTGTGGTGAAAAACATCAAAATTTTATATGCGTAGTGTATATATTAAAGATTAGTAACAAAATGGTATATTAACCTTAGTAACTATTATAGTTACCTACAGTAACTTTAGTGTACATATTTAGTGTATTCAGTGTATTTAGTGGTTATGATCTGCAATAAAATGCAAGATTACTATGTACTATGTGCAGTACTTACTAAAGGGATTTCTTACCTTTGAGACAGACGTATAACATAAACTCTTGAATTTAACTTAAAGGGATGCAGCTTACTAAACACACACTTAAAGCTAAGTTTTAATATGTATTTTAATAAACTAAACTTTAATTTTGTCATTGTATAAAATGTTATCACCTATCTGTTTCCGGTTTCATTTTCACTATAA
Source organism: Watersipora subatra (assembly GCF_963576615.1). Classification (NCBI taxonomy): domain Eukaryota; kingdom Metazoa; phylum Bryozoa; class Gymnolaemata; order Cheilostomatida; family Watersiporidae; genus Watersipora; species Watersipora subatra. The sequence continues at coordinate 48,884,145 of NC_088710.1, read as the reverse complement.
CTTATAACGAATAAAGCTGAAATGAGAACACGAGCAGCGTATCTCTTTCAAGCGTTGTAGGAGGGATTTCGGCCAATAGCATTCGGCATCTTTGTTATTCCGACGTATTTAGCATACCGACTGCCAAATTTTGATTTCAAAAGAAATTTGTGTTGATGTCGTATGGCGAGAAAAATGTCATATGGTGGCGACGAGAAACCATCGCGTTTCACATCGTGAGGCAAAAACAAACATACAACAGGGACATCGTGACCCGGAGTGTACTGTATTCATAAATGTTAGCGAAAATCAACAACTTATAAATATGCAGCTAAGTTCTTTAGTATGAAACTTTTTATACAACAAGAATCATACATTACAATAACCTTTCACTACAACAAGAACCTTTCACCACAACAGGAACCTTTCATCACAACAGGATTCTTTGAAGAAGCCTGACCTGAATACTTCACAAACTTGATCTAACTATAAATTCTTCATATTTTGATTCTATCTCAAAATGAAATTTGCTTCATTTAGTCTGCTCCTATACGTGAGGATAGTACAATGCTGCCAAGTACACATTTTACTGCTGACAAAGCGATACTTCAGGTAGAGTGAGAAGTAAAAAGACGAACTGTTTTTATACTTTTTTGATAAGGTTAAAATGAGCTTTTTCAGATTACAGATGTTGTTTGTACCATATTTAAACAAGTTCGACAAAGCAAATAAAAAATCAAACTATTATAAACTTCGCGTATTGTAAAATATTTAAATTTTAAAATTCCTCAAACTAAATATCTCATAGCGTCATATCGATATAATATGCAGCAGAATATAACAATCTTAAATTCCATAGCTATGCATACATGAGAAATTAAGTTAGATAGCAACACACTTCATAACATTGACAGCGAGATTTGCTTCCGTGATGAGTATGGTGATATCTTATACTAACTCTTACATCAGATTCTAATAGATAAACACAAGGTGATCATAATCTATCTCATATAGCAGAAAGTCCTTCAGATTAGAAGGGTTGGTCGTCAACCACAATATGCGCTTGTCCTTGACCTGCGCTACTGACCAAGAGAGAATAACTCAGCATTAAAAGTAAATTGTCTGCTTCATACTGTAACTGTTTATTTAAAATGCTTAGACTGTGTCACATTTCATCTACACGATAGCATTTCTATATGAAACCCAAATCAAGTATTATTTGGATGTAAACAGTCCAAAATAAGATATACCGATACCGTAAGACCTCTAATCAAACACCATGGCGCTCTATTTTTCAACCCTTCCTCTATAGTGGCGGTCAATTGGAGGCAACTTTCAAATAGAGGCGGGCGGTGTAATTTTCAAATGGCTCGTTAGAAATTTCGGAAAATAAATTTAGCCCTTTTACAGGCGAAGCGAATGTCGCCTATATTTTGCTCTCTTTTTTCGGTTGAGCGATATTAAATCTTTTGGATGCAATAAATCTGCTAACTTACCTCTAACTTGTCAAAGATCTCTTAATAATTGTACATCGAAAAACCGAGAAATCTATCTACCAGTTGATATCTATAGCTTGCAATTGACCTGCGATGATACTATAGCTTGTGTCCTTCTTTGCAAATTGTTGGAATTTTCAATATTCATTTCATTCTAAATTTGAAGACATTTTCATTTTATATTTATATTTAACATTGTTAAATAAAAGCTCATTGCACTCACTGATATGTTTGCTACAGTTTGCAGCCAAAACTAGCATTTTACGTGCAAAAATGGAGTTATGAGCATCGATCCATTGTAAGCCGTGTTAAGACAGCCGCAAAGATGTTATTAAATAACATGCTATCAATCTGCATATTAACAAGTTATACAATAAAAATTTATCAAATGATACAGCATCAAAAAATATATATTCATGAACAAGTGACATAAACGAACCACACTTATAATACATGCTGAGCAGAAACAAAGATTAACGTTTTTAAAACAAGAATATTTCCATCGTTTTCTCGGATAGCTGCGTTATGATTGTTGGTTTCGATGGAACGAACATCTTCTAGTTGTTCAATACCTTCCACAATATTTTCTGACCTCAACTCTTCTTCTGTACTGTTGAGCTAGTCGATATTAGTATCTAAACAATTTTTCAGCAGAGCAAAACTTTCACGGGTTGCATTTAGCACTAATGCAGCGCGTAAATGTTTGCTCGCTATACTGTAACCTATGGTCTAAAACTTGCAAACCGTTTTTTATATGTATGAGTGACTTTTAAAATATTAAAACCACGTTAAACAAGGAGCTACCACTAGCTTCAGACAGTTAGTAATTATTTCTATGGCGTTGCTTTGAAAGTTCCATCTACCATCATAAATTTAAACTGTTTTTATATATGTACACGTACTTCGAAGTATCAAGGCCATGTTAAACGAGGAACTACTATTAGCCTGAGACAGTAATTATTTCTATATCAACGCTTTGAAAGTTTATTTACCATCATAAATTTAGGCCGTTTTTTTACATATATGTAGGCTACTCCGAAGTAAAAAGACCGCGTAGAACAGAGAACTACTACTACTAGCCTGAGACCGTTATTGATTATTTCTATGGTGTGGCTTTCAAAGTTTTAACAAAAAAAACAAATAGCTTTGGGATTGAACAACGACAGAATTAATTGTTATTGATATAAATTATTAATTATTAATACGATTTTGTGGACAACTTTCTACTGATCAGTTAATATTATGGACTCGTAAAGATAAAACAATGTCAAGGTGGTGGTCAAATGGAGTTGGTGCTCAATTGGAGAGTGGCGGTCTATTTCTCAACCCTTCTCTCAGGGTGGCGGTCAATTGGAGGTGGCGTTTAAATAGAGGTGGCATTCAATTAAAGGTTTTACAATATATACAATATTTATGTATAATAATTTATATATATTTATCACATAATATATATAATTCATAAATAACATAATATCTTATAACACTATAAAAGATATTTTAAGGAAACTTAGCGTTTCCATGTGGTTTTTTAATTGGATATCTCCTATAATAATTTATGGAGTGTGAAAATTCAAATGCGTCTTTTTCGTAGATGGAAAACTAAATCGCTACACCTAGTTTAAACTGCTAGATCACTCAAACATTTACGCTGACACATATGCACATATACAAACTCTAAATTGTTGATCTAACATACCAAAACTACCAACAAGCAGAATGGCGCAACTAGCTCCTCCACAGACTTCAGGTGAGAAGTCGAAGACAAAGCAAGAATCATCAGAACATCTGCTATCCGTCAGCCCTCTAGAAGTGGTGACTTCCTGCAAGCATGTTGAAATAGCGCTATTGAGAACAGCACAACAATGTTTATCTATCCTAGTAGGTCCTTGAAAGTGGTCATTAGAGTCATAAAAGTTCTTGGCAATTATTTCCTGTGTAGTTACCATTGTTACAAAGAGCGCTGAAATAACAGATCTCTGGTCATGAGCTAATTAGGAAATCTCAGATAGCTCTTTGAGTAAATGATAGTCTAGTTCATTATCTTCAACTTATACCAGGGCCATTAGTTGCCTTGTTAAATTCACCACACAAACTAGGTCTAATAAGCTTCTCCCACTTTTCTCTTTTCACATTAAAATTATGAATATTTTTTAATCAAATTTTTATGAAATTTAATTTTTAAATTAATAATAATAATTTTCACATTAAAATTATGAATAATAGCCAGGAATTGAAATTGTGATAAGCCTACTATTGTGAGCAGCAGCATTCACACAATTCAAAAAGGCATAACAAAGTTATTGTTGTGTACAATGTATTTACTATGCGATGCTATAATAATCATCTCCCCATGACTCTGAATTATGACGAGTCTTTAACACACAGCGCCATATTGGCAAGTGACATACAAAAACCAGACAAATACTTGATGAAAACCTGAGGCTATAATTATAAAATATGGCCCACATGATATAAGTGAACAAAGCTACATGTCTATCAGGATTTGGGTGTGTCTGACAAATACTGCCAAATGTTCAGACCTCTATTATAAGCAGCGATAAAACCTTTGGCAAGATTCTTGTTAGTGACACAGGGTCAGTGAGCTTGTCTGACAGCTCACATTCTCATACGCATCTGTCTTGTTTACTGGCTAGTGCTCAGCGGAAAATGACCAGCTAGTAATATAATTACTGCAGCCATTCATAAACGCCGGCTACTATTGTACTATAATCTATAGCCAAGCCGTGAGTAAACTTATTTTGTACATTCATGTCTGAATAGAGTCGTAATCCCACGTAATAAGCAAGACAGGTGGCGGTGCCGCCAAAAACATAGTTTTGTGTAAACAATACATATAGGGCACAAACTCCTGTGACAAAATTTCCATTATTTTTATCATTTTATTCAGTTAGTATAAATTTTGAGTTTTGATCAAGAACATGGTCATTGAGAAAATTGCCTTACAAACTAAAGAACAATCGCCTGCACCAATTACCAGATTAACAATAAAATCAAATGCTACAAGATTAATTACACGAATAACACTAAATCTTTGAAAACCAGTCTAACATTACCAATTGGCTATTTCATACTGCTTCCAAAACAAAAACAATTGAATATAGAGTTCCATCCTGATAAAACAGTCTCCCAATAAATGCATAAAATTTCAACACTTAATAGCTTTGAAAAGATGTTAAAATCCGCTTGCTAAACTTAAATTAAACAAAACCCACTTACTTTTATAATTTTTTTATGAAATGGTGAATGATGAATTCATTGTCGAGTTGAGCCAACTTTTGTGGGCCATGCGCTTCAATTAACGGCAGTGCTACTGCGCATTTAGGCCTCATCATGATGAGGCCTAAATGGGCTACAAAAACACACACACTTCTCATTTTGAAATAAAAAAGCTGGATATGGGGTATTAGCCAGGTATCTGGGATAGTTCCAGGAAAATTCTATAGTTTTCTAGAAGTTTCACATAGCATTTGGCTTATACCCAAGCAGGCCACGTAGGAATGGTATTACATGGTGCAAGTCACTCTAAATGTAACAATAGCATTACGTGGCTGGCGCGGCGAGTAATTCTAAAGTGAGCCGTGAAAATGATGAGGCAATGACAAGATTTTATTGCCCCAGTAAACACTTGGATGTTGCAGTTTGGTACCCCTTCACAGGCAGCACAACTTCACAGGCAGCACAACTTCACAGGCAGCACAACTTCACAGGCAGCACAACTTCACAGGCAGCACAACTTCACAGGCAGCACAATCGAGCAGTGTCACACTGACACTATGTTTTACTGCGACTTGGAAACCCACACTTCTACCTCCAACTGAAGAGAATCACAAAATGGCGGGTGAACATCAGAAAAACTAGCTCGTATTCTAAAGAGCTCACACGGCTTACGCCACTAGTATTTCTGTTATTTCAATGCAGGCTAGTAGTTTCGTTTATTTCATTCTTCTCATGTGAGCCTAGTAAGTATACCAGTAAGTACCTAGTAAGTATACCAAAGAGTATGTACATGCTGTATGTATAAAAAGCCGAATATTCCATTTCCTACTGTGTTCAAATTGATCTCTAATCAGCGGTGCTAAAAGGTCAACACCTAATTGATAGCTCCGAGAGAAGATATCTCAAGCCCATCCAGAACATTGACAATCTCCTAGTTTCCTCCTTAAAGCTCAACAAGCAGACTGAAACCTAGTAGCGTAATAAACAAACATTCCACTGGGAATGCAGATTTTGTTACAGATACAAATTAAACTAAACTATATTATGTCCTTCGGCAGCCCGGCAGCCTTAGCAGTTAGCGAACGTTCATCAAGGGGCTATACCTGTATGATCCGTTGATTGGAGCCACTCAGCTTAGATATAACAGAACTATTAGTGAGGGCGGCATAGCTGGCCATAGGGCCTCCATTCGCATTCAGCTCATTGGCAAGAGAGCTGCTCATATAGACCCCGTGCCTGCAAGGACACAATGCATACAGTACTCCTACACCTCAAATCTTTATCATCTGCGCCACAAACAGCGGACAACAAAAAATAACAAAAACATTCGCTATAAATACGCATCATTGAAAGCTGAGTGCTTGGCGGGAAGTAAACAAGAGAAAACTGCATAACAAGTGATGCAATTCGTGACCTAGAATACTGACACGCTTTATTCATGCATAATAATCAATACAGGGGCTTGCAAACAGAAGACATGGAACAAGTGCTTGCAAATAGAAGACATGGAACAGGTGCTTGTAAATAGAAGACATAGAAGTTCTTTGTTGTACGTAGATTACCAAATTCTCTTCTGCTTGGCGTTATTTCTCAAGTACACACCAGTTGAGTTTATGAACAGTCAACAGCATATAGACAACCTTGTTTATGCTTGAAGAAGTCTACAGCAAATGTACTAATTATGGAAGCTTGAGTATTTTAGCTTCATATTGATACAGATACTTTTATCAGATTAGACGCATCATAACAAAAATTATCAGTTTGTCAATAAATAATTTTCTCAGTTAATACATCATTTTCAATAAAATACAGTATTTACATTTTCAAAACAAGCGGTGGCTGTGATTCAGTGGTTAGTGCACTTGGTAGTTAGGGTTATGATCAGCAGGTTGGTGGTTGCATCACAAAATGACCACCAATGGTGTTGGGAAGGGCATTCAACCACAAACGGTCACAACAAATCCTATACCAGGAGGAAGAGCATTTGTGGTGTCGACCAGTTAGGGAGGAAGCAAAAAAGGAGACACACTTCGAAATACAGGTATTGCCTGCAGGTAAAAATTTTGCCTTCGCAATGTATTGAGACGCAAGACAAAAAGGAAATGTTCACTAAGCAATACAATGTTATTCCAGATGTTAGTCCTGCTTAGGGAGGAAACTGCACTAAATACAGTACATGCTCCTGCAACATAACTAATCCATTCCGAAACTGTTTACGTTATAGGGCTTTTACATTATACAAACATTAAAATACATGTAAATTGCCTATTCCATTCCGAGATCTTCCCAAACTCACCCCTTTGGCCATGCAAAATGAAAGAAAACTAAATTTTACTTTTTAATTTAATGGCTGTACAATAACTGTGGTATTATTGATTTTATCGATAATTTTCTCTTTTTTCAAATCCCTCTCACTTGGTTTACAATTCATAGTTTTAGCAACTTTACGTTAAACCATAACTGTCACGCACAACTTTTATCGTATTTGCTAGGTAAATCAGACACGCTGATTCCGATTTTGTACTCAAAATAGAGATTGGTCCACTAACTTTCAGAGTAATGAAGGCTTTTTTACAGCGTTTTAATATCGGCCTCGAAAGCAGCACGATTGGCACAACAAGCTCCGCCCATAAATATGTGACGTAACCTAGCTTTTTAGGAACGGAATTTAGGAATGTTTAGACCGATCTAGAATAACAGAGATGGGTGTTTTAAAATCCATTATTATCTAAATTCAGTCTTTAAAATAATCTCAGTCTTTTCTGAAAGGTAAATAAGCTATTTAACATTGCATATTTAAAAATGAGCTCAAAAAAGCGCGATAACAATTCTGGCTTGTGATAAAATCCCGCTTTTTTGAGCTCATTTTTCTCGGCGTTCAGCCCATTTAAACATCATCTAACAAGCTACGAGCAATTTTAAATAGTTTATATAACTTTCATAAAAGACTGAGATTATTATACAGGCTGGATTTAGTTAATAATGGGTTTTAAGACACCCATCTCTATTATTCTAAATCGGACTAAACATCCCTAACTTCCATTCCTGAAAAAGCTAGGTTTCGCCACATATTTATGGACGGAGCTTATTATACCGATCGAATTGTTGTCAAGACCGATATTAAAACGCTGTAAAAAAGCCTTCAATACTCTGAAAGTTAGTGGACCAATCTTTATTTTGAGTACAAAATCAGAATCAGCGTGTCTGATTTACCTAGTAAATACGATAAAAGTTGTACGCGACAGTTATGGTTTAAGGTGGATCACACAACTTCAATGTAAATTTAAATCAATTTTTTCTAGACAGCAAGATCTATGCAGCCAAGGAAAAAATTGGAAGTCTAAAATAAAGTGAAACAAACATAGATATTTCCTATCGTAAGAACTGTGTCTGTCTGTTTGTCTGAAGCCAGGGCTAAAGGTGGGGATAAAAGATCGCTTGCAACGAGACTCCAATCCATGACATTCAGCTTAATAGACTGACACTAACACCTCCACCAATTGACCGAATTTGGGTATTTCTGAATAATTGTGTAGTTATTTTTCTCGTAGCTTTATCGGCACATCTGACAATCTCTCATTGCACGCTAGACTGCTGGGTACCAGTATATGTAATAGAGATACCCCTACACATCTTTTCTTCTCCCTAGTATGGCAAAAAGATGTTATTTTTAAGGATACCATGAGACTCTCGTAGTTCAAGTTGCGTTTTAAAACTTGACCGGCTTGTTGGTTTACGTTATGTGGAATTTCTTGCATAATACGAAGCAAAAACTTTACATAAACTTTTTACATTATGTGGAACGTTTATAGTGTCTACTGTATTAAAAATGAACTTGCACAAAATTTTTAGTAATTTTTTTCGAAAAGTACAGTAGCCGCTTCTATAACGTAAATTCCAGATAACATAAAGAATTTATGTAAAGTTTTTGCTTCGTACTACGTAAAAAATTTTATATAACGTAAAGTGTCAAGTGGGTGCAAGTCATAGATGTATCAACTATACTATATTAATTGTATAGTTAATAGGTCTATGGTGTAAGTACTCAAATTTAATTTGAATACTGATAATCTTATGGTTAGTCTTAAAATGTCGCTTTCTCTCTCGCCGCACTTGTGAAAAAACCCAATGTCCGTATAGCGTTGTCTCTATTATACACAAATTCCATGACATTCTAGTTCGCCATGGTAGATCGTCAAATGTGTCAGCAAAACAGAGAGAATAAGTAGCAGCGCAATTGTGCACAAATACTTGAAGGTCGATCGAATGCTTTAGGTGTTACAGCGTCGGCCTACCAATCTGAATGTTACGAGTTGGAGTCTCATCGAAAGCTATATTTTATACTAACGTTGACCCCCGGAAACATATAGACGATGGACAGGTAGACACCACTTTTATTATGTAAAAATAAATTTTTAGTTTGCTTTATTTGTTATTGGTTTTCCTTTGCGGAATAGACTTTGCTATCTTGAAAAAATAAACAAATCATGGTGAATAGACATAGACGATGAGCGCTAAACTGTAAACTAAACAAATTGTAAATTTACGACAATCATGAACCAGAAAACGAAAGAAGGTGAAAAGTTGTCGATGCGAACCAATAAAGCTGCCGTTACAGTCCACTTATGGTCTATTTTTTCCTACTTGTACGGCCCAAGGAGGAGTTTGGAAAAATCTTGGAACAAATAAGGAAATTTACACGTATTTTACTGTTTGTACAACATAAACGTTCCTGGAAGGGATTATATACATTATAGAATCGTTTACTGTGTCAGTATTTTTTTATAATTTGCGGTTGTTTTTGATGTTTGAATGTGATCTGATTGCCAGGATATTTCAAGATTAAAATCAATAAAACTTGATCGCAATTAAAATGCTCAGATCACGCGAAAGTGCGATTATGACGTCTATAGTTGCAAAGAGACCGGCAGAATAGAGACGCGTAAAGGTATGGCTACACGTACCAATTTTTCCGTTGATTCTGACTGAAATCACGAAATGAATGAAAATCTGATTTTTCGGCCGAAATTCACAGAATTGTCAGAGCTGTGCCTGCACACTGAAATCGTAGACAAAACGCTTTCAATTGGCTAAACAAATTATTAGCATGCATAACTCTAGCAGCTTTTGCAATTTATATAGTCCGAGGCACATAACGCGACACGCAAGAAAAATACTAACGCGATTTGCCATAGTAAATACGATGCAATTGACTTGATTGCGCTCAAGATGGCAACTTTTTCTACAACGGAACTTTTGTTGCTAAAAAAGAAACTGTTATTATTAAAAAACGATTTGTAGCCATGGTGTCCAAAGGATAAAGAACCAACAATAGCGCAATTTAGGCAGTTGCTTCATATGTACTATGTTGAATTGCGCTGGAACTTCTATTGTGTGTCATCATACGTGTCTTGGACTATATAAATTGCAAAAGCTGATAGAATCGTGCTCGCCAATAATTCTTTTAGCCAAATAAAACGTTTCATCAACGATTTGGATGTGCATGCACGGCTTTGATAATTCTGTGAATTTTGGCCGAATAATTCTGTGTTTTTCGTTCATTTCGTGATTTCGGTCAGAATCAACGAAAGAATCGGTACGTGTGGCCGTACCTTAACGCTGCAATTTGAATGCAGTACCCCATATCAACTATCGCAAAAATAACAACTAGTGACATCATTTCACACATTTTTCTTCTGAGCGTTTTAACCGCGATCAAGTTTTGTAGATTTTAATCTTGAAACATCTTAGCAGTCAGATCACCTCAAGCATCAAAAACAATCACAAATGATAGAAAAATGCCGATACTTTCTGATAAAATCTACTAAAATCTTGAGTAAGTCCATCTTTAAAGTAATAAAATACCAAAACTAGATGCGCTGACCCTGCTGACCAGGTAGTGAAATTCCTGCTGATAATAATAAGTGTTTTCATGATTAAATTCTTATGGCTAGCTGTGGAAGTGAAGGACTCACTGCTTTTAAATCATCAAAGAGGAATGTTACAGGTGAAATGTTAGCTAATGACCAAGAGTCATACGCTAACAGCTTTGACCAACTTTGAGTCTCAGGAGAAGAACAGTAAGGACATTGACAGGCTTACCTAGCCGAAAGCCCGATAGAACCGACATCGGTAAAGTCAGCTGGAATTGGATCAGCTGATGGCTGCATGTGAATCAGGGCCGGTGGTGGGATTTCCAAGGCTATGCACGTGTCATTTCTGTAACGCGAGGCATTTAGAGTAAATGTCACACAACCTTTACACAAGCAGGTGTGTATCTCATAACAACGATTATAACTCGAGAGGTGAGAATAGCAAAAGGTTTACCCATTGACTGTCGATGAATTGTCCTCAGTTTCCCAATCATTAAACATAACAGAAGCCATCGTAGTGCCATATTCAAAGCTGACTCTACAAGTAGCAATACTGCTGGTTAAAAGCTTTAGCAATCTATGACAGCTGACCTTCTGACCTTTACTAAATTACATAACTTTCAAACATAAGAAATCAGTACCTGAAGGAAGAATAGTTCTAAAAATCAAAGTCGTAGTACAGACCGATGACAGCAGCAACAAAGCATTTACACAGGCTGATGTTTTAGGACAATATGGCAAAAAACAGACACTGGGGCAAAGGACAGACAGACGACAAACTGAAGTTTATATATATATAGATGTGTGTATCTATATAAATCTCAAGGTTTGTCTGTCTGTCATTTGTCTGTCCAGTTATAGCAATAAAGTTTTAGCAACAGAAAATCACCTCCGTAGCGGATTTGAACCCGCGACATCCAAATCACTAATCTACTAACAAGCGCGTAACCACAAGGCTAAGCCGTTCGAATCATTCCCATCGCTTTTACCATATATTGTGTTCTTTTCACGTTTGCACAAGCTAAATGTGCACTTTTTATTGTTAATCAATATTACCTAAAAGTTTGCGTTTGTTGTTTTTTGTAATTTTTTTAAAAGCTAAATTTCTTACCATTATCCATTTTTTTCAATTTTTAATTTTCAAATGTGCCTATTTACAGTCCTATTTCCACTCCTCGTAAATCTGTAAAAGCTAAATGCTTTTTATGTGGACAATTGTATTCTCTGGAGTAGGAATTGCCTCTACATTCTCTCTCCGATTGATCAAACAAGGAAAGTCCAATATCTCATTTTAATGTTTGTACTAGTATCGAAAGGTACCAGTAACATTCATTAAAACTTTGAATACAACGAGCTTCTGCTGCAACAGTAATTTTTTTAGAATCACACACTTCCATGTACGCATTGTTTATTTTTCTTCTTAATTTGCTCGAACTGCACAAAAACACTTTTTTCATTATAGGAAGTTTAAAAGTTAGGATAGTAAATATTGTAAATGTTGAGTAAAAATAAGTTTTCTGCGCAACGACTTTTTTCTTACTCGGACAATGCCAGACATCCAGTAGTATATATGTATATGTATCTTCATTCACTAGAATTAATGTTATTCTCATAACATATTTTATATGAAACTTATAATTAATAGTTCATTCAGATAAACCACCATAAGGCATATCTAAATAATTAAACTATCTGGATAAATTAAATACTTTTTGTCCAGAAAATTCCTGTTCCACTAAAGAAGCTGAAATACAACAGCAAAAGGGGGGAGGGGCAAATATGAGTCAATCTTTGCATAGCAGATCTTACTGGTGTGAACAAGAGGTTGGTGGTGGAACATTTTCTAAGCTCTTCTCGCTATACGTAACAGATCTGTAGCCCAGCTCATCATTCAGTAGGTGTCGCACTATGTCATTAATCAACCTGCAAGACATAAGTATTTTGTCTTGTCAGGCAATGAATAGCTAAGGCTAGCTTCTCCGCACCAATCACTTGATGAGAAGGTCAAACTGACAGTTATGACAATATATGTTATTCTAGACATGTGCTGAGGGAGTAATACACTTGACATTTATATACGCAACTAATGACCCAGCATAGATTGTTGAATGTATTTTGTGCAGTCACAAACTAGGTCACTTTATTTAAAATGTAACAAACAACATGGGAAGGTTATATTTCACATTTCTTACCACGGATACTGCCTGCCGAAAATAGAACACATAGCAACACTCTCGGGTTCATTAACTTGCTACCATCTTTAAATTGTGAAGTTACTAATTAAATGTATGTATATATAACTCTATGTATGTATAACTCTATGTATGTATAACTCTATGTATGTATAACTCTATGTATGTATAACCTTTTACTGGCATTGGTAATCATCAACAGTTTTCATTAAATACCAAAAAGAAAGCAAAAAATAAAAAGACAAAAAGCAGGAATTATTGAGTGAGTTGAACAAACGTGTTTTGAAAGTTGATAACCTAACAGTATTGCGGAGGAGTCGGCATAGTGAATTGTACGTTGTAGTAACAGAAAGTTCATACACTGAAATATATAATGGTGGATGTAGTATGTTGACCTCACGAAATAGAAAATGATGTTTGTCATATGTGATAAAAGATAAATACAAATATTCTGGGCATAGGTGGCTTAACGTCAGCGGTAACATGTGAGCCCCTCCATATCCCCAGTCTAAACCAATATTGATAACTGAATTTTTATATAGAAATATGTTAAATTTTCCGGATAGTCATAATTAATAACGGCAGTCTACAAACAACAATAATGAAGCAATTTTAAGGAATAGATACATAATTTCAATCAAGCAATGTGTAGATAAACAAATGGTGTATCATCAAAACAGCTCTAGTGTTAGGACTACAAAAGGAAATGAACAACAAGGACGATTATTTGCTAAAGCCAAAGCTGATTCACTAAAAACTTTCTCAGCAAACCGATCAAGAGATGTATAAGCTCAGCGCTTATTTTTCAATTTGGTAAACCATACTAACAAGCATTTTATGAGTATGAGTCAAAGTAATTGAGAGTTAGAGTGATTTCTTTGTTGAAGCTGATTACAAATCTAGAGGCTGTTGATTACAAGGGAAGCAAAATAGATGTGAATGAAAAACTTTTGGCGCAAAAGATTGAAAACAGGCTTACGACACACGAGATGAAACAGCGATTGCTTGATGACTATTGTTACCTAGCTTTCTTTATTAAGGGTATCTGTAAAACCTTACTTTTGATTGGCCTTGCAATACCGTATGTCCTATTGCCTCATAAAAACTCACTTCTGATTAGTCTCATAAGACCTTACACCCGATTGTTTCACACGACGTAACTTTCAACTAGTCTCATAAGACCTTACTTCCGATTGGTCTCATAAGACCTCCCATCCGATTGGTCTCATAAGACCTCCCATCCGATTGGTCTCATAAGACCTCCCATCCAATTGTTTCACATGACCTAACGTTCAACTAGTCTCATAAGACCTCACTTCTGATTGGTTTCAAAAGACCTTACTCGTGATTGGTGTGACAAAATCTTATTTCTGAATAGTCTCATCAGGCTTTACATCTGGTTAGTATTAGAACACAAGGAAGCACTGACCTTGACAGCAGTCTAGTGCAAGAGCAGCTTTTAAAAGCAAAACATGACGTTCGGAGTTGACTCAAAAACTTGCCTAAACAGCTTATAATCTGTCACAACCTATTACATATTGTTTAGAGGAATACTAAACAATAGCGTAGAAGAGAACTCCAAGTTAAACTCCAGGCTTTATAAGCATGCAATAGTGCAGCTAGTTCACATTACATAACAACTAGGAACATTTACATGTTTAAAAAAAAAGACATAAGTAATTTATCATTGTCATGTTATAGCATCTACCATTACATAACCGCTAGGAGACCTTAGCCTTTTTTGAATAGCAAGAAGTCAATGCGAAGTAATTAATCTAGCATTGTTTTATCATTGCAGCCAAACAGATAAGCCACCCTAACTCATTGTTAGTCATTTCCAAAAGTTATCAATTGTGCACATCCAGGATTTGTTAGCCTTAAACATTAGGATTGGAGCTAGTCAAAATATGTTCTCTGATAGTCCCTATTTTGCGTGCAAGAACGCGAGATAAGCCAAATAAAGCTACTGAAATACCGCTGTGTCAAGTAGGAGGAGGAAGATATCGTCACGTTATGTTCTTTATAATAATCCGTGCCATCAAGGTGGTAGTAAAAATGCCTTGATATTCGCTCGGAGGTCACTGTAAAAGAAGGACACAATAAAACAAGACATTAAAATAATAGGCATGGATAGGAAACATTAGCAAATGCAAGCTAAACGCAGAGGTTTAATAAATCCATGATATTTATAGTTTGTCACTGCAATTCTATGCTTCAAATGTAACCTTTGTACCAGTTAAAACTCTGTAAAGAAATACTTGCAGACACATTTTTATGCGTAGAGATTAGATAGAACTGTTATTGAAAACACGTTAAATCTATGAGGTAAGTACCGGATGCATATATTACAATTTTGTTAACAGATTTCAACTTTGTTAAATCAACTTTTTAAATTAAACTGATATAACTGGCTACAAGAAGCAATGCAAAGACACTCTCGAAAGCAAACCAGATAGTCCTTTTGTAGATAAAATCTTTAAAGCCTGTCAGTTTCATTTGTCAAATGCCTCTTCAAAAAATAAACGCGTTAGAAGATTTTTTCAAAGACAACGCTTTTCATTAATTGCCTGTCATACATAGGAAAATGATACCAAAGACCAACCATTAAGGAATAGAAACAGAGATTGTTGTACTGATAGGCGACAATATCAAAGATGTAAAAGACATGAGAAGTATAGGAAAGGATTTGATAACTGAGATTATCTGGGAAAATGATATCGGAAGGATGTGATTGAACTGCTAGTAGGACTAGCTAAATAACATGACGTTCATGAGCAATTCAGAGAGCCTGCATGGGAACTGTACATTCTGATTTCATTACTACTATGACTACCACTCTATCTGTATAAGGATCAGTTGGCATAATGATACTTGAGCACTGAGTGTACCAGCAAACAAATAGATGATAAGCATCTATCTTGGATTATAGTGTAACAAACAATGTCAGCTGAGTAGTACCACTTTATGCAACGGTTGTGACAAAAGGAATGACTAAAGTATATATGAACTATTTGTGCACTTGAACGGGAAATGATTTCATAGTCAATAAAAGCACAATATCAGAACTTTTGATTGTTTTGACAGAAACAGGATCGACAAACAGAGGACGGGTGACCACAGAATAAACTATTAAATAAATAAACAAGTTTCATATACTGATGTTTGGAAAAAATACAGTCCATCATCCAAAATACGCACACAGGCGAAATAAATTGAATGTGTCAATTTACAATCATGTCAACATGCGAATATTTTTACATATACCGTTTATATAACATAAAATTTGAACAAGTAATTGTATCGACATACAAAGCAATTTGCAAAATATAGCGCCAGCAGTTTCTCTAAACATTGCAGTTTTGAAAATCAGTAATTCCATGTATGTACAGTGGTCTCCTTCATACAATTTGGTTTCACAGTGTTCAAATACTATCAAACCTTGCTTTTTTCGTCCTAAAGAAATTTCCTAGAAACTAGTGCAAATGGTAAGAGTAGGCAAAAAAGAAAGCAATGCTTTCTTTAAAATAAAAACAAATAATAAAAAACATGAGCAAACATGCTCAAATCCTCAACATTCTCGAGCAAAAACCGCCAAAACTGTCTAGCAATTATCATGAGGAAGAATGTCAAACTAAATCATAAAAGAAACCTGAAACTAGAGAAAGGGAAGGGCTGGCCACGATAATTAGCAACAAGTTTTGAAAATATCCAATATTTTTAAAATTTGGATTAACGTTATTTATATTAATATGAATATAAATAACGTTAATCTCCAGTTTGATTAGTCAGAATGAGACTAGCTCCATATCTTTACCAACACCTCTATCAGCACCATTTCCAGAACCATCAGGCTACACCTCTTTTAACACATGAAGTGACCATAAAAAAATCTTCCTATGTTTATAAATTTATTAATTTTGTTTCTTACATATAATTTAGTTTTTATATAATTGCATACAATACACTTGCCTTAATGCTGTATGTAAAGTAATATTTGTGCAACATACAATGGTTTTAAAATACGAAGCAAATATTGAAATGAATTAACTTTGTATGTCTAAGTTTAACAATACTTCAACAAGTTAATCGCGCTCTCTTATTTTTAGCATTAAATTAAATTAGACATTTATTGAGTAAACAATTCTGGAAAAAAGAAGCAACTGGACAAAAATGGTTGACACACTTTATGTAAGCGTTAGTGTGAGGGTTAGTCGATTAAAATAATGTGATTTAAATCATCCTCAAAAAATCATGTTTGATGATTTTTTTTATTTTTTCCATGTCAAAAAATGGGACTTATAAAGGGTCTACTGTGAATATGAACGGCACAACTTGGTCAAAATTGAAATAAAAACAACTTTTAATAAATTAAAGTGATGCAAAGTTGTTTTGTTATGTTGCTAATGTTTTCAGGTCGCACACTTCAACAAAATAAAATAATATTATGTTAGCGGTTATGAAAAAAAGCTGGTAATTGTTGTCTTCAAAAAAACCCGAATTAAATCAAAAAAATTTGATTGAAATAAAAAAGATCGGAGTTTTTTTTAAATCATGATTATTTTTTCCAACCCTAGCGAGTGTTTTTGGGTATGCAGTAGCCATTTGAAAAAGGGAGCGATTTTATTGTAACCAACGAGTCAATACATGGCCATGATGGTTGAAACACATCGTTGTTTTCCATGTGAATTCAGTTGACACTTAGTGCCTAGTTACACTGGCATATGAACAAGTAGGCCTAACGATGGAACACTGGAAATAAGCTACATAAAATTTCTGTCTAAATCTCAAAATAAATGGTGGCAATAAAAGCAAACTCAGTAAACTATTTCCCTAAAAAATTAAAATTTAAAAAGTGCTGGCAAAAAACAGCTGACCATGGATAGCAATTTTGGCAACCATTAATACATTTCACAGACAATTTTGAAGTTCAAAATTTCCAATTCAAAATTGGAGCAAGTTTTAAAAAGGTATGACTGTTTCCAATACAAATTTTAAGATACCCATGACTCTCACAGTAGAGTTGCAATACTACAAAATTCTGTTAAAATATTGTATTTGCTGACAATATACAAAAAGTTAAAAAAAACTTTTTGGAAATAATTGCTACCAAATAGTTATTTATTTGTGGAAAATTCATCATGTTTTAAACATCTATGCTTGATAAGTTTGCATGTGAATAGTAGTTGCACAAAATGAAATATTGTGAGTTTTCCCTAAAGTAGGTTCACTTATCTGTCAATCCTGCAGATGTCACACAAAAATTAAGAAACAAGGACAAAGACAATGAACCAAAATGTAATTTCTTACTTTAGCAACAAAAGAGGCCAAGATACAACTATAGCCTACCTCATGATGATATTACTATTAATAAAAAATAATCTACTACAAAGCAATTATGTGGTTCTGGCAACTATGCAACTACATACAGTAAATAAAGTTACCTTGATTAAAGACGGACAGAATAAGAAGGCTGAGACTCGCGGAAACGAAGTTGTAAATCATAGTAGTGTTCCGACAAAGGCAGTTCACAAAAATGTTTCCTGGTCCACAAACCCTCTGTTTTCACGTGACCATGATTACATATTTTATCCACCAATGTATTTCTTATCCTAATAAAACAAAAGATAACTTAATCATTCAAATATCTTAGAAATATATATACATATATATATATACATAAGGTGTTTTCTCAAATCGAATACAAGTTAAATAGTTTGTTAAATGCAGTGATAGTAAATAGTTTCTCTTAAACTGCGAAAGTAACACAAAAAGGAAGTAACAAATAATTTTAGAAATCCTGATCGTAATACATAAGTATATATCAGAGATAGCAATGTACTCCTCGACCAAAACTGTTACTGTACAATATTTGTTGTTCGCTGCTGTCTAAAACTACAGCATAAAGACCGGGAACACTAGTAATAACAAAAGAGCTTATGCGAGAGATCTATATACTATTTATAACTATAAAATTTTCGTAATAAATAGCAACAATTGATGTGCAAAACTGATAACCTAATACAGTAGCAATTTCCTAATACAGGTTGTTAACCATTTTGCTAACATTGGCCCTATCCTACTAATATTATAGGCGTTAGAAGGCCTACCTTATTTTCTCACAAACGCGTACTAGCACCAAATCTAACCAGTGCTCGCGATGTCATTAATATAGATAATATTTGAAACTCATAATCTGAGGCTAGCTAACGAGCCCAATTAGTTCAAGGTAACATTGACATCTATTTTGTCTCGGTTAACTACAATTCGCTAAGAATTAATGTTTATGCTTATGAGTTTTATTTTTATTCTAGCGAGGTAGTGGGTAATTCAGAGCTTTATTTATCCAGAGCTTATTTCTGTAAGATTCATCTGTTTATCAAACGATGACAAGTAAATCTACGAATAAATTGTGAACAGGCAAATATTGTATTATTTAAATTTATTAGAAAGTTGTTTGGCGTTGAATGATTCATAGATTACATCGATCAATGCCGAAGTATTAGACAATTGACTGTTCATTTTGTCATACGAGTATAGTGCTACTAGTGTGATCTGAGCTAAGCCTTTTTTACGAAGTCTACATTATTTCTTGAAACTGCACTACATTTAACTTTATGCTTTACATGCTGTATTGCTCAATGTGATAATCGGAGTTGTTCTGTTTGCAGCACTACTGATGGTGTGTTTTTAGCAGGCTGCTACTTTTTCCACAGTTCTAATTTTATATATTCATCATATTCAAAGTTGAAAAAGAAATTCACCTTATATTAGAGAGAAGACCAATTATCCACCAACGTTTTGTTGTAAAGCGTTTTATATACGGAACGTGTGAAGAGAGCGTTGGAATGAGGTAGACACAACTCGTACTTTTGGCGTATCTATGATACATTTTGAGACCGACTCTATTGTGCTCTGCTAAAACCAACAAATTGCGCTGATCCCAACGCTTCCTAAAAAAAAGCCTGCTGAAATCATTTGGAGGGAGTTGAAATCAAATCATTTGGGCTCTGCTGAAACCAACAGAGTGCACTGAACCTAACGATTCCTAAAATGCAACCTACTGGAACCAACAGGACAACAGGAGGCAGCTGAAACCAACTCACTTGTGCTCTGCTGAAACTAACAGAGTGTGCTGAACCCAATGCTGCTTTAAATGCAACCTGCTGAAACCAACAGGAGGGGACAAAACTCTGTAAGAACAATAGCTCTTCAGTTTTAATCATCGCAACTTTCTCCGAGCTTGCTGTCGATTGTTCAACTGACAATCAAAAAGCGATATGATTTCCCCAATGAATAAACAATTTTATTGAAGTAACATTTTCATGTGTCTCCATAAGGAGCAAACACAAACTGACCTGCCTAAAAATCGTAACAGTGTTTATAATGCATAAACGGTTGAACTAGAGCTTAATAGTTATTGTTCGAACCGACCAATCATGTTACATTGCTATCTGCTAACTTTGCAGAGCTTACACATAGGAAACAATAAAAAATTATTATGCTGCATGTAACTAATCATCATGGTGCAATAAACTAGGCACTAACAGAAAGCCCATGAAGAATGACAACTAATATGGTGTAAACCGCACTCTCACGTAATAGAAAGGCATATTTGGGGGACAAAGAGTAATACATACAAAATTTAGTTGCGAGAAAAAGTATAAACAATACAGAAACATTATTTAGAAGAATTTACTACCTAGTAACTAATTGGAATAGATACTTCGACCATTCCGTCATAGAACCATAAACATAAATAAATTTTATTAGCATGCGACCAGTATGAATAAAATAGTTAAAAATTGTCAATTGCGTAAAAATTTCCACAAATGGCGTATTTCACCTGTTTTATGTCAACTTCCATCCCAGAAGTCTTTTGTATATATAGTGACTTGGACGCCTTGTCTATTCATCAGTCTATCAGAAATGAATACCAATGGAGTTGCTCTCCCATGGCCCTTTTCAGGACCATCACCCATTTCGTAGAGTTTCCTCACTAGAATAGCTTACCTCAGGTAATTTACCACAGGTAATTTACCACAGGCAACTTTCAATGCTCACATCAAAAAGCACAGGCACTAAAAAGCAAATACGCATAGGTAAAGCCAGCTCTATATCCAGAGCGTGAAAGTCGCCAGTTTTTTTGTATGCAAATTCCATCTAGAACATAACTTTGTAGCATTTGTCAGCTTATACAAAAAATATATTACAAGACTATGAGTTTATGTTAAAACTGTTCAATTCATTAGCGAAAAGAAAAGAAACCAAGCCAGTCTACGTGTTCAATCACCTACAGAATATCATCATTCAGCACCCATCAGCCTGCAACCAATCATCAACCCTCAATCTCAGATACTCAAAGCAGTTTGCAGATATGACAAACATGATAAAACAATTGTTTCGAGGAAAATCTGGGCCACACAAATGACCTCTAGTACTGCAAAAACTCTAGGGTACACTTCTTTGTTGCGGATAAGTACTTGTATATAAAACTGTGCTGGTTAACTGACCAAGCAGAACAATTTCGCAGCTCGCTCAACTTATTTGTACATTAGGCATTGCAAACACAGTTGTTCTGCGCTTCTCTCTAACAACTACAGGGTGTTTATTGCTTGCTTATCAGCTGCTGGACCTACATGTACATAGACAAAGGTTGGCATTGCTACCAAATAATCTAGTGCTGGCATCAGCAAAGGCAAAACATCTTTGTCGTTTGATTGCCAGTCCAGCAAGAGATAAATGTGAAGTTATTTATCATAGTAATGTGCTATCATTGTAGCTGAACAAATAAGCCACCCATAACTCATTTTCAGTCATTTCTAATTTATTATCAAGTGGGTACAACCATGCTATGTTAGCCCTACAAATTAGGGTTGGAGCTAATCCAAATATATGTTCTCTGATAATCCCTAGTTTTTATGCAAGAACTCGAGATAAACCTAGAAAAGCTATGTAATACTATTGTGTCAAGTAGGAGGAAGATATCATCACATTATGTTATTTATAATAATCCGTGACATTGATATGATATGGTAGGATATATTGATTGTTACATTACTAGCCTCTCAAGCTCTCAGACCGATCAATTATTTACACCTTTTGTGTTAGAGGGATAACTCTGATGCTAATAGTACTACATCTTTGTGGCAAGCAATATGATCACATCACTTCAAAAGCGCCAAGTCCAGAGTTGTGTCTTTTCTAACAAATCAGCCAATATAGAGAGGAAAGTTATCTAAAGCCTTTTCACTCACCTCACCTTTGTAAAAGATTAAAAACAAAGTAATAATTATATCAAAACATGGTTCAAATTTATGGAATTCTAATCAGTCAGTATGGATATTCAAAGTTTATTTAAAACCAGGTCTCGCTGCAGATGTTTCGCAATGTAAAAAAACTGCGAGGACAATCAAAGTTGTCATTTCGAAAATTAAGTGAAGGCAAAGTTGGTCAATGGAAAAGAAAATGCATGGAAAAATATACATTGAACATTTTTCTAATGTATGCTCCAAACTGTTTTGTGATTTTGTGTGCTCCAACTCAAAAAAAAGCAATCCTCTTTGGCAAACAAACAGCTGATAAACTTTATCATGTTTTTCAAAATGAAAGCACTTAGAAATGTTTTAAGTAAATACCTGCAACATGCATCTGACAATTATTAAGCATTCATTGAGACTAGTTTGTGAGAAAAATTTTCATCATGCAACTTGGATCACATCAAGTTTTCTATTCTTTTAGAGCGCTAGTTTATATCTTTTTTTGGATATGCTGAACATTTTGTAGATATGTAGAACATTTTGCCGAACCTCTGTGAGTACCTCACCGAACTCCTCGAGTTTAATCTAACATTGAACATTTAACATCGAACAGTTAACATCTAACTATAACCTCTTGAATGCCATTGTGCACTATTTTTCCACCCGTCCCCTGTAGTGGCGTTTTATTAGAAGTGACGTTCAAATAGAGAGTGGTATTGTATTTTTCGATTAGATCGTCAGAATTTTGGAAAATAAATTTAACCTTGCTACGGGCGAAGCAAATGTCACCTATGTTTTTCACTCTCTTTTGGGCGGAACGCCATTAACCTTTTTAGATGTTAGAAATCTGCTACAACTTACTTCCAACTTGTAGATCTCTAAATGAATATGCATTGAGAAGCTTAGAAACATCTCTACCAGTTGATTTATATTGCTTGCAATTAACTTACGATGATCTTATAGCTTGCATAGCAATTTGTTGGAGCTTTCAATTCTTTATTTCATTATTTAAACTTGAAAAGCAGATTTTTATTTTTTTATAACTTTAGTGAATTTAATAATGTTGCATAAAAGCTCATTGCAATAAGTGGTATGTTTGCCACAGTTTATAGTCAAAACTGGCTTTTTATGTGCTATAGAAAATGAGTTATGAGCGTCGATCCATTGAAAGTCGAGTTTTAAATATTGCTATAAATACTGCAAATATTTATTCAAGAACAAGTGACATAAACAAACCATATCAATAATACATGCAGAAACAAAAGTTAAATTTTTTATAGCAAAAATATTTACATCATTTTCTCAGTCAGTTGCATTCTGATTGTTGCTTTCGTTTTGATCCATTTCATTTTCTGGCTGTTGAATACCTTCCGCAGCGTTTTCTGACTTCAATGTTTCTTTTGCTCTGATGAACTTGTTGATATTCATGTCCAAATCATTTTTTTAGCGGAGCAAAACTTTTACGCGTCGCCATTCAGAATACTTTTTGCAGAAATAATGAGAAAATTTTATTCATATGTACAGCTTGTTCGCGAAGCACAACTTTTAGCCTCAAAATAGCAGTACAGATTCCATCGAAATTGCTAAACCTTTTTCATATATGTCGAAGTATGAAGACAAGGTGAAACAAGGAACTACTATTAGCCTGATTCAATTATTAATTATTTTTATGGTGTTGCTTTCATAGTTTTTAAAAAAAAATCGTAAGCTTTTGAATTAAAAAACGAACTTCGATATAAACACCGACTATGAAATAATTAATTGTTAATGATGTAACCGAGTCATTAGCACTATTTTGTGGACACTTCTACTAATCACGCAATATTTTTTACTGATCTCTTATGGGTTCATAAAGATCATCGAAAAATATTAAAGTGTCAGTCAAATAGAAGTAGCATTCAATTAAACGGTGGCACTCTATTTCTCAACCCTTATCCTATGGTGGCATTCAAATAAAGATGGCGTTTAAATTGAGGTTTAGGGTTAATTAGGTTCAGGTAAATAGAGCTACCGCTTTAAAATTAGAAAACATTTGTTTTCAACATTCTTTGCATTGGTTCAGATGTTCTGCAACAGTCATTATACACAGCAAAATGTTTGCCATCTACATTTTATTGAATTTTTGTGGCATTTGCCGAGTTGTTTATTATACAAGATTTATTTGTACATCTTGAAGAGGTTGTGTTACTGTGCGCAATAGCTGGCTATATTGACAGGAGGACTATGCAATGTTTCAGTGCTGTTTTATTAGATCAGATGATCTACCAGTGTCTGTATTGGTTGTACTTTGAATGATCATTTTTGCTACAATTACATCAGCAATTTGCTGACTTATTTTGAGCCAATTTAAGTTCTTGCAATTCATGGTCATTGCCCTAAAATGAATCACCACACAAATTTAATGCTGCTCAGTCAGTGCAATTAAAACAGATCTTACGTGTTATCCGTCGTTTGCTTGAATTAGAAATGTTCTCCTTTTTATATAACTAAACAGGAGTTATTTTCTCCCTCATTTGCATGACTACTGGGAAGGTCTTTTCTTACATAAAGGAAAATAACTTCTCCTTCTGGCCTGAATAAATGATTTTACATGCACCTTCACTAGTAATCATAAAGCTATTACAATTTTTTGTAAATTAACATAGTCTAAAAATTCAATTTGCATTTTCGCAAGTTTGAAAATTGTAAGTGGAATTTCAAATTTGCTAATTCCACTTGCAATTTTCTTTAGTTGGAATTTTGCAAAAAAAAACCTTGCAAAATTTGGTTTTTAATATTTTTCTTATTTCCAGTATTTTATGTATAGCATCATATAGCAAAGTTCAGTATTATGCAATTTGTCTGACATCCTCCACCATTGTACTTTTGTTAGATCATATTGGGGTTATATATCATCATTATATACATGTACCCTAGGTCACTTATGTATTCGCCTCATCTAACTTTTGCGTTTTCACGGAGTCATCCTCTCACGAAAATTTCATGAACGAAACTAAACTATCATAACGAACGAGCGAAAACGTGGAATTAAATAGCTTTGTTCATTGATAGTCCAAGAAAAAAAAAAGGCAGCAAGCGATCAAATTGCATTATCGATCTCGACCACACAATTCTACCTGCGGTTTACAATTACAAACTAGTCCCAAATTGAAAAAAAATTTCCTACCGGTGAACCGAACCTAAGGAATCTAATTATGTTTGTTCCACTGCATTTATTTTCTCGTCACTATATTTTTGCACTCATCAGAGCTGCGGAATTAAGTTGCATCGAAATTTTACTCTGTATGCTACTCACGAAACTAAATACTCGCGAAATATAAGTGTCCTAGAGTATGCTAATATATGCAGGTTGGCTACTCAATTTAACTCCAATATCGGTTGCACAACACAGATGCTTTTCATTATCTGCTTAGTTGAAATGATGTCTGTGTTTACTTACAAGTTATTTGTCTATATGTTGTCTCATGTCTTTATGAACTTAAGCAGCATTCTAGAACTGAGGTTTTAGAATTAACTGATCAGTTGAACAACATTGTGCTATTGATGGACTAGCACCGCTTACATAAAGAGATAGAGATGCACGTCTCCTAGAGATGTTCGCCTCATTAAGTTTTTTGTTGATCTTTTTTTAATAAGTATAGAGCTCACTCTACTATAGTAAACACATCTATTATTTTTTAGATTTTAGAACACTATTATGCTAGCGGGTGAATGGCTGAAGTAGATAACCTACCAGTTCACAGATTTGCTGCTGTAGCTAAAGGCCTGCGCATTGATTTTCAGATTATTCAACTCGCTGAAAGTTTCTTCTTGTGGGTATGTACAAGTTGTTCTGTCCAAGGTTTCTTGTGGGTATGTACAAGTTGTTCTGTCCAAGGTTTCTTGTGGGTATGTACAAGTTGTTCTGTCCAAGGTTTCTTGTGGGTATGTACAAGTTGTTCTGTCCAAGGTTTCTTGTGGGTATGTACAAGTTGTTCTGTCCAAGGTTTCTTGTGGGTATGTACAAGTTGTTCTGTCCAAGGTTTCTTGTGGGTATGTACAAGTTGTTCTGTCCAAGGTTTCTTGTGGGTATGTACAAGTTGTTCTGTCCAAGGTTTCTTGTGGGTATGTACAAGTTGTTCTGTCCAAGGTTTCTTGTGGGTATGTACAAGTTGTTCTGTCCAAGGTTTCTTGTGGGTATGTACAAGTTGTTCTGTCCAAGGTTTCTTGTGGGTATGTACAAGTTGTTCTGTCCAAGGTTTCTTGTGGGTATGTACAAGTTGTTCTGTCCAAGGTTTCTTGTGGGTATGTACAAGTTGTTCTGTCCAAGGTTTCTTGTGGGTATGTACAAGTTGTTCTGTCCAAGGTTTCTTGTGGGTATGTACAAGTTGTTCTGTCCAAGGTTTCTTGTGGGTATGTACAAGTTGTTCTGTCCAAGGTTTCTTGTGGGTATGTACAAGTTGTTCTGTCCAAGGTTTCTTGTGGGTATGTACAAGTTGTTCTGTCCAAGGTTTCTTGTGGGTATGTACAAGTTGTTCTGTCCAAGGTTGGTTAAAGTTGATGTTGGACTTGACTACTATATTCAATTTTTTCAAATCTAGCTACTGCAATCAAGAAAACCTTTATATTATGGAAGATGGTGTGAGTGGGGAGTTTGGAGGTTTTTATCTTGTTAATCATACTAATCGTAGGGGTAAAGGGGGTAAAAGGTTTTTTTTTATCCACACATAATATCTATATGGTTGACACGGTTAAAATGCTTGTGCTCACTTGCTTAATTATGTATAAATGTTGCCATTGTTAAAAAATTCCATAAACAACTGGATAAAACTCTTTGATCTCTCCTGAGTGTGTGTTATCTCAGGGCAGTAAGCAAAACACGTGCCTGTTATCCAGGAAGACCTGAGATTATTAAAAACAATTTTCTGTTTCAGCGGATGGTCAGGATTATTACTAATATGTTTAAATGATTTGCACAAACACCAAAAATATAGTTATTCAACAGTGAGTAGTGAAAAGCGGTAGTGAAAAAGAGGTAGTGAAAGCGAAGCTAGTCTGTCCCAATGGCACATGTCAGGGTAAAGGATTCTTCATGCACTATGTTAAATCTGTTCTAGTCTTTCTTTACGTGTAGATGATAAAATTGTGTGCCAAGCAGGTGCACCATACAGCTGTAGAGACCTGATATTAGATGTATAAAATGTTTTCAAACCGTCAGCCTTGAGATCTAAAACCTTCAGCTGTCTCATTAAACAAGAGTCAGCTATTACATTTAGAGATCGACTGATCTACATGGCTGTTGAAACTTAAATTATTATCAACAGCTCCTAAAAACTTGGTTTTTGTGTTAGGGGAGATCAATAATTCATTATTTACTGATAAATCATTATATCGAGTGGACCGAGGTAAAGAGGTATTCATAATTACAGTCTTATCAGCATTTAAAAGCATGGAATTATCTGAGGACCACTGGCTAGCACTGAGTATGGCACTGCTTATAGAATTGCTGTCATCAACACCTAAACATGGTTTGTAAAGTGTAGTATTATTCGCATATTTTCAAGAACAAAAACCATCAACAACAAAAATCATCAACATAAATTAACCATAAAACAGATCCTAGCTTTTCACCTTAGGGACTGTCAACTTGCACAAAATCATAATCAGAAAATTTATCATAATACTTAATGCGCTGTTGACAATTGGTCAGAAAGCTCCCTACTAGTTTCACAATATTCTCATTAAAATTTTATCTCATTTTATTGAAGACAATCGAGGGCTGCAGCCTATTGAAAACTCTAGGCATGCACTTTGTACAAAGTTTGTTTTTTGATTGTCAAAAAATTTGGTAAGGTCATCTACAAGCTGAAGCAAAGCGTCTGTGGTGTTCGTACCGTTTCATGCATTTGTATTGCGACAGTCAAAATGTCCCCCATATAATAATTTTTGCTATGTTTTCTGATCACCAATGGTGGTTCCTTCTCCTAATCATATAGAGAGGTAGCAGCTAATCCTTTTCTTGTAAGGTTATTTGCAAGCAAGTTTTAACTATTAAATTCTTTAGTGCATATCCTAAACTATAGTTGTTTAGTAAAGGTACCTTTTTGCCTAGTCAAAGTTTGAAGTTAGTGCATATCCTAAACTATAGTTGTTTAGTACAGTTACCTTTTTGCCTAGTCAAGGTTTGAAGTTAGTGCATATCCTAAACTATAGTTGTTTAGCGCAGGTACCTTTTTGCCTAGTCAAGGTTTAAAGTATGCACTTTTGTACCAAGTCAGCGCCACGCATTTGGAAAGAAACTTGCACAAGTGCAGTAATTTTGCCTTCAAGCTTTTTACATGTTTTTTTCAGATTGGTTCAGGTCCTCCGAAACTGTCTGATATTTCATTGGCTCTGCAGACCTCTTATGGAAAGACCCCATTAGCGACAACTGTACTAGGTAAATCCACAACTGATCAACACAGTTCAACACTCTCACAGAAGCTTGCAAAGAAAACTGGGAAGCAGGTTATAGTTAGTTATAACGTCGCGTCTGAAGATCCAGAACTGCATCAAGAGGTCGTGGCGGTTGTTTTTGAGAAGTTGAAAGAGCACCCAGAGCAATTTTGAAAATTTCTATAATGTCAAAACAGACAAAAAACCATGCCAAACCAAGTGAGGGTAATAGATACGCGAATCCACACGGGCGCACACCGTGGGCTCGGGCTGGTGCCACAACAGCTTTCAAAGCCATAAACCCTGAATTGTTTATAAAGCCAAATAAGATTACAACTGTGATTGGCCTTATCACTCTGACTGGCTGTGTGGCTTTTATGGGGTATTTGCATGCCCAGGACGAAAATAGAAAAGACCTTGCGCAGGGTACAGCCTATAAGGCTGTGGATGAAGATGGGAAATATAGCAAGGTCGTGTCCAGAACATCTAGATGGGATTGAAATGTTGAAGGTTTTTTGACATTTTGTGCTATTTACCATTTATGCAATGCATTACAGATGAAGGAAAATTGTCACATATCAATGAGTGATTATGTCCTTTGAATGACGTTCTAAGATTATATACACTAAGAATAATTTAGAATTTTCAGTTTTGTTGAAGCTTCCAGTTGCTATAAACATTGAAAAAGGTACTTGCTTTGAAAGCCTGTTTTGTTTCACAGAGTTCAAGTCAGAGACAGTGGTTTATTCAAAATAGTTTTACTAGATTCAAAACCTTTTGTATACAACAAATGAGAAGGTTTAGTCTCTCATAACTGCATCAGTTCTTATTTGCATTTACAGTGAGAACGTGGACAAAATGGTGGATTGTGGTTGCAGTTGAGGTTGCAATACGTATTAAACATTGACTTATAACGACCTCTTCCGCTACAGTGTTTCCTTCCCTTGTGCTTCGGTGGATGTTTGTTAACTTTCTTTGTCGGGCTAATAGGTGGTCGAGTGGTTTTAGGAACTATGACCAGTGGTGGGGCAGACGAGGGGGCAGCTGGAGCGGACTGTGATGTCTTGGAAGGTTCTGCTGTGGGTTTGGGTGTTTTCATTATTGGTACTGTCTCTAAAATTTTGGTGACAGTATTTTCATTCATGGTTGTTTGATCTGCTTCCTCTGTCACAACCACATAAGCCTGCAGAGGCACCAAAGAATGAAAATAGAAAAATTTATGGACTGAGTACAAGGATTGGTTTTACAGCTGAAACATTGTAAGCTAAGTATGCAAATATAGATGTTAGCTTTCTTTGCGAGCTCAAAACTAGATGAGCTTTAGCTAGCGCATGAGAGTATTTCTAATTCAGACTTGAAACAGGTTTAGATTTCTAGGTGAGTCAAGATCCCCCGACTCCCAATTTCCACAGTTAATAAAGATTGTGTTTATTGTCATATGGAGTTCATTTTCATCATCGCGTAAAGTTTTTTTTAAATAATTCAATAGAGTAAAGGAAAACTATAAAGGCATATTTTGTGTTATTTTAAATTTGAAAATATATTTTGAATAAGGTATTAAAAAATTGAATATAAGTAATGCTCATTCCAAAATGCAAATAAGTTTGTTTACCTTGATAGTTACTGCTAAGAAACAGCAGAGAGCTGCTGAATAAAGCACACCCTTCATTCTGTTTGGACTATGTGAATGAAATGAGGGTTAAACTGCACTGTATGCTCACTGCACTTAGGCTGGTAGTGAGCATATGGTGAGCTGATAACAATGCTTTAGTCATGTGACATCAAGATTATAGCATGATTAAGTTCGTGACGTATCTTGTCAAATCAATTTCGCAAATAGATTTTTGCTCTACTTTATATCTCACAACGAAAATTTCACGGCGATTCTTTTTTGCATGTGTTAACGATTTTGGATCAGGTTTATACCAGATTTCAGGACTGATAACTTGTATAGACTTCTTCAAATCATATAATGGCTATCATTACGGGTGCTTATCATCCAGGCCTGTACCCCTCCCACAGGTTATGGCTTAGATTTCACACTTTCCGATTCAAGATTAGTTTAGCAAAAGTTTAGTTTTTTCATCTGGTCTTTTAGTAACAAATAGATGTAACTA
The DNA here is from genome assembly GCF_963576615.1 of Watersipora subatra. Lineage (NCBI taxonomy): Eukaryota > Metazoa > Bryozoa > Gymnolaemata > Cheilostomatida > Watersiporidae > Watersipora > Watersipora subatra. The sequence continues at coordinate 48,853,580 of NC_088710.1, read as the reverse complement.
ATAGATGTAACTTCTCACAGTTTTTGTATTGTTAAGGCGCTTTTTAATAATGATGCTGTACATGCATGCAAATATCTGCACGTTGGTTGACTGCACAAAGCAATTCACTTTTTGTTGCGATTTTACTTACCGACTTTTTGCAATACCTGTCTCCAGCAATTTTTACTACCAGTCTCTGTGTCGAATTAATTTCTCTTTCTCGAAAAGTCTAAAACCTGCTAGTGGTACTAACTAGTTTTGTGCAATGATCTATGAGTCACGATAAGATGTATTACAAGATGTATTACCTACTTCGCTATTGGTAAAGTGACACCTGTCACATACTGCATTATATGGCCTTCCACAGTTTTAGGATTGTGTTTGGGGTTTTGGAAGTTGCAGGTCTGGATGGTAGGTGCCAGGCATGATGGTGAATTCATTTTAAATATATTGGTTGAGATGTCACCAAAATACATACAACGAAACTTGCAACAAAAAGCATTTAGTTGTCATCAAGATGGTTTCAGTCTCAAATGGGTTCATATGATTTTGAACAGATTCTTCATCTCAAAATAATTAATTTGCAGATCAATGTGGTGATGTAGCATCAGAGAAGTATGTTTGACCAATTAAAAGGCATGATTGTGCATTTTTATTGACAATTGTTCTTCTGTTTGTTGGCTTGTGTGAACCAAATGTACATTTAATTTCTGTATTCAACTGCACCATATTAACCCTTACGCCAATCATCATTTGTACACATGTTTGCTCAAACTTGTCTACTACGAATAACTTAGTGGTGATAAGTCTAACACATGTTCCTAATCTTACGTGATTCATAAGCAGAAGCAAGATGGTTCCTTTAACAGCCAAAACATGACATTTCATAAATTTAAAATGTTTTTTTAATTATCTCTAGCAGCTTAGAGAGTTATCTGCTCTTACATCATCTATTAAGAACTTGAAAGCACATAAGTTAATTCTAATTCCTAACATACATTAATCACCTAGCACAGATATCCCTTTAGTATACTTGATGGAGATTTAAGGAATTACTATCAATGCGATTGACTTGACGCCTCACCAGCTGGCCATATTTTCAGCTTAAATTTCTTAAGAAACCTGATAATTTTCAATTTGTTTTTCAAACGGCTTTACACTAAGTTTAATAAATCCTCCACTGTCAGATTCATCACTAGCTCCGTAAAAGTATTCCTTAAGGCTACGATAGCTATGACTATATAAAGCAAATCCAAACCCCTGACAAAACCTCAAGACTAGCAGTTAAAACCAAAAATCGTAAAGTTTTTAGTTATATCTTCACATCTGAAAATTTAGCTTTTCGTTATAAAGTGGCAGCCATCAGCTTTGAGAAATTGAGAGCATTTTGATACAAATTTCTATAATAATGTGGTACTGCCACAAGCAAGCATTAGGTCAAATTAACTCAAGAAAGTCTAATAGTCTTGGTACCTCATAGCAGAATTCCTAGGACACAGGCTAGTGCTAAGGTAACCTTTTGGACTATAACATATAACAATTACCAGTCTTATCAATTTGACCGGTTACATGTATCATCTTAATCTTTACCTGCGGGGCATCTGCGTAGGCGACAGTCTAAAGGTTAAAGGAGCTATATATACATCAAGAGATGAGAGCAAGGTCTAGATAAAATGATGGAAATATAACAACACTTGCCATTCTAACTTTTAAATTACATATCATGAGAAAAGTGTTGTTTTATGTAATTGAAATAAATTAAGAGAGAAAATAAAAACAACTGTAAAGGTTTTCAAGCTTTATCAAACAACTTTTAAATTTCATATCATGAAAATGTTTCGTGCAGGTCAAATAAAAAAATAGCGCGACTATAAAAAGGTTTAGATGTAAATGTGAAATAATTTGCAAGTAATAGCTAAATTAAGTCGGTTTTGCTACGATTACAATAGAAGACGATTCTGTAATGATACAATTAATACAAACTGAGAAAACAAAATAAAAACCCTGAATATGTAGAATTAATAATACCAATTTTTGCATAGAAGCATGTGTGTGGGCTTTCAAGGTTACTGTTCCACCAGAAGCTATCCATCACAACTTTGAATACGACGATACTAGAACCTCTTGAGACCGGTACAAATGTAAAAATTTGATATCGAACTGTCTTTGTTTGGTCAAACAGAGAGATAATGTCCAGGCTCTTCCTAGACAATATAGTTAATATAGAGACAATATAACTGTCCGCGTGAGAAGAATTGGCCTTGACCCCAGATATAGTTTTTGAACCTTGTGAAAAATATTTCTTAACAGGGGTGTTGTAACGCCGCATTGGTAAAATAATCAGCGTGCGCTATAGCTGGAGTGACACGCACACTTATATTGAGCAATATGTATGTATTTATAAATATACATATTTATAAATCTCTCTGTTTGTTGGTTTGTTTGTCACAATTATGTTCAGTTATAACGATAAAGTTATAGGAACGTAAAAACTACTTCACACGAGAATTGAATTTAAAAACAACAATTCCGCAGACTGGCGTGCTATCTACTAGTCACACGACCTATTTGCAATATTATGGAATAATTCTAGCACGCTTTAAGATCATGATTGCATAATAGGCTTATATCAAAACATGTAATATGTAAGATTATAACGATTAATTTTCATTTCTAAAATTATTGCTATAACTGGACACATGAACGACAGACCAATAAACAGACAAATGACGAACACTGAGATTTATATATACCGTAAAACCTTTTATTGAAAGTCACCTTTATTTGAACGCTACCTCAGTGTGTTTTAACTGGCTTATTTTACAGTACTCAGTGTATTTTAACTGGTTTATCTTACAGTATGGGGTGTATTTTAACTGGTTTATCATACAGTATTCAGTGTATTTTAACTGGTTTATCATACAGTACTAAATTCATTTTAGTCAGTTGGAAGGATTTTAAGACTTACAGTCATTGTAGAGACTGGAAGGCCACAAAAATCTAAAATGGGAACTAAATCTCAATTTGTTTCTGTTACCATAGAGTGCAAATAGCGATCATGTCTGTAATGAATTTGGAGCCGCTGCCGATCCTAATCTTTTGTGAGTGGCTGATAAGATTAAATAGCAAGGTATTTCATGACGTCAAACAATTATCTTTGGTGTACCTGCTCAAGGTATTTCATGACGTCAAACAATTATATTTGGTGTACCTGCTCAAGGTATTTCATGACGTCAAACAATTATCTTTGGTGTACCTGCTTAAGGTTGGACAGAATAAATGGCGAGAAACACATGAAAATTCATTTTACATTGAAGAGAACTAAGATTACACGCACAAATTGTTTCATCCAAAACCTTTGGTTTTCTTAGATCTGACCAGCTACATTGCTCAAATGATTTTGTTAGTTTCCCACGCCTTGGCCATTCCACTTTTTAGAAATTCACGTTAGTTTTTATACTGCCTTACCAAATAAGCGGATCTGTAGGTGTACGTCAAGGCATCTGGCATCCTTATCACTTATCATTGAGCCTTGTTTGTCAATCAATTAACAAACTAAGTTTTGTTTGAGGTATTTGTAAATGAGCATGTAGACTACGTCAGTCAGCGATGGCAAAATTTACTTATAAAATAGATAAGACTAAGTGCAATGTAATTTTTAAACTTTTTCCCATAAAAGTCAAACCTCCACGTAGAATGTTCTTACAGCTATATAATAAATCGTTTGTCCTTGTGTCTCTGTCAATCAGTCGCCATAAATGCTGAGCGTTCTCAATTCTTTTTGGCTGATTTCATTCCAACTTCACGTGCATCTGCTATGTGCCTTCCACCGAGTCGCCAAAACTATTTGGTTACAAAGTTCTGTCTGGTGCCTGAAACCAGCTTCTTAAACACCCACCTGAAGGGTACCTAAATGAAAATGAAAAGCTTACTGCTAGTTATCTAAAAGTGTGGACCCAAACTGTGATCTATTCAAGGCATCAAATGGAACTTTCATCCAAATAGTTTAGGAAAAATACATGAAGACACTATAATTCCTTTTTGTCCCTACTCTGATATGTTTTCAGAGACCCGCGGATACGTCTCGTATCAGCTTATCTCGCCACAGTAAGACACAGTGACTACGCTCTAAAGACACACACACTGGGTTCCTGGTACAGGACCAAACAAGGCAACTCTTCGACTTTTAGAGAGTTTGTTATTTGTATAATCACAGAAACACAGAAGAAGGGAATAGCTAAGCTGGATGATTATTGGAAACCTCAATACCTCTTTTGTAGCCTCTGTTACATCAACTATAAACACATGGGGCACATGGAGACAATAAGTAAGTACAGAAACATGCTTACGCTGTTCAAATGTATGTCTGTATTTCCTGATTTTTCCCTTGGTAAAGCTCCTGCACATTTGACTGATGTGACTTATCATTGGTAATCTTAATGCTGGTATGTGAATTAGCAGCCATTGCTCATTGTGCAGTTGGGTTTTATAAGGTACGCTCATGTAGCCAATCAAATGCTATAGTTAATAAAAGTTTGTGCGCTCATTTAATAACCGTATAAACTGATTGGGCATTATTAGGTGACTGCTGGTGCGCTGTAAAATTTTAACAAATATTTGTGTCGACATCCAAAGTAATTTGAAGCTTTTTAATATGTTGGAGTTTTGTAAAAGAAAGTGAAAAAGATGAAAAATTAAAAATAATGGATGCAAAAATATAGAAATAAATGATTGTAAGATGAATTAGTTTAAACCTCACTTAGTTTAACTTAGAAGAATTGATACAACATTTCTCTATCATGATTTTTACCTCCTCCAACTACCAATCGCAAAGCTTGCAATTTCACTCGGGTCTCTAAAGTATTATTACAGTTACAATTAAATCTTCCTTCTATTGATTATTAATTTTTCTATGTAATGTTACTTTTAAATTTGACATTTTTGCATAATTTTATATAATGTACTTGTTTTAATGCTGTGAGTACTCATCAGTAGTATTTATTAAGGAGACATCACAACTTTCTTCGTCTGTGGAACAAAGTACTGTATTCATATGGTATTCTCTGCATCGACTCGTCGTTGTTTCAACATAAAATGTATTTTATGTAAATGTTTAGATTTATACAATTTATTAAATCTATACTATGTATATTTAAAACTTGGCATAATTTAACAATGTTGGTTTGCATGCCTAAATAATATCGACTGTCATGTATATTTATAGCAGTTTAGTATATGATTTTGCTGGAGCATATCTGCGGGTCAATAACGAGTAGATGTTGGTACTGGTTTGCTTGTTTTAACTTACTCAGGCTTGAATTTATCACTTAGGTTTGGGCAACTGCTGACTGATCAGTGGTTTGTTAAGGACTAGCAGAATGCCCGACGTTGCACGGGTGTTCTGCTATCTATCCACTTACCTTCTATTGTTTATTCATAATCAACCATCAGCTGATATATAGAACCATATAATATTCAATTGTCATTTAATCTTGTATTCGTTATATTAGTTTGCTCTAGTGTATTATGTTTCACAAATTATTCTTCATGCTGTTTTGCATTCAATCTGACAAGTAAATTATTGTATGTTTTCTCTGCTTGTGTTGGATCTTAATTTCAAAATAGAGTTGTCCAAACTTTGTCAAATAAAATGAATACATGAACATTTCTAGTGTACAAATGAGTTTTCCTTTTATTCAGAACAAAATTTGTACCAGCAAAGTTATAGCATTTGGTTTATTAGAAATTCGTCATCAATCATGTACTGTAAAATTTAAAATTTTCATTAACCATGTGCTGTTAAATTGGTTGAAAATTATCGCTGCCAAGTGTCTAGCCATTACTCACACTTGCAGTAGCTGGCAGGACAATATGATGGAACATGATTACAGTTGGTGTCACAATAAGAATCCATTGTTGCACCAAATGGGCTCAGTCCTCTGCAGGTCTTTTTCGACGTCTGTACCGCCCCGCATATGCAGTGGCTCGCAGGACAATATGGTGGAACATGATTACAGTTGATGTCACAATAAGAATCCATCATTGAACCATAAGCACTTGAACCTCTGCATGTCTTCCTTGCACCAGAATCAGGTTTCAAGTCAGAGATCGTGGCTGGAGGAACAACATCTGCTTCCTTGGTTGTTGGCACTGGAGGTTTGGTAACTGGAGCAGGTGGATCGGTTTTTTGTACAGGTGGATCGGTTTCTAGTACAGGTGGGTCAGTTTGCACTACAGGTGGATCGGTTTCTAGTACAGGTGGGTCAGTTTGCACTACAGGTGGGTCGGTTTGTAGTACAGGTGGGTCAGTTTGCACTACAGGTGGGTCGGTTTGTAGTACAGGTGCATCAGTTTCAATTACAGGTGCATCTGTTTCAGGCACTTTAGCCTCAGTGGTTGGGGCAGGTTTTGAAGTTTCTGGCGCAACAATTTTAGTGACGGTTGGTTCCCCTTTGGTTGTCTGATCAGCTTCCTCAGTCACAACTACATAAGCCTGTAAAACCAATCATAGCGTCAAAAACAAGATGAAGGCGTGCCTAGCTGTTGCAGATACTAGGGCACTGAAGATTATAGCTTCATTACCTTATGAAATATTTATTATAACTTTTGAAATAGATGGTACTTTTTGGCCGAATATATGGCATTGACGAATACACAACCTAATAAGACAAAAACAAAAATGTAATACAGATAATTTAGCGGTTCAAATTAGTTAAATTCCAACATGCTTGTTATTTTAAATCGGTTGATGATCAATTATAATTCTATTCACCACTATTGCAGCCGCAAGAAAACAGCAAAGAGCTGCCAAGTAAAGCACACCCTTCATTCTGGCTGATTACTTAGTGAATAAGCTTTGTAGAGGCTGGTATTTAACATATGGTGGGCTGATAGCCATATTTTCAAGGTTGAAGCATGATAAGGTTGGTGACACACCCAGGCACAATCTGGCTGTATTAGGCTTCAATTTTACCTGTCTCCTAGCAACATGATACTGCTATAGCTTATGTTCTATTGGAGGTAGTTTAGCTTACATTCTCTTTTGTTAACAGTGAGACTTCTTCAACAGACTTCGGTTTATGGGGTTATGAAAAGTTTGCCAAATGAGTGTTTGTCTACTACAAGTGTTTGGAGAAAATCCACTTTTTTGTTCTCCTTTAAACGATTATTAGTTTGGCTTGGATTTGAGGTTTGTATATGTGCTGAATTCTGTTCGCTTAAAAACTACATGTTTGTAATTTGAAACATCAACAAGATCAAAATATCAATGCAGATTTTGCACAATATTTGACTACTTGTTATTCAACTATTATATTTTATATTATTACATTAATAGCCCAGAATATTTGCATTTATCCTTCCACAGACATGACAAACATCATTTTCTATCTGAACTACAGTTTGTTTTTAGAAATGAGTGGGCATGCCAGGTGGCTGAGTTGAAGGTCATTGTAATCTTTGACTAGCAATATTAAAAAGACAAATTCAAATCAGTACAGTATACTACATCCATCGTATGTTTTAGTTTTGGAACTTTCTATCAATACAACCTTAAATTCACCATTTTGACTCCTTTACAATGTGATTAGTTTACCAAGTTTCAAAACACTTTTCTTCAATTCACTCAATATTTCTTGATTTCTGTCTGTTTTTCTTTTGTACTTTTGTGGCAAGTAATAAAAAACATCATTTTATTGATGATGACCAATACCAATAAAAGGTTATACATACATAGAGTTATACATACATAGAGTTATACATACATACACATTATTAGTTTAAATTTAGAGGTAAAATAATAATCAAATCAATCATGTGTTTATGATTTGTTTTCCATTTGTAGCATCACTGTCTTTGGTATAAACTATTCAAAAGTGTTGCTGGATTGTTAATAATTTTCACCCATGGTGCCTCTAGTATTGAATCACAGCTGCTGATGTTGTGTATTATTTGTGTAAAAAGTGAATATTTATATACATCTCAACACACTCCCCTATATTTATTAATCTGCCAAGATTTTTGCGACAGCTACAATCAAACAACTGTGGAGTTATTGCATTCTGTTTATTGGAAATTTTTTATGACATGGTCGGCTCGCAAGTTATCGTGGTCAAGTTTGTTGCCATTACTCACACTTGCAGAAGCTCGCAGGACAATATAGTGGGACATGATTACAGTTGATGTCACAATAAGAATCCATCATTGAACCATAAGCACTTGAACCTCTCATGTCTTCCTTGCACCAGAATCTGGTTTCAAGCCAGTTGCCGTGACTGGAGGAACAACATCTGCTTGCTTTGTTGTTGGCACTGGAGGTTTGGTAACTGGTGCAGGTGGATCGGTTTTTTGTACAGGTGGATCGGTTTCTAGTACAGGTGGGTCGGGTTGCACTACAGGCGGATCGGGTTGCACTACAGGCGGGTCAGTTTGCAGTACAGGTGCATCGGTTTCTCTTACAGGTGTATCGGTTTCTACCGCTACTGGTGCAGTGACTGGTGCCCCTATAGTAAATGTTGTTTGATCTGTTTCCAACAGAAAAGCCTATAAAATCGATACACACTCGTAGAAGACATACCAACATCACAGCTCAGTTGTCTCAGTCATATGCGCTAGATTGTTTGTTTAATACAATCTGAGCTTTCTGTTCCAACTACGAAAGAACCAGTGATATTCAGATACGTATCATTATTCGGTAAGTGAGTCCTTAATGTCTGGTATTCTAAGTTGAGATATAATAATGCCTGTTTTATCAACACGGTGTTTAATAAATAGTTGGCTGTCTCATATCTAAAAGTGCAAAACAATTCTACCTGTTTATTTGTAGAATTATTATGTAGAGTTCTGTCAAATATTCGAATGACATGTAATAAAGTTATTACATATCAATTAAATTCTGTTCTATAATACAAGGTCTAGTTAGTTCCTTACGATCAATGTTCAGGCGTGAAAACAATTTATAAAATGTTGGATGCTTTGCTAGACTATCAATATTCTAACACAAGTTAAGCAGAGCTTTCAGCATTTACTGAATAGTTCTCTTTTAAGTAAATAATATTGTCACATATCTGCTTGGGTTAGATGATTCAGCTAAAAATTATTTAAATAAAGCTTGGAATTCCCATGTTTTATTCATATAATTCTAGTCTGTAATATCTGGGTTAAGCCTATTCATGAAAACAATGTGAGAGTATTATACCAAGATAAACTACAAATATTTTACTAAAATACGTTTTTTAGCATGTGCGATTACTCGGTGTCAGCTTATTCCAATGTCCAACATTGATTAATTTACCTTGATCGCTGCCACGAGAAAACAGCAGAGAACTACCGAGTTAAGCACACCCTTCATACTGCTAGGCAACTTTGTAAATGAAGTGCTGCTAAAGCTGGCATTAAACATTTGGTGAGCTGATAGCAATGAACTTGTCACATAACCACTTTTTCAATGTTAAAATATGATAAAGTTTTTGATGTATCAGGTAAATGTCATCTTGAAGCATTCAGCATCAAATTTATGTTCTTCAAAAAACCTACGTCACCGCTACAGTATTGCTTTAGCAAAAGCAGTTTAAATACATACAATCAGCCGCTGCAAAAAAATCCTTTTTATCCTATACGATTGAATCCTAGTGATGTGTGGTTTATTTCTAGCATATTGATACGCAAAACATTTCATAACTATATCAGCGTTGTATTTTTGTTTAAATGTTGAATTACCCTATTTCTGTTTGTAAAGTAGAGAACCAAATAAAAATCCTTGACACTGTATTCATTTTAACACTTGGAAAACTAATCATGTATATACAAGCAAGCCTCTTCATCCTAGACTATATTAACAGCTTTCCATCGGCTGTAAAAGCACCTATGATTGTACAATTACTTTTGAACTGAAGTAAGTATGATTTTGATGCTTTAAGCTTGTAAAGTATAAGGAAGAAAACAGAAATCAAGTAGATTGGATAGCTCTTATTTCACACTCTTTCATGGAAGTGATGTTTAGAGCTAGCAGAAAAAACTTGCAGATCACCTTCATTATATCTGACTGGTTCCATCCAAGTCCTCTTCAACCTCCGTATACAAGTAAGTCACAGCGATTTATTTAGTGAGTGTATTTTGTGTCATAACTTTTAACCACTTTTTATGATGAGCCAAGAGTAGTTAATGTTATTATATTGGCACAGAGTATTTACATGCCTCGATATAAGTACGTCGATACATACATGTATAAGCACATGTATGGATCGACGTACTTACATACATGTATAAATACATGTATAAGCTCATTGCTCTTAGTCATCAAATTGATTGAAATCAAATTCAATATATTATTTAGTATTGAAATTGATTATCATGGTTTGCAGTAGTAACAGCAGTAGGTTTTGTATAAATGTTGGAACTAGAAGCGCCTACATGGATCACTATCTGAGTCTAGTTCTGGCCAATGCCAAGAATTTCAACCAGTCTTTTATTAGAAACTAATATCCTGTCAGCAGTAGTTTTCATTTCTCGTCCTGTTTAAAATGCCCTTCAGTAGTTTAGCCATGTCTCACAAACTAGTAGTTCAAGCAACTTAAACCTTTGGAATTAAACTGAGAAAGTATCTAGCACAAAATGTCATAATCTTACCTAACCTGAAAGTAGGTGAAACTGCGTGTTTTTTCGGGCATAGGATCAGATGGGAAAAATAACTCTCCAAATTGTTTTTGGCAGATGCTTCAAAAACTGGCTCGTTTCTTTAGAGTGTTTTCTAACTTCAGCTCAATACCTTTAATAATTCATCTGTCACACACTAAGTTTATATTAGATTAAAGTAAATCATGTCCTTTAATATGATTACTGTATACCAAGATCATCTTTCCCTACACCGAAATAATATTTTGCGAAAAGTTCTAATTGCGTTTTCTTTTGCAGTTACATTTACTGTTAGTAAGAAGCCAAGACTTTCCTCGAATGTCCGCCTCTTTTAAATTTTATTCTTGTACCAGGCATCATTTCAGTGTTTTGGCCTCAGGTTTAGGTGTTTTCACTACAGGTTTTAGGATGGTCACTGTAGGTTTGAGTGTTGCCTCAGGTTTTACGGTTGTCACTACAGGTTTCATTGTTGTTTTCAGCCTGTCAGTTATGGTTGGATCTCTGCTAAAGAGCTAATAGATTGTTGAATCACAATCATCAGCTCACCCAATGAACTCTTTCTCTAAACCCAAATAAGACCCACATTTTCTGCCCCAGTTTCAGTTATTACCTTCAAAAATATGAACTTGCACACAATTTTAGTAGATTTTATCAGAAAGTGTTGGTATTCTTCTATCATTTGCAATTTTTTGTATGTTTGAAGTGATCTGACTATCATGATGTTTCAAGATTAGTATCGACAAAACTTGATCGAGGTTGAAACGCTCAGAAGCGCAATAATAGGTCTCCAAAAATGGCGTGAGTAGTCGTCATCAGTTTCTATAATTGATATCTACTGCAGTAGGTAATTATATATCTTGATTAGCGAGGTATAGATGTCTATTTGTCTACAGATACAATAATACCATCCAAACTGATTAACAGAGGTGCAAGAAGACAGCGAGCTGCCATGAAAAGCAAGTCTTCTCATTTCAATCTGCTAGAAAGAAATTCATAATACTTCAAACGCGAGTCTACAAGAAGTGATAACAGGGTCGACTTTAGCAAACGCTGATAAGCCACCTGGACATTCCTAAGGATGCAGATAGTTTAATATGCAAACCAAATCCTGCTCATATATTTTAACCTTTGATGTACGCATTATATTGAAAAGCTGTTGGCCCAAAATCTAAGACATCGTGACACGCGCACACGGCCAGGCCTGATGTGGCTAGCAATGTATGCACAAGCAAACATATGCTAATATAGTCCACGAATGATATATTTTGCTTTCCCGTAGTCGTAGATCGCAGCTAGTCCGCTGGTCAGCTCATATAGTCTCATAAATTGAAATCATTGGTCGGCTCACAAATTTATCTCTTTGCCTCAGCATTTGCTTGCTGAAACTTTTTATTGGGTGATTGCTTAGACGCACATGACGGATCTTTAAGTTGGTTGTTTTCATCCAGAAGCTGTATAACTCAGTAAGACTCTGGCCATACTCTGGTCTGAGCACATAAAGCAATCAATTGTTGTGTATGCGTGTACCTTAAAGGTTGACTTGCAATAAAATTCACATTACAGTTATTTGGTATCAAAAGATTCACCATGTCTTTCTCTGCTGTGTTGTAGGTGCAAAATATGTGGAAATGTGATTACGAGCTCTTAAAAGCTAAAAAACAAACAGTTAATCGCCGCCATCACGAAACTGTCGTAGATTTTAACATACTGGCATACATAACATATTTTAACATATTTTAAATGCTGGCTAGAAGTCTATGATGATGTTAAATTTAATTAAATCAATCCTCTTTTTGGCCCTGTTTGTTATCCTTTGTCTATGTTTAAAATAGTTCCACAACTAAACATAAATAAAATAAAGTAAAATTCAATAAAAAAAGCTCTACACTGATTGTAATAAGTAGAGAAATATTTAGACTAAAACTTATCTGGAAAGTTTAACTTTGTTCACTGCAAATTTGTTTCGCAGTTTCGCTCGTTAAGTATCTTTGTGCATAAAACAAGGGATGAGTGGAATATATATACGTATATATATTCCTGGAGTTTATGGCTTTGTATGTTGGCTTGTTTGTCCATTATGGAAATCGATATATACGCCTAACTTAGGGAGCTAAAAATTGGCATGTAAGATCCTTGGGGCAAAAGGGTGGGCCAAGGTCAATCAATGGTAGGCTTGGAGGTTGCTAGAAATAAGCTGGTAATTTTTATTTAAAAAGCACTGAAATCTGTGTGCTTAGGTTTCACTTCAAGTCCATGTTTCACTTTGAGTTTGAACTTGAATAATTTTTCTCATTGATTCCTGCAAGCATGTTGCAATAACTGAAGAATATGCTGCAAGAAATAAAAATATTGCGCAATATTTCATACATGATCAGCAATGAAACAGGTTTAAACTTGCAATATACAATTAACATCAATTAATTAATTACAGTTAATTGTTTTTTTTATTTCCGAGTCGTCTTTGTAATTGAGTCATCTTTTGTGCTTTTTTAAACTAACAATTTTTAACCCCAACAGCTTTTGATAACTTGAAATTATAAAATTTGCAGTGCATTTTTAGAAAAAATAATAAAAAAGATCAATCTATTGAAAGAAAAACAATGTGCGTATCAATAATATGTAACATAATACATTATTATTAAATTTTAGAATTTATGTTCTGTAATAGTGAAACTATTTTGCGCTTTAATAAATGTTTATATACAGCGAGAAATACTGTAGTTATAAAATCATAACCTTATTTGTATCATTGTTTAGTTCACCCCCCTCAGTTTTGCACAGAATTGAAATGGCACAGAGTTGAAATTTGCACTGGCTATAAAATGGCACCTCTGCAACCAGACAACAGACAAACTTGTGCTACAGCCACCTCAAGTCTCTTAACCATTTCAGGAGCATCATAGAAGTGAAGGTATTTAAAGAAAATTTAATGAAATTCATAGTTAACAGCATTTGCATGCACCTTCGTGTGAAGAGCAGACCGAGTGACACAAAACTAAAATAAGGTGTAATATCGGTAAACTATATCATATATGTCGCTATGTGGGTAAAAACTTTCATACCACTTTCCATTATGACGCAATGTCATTTTATGCTTGTTCTCACGGCCCTTATTAGTGAGTTTAGCAATAGGTTACTAGCTTACTCAAATTAGCCATTGGCTTTGTGCCAGGCTAATGGCAAGCGGCAGGGGACTACATCATCAGTTACTGTTTATAATCTAAGTTTTAATACCCGTGCAACGCAGGACATTCCGCTAGTGTGTTTATAAAATCAGATCGTGTTTCTCCTGAGTATTGGCTTTATATTAGATACAGTTTTGTTAAATAGACTCACAATGAGACCTGATGAGTTGTTCATAGTCAAATGAGGAATGTTGGAGCTTTATCAATATAGCCAAGTGAACTGATATGGCACACCGCTTTCACTGCTGTGATTAAATTACAATAGATAACTCTATGGAAATGAAATGTTCTAATAGGCTATCTATTACACACAATGGGTACCCTTGCGATCAAGAGATTTATTTGATGCTTGCATCTAAAACACACACCACAAATCTTTTCGAGGTAATTTGCTGAAATGACAGCTTTGGTTATTGACACATGCAATGTGTAGATGGACAAAACGGTGGTATGTGATTACAATTGATATCACAGTAGGTGTCAAGGCCCGGACCATACAATTGATTCCCTTTACAAATCTTTCTGCTACCTCTGCTTGGCATCATCCAGTCAGGCACAATCGCCGGCTTCTTGTAAGTTGGTTGCACAGGTTTCTGGGTAGATGGAATTGGTTTTTGAGTGGGGGGCACATATTTTGGTGTAGAGGGTAGTCGTTTTGGTGTTGTTGATACCGGCTTTCGGGACGTTTTTGCAAAAGTAAGAGTTGTCTCCACCACTTCAAAAGTAGTCTCCGGTTGCTTTGGTCCTGTCTGCTTAACATCTACCTTGGGCTGATTATTACCATTCGGTTGAATAGCGATGTCAGAGCAGCCGATGAACTCTTCTTGTGGTCCCAGTCCTAGTCCACACTTTCCATCCTCGCATCCCCAGTTGTTGCCTTTCAAAATATTGCATTATCTTAAATTCATTACAAATTTCACAAATAAACACCTTAAAAGGTATTTTTGTTAGTATATGGTTTTTCACTATCAAAATTCACTTTCTGTAAGTTTATAAAACACATTTAAGCTTGTTTTGAAGCTTGAAAATAATTATATTTTTTTAAATAAAATGACAATGGCATGGTATTTTCATCTCAATTTTTTGTACTTTTGGTTCTCTCTTTCAGCCAGTTGATACAACGAAGACTATCTAAGACAAGCCATATAAGTGAGTAAATTGTCTGACATTGGGGTGTTAGATGTTCAGGCGTATTAGATGTTTAAGCGTGTTAGTCATTTCGGCATATTAATTAATTAGGTGTATTAGATGTGTATTACGTGTAAAATTTTTGCTACTATATGTATACGACCACAGTTCATATTATTAAATCAACTTGACTCTTCTGTCAGCCTTTGCTACTGCCTTTTAATAGAGTGTTTTTTTCTGGTAATTAAATCTTACCTGCTTTGTATCTCCATTGCATTACACAAGCACTGCATGACACACCTGCTGGCAGTTTTACTCGATGGGTTGATTTTCCCATAGAAGCTGGAAACCTAAAAATAAGTCTTATTATAGCGAGGTGTTTTAATAACATGAGATCAATGTACGTATGTTAATATAGATAAACATTTATAGGTCTGATCATCAGCCGCATCGAATATTTACTATAATAAAAGCCCTGTCCGTTTGTCCTTCTATTTGTCTAAAGCCATGCTAATAGCATTAAGAAAAAAGATTACACGATACGAGGTTTGAACTAGGATGTTCATATTCAAAGTGAGGCCACCACCACTACGCCACTTTGCCACATTGATGAATAATTGTGCACACACTTATTACAATTTCTCAGGGCGCGCGGGACATTCAGCGTACTAGTAACCATAAATGTTTATAAAACCTGACACCTAAGCATGATATTAGACATCATCATGCATACATAACAGTATGCAGTTTGCATCAGTTTGACACAATGATAATGTAATAGAAAATAAGAAATACGCAGGTCATTTGAAAGTATCACGTTTAGAATGACAGACAAATAAGTACTCAAAATTTCTATAAAAGTGTTTGGATTGATTGTTTCACGCATTTGATGTTTTAAATATACTGATGATTGCGTTTTTATTTGAACTATTTCCTATTTATGTTGGTACTGGAAAATCTTTACACATATTAGCTTATGATCTGACTTTCGTTGTCCAATACTCACGTTGTTCCACCTGTCATTGATTCTAGAAGGTTCTTATTAAGGCATTCATAAGTAACTGCAATACTCCCGTCCTTTCCCTTTTGCGGTATGTTATTTTCACACAGTCTAAACTCAAAGTAGCCTTTATGAAAGGCGGTTATCATGATAGACACATCAACTGCAATTGACAAAGACATCTAAATAATAAATGCAGCTCATGATGCTTATTGTCTCCCAAAAATCTAAATAGTGTCAATGTCACAAGTTTACTATATTAAAGTTTTTGGCAAAACCGGTATTTTTAGTAACTAAATTAAAGTTTGCTAATTTTATTGGTACTTCTGCATTTATTGTGGAGTTTTACCCTCCTGTATGCTGATTAAGCCGATTACACGCATGCATTGACTACAGTGCCACAGTTTATTCGCACATGTAATAGAAAAGAAACTTACTGGTTTCTCCTTGATTGTAGTTGCCCACAATAGTACCAGTAGCAAATACATTGCCAGGTCCTGGCTCCAACCGTTTGTTTTGTTTGGAATATTCCTCCCCACACACACCACATCTGCCTTGGTTCACGGAGTCATGTTGTTTCTACAATAACAAACACTGGCGCAATTTAAACATCTGATAAGGCAGTTGAAGTTACGTAAGTATTTGCCTTCGTGACCTTTTGCTGCTTGGCGACCTTATCTTTCGAGAGCTTGTTTGGTTATGTTAGATATTATTTATAGTATTAGATGGCGATAACCACATTATAGAAGCTTAATATAGATTTATGTCTAATGTATTCAAATGTTTTTTACACCTTTTTAAAAGTTTTTATTGGCACACTACATGTCTATTTATATTTATTTCATGTCTATTTATAATAAAGATTACAATTGTGTAAATTGAGCCTTGATTTGGAGTTTTCTTTTCACAAAAAGTTGAGATTTTCTCATTTTTAACTAAAGCAACTTAAATATATCTAAAACAATTTTTGTTTTGCTCAAAGAATAGCAAGTGAGAGGTTTCATTATATATATGTTTAATGAAACTACAATATACTAAATGTATATATATACATTATACATATACATTATATATATATACCTTATATATATCTCCATATATATATATGCATATGTATACTAGCAGAGAAACCGGCATAGCCTAGTAATAAAACAGCTTATAAACAGTGGCAGGTAACGTAGTTGCCAATGGTTAATTTGAGTAAACTAATATACGTATTGCTAAACTTACTAATAAGAGCCGTAAGAGCAAGCTTTAGTGACATTGACATAACCAAAGGTTGGTCATACATAACTCATATCGCCCAATGAAGTCAGTGTATCCTGCGTAGTTTAATGGGTTAGCTTGTCGCCCTGAGACCGGGAGATTCCGAGATCAAATCCTCTATGATACGGGTTTTTCACTGCTAGATTTTAATAGCTATAACTGAACATACGGTGTATATATATATGTACACCGTTATACATGTATATATATAGGTTATAAAATAACTCTCTAACTCCATGGGTAAAAAATAAGTAATATGACTTTCATGTTCTTTGTTATAAAAATCAACCTTAAAAGTGTAGACTGTGTCCTCCCACTAATGTAACATGTATGGAAAGTATATTACCACAGCTAAATTGGCTGTATGCTATTCAAGGATTCAATTCACCTGCCAGCATTGAGCTTGGTGTCACTTTACAAACCTTTTTATACCTTTACATTCTCTAAAAATGGAAACAGCTTGTTCAGCCTTCTAGTTATTTTCATTGACAGATAGTTAGGTACTTTCTAAAATAGATATGTGTGGGTTTAAACTAAACTCTAATCTGTGCTACAAGCTGTTTCCTGTTGAATAACATGAAACATGAATAAACAGAAATAGAAATATGAATAACAGTTTATAATAGTTTGCTTTTGGCTGTCGCGTCAGAAGAATGAGCGGTTGACTTGAGTATAAAGAACATTTTTTCGTTCTTAGATACAATGAATAGTTTAACTTTCAATAAGAAATTGCAAAGGGTTGATAAAACAAATAAACCATGTATCACTGTCTTTTGTTAATCAAACAGCTGGTCTCTATCAATCTCTATATCTGTTTCTATTTGATCTCTAGTAATCTCTATATCTGTGTCTATCTGATCTCTAGCAATATGTCTATCAACTTATATATTAAACTTTAGTAGTTTAGAAGTTAAATTTATGACCTACCCCTCTTCCACCACAAAAGTTAGCCATATCATCGGTGTCTGTAGGTGTTTTAAACCCAACTCTCCAAGCACTGCCTCTAGCTGGTGGTTGGATCAGGTAGCCATGACCCTACAATAGCATGTTTTATCAGCAATCAAACTGGATCAACATCTATCAGTTAATTTAGAACTTTTTCTGGGATCATCTTTTTTACTCTACAATCTAACGCACTTTTCATGTGCAACCGTACTAGATGCAGATAAACCCATGATGTTATCTTTATGTACATGCAGTTTCAACAATAAAATTTATGAAACAGCTACATATTACAAAAGAAGCTGGTTGATATTTAACAATGAAATTTGGTCATGCAGACCAGCGTTAGAGCAATTAACAAAGCACGAAAGATCAGGTAACATTTTTTCCACTGTTTAGTAGTTTAGTAGATATTCTATACAAAAAATTGAATCAAACATGTAAAAACACAGTTTACATTTTACAAAGATAACTGAAAGCTCCAGACATTGCCGAGCTCAACAAATGGTTTGTGATGATTTCTGTTTACCTCAACTGTAGAAGTTATGAGACAGCAGGCTGCCGCTATGAAAAGAACTTCCTTCATCTTGACAAGCATGAGTGTGACTGAGCTGCCAGGGTAAGTACATGATTTTTTGCAGGCTGGTAACAACATTGACACTATGTAGATGTCATGTTTGGTCACCGAGTGGAGATGCTGATAATGGAGACCTATATTAAAGTTCTTTGGTCTTCTTTTAATATTAATTGAATTGATTGCTTTGTTTTCTAAAGGCAGAAATGTGAAGTTGTTTGAACTTCGTGGAACTAATGTTTAGACAAACTGTGATAAGATAAGGTTTGAAGCCTATTAAAGGTTGGTATCAAATTTCAAGGTCACTGGGGATTTAATTTTGTTCCTTTATATTGTAGCACAAGTGCATTTCTTTTTTCATGCAGCCTATTTCTTTATAGCAAACTAGCTGCATTACCCGTCTACAGGAATAGATTCACGCGCAGCATAAGGTTTATTGAGAGTTGTCTTTCATACTGTAAAACAACTCCAAATATGCAGTTACATCTCCCTCTCTCCATCTCTCCCTCTTTCCCCTCTCTCCATCTCCCTCTCTCCCCTCTCTCTCCCTCCCTCTTTCTCTCCCTCTCTCTCCCCCCCCCCCCCTCCCTCTCCTCCTCGCTCTCCCTCTCTCTCTCCCTCTTTCCCCTCTCTCCCTCTCTCCCTCTCTCTCCTCTCTCTCCCTCCCTCTTCCCTCTCTCCCTCTCTCTCCCCCTCTCTCTCCATCTCTTACCTCTCTCTCTCTCTCTCTCCCCACTCTCTCTCTCCCCCCTCTCCTCCTCGCTCTCCCTCTCTCTCTCCTTCTCTCTCTCCTTCTCTCCCTCTCTCCGTCTCTCTCCCTCTCTTCCCTCTCTCTCTCCCTCCCTCTTCTCCCTCTTTCTCTCCCTCTCTCTCCCTCTCTCTCTCCCCCCTCTTCTTCTTGCTCTCCCTCTCTCCTTCTCTCCCTCTCTCCGTCTCTCCCTCTCTCCCTCCCTCTTCCCCCTCTCCCTCTCTCTCTCTCCCTCTTTCTCTCCCTCTCTCTCTCCCCCTCTCCTCCTCGCTCTCCCTCTCTCTCCCCTTCTCTCCCTCTCCCCCCTCTCTCTCTTCCCCCTCTCCTCCTCGCTCTCCCTCTCTCTCCCTTTCTCTCCCTCTCTCTCTCCCTTAGTTCAACGCAACACATGCGGATAGACAACATTTTTGGTTTTTCTGTCGGGCGTATGAAGAAACAGTTTTCGGCGTGTGCCTACTTTTGAGCAGGCGACGTATAGCTGGTCATGGCTAATGCAGGGTGACAGTAAGTCGATAGCAGCTGCTCTCTTTCTTTTCACAATAGCGTATCACAACGCTCGGAGTACTCGTAAAAGTTCTGTAATAGTAAGTTACAGTAGGCCTACTCAGAGCTGGAAAAAAATTAGTAACTCGGCTGCTGAAGGAAATGAACATGACCCACTATCACAAACAGCGGCAAATCCAACGTTATTAAGTAGTGGAGATGTGGCAATTCATAGACAATACAACATCGTATAAGAAACACTTACCTTTTTGATGTGGAAATTTAGTCGGTGAGAAATGCGTTTTTCCAGTGGCTCCAAGAAACAAACGTTTACGTGACCTTCTCGGTACACGTTGGCAGTAAATATTAATTGCATGTAACTAACTACTCGTTAATTTATTTTATTTAATGAATAGTACATTTGTATAGCTGTAAAGACACCTTTGTATAGGCCGCAGAACTCAGGAAAGGTGCTTTTAAACACGGCAGAAAATTTGCCGTTTAAAAAGCGTGCTAACCGGGGATTTCGGTTAATGCGCTCGAGCGGTGAAAGAAAAACAACAGAATCGCCACACCTTTATATAAGCCGCTTGGCTCAAATCGTCAGAGAAAAGTAGCGGCTAATAGTCCATATTACGAAATTACGATATTACGATAATTAGTACTCATATTAATTCGGTTGGCTTCGTTCGACCGGATGGAAAAAGAAAGACCGCTCTATAATTTATTTACCGTTACTACACATATTACCTAATTCAGTTTGCTTCGTACGACCGAAATTTGTACGACGATAAAAGGAAAGACCGCTCTATAAGGCGGACAATCAATCAGCTAGACAACGATTGCCGTTTATATAGTAGATAGAGAACAGCGTTTTTCTAGTGGTTGCAAGAAACAAATGTTCACATGACCTTTCCGGTACACGTTGACAGTAAATATTAATTAGATGTAATTTACTACTCATTAATTTATTTAAAGAGTAGTAAATTTTATTTAATTCACTACTAATATTTACTACTAATGTAATTTTACTACTTACTATATTAATTAAGTTTTCTTCGTACGATCGAATCTGTTACAATCTTGCCACAATCAATACTCATAGAGGATCTATTCTTCAGCCCTGAACCCTTGTATATAGTACATATCAATCAATTTATCGTTGTATAAGCTATCCTGCATTACTTATTTGAAGTCATCCTCTCATGTAAATTTTCTTTTAACTTTTACACAAATAATCTCAAACTAAATATGAGTTGTTCACTACTATTTTGCATTCAGGATTCTTCTACAGTTTTCGTTTTATTGGATAATATGCCTGCAAATAGAGGCTTTTTGTTATTTTGTTATCAGCAAAATAAAAGATTACTAACTAACTAACGATCGAATCGAAAAAAAAGACCGCCATATAATTTATTTATACTGCTCATATTTGGGAGTTATCGGTGACTCAATATATCGAGAAGACAACTCATACTATTAGCATATCAGTATTTATCGTCCATCCCTACGATGAATAGCAGGTTACGTATTATAATAGAGGCGTGTACTAACCGGAGATTCTCGTTAATGCGCCCTAGCGGTGAAAAAAAACCACAGAATAGACACGCCCTTATATAAAAGTAGCAGCTAATAGTCGAAAAAGTACGGTACTCTATAAAGCGGACAGACAGATAGACAGACAACGATTGCCGATATAGTAGATATAGTAGATAATTGTTGAGCCAATATGAAAGGAGTTGTTTTCTTTTGTAGTTAAATTTTATTTTTGGATCACTTCTGAAACCACTTTGCTTTTAATACCTGAAGATTTCTCATAGCTCGTGTTTTATCAAATGTTAAACACAGGGCGAAATTTTCTTTTAGTTTCTAACATGTTAACCTGGTTGGTCATTATTCCCACAATCAGACAGCAACGATACCTACTTTTACCTCGATGTAAAGCTGTTACATTCTTTGAGAACAAACAGTAGATAGATAAAATATGCCAGTGCAGTATGTAATCAAGGTAAAAAAGTTGTGTGCATATCCCTACATTAGAATTATTTTACTAATATTGGAGTTATGCACTCCTTTCATCAACAAAACTTTGATTTGTTTATGAGCAGAAAGTGTAATCTTGGCAATTGATTTGAGGTGAAGCTTACATGCGATGGTAGATGAAGCTCACAAAGTTGTAAGGATTAACAGTTAAACAGACAGGCGCCACGAACACACACTTTGAACTACTCTGCTGTAGTGTTATCATCAAAAGCTGCTAAAAGCACAGTTTTTATGATTTATTCTTCAGTATTTCATGAAAAATAGTTTAGTACATGATAAAATAACCTCACATAAAGCACTTGTACAAACTTATTTGCATTTGGACATAAATAAAAGTCGCTGTAAGTCTCAGGTACTATGATAAATGGTTTGTAATAACCATACAATTCTGTTTTGTGGTTCAGATACTTTGAACTAATTCATAACAAAGAAGACTTGATTATGTTATTTAGCTTTGATATTAAAAAAAGAAAAAGAGATAATTAACTGAATGTTTAGGGTCTTTAAAATTCAGGCTTTTGGCTTGTATTGGCAGCCATTCAACTGCATCTAGTCTTAAACTTGTTTCAATTTGACCTCAGTTAATAGACAGGTGTCTCTTTTTAAATATCTAAAATAATTACTGTTCGTAGTAATATTATTGCTACAATAATACCATTAATCTGGAAACCTTATAGAATAAGTGGTTGATTAGGCTAAGTTACACTGTGTATGCTTCTTACAATAGAGTTGTAAATTACTTGTATCTGTGAAATTAGGCTAAGTTACACTGTGTATGCTTCTTACAATATAGTTGCAAGTTATTTTTATCTATGAAATTAGGCTAAGTTACACTGGGTTTGTTAGAATAAAGTAGTAAGCTATAAATGGTATTTATGAAATTAAGTTGAGTTACACTGTATATGCTGATTGCAAAAAAGTTGTAAGTTGTTTGTATCGATGAAATAAGGCTAAGTTACACTGTGTATTTTGCATATAGGTGTAAGTTATTTGTGTATATGAGATTATGTAACTATTCAAGTTATACATGTATTTCAATAATGTACTCGCCTACAAGGCAATAACGCTTTATATATTGAACTATACGTATAAAGTCATGATTTTAATATATATTTATGTTTATAAACGTCACACCGACGCAATTCGAAATTGTATTTATTATTATTCGTTGTATGTGTCAACTTAGATGTTATGTATACCACACTTCGCTATAAAGGTCATGGTATAGTACATTGTTGCTCATATGTTATACAATTTATATGTACTCAGATATGTTACAAAGTCTCTATATATACATCGCTATACACATGTAGCAGGCTATATTATCACTTCCTTGTACATAGACATGGTGTTACAATACAATGTTAATGTTTGTACAGCGTTCTTTTTATGGCTATGAGGCGTGTTGACAAATTAGTCATGTGTATCATATCATGTGTGATGACATCCGCCTGGCTATAAAAACACAACATCAAAATGCAGCATGTAACATGGTATACTCTTTTGTATGGTACTCACTTCAAATCATGGATAGATATTAAAAATGCTATACTTTGGACAGGCTACAACAACATCAAAAGACCTGTGACAGAGGAAATGTATAGCAGAGCTACTGGGCCATAGGCAAGGCCTGCATTCATCGTTGACAAAGTATGTGTAGATGAGTGAATCTACAAGAAGCATCCTGGGAGATACTAAAGTGCAAAGCTCTCCTCAAATTGCCCGATTTGGCTTGAAGGAAAGCCAGGTATAGCTACATACATTTGTATATGGAGGCTGAATGTCTCTTCACAAGCAGTTGAAAATCTGCACGTTGTATCGGAATTTATATACAAAGTCTTCAACATCGTATGTCTTCATCGAAGTAGGGGAGAAAAATTTAGATAACTTGACTGAAGACCTTTTGCCGAAAATACCATTATGGCGTTTCAAACACATAACTACTTCTCTGGAAGCTACGTTCTCTACCAGCTGGACCAGCCAATTCGATAGCCGTTGATAACTCGTTGACGACAGCGTGCACGCCTGATTGTGATTTGCTGCCGTTTGCTGTAAACTTGTTGAAGTTATAGTCAATCGGTAGGGGCATGCTTTGATCGGTAGAAAAGGTCTTGTTTTGAAACTAGTGTCTCTTTGTGTTAGGTTATGTGATAAGTATTGGCTACCCTCAATGCAATCCCATTTAAGTCTTGCTAGAGTTTGTAACACGCACTAATCAAACTCTTTGTTCGATCCATACGAGTGGCTGTGTCTAAGAAGTCTCTATATTTGTAATCAAAGCAGCGGTTACTGAATCTTTTGTTAGGCAGCAGAATTAGAATTAATTTGCTCAATGCAAATGGATACGCTGACTTGCCCTACTCTATAGACCTCGCATCTTACATGCCAACGAGTTTGTAGCGAAGTGTGTGCTACATGTAAGTCATCAGTGCTGCCGAAATTCTCGCTGCCTGTTTGGAAAGCTCTTCAGAATTATTGAGGTAACATCTTCCTTTAACTGTAAAAGTAACAGCTTCGCTATTTGGTCACGATCATATTGTTAACCTCTGTTTGTCTGCGAGATTAATAAAGGGATGTTGTTGGAAGATCAATACTTATGTGTGGATCTGCTATATCAATCTTATTGATTAGCCACAAAAGTGAAAGAATTGACACCTTTAATCCTAAAGGATTAATTGTTTGGATTACTTGTTGTATGACTCGAGGATGAAACTTGGCCTTTCTTTAAGACATGACTACCCGCTGTCTTCATGTTATCTTTATTTCTAAAGGAGACATAACTGTTTGCTAAAGTTATAAATCAATGCTCAGGCATAACTTCAAGTGTAGAAATTCGTTGTTATTCGGTTAACTCTCTGTATTGCAGGTGTTGAAATGTCAGTCAGGTAGCGCAGTGAGAACGCCATTCAAGTAACGATGGCAGACGAAGGGAGAGAGAGCATCTCTAGCAGGCTGAAAGGTACGTAGTAGATCTCAACGCTTTCCTTCAGCCTGGAAACGGTCACTGTTTATTCATATTAGATTCTCAAGATTCTCATATTGTTATGTGTTAAATAAAAATTAAGTTTCTGCGCAAAGATTTTTTTATTACCCAAGCAACACCGGGCATTCATTTAGTTAGCATTATAACTATCATCAGTTATGTTCTCTTGCTCTTCTTGATTCATCATTAAAAGTATGTTAGTTTTTAAAAATGTAAACTTTATGGAAGGCCATCTGATTTGAGGCATTCATATATGGGTAGTTATGAAGTTATACATGAATATACTTGCTGTTATAAGCTCATTCATCACGTATCTAATGTTTATAGCTTAATGCATATATTTGCAGTGGTTTACAGCCATTGCAACCTATTATTACGCGAACATAAATTTTAAAAGCAATTCATATTCTTTAAATTTAAAAAAGCGGTAAGTATATTCCACAACACTGCTTATAGTTTTACGTCAGGAGGTTAACTCAGAAATTTCATGTATTTAGATATCTTTTTATGAATTGAGTTTAGATTTCACACATGTTTTATATTTTGGAATGGATACCAAAATATTATTTAACGAGTTATTTGTGCAATTTTCGCATTACTTTGTAGTATTTATCTCGGTATGTTCTTAGAAAAGGTATTGTAACAATAAGTTGGCATTATGGCTAGATTAGGGGCGTTAGATAAACCTCCCTATGCATTATTACCTGGTAACCTGTTCTTGAGTAAGACTATTTGCTAAATGTCAGGCATCTCTGTATGATAAATTAATAATATAATATCTTAGAATAGCTCAGCATGAATGAAACGTGGCGAGTAATCAATGAGAAAGTTGAAAGAATACAATGAGACCAAAGCATCAATTACTTGACTATTCGAATGACTGCAAATCATTTGTGATCTCATGAATACCGCGCACTGCCTTGTATCAGCCTCTTACCAGCTGCTATAATATACTGTCACTAAGCAAAGATGTATTCCCTTTGGCTAAATACAAAAGAATGCATCTTTCAGTCGACCGCTAAATCGGAAATAATATGTTTGTAAAGATTATAGATTTCTAATGTTTTACTCTCCGACTCGGGTACAATTCGAAGCTAAGAAGCCGTAAGTAGTGTTCTGGTCGGAGACGTTTGTCGTAGCTAAACAATGTCTCTGGATATTGGAGACGATGTTGCATCCGGCTGGGATGTGTACATCGACTATTTGAGCAGCAAGATAGACCAGGCGGTTAGCACGAAAGGTGAGTCCGTCAGAGAGAAGTATGAGTTACTTTGAAATAAAAACAACTGCTGAACATTCAGACTCCTTTGGTAAGGAGAGTTTTATTGTAACTTCCTAAGCATAAGCAAATCTGGTATTTCTTAGACAATCGTTTGATAAAAGATTTTTGCAAATTTGTGTCATTAATGTCCAGTTTAGGCAAATTCATGACAAATATGATACAAAATTCAGTCACTCATACAAATATAAATTTTTAGAACTTTTTCATAAAATTAATAAAACTTTATCAAATTAATTAAAATCTAGCTGCAAGTTTTGGCTGTTAATGGTGAAATAGTTTCAACTAATTTATCAATCGATAATCATCTGCGATTACAAGTTGAACAGCGCTTGCCTTAGGAAAATTATACAGTTTAAAGCCAAAAATCCGTTTGCAGACAACTTTATTCAGACAATAGCTTGTTGTATCAACTATTATTCTACAGGGCCGGTTCTCTCCGCTAAGGGTACGCGCCAGGGACCGCCCGATGATTTGGATGAAGGAATGACACAAGAAAAACTCAACCAGCTCCATGATTTGTTTGAGGAGATGGATGAAGATGGTGGGGGAGGGCTGGATATTGATGAGTTTAAGAACGCCATGCGTCAGACTATGGGCAACATCAGTGACAAAGAGATAGAGCTGATCTTTATGAAGGTTTGTGAGAGGCAGCGTGCTCTTTTCGCTGACTGACATCATATTCAAACAATCGATACAATGCGCTAAAGATGACTTTAACAACCCCTGTTTTGACACTTTTGAGTGAGTTTCCACATAGTGATAGTGTAATGGCACACTTTCATATGGCTCTGTAATGTTATTATGGATACAACGCTGCAATACCATCCTGGAAACAGGTGTGTCAGTCGCATTCTGCCGTGATTCAGTGTCGCTGTTGGAACCAAAATACTAGTACGGTTGGCCATCTTTGTATCATGAAAACAACCTTAGCGATCAACAGCCACCCGCTGTTTCCCGTTGCTTCTAATGCAAAAATGTTTGGGGGCATTGCACAACCATCGCTGTACTATAGTTCCTTGTAGAAACATGATCTGCTTGTCAGCCCCGTGTAGCGCTTTGGCACCAGCGCATCCAGGTGTGGCTCCACTATCCCTGTATAGAAACTTAGTATTCTATGCTTCTAGATTCTAGTTATATTCTGTAATAATTAGTGTTTTTTACCAGAGTACCTGCCAGTATCTGTCAGTAGCTATCATAACCAGTCAGTAGCCGTGAGACTGTTGACCTTGAGAGATGAGATAATCGTTATTCTTTCAGTACAAATTTCAATGTAATCATGTTTGCTGTTGATTCATTAAGACAAAGGCTAGCTGAATAGAAAACACAAAGAAGATGTCCTCATTTATGTTTGTTTGTTTTATTTCACATTAAATCATGACAAAACAAGATTATAAAAAAAGTAAGGTGCAATGTGGGCCCATATGCGCAGTAGCATGGCTATTCAAGGCGCAGAGCCTGAGTTAACAGATGAGATTGATGTAGAGGCTGTCTTTCCGTTGTAGAATGTTGAACACTCTTAGCTGGTTTAACCTGCTGAGGCTGCTTTATTGTGACAAAATACTGTTTTTGCAGGTAGATGCTAACTGTGATGGGTCAGTTGACTGGGATGAATATCTCTCTTATATGCTGCTCGAGTTTCAGGAGAAATCTCAAATGAGCAGTATTGTTGAGGGAGGACTTTTCAGCCCTGACAGGTGCTCTTTTGTCAGCACAATGTTCACTTACAATATATAATGTACTCAGCCTTATTATCTTTCTATAATCATTGGTATCAAATTTTTCCTATTGCCACAATAGGTAATATCATCAGAATATCATCATGATGATATATCATCATATATATCAGAAATATAGCAAGCAGCAGGAATAAATTATGTATTGAAGAGTTGACAGCAAGTTGAACTACCAGTAACATGGCAATTATTGTGTTGGTCCAAAACTGTTCAGTTGTCTGATGTGCCTGAATTAGGTCAACTTGAGTTATTTAGGTGGCAGGCAATATTTTATTAAATTACATGTAGAACATAAACTGCACTCACTTTTTGTATTTCAGTTTTTATTTTACATCTTGATGCAAAAGCGAGTCAGCTCAAAGTTTAGATGTGCATTTGCTGAGAAGGTCAAGGCCAACTTTATGTCAATATTTTCTGGCTCGCCTTTTCATACGGCCATGTTTTTTGTAGTTTTCGTGATCTTCCAAGTAACCACAGAGATGCCATCATCAAAATACTTTTCGTACCCAATGTGACTAATTCAAGGGGAGAAATGCTAAAAGAAATAGACTACAGCAACGGTCGTTACATCTCAGCTGGTCGAGATGGAAGAGTTAACTTCTGGAGTATAGAGTACCAGCAGCAGAGGTCATGCTTCATCGACAACCTCAAAGATGTCTCGTTGTGGATGACGGACATGATTTGTCTTCCAAACATAAACATGCTCGCCTGCGCGACCACTGACAGAAACATTATGTTCTACGATTATGCAGGCTCTCTTTTTGAGAAAAAATATGAAATAGTCCAAATGCCATTCTCTCCGCTCTGCATGGACTACTGGTTCGATTTTGTTGACTCGAAGAATGCTATTTTCATCATCGGAGATGACGGAGGCAACGTTAGCGTTGTCGAATTTAACGACATAGCTGGTGGACCATTTGGACAGATTCAAGATAAACTTCGAGGCGCACCGCAAGTTGTATTCCGAGACCTACTCAAGGGGAAGTATCCTACAGCTAGAACTAAAATGCATCAAGGAATACATAGAGACTGGGTCAATCAGGTAAAGGATTGTATGGCGGTTTATTAGCTTTCCTAAGAGACATTGCGGGCGTTCACACAGCAGCGGCTTAGTATCCGTCTCTCTTGTCTCACTTCACTATGGTTTAATTAGTTGCTTGTCATAGCTTTGGTTTCATTAGCAACGGTTGCTTTTATTGGCAGATAGATTGACGCAAGCGATCTAGTCTCACATAGTTCAGGATAAAACCAACCATCGAACTTGTGTAATACTGCTGCAATAATAAGCAACGTCATCAAATATTTAAAACATCTCACAAGTAGGCATTTGCATTATTGCATGGTAGTATATTCTTATGCTGAATGTAAATGAAATCAAGTTTTTATCTGTCTGTTTAATAACTCAACTTATTATCTTTATAGATAATCTAATGATTTATACCATGTAACTACATAAAGTTTTTCTTTAAAATTATGTTAACAGCTGTGCTGCGGACTTCTACAAACAGGCTCAGACTTAGCTGAACATTTAGATTCTTGTTAGTTTCAAGTCTTAAATTTGGTTGCTGAGTCTTTTAATTTTTTAAACTGAAACTCTGTCTGTTGTAAGCAATCAGCTTCGAAAGTCTCACTTTTTTAGCTTTTCGATGAATCATAAGTTAAGTTTCTGCAACAAGTTTGACTGCTTCTCTCTTCATCTCTCTCGATCTCCATCTCTCAATCTCTGTCTTGGTCTCTGTTTCTTGGACTCCATCTCAAATTACCGCATATAATCTCGCAGACTTAAAATGTGGTATAGACTGTACCTGTTCGCTACGAGGACCTATAATGGTGTCACTTTAAAATGCGGTACAATCACCTTCATTATACACTTATCAAAAGTTGTAAAACTTACTTCCTCTGAGAATTTTGGTTTAAACTTTATGATATTTTGTTGATAATGAATCGATTTAAAATTGATTGCAGGTAAAGTACCTGCATGACATACACTGCTTTGTGTCATGCGACTGCTCCAATGACAAGTCTATGTACTTGGGTGACATCCTTGGCAAAAAGGCCAACTACTACTTCCAAATACAGAAAGGTAATTCTTTTGAGAGGTTAAGCAGATGCTCTTCTCCATGTGTTGAACTGACTAGAGATACGTGTAAATGTCGTTGATTGCTTCTACAATCTTTCTGTTTATTCGTGCATAAAAACTAAAGTCACTAGTCTCCAAGCCATTAATAAGGAAATCACCAAATAACTTCTCAAAAGAATGTATTAAATACTCAAAGGAAATTATCTAATAATCTTTGGATGTAATAAATTTGAATAAATTTTTGCTTCCATAAACAATTTGGTACACTTACTATACATTACATTACTTTTCTTTGCTTAATATGATTACGAGAGTTTTGCCTCTATGCAATCTTGACAAGTGTGTGACAACTCCTTGCTTAGCATGACACATGTTGGTGTTGAAATGACAACTCCTCATTAGATTGTGTGTCTAATTTTATTTGGACCTTTATGGTCATCATGACACGAAGGCATTTGTTGCTTTTACTAGCTAATGTTATAATAAAGATTTTATTTAAATTTTAGGTGTGCTTTGCTTTGATTACTGCTTCCACAACAACATACTCGTCACTGGCGGCTTGGATCACAACGTGAGGATTTGGAATCCATACATGCCTAAGAGAGCGATAGCGGTGCTTATGGGGCACTTGGATGCCGTCACACATGTGCAGGTTTACAGGTTGGTCTGCTATTCTGTCATTTCCAGCAAGTCTGCATGTGCTAGCTATGGCGAGATTAGTGCATTAGCCGGAAGGATATATAGATTCCTTATAGGTAGAGTCCATGTAATACCTCTTTTATACGACTGTATTTTGATGTCACGTGGTACTACAATGTTACGTTTAATTATAATAAAATAATACACTTTTGAATGTTTAGCCTGACATGAAAGTCATCTGTCTACAACTACTTCAAAAAGTAAGCCAGAACTGTTCTATATTAAAGTTAAAGTACACAAATTCATATCACGATAGACCAAATAATATTGTGTATAGTCAGTCGTATGCTCAAATATGTACACTGGCAAATTACACTTTGATCTCATCCATAATTGCTTGAACCAGCAGGTTACTTTTAGCGACCGTGATCAGGTGATAACCGTCTCCAAGGACAGAAATCTGAGGGTTTATGATGTCCATGACCACAGTTGTACACTCAACTTTCAGCTGAAGAATTTCTCACTTATCTCTTCCATTAGCTTTAACCCAAAACAAAAGGTAAGAGGCCAGCAGATGAACAAATTTCATAATCTAAAATGCTACACAGAAAGCGTAAGTGTTTGCTATTGATATCCATATAGAACACATATAACAAATGATAATTCTACACATAAATTTACTGTGTTCATAGATTGTCTGGTCTAAACAGCTCTGTTTGATGCATCTGTCCATCTTCAAGGTGTTACATAAAGCTTGAAAGGCTGTTTTAAAGTGATCATATCAAATTGCAGCAAAGTATATTTTGTGGAAGCATAATTTCACATGCCCAAAACTGGTTAGTATTAAACTGAATATCAATTTGGTAAAAGGTAAGTGTAAATAAAACAATTACGTATTATGCAAATAAAATGAGTTTTGACTTAGGAATTATACAGAAGCGGCTGTGCGTAGTTTGATGTCAATATTCTAAATGGTGATCAAAAAATAAAAATCTTTGCTATCTGTGCGCATGGACTAGAATTTTTTAAAAATCTAGTTTTAAAAAACATACAAATAATACATTGCACCTTATTTGGTTTTAAAACTAAATATGTAACATAAAATGGCGTAATGTTTTAAAAGTCTTTTTAAAAGTTCTATATTTTACCAGTTTACCAAAAGTAACTCACTTCATGTAATGAATTCAGTCTTTGGGTGATTTAGCTGCAGTTATTTATATTACTTGTTATATTACATTTTTATCTTACTTTTAATTATTAGTCTACTTCGTCATCATTAAAATTGAATAACTTTTTTTAATCTTATGAAGAAAATGTAAGTTTTTATTCATATTCCTAAAAAGTAAGACTTAGTTCTAAAGAAAAAGGGTTTGAGAGCCGCTACCAGAAAGGTACCAACAAAATAATCGCTGAAAGGACATGGTAAATATATTGAGAGGTGACTCATCAGCCGATCTACAAAAGAAAGAAGCCTCACGGTTGGCTAGTTTGCTTCCACTTATCGGTAAGCATAGTATGAGACAGAGTGGGTTGTGATTACAGGTGCTGTTTGTTGGCTCGAATGAGCTGGCTCTCTTTGAGAACAACCAAGATGAAGAGTTGCAGCAGAGACAGGTCTCTCATGAGGCACCTGTAACTGCTGCCATCTATAATAGCCTCTTCAATGTCGTAGTCAGCGCCTGCCAGGCCTCGACTATCATCTGCTGGAACATCACGAATGGGGAGAAAGTCATCCAGTTTAAAAAAGCTCACAGCCAAATTAGTGGTAAGCTATCAATATAGTAGCTGACCCATTTTGTCACTTTTATGGTTGTGGGTAGAGATCTACTGCTAATTATGTAAAAGATTTGTATTCTTTGCTTGACTCGGCAATTGCTTTTACATAAATGTAAGAGAATGTATAGACATTTTTGTTGTTGTACATGAAGTTAATCATCCCATGTTACGTTTAAAAGTAAATGCACATCTAGACATAAATAAGATGAAGTAAAGTTTAAAGCTACATGAGAACTCTACACTAATAATAATAAGTGGAGTAATTGTCTGGAATAAAACTTATCTAAAAAGTCGAAGTTGTCTTCACTACAAACCTGTTTCGTGGTGCCACTCATCAGGTGTCTTTCAAACAAAGACATTTGATGAATGACACCACAAAACAGGTTCATAAGGAAGAAAAATTGGATCTTCCAGATAATTTTTAGTCTAAAAAATTGAGGTGGGACACTATCAGCCTTAGTGCAAAGTTCAT
Organism: Watersipora subatra; assembly: GCF_963576615.1. Lineage (NCBI taxonomy): Eukaryota > Metazoa > Bryozoa > Gymnolaemata > Cheilostomatida > Watersiporidae > Watersipora > Watersipora subatra. Next base: position 48,820,635 of record NC_088710.1, on the reverse strand, counting down.
CACATTTATGGTTTGAGCACTCTAGTGCTGCACATTGACTTTCTTCAAGCCTGTGAAACAACTTTGTTGTTTCATTGCTAGAAGTCAACTCTCATCGGCAATGGGAGTTATCTTCTTTGCCGGCACTGAGTTGCGCTGATGAGGCTTTTAGTCTAGACATTTCCGTTTATATAGTTATGACATATAATATAATAAATTTGCCGATGTGAAGTCTTTACAGAGGATTACAATATAAGCCTGGTTTAAAACTCTGTCAAAGAATTTGTCATATATTTATGGTTTGTCTGCTTTTTGTCAGGTGACTGTGAAGAGGTTGGCGTGGAAATAACCTGCATGCAGTTTGACCCGAGCCTCCGCCGTCTCATTACTGGCGCCAGAAATGGATCGGTCAAAGTCTGGAATTTCAACAATGGCGCCTGCCTTTGGGACGTAGAAACAGATTTAGATAGAGAGATAACTAGTCTTTGCTGTCCTAGAGACCGCATCCTGGTCACTGGTTGGAACAGACAAGTATGTTTCCAGTGGAGTTGTCTTCTTTGTTTCTCAATCTTTAACAAACTTCTTGTTGTTAGCCTTAAAATGGTAATAGCCGAACAAGTTTTTCATCTTTTGTGGTTAATAGCAACATGCCTAACACAAACATAATCTTATTTACTTCTAAAGAATTAGACTAGCAGGATCTTACCATTCCTTATGCATCTCTGTGGTTATTTAAATTTATTGGAAACATAGTTGCTTAAATCGGCATATGTGCTTTGTGGGTATTTATTGTTTTAAAGATAAAAATAGTCCGCTATTGAGATTCATACACGGGTGATTGCTGATCGCAAAATATGGTGAGCTCAGTGAAGGCACTAAAATATAAGACAGCCAGGTACATACAGATTAATATGCAGTTAAGGCATAATATGTGTTTGTTGAATCTGAGATAATGTAAATGGGAAGTGACATGTTGTGACAGGTGCTAGCATTTGTCGATGGTGAAGAGGACTTGCCTCCTAAAATATGGGATAAAAAGCACAAGGAAGATATACTCGCTGTCGACTTCTATGATCCGGCAGACGAAGATGACCATCAAGCTGACCCGTGCATCGTAGCAACGTCTAGTTACGATGGTGATATTATTATCTGGGAGATGGAAACAGGGCACATGCTTTACAGACTCAATGCGAATGAAGGTGGGAATGTAATGCACCTTCAGCAGTTACCATTTTCAATGCCAACAATATATTTTTCTAGAACATTCTAAATAAGTAAATTTAGTTGGTTTCACTTTTAATGATTCACAATGTTTCTTATTGAGTAAATTTGCTTAAGGTTCTGAGTCTAACTACAATGCCTATGATATTATGACAGTCTTCATTTTAGCGAGTTTGATTGCAAAGACCCATGATTGCAGCTTACAGTTCTCATGCTAGGCAACAAGCTAGCCTCGCATTCATAATTTCAGCTCAAATCTGTTATACGCAGTTCTTCATAAAATCTTTCCAATTATGACTAGCATAGAGCTTTTAGCTGAGCGAAAGTTAACAAATCCTCAGGGTTAGTTTATAGAAAACTTGATTAACGTGGAGATGAAACCATAATATTACATGCTCAAAGATGGTTCATAGTAATTTAAATAGCAACATGTTGAAAGAAGGTTGGAAATAGAAAATTGCGCATTAGAGAAATGAATGGCTCACTGTGTTGTGTTCAACTTTTAATGAAATAAGTTTTGACTAATTAATTGCAGGCCATGCATAGTTTGGCTGCAATATTCAAAATGGTGCTTAAACATTGGTTTGCTATCTGTGCGCATGACCTAGAAGAATCTTAAAATAGTTCCACTGGTTCAAAAACATAAAAATATATATCAAAGCTTATTTTTGTTTTAAAACTGAACTTAACACAAGCTATAATAATTTAAAAGTATTTAAGTAAGAATAAATAAAAAGTTGAACCAGATTTTAAAAAGTCTAAAATAGTATAAAACCTTTAGGAGACACAAAAGACATTGTGTAGAATGTAGACCCATGAACAATATTTATAAGAGTAAAGCACTAAAAACAATCAGTTCCAAAATCTTCTTCTCAGACTTTCTTGCATTTAATTAATTTGCTGCATGTTAACTCTAAGGGTTCTTTTAAATTTTGCAGGTACTGGTGACTATTTAATAGATTCTTTTTTGGTACTTCTATATAGATTAGCATTTTGTTTCATTTTTAGATGTTTGTTCATTATGGTTGCTAGCTGTAGAATTGCTCATGTAGTTATTTTCATTATTTTGCACTGCAGGAATTCATATGCAAGGATCAGGTAGGTGGGCACGCAAATGTCTTGAATGTACAAAACTTTTTTGAAAGTTTTCTTGCCCTTTTTAAGGCAGTAGACAACTCCAAAATGTAATATATTGTCACCCTGCTTTCGCCTCATCTGTAGCACACTCAGTTAATTATCTCTTGCAATGCACTTAGTTTCTTATTAGCTTATGAAGCATGATTCCTTTTTCATTTGTTTTGACTTCCCAGCAATCTCAATAGCTCAACCAACTTTCTTTAGATAGCTTAGCCGACGTTGTAGGTGTTCAAGACAAATGTGGAACATACACAAGTTAGTATGTTAGTTGTACTATGTCCTTCATGTGGTAGAGTTTGCATGTACTATTTAATAAATACTAGATTAATGTATTAAACAAGCTGTAGTAGATGTGTGGTTGTTTGGTGTACTGGATATTATGGTTCAACATATGCATCTATTTGTTCAGGCTTAAAACCACAAACTTACTTCAAGCAAAAGATGTCTAAAATACAAAGCAAACTCACATCCATGTCAGTACTTTCCAAGATGTCGCAAGATCTAGCGATGCAAAGATCAAATGATGAGAAGTTGCAAGAGCAAACAATTTTTAACAAGCTGCAGGGAACTCTCACATTGCCACAGATAACGGAGTAAGAAACTAATGCTACTTTTAATAGCGAGGGTCTACAGCTGCAGCCTTCAAACTACTTTGATATTTTTAGGTTCACAGGCTCAGCTATTTCTTTATCTTGTCTTAGCATAATATTTGTTTTTAGTGATTTTTCTCACTACATGAATAAAAGTATGCATGGCAAAAGATACATTTCGTATCTTTTGTCGTAAGTTAGCATTTTTTTACATTTTAGCTGTTCTACGAATTTGTGGTGTTAATTTTTATAAACAGCATAAAGCACATTCAGTCAATATTTTTATAAAAATGGTAGGACTGCAAAGTGTCATAAAGCCAGAATTACAAATGATTAGTGTTAAAATGCTATTTTTGGCAGACCTCAAAACACTGTTTTGAATAGACTTTGAAAAGAAATTGAACCATTCCCTAGAAATCAGCTGAATGTACAGACACGACCAGTCATATCAAGCTCAGTGTCAGAAGGCGATTCACTACAATCAGAAGTGCAGAAAGTTAAAAACAGGCTGGGAAAGTTTCGCAGCAGCGCTGCCTCTGATGAGAAGCTAGGAGCTCACGCCCAGGAACATCATGTTGCTGTTGATAAACTTTTGTTCATCCACTCTCGAGAAGAGGTTTGAATCGTTCAGATATTTGCCTTACAAATACTCTATATTTATTTGTTATTTATAGTATAAATTAGGTGAATGCTCGGCGTTGCTCGGGTAATACAAAACTTTTTGGACAGAAAGTTTATTTTTATTTAACACACAAAATTTACCACTCTAACTTTTAAACTTCATATTATAAGAAGTGTTTTCGTGCAGTCCTAGTGAAAAGAAAAAATAAAACAACTGTAAAGGTTTTCAAACTTTTTCAAACAACTGTAACTTTTAAATTTCATATCATGAAAGAAGTGTTTTGTTGAATTAAATTAGGAGGAAAAATAAAACTGTAAAGGTGTTTAAATGTAGATGTAAAATCGTTAGCAAGTAATAGCTAAATATAGTCTGCTTTGCTAAAATTACAATCAAAAATTATTTGGTTTACAGTTATATGATTTGAATTCGTTTCAGTGTTGGCTTCATAGGGTGAAAACATTGTATAGAATGTTACAGAAACCCTTAATAATTATGCAAACAACTCCCAGTAAAAATCATCAAAACCACCATCATAAAAAATAAATAACAAACAGTCTATGTGTAGATTTAGTAAATAACAACATTACCACAGAAATAGTTTTGTTAAATATTACCTAGAAGACAGGACACTAATTTTGTAAACGCCATTATAAAAACTATCATCTGTACATCATGCTGCAAAATCTTTACAATAACAAGAGCCTTGTCCATCCCTTTGAAGCCAGCCAAGAGTGTGTTAGAAAAAGGATTACACTGTATGAGTAGTGAACCCCTATATCCAGATTCTCAGTTAAGAATGCTACCATTGGCGACACTTGACCACCTTTCCACATTTAGGAATAATTGCGCACATAGTTATTACACCTGATGATAATATATAGATGTGTTTATAGCTGCCATTTTACAACTATTTGAGTAGTTTGAATATCAGCAGCAAGTCAGTAGCCATGTGCTTAACTTTAAAAGTTTTCAAACTTTTTCAAACAACTGTAACTTTCAAATTTCATATCATGAAAGAAGTGTTTTGTTGAAATAAATTAGGAAGAAAAATACACTCTTTCTGCTAAATTATCATCCTTGTTTTGAGTGTTTTTGATGATCATCACATAATTTGTCAGTTACAATTTATTTGTTAAGTTTTATCTTAGCCTTTGTCCCTACACTCTTTCTGTTTATGCTAAGGGTAAAGACACGGCACAACTATTCTCTAGTGGAGCTCATGGCTGGGTGAGAGCTTGGTCAGTACACAGAGATGGCGGACTCCTTGGCCAGTTTCATGCAGCTCACAAACCCTATGGTTAGTCTACTTGTCAGTCACTGTTTCATTGTCGTACACGTAATTTTACCCGCAATACCTAAAAGGGTAAAAAATGCTTAATAGACCTGTCACACAGGGCCATGAGCTAAGCTTTTTCAGTCCTACTACTCAATTAAAAATTACTAGACCTTCAGTGTCAAATGAAGGTCAACGCAACTTTTGAATAAGTGTGATTTTTGAATCTTGAATCTCTTTTGATCATCTAATGATTTGGTCGTGGATTGTTTAAAGCTACTTTTGAAAGGGTTCACCTAACACCATCTACAGGGTCCTTAACCATACGAAAGAGTTTTTGTACAACGCTAGGATATCTACAGACTAACATACAAATGAAAAAAGCTTATATAACACACACTGCACAACTTTTCAACCGTCAGCAAGAGTTGCATGTATACGCATGTACTAGCGAAATTTCCGGCGTTGCTCGGCTATTTAAAATCAGCTTATAAACAGTGAGAGGTAATTTAGTTGCCTGCCATTAGCCTGGCACATTGCCACTGGCTAATTTGACTAAGCTTACTACTAAGAGCTGTGAGAGCAAGCAAAAAAGTAAGTTGCGCCGTAATAGAGTGTGGTAGCGTATTTTCACACACATAGTGACATATATGGCCCAATGAATCTTGCGTAGCATAATTGGTAAGGTATTTGCCTGGTGAATGGGAGGTTCCGAGATCAAATCTTCTGCGATACAGATTCTTCATTCCTAAATTTTAATAGCTATAGCTGGACAAACTGAACTACAAACAGACAAACAGACACCGACACAAGCTTTGAGATTTATATACGGTATATAGATTCAGTGTATTAACTATCTCAAGACTCCCCTGACCTGATTGAGTTTCTCGTTTATTCACAACACTATGGTAATGAATTACAAAAAAATTGCAGCATCATTTAGGAGTCGGGGCTCTCATCTTTACTATAATAAGAGAAGTGTCTGTCTGTTTGTCTGTCTGTCTAAAACCAAGCTTACAGTAAACATTGCTTTCTACTAGACTCAAACCCTTGACATTCAGCTTACTAGATCGACACTCTAACACCTGCACTAATCGACTGCTTTATGGGTTTCAGAATAATTGTGCAAAATAGTTACTTTCTGTGCTTTATGATATAAAAAGCATATAAAAATAATACAATTGAAGTTTGAAAAAAAGACTATTTATTGTCAATTTCCCATGGCACATTAGGCTGTCAGAGCACTAGTATATCTAAAACGTGTTCATCTAACAGTCATAATGGAAAAAATTTTTAAAACTCACCAGTAAGTTTTAGATTCTTCCTTAACTGTCTAAGATTTTTTTCTTTTGTCATCAACAAGTCCCAGGAGTCACTAAACATTGAGTATGTGTACTGATAACTTGTACAGCAACTAGTTAAACCAAACAGTGGTTGGTAACATTAGTTACTAACATGTGGCACCGGTATGTGTTGTACAGGGGAGTCAGTTCTAGCGATGTGCTGTGATGACCTGGGAGACTTTCTAGTTACCGGTGATACTCAGGGATATATTAAAGTCTGGGATATATCTGAGTACTGCATTGAAGACGTCCCCGAAGGTATGTGTCAATGTGTTCCTTTCAATTCTGCAAACCCATGTTCCTCAAGTTCCAGGATATAAAGATGGTAAAAACACTGTAATGGTCATCGGGAATAATCTATTAATAAGTGTCAGAAGATCTTCACATTGTTTCAGGATTTATTCAGCCTACTGGCTGAATAAATTTATATTTAATGAATATTTATTTTTATTTTAAATGAATATTTTATTGGCTATGAAAAAAAAGAATTCCATCTTGACCAGTTTTACAAAGGGCTCAACCTGCTTGGCTTTAAGATAACAGCGCTTGAAAAACTTTAAGTTTTACTTAGCTGCCTTTAAAAATGTAATAAAACAGTGTTTAGTGCTCACCTTTATGCAAACTGCTCAACTACAGCTGTGATACAAATAACCTCACATCTCTAAGTTGCAAATTCTCTGTACTCACTCACACATATTTGATTTTTGGTTGGAATATAGAACAACCTGCACACACCTTATGCAGAATTTAATCATTAAGGTCTGTGTTTTAGCAATGAGAATTTAGAACATTAGCTTATTAATAGCAGGTTCCAGTGCTAAAAGACAAGAGAAAGCTAAGAGTTTTGTGTATACGAATCTTAACCCCCCTCAAAGGCAGATGTCAGGCAGTGAGAAGGAGAGATATGAGAAACAGTATGCGGTGCCTCCACCCGAGTCTGAGCCCCATAAAACACATAAAATACCTCCAATACTCAACTCTTTTAGAGGTACTTGTTTCACATCTACCTCCTCCCTATTTCACCTAGAGCATTCCTTTTCGTATCAAAACAGCGTTACGAGAAATCATTAGTTATTTTTTGGTCTGTTTACATGACTAGTAAGTAGCATTATACAATGACTAAGTGAATGTCCAGTGTTGCACGGGTAACCAAAACAGCTTAAAAACAGTGGCAGGGAATGTAGTTACCATTGGTGAAGTTTTACCATGCCTCAAATTGGCTAATTTGAGTAAATTGAGCTAGTACATTATATTACTAAACTTACCATTATAAAAGCTGTGAGCCGTGAAGGCTGTTAAGCTATGAAGCTAGCTCTAGTGACGTTACACATCACACAACGCATCACACAACATCTGTTTATGTATTTTAACTGATGTAATGACTATGAGTACGAATAATCCATTGTGGCTTAATGGGTTAGCTCCACCCCCTCCAGAACTTGAGGTGCCGAGTTCAAATCCAGTGTTAGGCGCATTTTTCGTTGCTAAAACTTTATCACCATAACTGGACACACGACAGACAGACCAACAGACAAACACTGAAATTTATATAGGTTTAACAACTGCTTTGCAAGGTGCGTCCATTTGTCCAAGGCGCATGAAATACATTTGCACCAAAATCTGCTGTTTCGTTTTAAGTGGTCTTTAAAGAACTCCAAGTTTACATTAACTGAATAGATATCTATATTTAGCACTGATAAGCTCAGCCTTTTTGCTTGTGAGCTGCAGATCAGTTTTCTGTTCTCTTTCAGCACACATGAAGGCAGTCAATAGTGTTTCCTATTGCGATGAGCAGGATTTGCTCGTCACTGCGAGTACGGATTGCAGTGTTCGTCTCTGGACAGTTCAGGGAAGGTTCATAGGTGGGTCTACCGCTGTAATGGAATTATTTGTTTGCAGAATTTTTCATTTTTTGTATAAAAAGGTGTGTTCCCATATGATATGCATCTCCTCTACAGCATAATATGCAAAGAATACTGATATACAAATTTACAGGAATATTCGGCCAGAAGAACAATTGGTCACCAAATGATTTAGAAATGAGTCCAGGTCATAGGTTGCCTGATGACATCCGAAGAGAAGGCTCCGCCATGACTCTTAAGGTGCTCAACGCTGGAGGCAACTCCAGATGGGTACAAAGGTTAGTTGACGCCATTAACAAACTCTTCAGCATTGTCAAAAAATACTTTAAAAACAAAATAAAATCGCATTTTAGCATATGTAATCAAGGAAGATTTGAATTTGACTAAATGCCTCACAGCTATTCAACATTGTCACTTTTTAAAATTTTAATAAAGATAAGTTAGTGCTATGTTCTTAAAAAATATTTTACCATTTTAATAACTTTGATATCATTCAGCTAATGAATATCATCACGTAAGACAGAATCTAAAAAATCACCTTGTTCAAATATGTTTACGATTTGTCATGTGCTCATGCCTGTAATCTCTATTGTCATTTTAGCTTTAAGCTTTTCAAAGCTTGGAGAGCGAGGTAAATTATTTCACCTTTCTAACTATTTGTTATGGACTACGCACTTACGCCCACCCAAATAAACCTTCTACCTAGGTTAGGTGTCATTTTGTAAGTAAAATGCACCTGGAAACTTCTCTAGACTCTCCTGCTAGACTTCTACTCCAGCTCAATGTAGTTGGTCCCCATCCCTCTGTCTATCGTAACCACATGAAGGTTTCAACATAGAGCATTCTCTAAGGTCACCTACAGCCTGGACTACTGCACAAAGCAATGTACTATTTCATTGTGCTTTTTGCAGCATTTCTCCTATTCACACATTATGTGTATACTTCAGTTTGTTCTCTATTTGTATGAGTTACTATTAGTTGAGGCACATGTGCTAGTACACATTCCTTAGTCTATTACTGGTGATTCATAAAGACCTTCATCACTACTCTTTTTAATCTTCAGATTTATGTTTTTTGAGATGCTTTATACTAGCTATGGCCAAATGGTGGGTCTAGGTTCAAATCTTTGTAGTTTTTTGTGGATCTTTCAAGTCGGCTGTAAAAAAAAATTTCCAAGTTTTTTTGTAAGATTTGGTTTAAAAAGATTTTTGGAGATTACTTAAAATTTTTGTAAATTCCTTTTTTTCAGCAACGAATTTTGTGAAAAACAATCATTGAACACGACTCACAAATTTTCATCTTCATAAACTTTAAGAGTTGCTGTAAGTAGCAGGAATGAGTAAGAATTGATAGTAGGAAGTAGTAAGAATTGATTAGGAATTGATAGTATTAGGAAGTCAGAGCTCACTCATTATTTTTCTCACTGATATCAGGCACATTCATTCACTGAATTTTAGTCAAATAATGTATATACCGTAAACGAAGTTTTCAAAAATCATATTTGACGCTTTGTTTCAAAATATACACAAATAATTGCATGTATATGTATGATAAAAAAGAAAAATGCAGATTTTCAGCTCGTTGTGGATCTTTAATTTGTCAGATTTGGCTGTAACCGATTGTGGCCAAAATATTTGGCCACTCCTGCCTTATACCATGGAGGAGTTATGATTTCATGCATTAGTTACAATATTTACTTTTTCTCAGTTTATTACCAACCTCAAACTCAATATAAAGTTACCCATTAACAAAAATCCCCTGCTGCTGCACCTTGATAGCATTTGGGTTTATTTATTTGATTCAAGCATGTTAAGAACAGAGCATAGATACAACATAGTAGAAACAGAGCATAGATAATGCATGGTAGAAGCAGAGCATAGATACATTGCGACATGAGATAGAGACAGAGTAAGGTAGAGACATAGATAGTGAGGACGAGTGTTGAATATCACCCTTCCTGTTCCTAATGTAACATCAGTCTATTTTATATGTGCACATCAGATGGGCTAACATTCTCACTATACACTATACACAATCTTTAGAAAGAAGACCTTGTTTATGATGTCACGAATGAGGCTGCACGCTAAAGCCAAAAAAGAACAGGAAAGAAGAGCTGCTGGTATTGATATTGATGATGAGGATGCTACAAAGACGGCAGATACCTCGGAGTAAGTGTTTAATTACACGTGCCATTCTCTGTAGATCTATTCCTCTTGTGCCTGTGGATACAGAACTATTGCAACTCTCGATCTGATCATGTACTCTATCACGACTGACACGTAATTGGAGGTATGCTTGAGTAATATGTGGCAGGTGTGAACCAAGCAATTTGCTAAAAAGGTAAATTGTTTGCCTGTCCTCCACATACAATTTTTTAATCTGTACACAAATTACATAAGGCGGTATGTAATGCAATATGTGGGTCACAGTCAAAAAGATAATTTATATTCTTAGTAAAAGATGCAGAATTCAAAATATTGAAACATATTATGTTGCGCTAGAGATAATAATGTTACACCTTCATGAATTTACGTTGTTTAACCAGCCAACACCGCTTTATCAAGTTGTATTGCTATCACCAACAATAAATGGCTACACACTCAATTTTAATACAGACAGCTAAATTAGATGTAGTGTTGTCATGGCAAATGCTGACACTGTATTCTTACCTCCATGTAGTGACATGTCAGAGACACACATACAGGACAGAGGACTTAATCCACCCGTGCTCACTAATGATATTGATGCTAGCCATAGCAAGTATTTAGGCAAAACGTTCAAAGCTCCGGGAAAGCATAGAGCTATGCCTAAAGTTACCATTAAACACATTGAGAACACCTGTCAGGTAAGTCACTTCATAAAATATGCATCTCTCAGCAACTGAGCATTAGACAAAATTATTATCATCATTATCATATTATTAAAATTTTTATGGAATGAGGAAGTTGAGGTGTTGAATTGTTTTAGTAGCCAACAGGTTCTTGCATGAAGACAGCTGTTAAAACTAGTAGTTCCTTACACGCATATGGCAACATTTGCAGGTTCTTACAGCTAGATGGTAACATTCACAGGTTCTTATACATAGAAGGCAACATTCGCAGGTTTCTTATACAAAGATGACAACACTTGTAGATTCTCAGACAGAGAGATCAACGACCATGAACTCACCTGTTCTAATCTTTCAAATAGATTAGCTCTCAATATTGCTCATATTTTAATCTCTCATGATTTGTCATCATGATTTAATCTCTCATGATAATCACTGCCAATTTGTTTTTTCAAGATCTTTGGCTGACCCTCAGCTATTTACGTCATCTGCTATAAACTTATCTTTAAGATTTATTACGACTAGCCCTGGCTGGTTTACCATAGCAAGGGGTGCGTTCACCATACAGATATGTTCAACGCTTTCACTCTGGCCCATCTCAATGACTAAATACTCTTTGCAGGTGCAAGTCTATCCGTGCTTACGGTTCTCAGACCTCACCAAGACCGCGAGCACAATGAAAACTATTAGTGGAATACAACAGAAATATAACCTGCTATCATATAATGATCGTCGGGCTAACAACAAAGGAGTAGGGAAAGGCCGACCCATGAGATCAATGTTAGACACAGTCACCGAGATGATGTCCGGTTCTTGAGCGGCAAATGTTATATAAAGGAACAACTCCTACATTTTACACAAACAATACACAAAACCAGATGATATTTTTCGCTTCTGCTTCACCTCTGCATTATCTCTGTATTACCTCTGTATTACCTCTGCATTATCTCTGTATTACCTCTGCATTTCTGGTTGAGTAATTACATAGAAAAGGTGAGGATTATTTTATTGTGTGTTAATAATGCTGGCAATTTTAATGCTGTTAATGTAAATACCCACAATGCATCACTCTTTCTGCTTTGCATTCAAAAATGGGCGAGTTTTGTCTCTATAATCTGCGACACCCACAAGTCTGGTAAATGGTGGTAAGTTTTGGTTGTAACTTTATCACTAGCGGTCAAATACAATTACTACTCACTAGAATTTCTTAAGATGAAGTTGAATATCGCATTGTAATGGTAGCCTTGTGAATGCTGCCATCATGGTCACCTTCTACTCGTACACAATATTCACAATACAACCACAATTACGTAGCATGAGAGAACTAACATTGCCATAGGAATTAATTTTCTAGAAAGACTAATACCGCCCACATGCTCACAGCTATGAGTCATGATAGCGCAATAGCATTTATCTGCTCTTAGTATAGTAATGTATGTCTACACATGTGATTAGTTCGAAATGAGTCATGGTTTTACTAAACACGAGCAATATCTTATAAAGTTACACACAAAATTTTTTATTTAGTATCGCATTTTGCCAAACCCTGAATACACGCAGCTAGATTCTAGTGTAATGCCTACAATACTGCATCAATTTAGGATAACTGTTAAAATTCTGACTAACAAATGCTAGTAAATAAATAGAACAAAAAGCTCTAATCTGTAAAAATATTTCATGTCAAATAGACACTTAGGCTAGCGATGTACATAGTGTAAAATTTCATTCGGTGGCACGTGCATATTATCAGGAACAACGTGTGTGCTTTCAATGTTGCAACGCATAGCTTCATTTCTATTACTAATTGCTCATAAAACAGAGCTAAGCGAATCTATAGAATTCCGGTTGACATGAAAGGGCTGTGTGAACCTGCAGAGGGTAATAAATAAGTATGGAAGGGTAACCAGGTGGCAGTAGGCCTTGTCAATCGATTATAATAATGAAATTAAAACCGCTCTACTTGTGTCAAAGGCCAGTCATACAATTCAATAAAACTAGAGATCCTCTAAAGTTCACTATTCATTCATTTACGTAATATAAAAACATGAGATTCAATTTCTATTGTAAAGAACTTTTCTATAGCTGAACTCCTGCTGACTGGCTTAACAATACAAAATAGCGATGTAGAACCACACACAATGTTACACAGCGAACCCCTGGTATTCCTTGACCTAACTCACCACGCTGCCACACGCATATATCAGCTGATCAGAACGAAAGCTTGGAAAGATCTTTCTGATTGTAGGCTTTTCAGTTAGACTGGTCTAGAACCTTCAAATCAAAGGATAAAATAAACCTACAATTCTACTGAGGTATGTATTATTGCTGTAATGTAATCTTGTTGTTGAATACACCCGTTTTATTTAGTGATAGTCGCACTAAACAAATATTCATAATATTAATGGAAGTAAAGAAAATGCTGACCACAGCTGAGTTATTTAGTGCCTGCTAATATTTAGTATAGACAAACACAAAATCATAAGTCACAAACCGCACTGAGAAGTCAAATGTAAATAAAAACAATGTGCTCACTAAAATATCAAAGTTGCTTATTGCTTACACTGAATTTAAACCAAATTTTATGCACAAATTTGCTATACATGCAGTTTCATGTCTAAAGAGATAAATGGTGTTTCGTAGCATTGCAATAGCAGCATCTACCTCTTTAGACCCAAACATAACGACTTATTAACATATCGTGATGATAAATCAAATAACTATATTCAAATGCTACCAAAGAACACGTTGCTTTAGTATTGAAAATTTTGGATAGAGGTTAAGTTGAATTTAGGTTGAACTGCACGCACATGGGCTGACTTACATGAGCTGCTCCATATTATTAATGGTTAACGAGAGAACAACTCATTTTCTTCATACTCTGTGAACAATGAAGTGATTAATTTGTTCACTGGGATGTTACCTTTTAAATATAGGTGAAATGAATAAACAAGACTTGTATTTCCGCTACATTGAGGCACCAAAAAAGAAGGAAAGAAAATTAAAAAAGAAGGAAAACTGGGAAAATTTGGAAATTCTCACATTCTCATTTTTCTTAGCCAATATCTTCTTGGTCATGTTATCATATAAATATGGAATGTTTTTATGAGATTTAATTCATCTAAAATGTTATGCATTGCTCGATAACCTACTACTAAAAACAATCTGATATAGTGCAAACTTTGTTATGAATGAAAACGAAGTTTTTGTCATAAAATATTTGATGAAAATGGTATGAAACTGAATACATCAAAAATGGAGTTGTCTTCTTATTGTAAGGAAAAAATTCTACAGCAGCCAATGCTAATAATTCCCGGACTGAACAAGGTCTCAGCAAGATCGAAAAATGAAAAGTACGAACATTTAAGATTTTCAAGAAATAGACAGTCAAAGCCAACAGAGTGTGGAAAATTGTGAGCGTAGGCAATGCCATTTAAAAAGCCTTTTTTACAATTGCTATTAGGGTTGAAATTACAGGAATTGTACTTTCTCGTCAAACTTCAGTTAGATGACTCCTGCCAGACAGCAGACTAATCTGTAGTTGATTTTGTGAAAAGAGAGCAATTTCAAGTTGGATGCCCTTCCTGTTTCCATGGGTAGCGTATCTGGTAATTGAACCCAACCAGTCATTCACAAGGCAGGCGTTCCAAGACATGTTTCATGAAATCTTTCTACATTTGATAGGCATATGTAATTAATGATTTTAAAATTTAAATTGTTAAGATGGTACGCCAATGAAACCTCTGAACCATTTAAGAGGTGCAGTGTCCTAGGCAAACTCCCTTAAACTCCTGCAGAAAAACGTTACGGCATTGAAAACTGTTTGATAGTCAAATGTTGAAGTCGAGCATACAACCGCACAATGCTATTTGTGTACATACTTTTTCAAATCAATAAAGTTATGTAATAAAGTAGCAAAGATGTAAAGCGAATCAATACGTTTATACTGGAGAGTTCAAAGTGTTACGCATAGTTACAATGTATGTAATATAAATATGATTCTGTTTGCGTAAGAAAAGAATGGATTAGCAAATATAAACGCAAAGCTAATAGCTGGCTCATGCTTTAATTGCCTGGACTGGAGTTCAAACAGTGTCAATCCTTCTAGAATTAAATAGTTTTCATTTAAAGACGACTATAGCTCTATTGTTTTTGCTAAATGCAAATACAAT
This sequence comes from Watersipora subatra, assembly GCF_963576615.1. Classification (NCBI taxonomy): domain Eukaryota; kingdom Metazoa; phylum Bryozoa; class Gymnolaemata; order Cheilostomatida; family Watersiporidae; genus Watersipora; species Watersipora subatra. Next base: position 48,805,612 of record NC_088710.1, on the reverse strand, counting down.
AATAATTTCAGAGACATTGAAAATGAACAAAACTAAAGCCTACAGGAGATTGAAAAAGAAACAGAAGCAGACCACACTTGACTGGATTGAGCCGACGATAGCTCGTGAGAAGATCATAAAACTACCATTACGGGACATACAGCAGCTTGCCTCGGAAGGCCTTCAGCGCTCTAGTTCACTAGCAGATCTTGAAATGTTTGGTCTGAGAAATTTCATCGAAGTTGTCGATCTCGAAAAGGAAGCAAGACCAGAAACAACATACACATCACTACCAACCATTTCAACTCAACACAAATATATTCGAAACCGACCAAATCAGAGGAAGACGGAGACGCCGCGAGGCATTCGGCATTCGGAGTTTTCGTCGGCATCGCCTTCAAATGGATATGCAATGTTACAAGCTAAGCTAAATGCTCTCATACTACCAACACCAATAAAGAGAAAGGCTAGCAGGTCCTTCAGTGACGGTAGTACAGGATTTCACGGACGAAAGATGGCAACTGGTAGGAAAGAGAATACTGTTGCTAAGTCAATGCCACAGAACCAGGAAGAGAGTAGTCAACCTACTGAGCCGGCTATACAGTTTCCGATTGCATCGAAAATGCGGCAGTTGCTGACTATAGAAACAATCGATCAACCAACAACACCGTCGATCCGACATGACACAGGTAGGAACAACTCCTATCTGAGTTATATAGTAAGGGATGGTTAACATTAAACTGATACAAATGATGGCTCATATTTAAAGGTTGACTTGTTACAAAATTCACATTACAGTAATTTGGTATCAAAAGATTCGCCATGTCTTACTCTGTTGTGTTGTAAGAGCCAAATATGTGGAAATGCGATTACAAGCTCTTAAAAGCTCAAAAACGAAAAGCCGCCGTATATTGGAATCTCTTTATTTCGATGACATAGCCACGAAATTTGGTTATCGTCATGTCACGTATGTTCTCACATGAATTGAAAGGCCAATGCACAGCTCAATATAAAACTTATCGTAGTACTAGTTTATGACAAACACTTCGGGTTTACCGAAGACCCCCGTATCAAATATAGATGCTCGCTGCTTTAGTTGTGTTTCGGCCTGGTCTAATCGGCAAGTCGTAATCTGATTATGTGACCCAATACTTCGCAAATAATTTTTGCAGCACTTTTCGATTATCACAGGTGACCAACAGGATCGTCATGATTGTCAGACAATGATACGTACTCCTTCGAGGAAAGGTTAAAAAGTTAAATGAATTTTTACTGTAAGTTATAAGATATCACTGCTAAAAGTGACAGCGTTACAATGACGATAAAACAGACGCGTAAGAACGATAGACATGGTTTTATTGAATGCGTGAAGTATATTTGTGAAAATATTTCGACGAATAAGGTTGCATGAAAGTGTAAACTGAAACCATCGCTCACAAATGCGTCACATTTGAGCCGTTTTGAAAAGAGAATCCAAACTACGGCGGTCTCGCGTGGCTGCGATTAACTGTTCGTTTTTGAGCTTTTAAGAGCTTGTAATCACATTTCCATATATTTGGCACCTACAACACAACAGAGTAAGACATGGTGAATCTTATGATACCAAATAACTGTAATGTGAATTTTGTTGCAAGTCAACCTTTAAAGTGATACAGTTATGGATAGGTCATATTGGTGCGAAACAGTTTGGGATGGATCATATTGGTATCTTACAGTTAGGGATGCAATTAGGGATGGATCATGTTAGAGCGATGACAGTTAGAGATGGCCGATATTGTTGTGAATTGTGATGCAATCAGATGTAGATCAAAATGGTGTGATACAGATAGAGATGGGTCATATTGGTGTGATTCAGTTAGGGATGGGTCATATTGGTGTGATACAGTTTTGGATGGGTCATATTGGTGTGATACAGCCAGGGATAGATCATATTGGTGTGATGCAGTTAGGGATGAACCATATTGGTATCTTACAGTTAGGGATGGATCATATTGGTATGATACAGTTGAGATGCACCATGCTAAATATTAGAATGCTACAAGCAGGGACGAGCCGTATGCACACAAAAAAGATTCCCTGACTTAGTTGAAATAGAGAACAGCATAGCACTGTTACCAACATAACATGTAAAAATCATTTGACGCTAACAATGAAATAGTTCAAAACAATAGTATAAGCCTAAATGACAATTTGTGGTGAGAATTACTGGTTGAGAACAACAGCTACTTGTTAAATCAATGCAAGGTCAGCTAACCCAACATGATCTTCTTTGAAAAAATTTGCTGTTTGTGGAGTCTTTATGAGTTATGGGCTCACTGAAAAACTTTGTTTATGTATTGTGACTGATAATCAAAAAGCTCTTTGCTTTTTCATAGATAAAAACAGGTTCAAGTCCTATTGCAATGATTTAGTCGCTACCTTGGACACATTTAATAGCTACTAAGAATACCACTTGATAAATACTGAAAAAACTAACAATAGTGTAAGGTGTAACCACAAACAGTTGATTAGAAGACATTTAAATTGATTACTAGTGGCTAGTCGCACAGGAGTTTTTCCTTTTAAATTTGCATTGAGGTAACGTCCGAAGGGATATTCTTACCAGTAAGCGTGTTACTAGAAAGCTAACTTAGCTTGCTATAGTTAATCGAAAAATTGTATGATGATGTCCCCTATGGGATTGTAGGATTTTGGAAAAGCCTTGTAGCAGGGCAAATCTTAAATAAAATGCCAGTATTTTTTTAAGAAACTCACTGGCATTTTATTCAAGAAACTTTCTTGTCAAGGTTTTACACGTGGCTGGCAATGTTGATATGACACCCTTGCATTTGACTATAGCTCTGATAACCATGAAGACGTACAGAGAGGTCACTACTAGTCTGCTAGCCTATGTCTATCTGTTGCAGCCACAAAGAGAGCATCGACCACTAACCTTTTTAACCAAAGAAATAGTCAATTGAAGGAAGTGAGCCGAGCGACGAGGTTCTATTTTCCAAATTACGCGAAGCAGAAACAAAAAAGCATGCTAGTTGCTTGTGACTTGATAACCAAACCTTGTACATTAGTTGCTCCCAACAAAACTGGAAAGGCGGACAATAAAATAATCAAGCAAGTATCCTTCGTTGAGGATGTAGGCGCTGCTAAGAAGTCAGAATCTCCGAAACCCACAAGTACTGCGCTAACAGAAAAACAACCCACTTCAGGCAGTCTCGTATTAAGTGCTAAAAACCTAGAAATGTACAACACATTGAAAATGACCTCTGACCTGAGCGCGCCTTCTGAGGACGATAACAGAATAGTAAATTGGATAAAAGAGCGACAACAGTGGACTAGTGATATGTGTGATGATATACCTGAAGTAGATGAAATGATTCGGAGTGCGTCATTCCACACCAGTTCAGATACAATGTCCGCATGTGGATGAAGGATAACCAGATGAATGATGCCCGGTGAACTTTGGATATGCTCAAAACAACACACTTGCGTCTCATTGACACTTGTAGGAATCTTTTACATACATGTACCCAGAAAGCATTACCTGTCCATTTTCTGGTTTTTACTAAACTTGTGTTGGAGATGTACAACTCATTCTGCAATAAAGTACATCTAGCCAACAGAACCTATTAGAAAACTTGATTCTATGTTAGCTTGTCGGTTTTTCTACTCCCTGAACCCGGAGTAAGAATTGTGATAGGACCATCTACACCAATTTTTAAAAAACACATGCACATTGGTTATGCAATAGTTCTCGTAGGAAAAGGCAAATACTGTGTGATAGCAATAATTCTAGTTTGAAAACTAACAACCAGCCTGGTAACCCTAAATGATACTAGCGGACCATCCGTATAGAGTTGCTGTGACATCGTCGGAAGTGTACAAAAAGCTACTAATTGCAATTTGCTGAATATGCTCTGCGCCGTGTCGCTGTTATTGTATATTAATGCCTGATATGAATATACGTCATGAATCTCTGCCTAAACCTCTATAAAATATTACCGAGATCAACCGGCTGCATCTAACTAATGCAGAAACAGCAGTACGAAAGTAAAATTGATTTTCAGCGATAATTGCCAACTTTCACAACTCACTGGCAGCATCATTCAGACTGCGATAGATCAGTCAGCACGCTACCTGATATTTCATATAACGACCTGTTGATACCATATTGACACCTGTTGATAATGTATCTCAAATGGAAACATACAACTCCATCACAAGTAATCTGTTATTCCAAAAAGGTAGAAATTATATAAAAGATTAGTAGATAAACGCTGTAATATTTCAGCCATTTTTACAACGCCGCAGACAGTGCCTGCGCAATGTTACCTCGAGATTAAATAAGTTCCAATCTTCAGGCCAACTAAGATTGTTACCCAACAGGAAGTAGACCAAAAAATATTAGACTTCGATACACACAACGGCAGCCTCTCACTTCCCCACTTTGATTTGATGTTTTTTTTCCTAGAAGCAACGGCATCACTGTGAGCCACGTGAGGCTCTCTTCAGTGAATGGTGCCTTTTTTCTTTAAGGATTGATACTGCTCTCTTGGCCTTCCTACAATAGAAAAGCAAGCCCTTGGTCCTTCACATGCAATACCACTGACTTCTAGCAGCTAATAGTACATCTCGATACAAGCAAAATTTGTTACAGAATATCAAAGTATGAGCTAAGGAGACTGAAAGTTGTTAGCTATCAAACACACACAATGCAAGGTCAATTATAATAATAATAGTTCAGAGTATCTAGTATGCTATACTACAGACAAACAGCAAGCAGTGACATGATGCTGTCAATATACCAGATGTGACCATAAAAAGATATAACACTCAGGTTACGTTATGGTTGATGGAAATTGATTTTTAAGGAATATTACACAACCAAGCGTGCCCATATTATGTGGCTTATGATTTTCATTGATTCTGTTCTACATCACTAGTAAAGCAAGTCTGGTAACAGTGGCAAATGGTTTACAACTTCTGAATGCAGTATCTGCTATTTACTATTAGTTTTAACCATGCATCGTCGACAAATTGCAAGCAGGGGTTGTTAAAACACAGTCTTTAATGGTGAATGCCATATTTACAGCTTATGAAACATTGATGACTTACATTCCATGTACAAAGGCCATTCAGCTATTAAATAAATTTAAAAAAGTCTCTTTTGAATGTCTATATACTTTCTAATGACGACTAACATAATTTTTTTTTAGATTTTGCGATCATGAGAATTTTTTTGAGGTTTTCCAAATTGGCTGACCAAAACCCATGCTCCAGAATTTAACAGAGATCAGTTATCAAATCTTTGATATCTGAACGGTGTAATCCAAATAAAATTTACAAGAGAATGGTGAATGTTTAAACAGAAGACAGTTTTAGCCAAAAAAGTGTCTACAAATGGGCAAAACTGTTTATAAAAGGTAGGACAAGAATTGATGAAGAGAGATCAGGCAGGCCTGTTGATGTGAGATCCTTTGACATGATTAAAGCAGTTAATGAGCTTGGTCAGTCTAAGAGAAGGGTAACAGTGAAAAATGTTGCAAAAAATTTATGAGTCCCCATAACTTATTCATGAGGACCTGGCTTACTGCAAAGTCAGGTTTTACTACCATAGCGACCATAATGACAGGTTTTACTACCATAGCAACCATAACGACATGTTTTACTACCATAGCGACCATAATGACATGTTTTACTACCATAGCGACCATAACGACAGGTTTTACTACCATAGCGACCATAACGACACGTTTTACTACCATAGCGACCATAACGACAGGTTTTACTACCATAGCGACCATAATGACATGTTTTACTACCATAGCGACCATAACGACATTTTTTACTACCATAGCGACCATAATGACATATTTTACTACCATAGCGACCATAATGACATGTTTTACTACTATAGCAACGATAATGACAGGTTTTACTACCATAGCGACCATAATGACATATTTTACTACCATAGCGACCATAACGACATGTTTTACTACCATAGCGACCATAACGACAGGTTTTACTACCATAATGACATGTTTTACTACCATAGCGACCATAACGACATATTTTACTACCATAGCGACCATAATGACATGTTTTACTACCATAGCGACCATAACGACATGTTTTACTACCATAGCGACCATAATGACATGTTTTACTACCATAGCGACCATAATGACAGGTTTTACTACCATAGCGACCATAATGACATATTTTACTACCATAGCGACCATAACGACATGTTTTACTACCATAGCGACCATAACGACAGGTTTTACTACCATAATGACATGTTTTACTACCATAGCGACCATAACGACATATTTTACTACCATAGCGACCATAATGACATGTTTTACTACCATAGCGACCATAACGACATGTTTTACTACCATAGCGACCATAATGACATGTTTTACTATCATAGCGACCATAATGACAGGTTTTACTACCATAGCGACCATAACGACATGTTTTACTACCATAGCAACCATAATGCCATGTTTTACTACCATAGCGACCATAACAACAGGTTTTACTACCATAGCGAAAATAATGACATGTTTTACTACCATAGCGACCATAACGACATGTTTTACTACCATAGCGACCATAACGACAGGTTTTACTACCATAGTGACCATAATGACATGTTTTACTACCATAGCGACCATAACGACATGTTTTACTACCATAGCGACCATAACGACAGGTTTTACTACCATAATGACATGTTTTACTACCATAGCGACCATAACGACATATTTTACTACCATAGCGACCATAATGACATGTTTTACTACCATAGCGACCATAACGACATGTTTTACTACCATAGCGACCATAATGACATGTTTTACTACCATAGCGACCATAATGACAGGTTTTACTACCATAGCGACCATAACGACATGTTTTACTACCATAGCAACCATAATGACATGTTTTACTACCATAGCGACCATAACAACAGGTTTTACTACCATAGCGAAAATAATGACATGTTTTACTACCATAGCGACCATAACGACATGTTTTACTACCATAACGACAGGTTTTACTACCATAGTGACCATGACATGTTTTACTACCATAGCGACCATAACGACATGTTTTACTATCATAGCGACCATAATGACATGTTTTACTACCATAGCGACCATAATGACAGGTTTTACTACCATAGCGACCATAACGACATGTTTTACTACCATAGCAACCATAATGACATGTTTTACTACCATAGCGACCATAACAACAGGTTTTACTACCATAGCGAAAATAATGACATGTTTTACTACCATAGCGACCATAACGACATGTTTTACTACCATAGCGACCATAATGACAGGTTTTACTACCATAGTGACCATAATGACATGTTTTACTACCATAGCGACCATAACGACATGTTTTACTACCATAACGACCATAATGACATGTTGTTGCGTTAGCTGATTTTCAATTCATGACAGCTTTTCGTACTCTTGCTTCCTTATATGTTAGAATGTTTTACGTAACGTCGTATGCCGAGACAAATATTCGATCAAATTTTATATCACGTATTCAAAAATTGATACTTGGAGGTGATTATAAGTTGAGGTTGACTTACCATTATTTGTGCACTATCCACTATCTTTTTTAAAAGTGTAACATTCTCCTCTTGAACTTTAATTTTTTTATTTTTCTCAGAGAGACTCGTTGAGAGGCATGACAAACTCTCCATATTTTTAACAAATTCAAATTTCAATTTGAAGGATTACTTAAAGAGCATTTATATTCTTTAGCCAGTATTAGTTTAAATAACTGACAATGGCAAACAATTCTAGTTAGTACTTTATTCTTCATCTTTTTAATAATCCTTTCTTGGTTCTTTAGCCATTTTTATGATTTCTTCTTAAATATTCTCTCAGTGGTTTTTGCCCTTCTAGCAAACAAATTCACTTTAAATATACTCTACAAGGTCTACTCAAGAACACTTAAATGTTTGTAGTTTATTTCATACTCAGTTGATCTAGTTTATCATTTGCTAGCTTCATTCTACATATCTGTGCTGGACTGTCCAATGCATGAAATGCATGCATTTTTAAAATGGAGTTGCTATGGCATGGCATTAGAGATCTGACTGTATTGAAAACAGAATTAAAGTGAAACCAATTTGTAATACCACGCAAGCGGATTAAACAAAATTGTGTAAATTGCTAAATATCCTTGCTCAGTGATTAGTCCTGATTGGTCAACCTTATCCACATCTTTGACAGTAACTCAACTTTCTGTCATTTGCGCTTTCACTTTGAGGTCATCATGATGTGGTGCGCTCAGCTCTAGCACAAAATGTTGGCATCCTTGATCTCTATATGTGCTGACCTTAAACTGCTAATGTTACTAGTGAATGGAGTGCTAACCATCATAAATTTTATAAGAAAATCGGAGACTTTTCAGACTATGACCTAGTATCTGTAACCGATGATATAGGCTAGTTTTACTGACTCTGGTAACTTGTTTGAAATAATACAAAAAGCTGTCAATTTGGTCATTTCTTGTTTAATTACTGATTGCATCCCAATTTTGCTCTACCTATTATTGTTGTACGAGGGACATTCAATAAACAAGGTGAATTAGTTTATAATTAGAATATTATATTAAAATAACTTTAAATATTAAGCATCAGTATAGAGTATGGTTAGGTATTGAGTGTACCAAAACAGGAACCTTGCAGACACAATTTGATGGTTCAAAACATCAATATTACATTGAGTTTTCACCTTTTTGTGTACACGCAAAAACTCACAGCTTAGAAATAACGAGAACATATTTTTAATGCTTTTAACATAAAAGCAGGATTTGGAATAGAATGATTTTACTAATTTCAAGCCCTGCTCGTATTAACGTTATCATAGTAGTACCAGAACTAGCATAAAACTAGAATAAAACTGGATAGAGTGTCTAATTAATTAGTTGAGACAACCGCTGACTACATTGCGTCAAAAATGCTGACCTTTTTTCAGCAAGAGCAAGTTCCTCAGGTGTTGGCTCCTTGGGAAGAACCGATGCATCAAATATCATGGTTCTGAGCCTGTTTAAACAATCTCCTTGATTCAAGATTTGTTTCCTAGTTTTGTCAGATGTGACTATCAGTTCTCCATGCTTTGTTATTCGATTAGCTTCCTAGAGAACAAATAATTGCACAGTGCATTCCGGTGTAAAGTAAAATGGCACATTCTTTGATACTTGGCAAAATCTATCTAAGGATAGTGATGAATCATAGTGATGAATCATAGTGATGAATATCCAACCTCAACCATACATGAGAAATCTCACCTTTTCCATCAATCTGGGCTTTATCCAGTCTGGGATCCATGTTGCCTCCCTAACATTGAACCGCAACTCGACCTTGGTTGCAACTGCAGTAGGAAAATCCCAAATATATCTTAGAAGTTGTGGAAAAAATTGAACAAATTCAAATAAATAAAGCCAAATTTTTTTTACAGCACTCACCTTTGTTCACATGCTGTCCACCAGCTCCTCCACTTCTGCAGTATCTAAAGTCGAGTTTATCTGTAATAAAAGCGTCAGTCATCCCATCTATGTTCAATGGAAAAGATTGAATGGTCATTTTGTAAAGGATCATTCTATAAATCAAATTGCTGCACACTCGACTTGTCAATAGTGACGTCAAATTGACAAGAACTGTAAAATTAATGACAAAAAGCCTGGACCTAAAATCTATTATAACAAAATTCAATTGTTTTAGTCAGATTGAAAGATTGTAGTAGTAACAGACCCATGGGTATATTTCCTGAAAACTGTTCTTTCTCTGGCCCAACATCATGAGTTGACCTTGAACATATCTACAATGACGACAACATTTATAATTTTAAAACACTAAACACAATAAAGATTGCTCATATATAAACACAATATATGTATAACACACAGCAATACGTAGGCGGTTGGTTGGAATTCGACGTTTGGCACATGTACAGCCAAGTAACCGATACTCAAAAAAATTAAATTGAAAATAGATTGTTTATGGCTTGAGCTACATTTTATGGCAGCTCAATCAAAAACAAATTAAAACAATGAATGTTTTACAGCAAATGTTACTTGCATGAAAAAGAACTATAAATAATTTTGTAAATATAATATTTACCTGATTCGCTAAAAAACGGCGATTTATGCTGGTAATAGCACTTTGTGGTAAAAATGACGAATTGCTAAACACAGAAACTAATCTTTTGCAACTTGATGAACGAATGCTCGAAATCATTCCGGTGAGCTACAAATGTTACGCACGGTGATTATAATCCACTAAAAAAATAAGTGGACTCGTTAGTAAAAAAAGATTTGTTAGTCAGTAAATATAATCATTGGCAAAATCTTAAAATTTCAACGGTAGCGTGGCCGAGTGGTCTAAGGCGCTGGTTTTAGGCACCAGTCCGAAAGGGCGTGGGTTCGAATCCCACCGCTGCCAAATTTTTTTGCTTGATATATTTAAATTGCTCATACATCTAAATTGTAAACTGTAAGATGCTATTTTATACATTCTAAATCTTCGCATATTGATGGTAGTAGCCTTGAAAAAACGTTTGATAAGCAAGTGACATACCAAGCGGAAATAATTAGCTCCGTTGTTGTACCAAACAATATATTAGCACTGGTATACTTGAATGATACACATGTAGTCATAGATATAGTAAACCCTAGATATGCGAATAATCAAAACAAGTGAGGCCTATAACTAGCATGACGCAACGTCATGGTGATGTGTAAAGTGAATCAGCTGATCTATGAACTCCTATTGACTTAACACTAAAAACTGCTCAATTTTTTCATAGTTTGTGCATGTGAGACTGCATATTTTATTGATAATATATAGCACTGACTTTGGATGAGAAAGGCAAGAATCTTAGACACATTGTAATGGATAATACCAATGATTTAGAAGCTTCTATATCATTGATCATACAAAGCGTGACCAAATAGAAATTAAACTAATAACTCTCTGCTGTAGTTTTGATTCTTCTTTTTAATATTGAGACACGTGTGACTGCAGGCTGTTTAGGTCTACCACCACGTCGGCAGCTCGTTGTCGAGGCTGTAGGTGTGTCCTGATTGTCAGAAGCTGCAGGTTGCTCATCATCATGGATAGTAGTATCACCAGGTGTAGTATTTTCAGGGTCGGGTATTATGGTGCTGGCTGCTGTCTGAGATGTTCTTCCACATTTCGACAGGCTTTCTGTTCTTATGGTTGGTGTCCGTCTTTTCACAGCTCTTGGCTGAAGGTAGGTTGGATAAGCTGTAAATATTGTAGATATTGTGTAAGATTTTAGCATTGGTTTTCTTTCAATACCTGGTGGAATCTTGTGGCAGTCTTTCTGAAAATGTCCACTGCATAATACAGAGCTTGATGTTGGAGTCCAATACTGTCTTCGCATCGCCTTTACCCAAGCATTACGGGTTTCAGCTCGTTTCTCGTTTGGAAAGCGGTGAAACACCAGATTTGGGCATTTCTCAGGATTGCTTGAACATCTCTAGGCACAGAACCAGCTGGGGCTTGACTTTTTCTTAGCCTAAACATTAACAATACATACATGAAGTAGAATGAATATTATTACATTATTTGGAATGAGACAAAAAAGGCATTTGATCAATCATGCCAAGCTAGATTACAACCCTATCAGTTGAGAGACAAGTTTGTAATATGTGTGGTTGTAATCAGTCTAGACACTTTTTCTTTTGATAGTCCCAAGCATTCATTCACATCACTTTCAATTCAGAATAATCATAGAAAGGTATGTTCGTTGTTATGAGACCATGATAAGACAAGTAAATTCAGTTGAGTTGGTAGTTAGTTTGTTTCCAGTAGTTTCTTACTACATGAACCAATGGTATAGTACATGTGCAAAGGTTAGGTTTACCAAGTATTTAAAATTTTTATTGTGGGTTCACATACCTGGGATGTTTTTGTCTCCTCTGATGACAATTCACCAAGAATTTGGTCTTATTGTAACGTTTATAACTTACAAACTAGTAGGACAAGCATGCTTTCACTACTAAACTCATCACTCAGCCGAAGGCTCTGTTGCCGTTATGCACATCACTGCGATGTAATGTTGTGAGAACAACAGCCGATTATTATAGGCCTCACTATTGCTCCATTGCAATGATAGCTATTTGCCAATATAGGGTTTACTATATCTATGGATATAGTGGAATAAATTAAAATGTTGAGTTTCTATATTTCAGTTAATCAGCACTAAATTATGAGTACGGTAAATCTGTTGAGCCTGAAATCGCAAAAAAAGGAATGAGTTCAACACGATGTATCAATGATGACATCAAGAGTAGTAGTGGCTATTGCTAACATAATAAGCAACTTGAGCCAAGAAAGAGCATATCTTCCTTTTAATCATCACACCTTGGCAACACAGAGTTCCAACTTTGACCTTAACTGAAATTGAGCCTAGGTCTCCTACATTCACGACCAATTCTTTACTACAGAACATTCCACTCCCAATTACATTTGTGGTTCCTCAGCAATATATGAAGCTTCAGAATTGATTTTTACTAAAAAGGAGACAGAGGCGAGCATCATGCAGCCTGTTATGGGTAGTTAATAGTAATGAAAACGGTGGTGAGTGATTATACAACATGGCATCGTAGGCAAACTTGGTTTGGGGACATACCTGCCAACTCTCACGCATTGGGCGTGAGACTCACGCAATCACCCCAAAGAAAAAATGAAAATGCGTGAGAAATGCGTGAGATTTTTGCCCCAATTTCCACAAATTTATATATACTATCATTGATACATCAATTGCCCCAAAACCAAATCTCACGCATTGCCCCACTCTTGGGTTGGCAGGTCTGTTTGGGGAGGATAGTGATGCAGTGACTGTGTTGCCAGTGTTTAGTGCTCGAACTGTCACATGGACAATTGAGAGTGGTGTAAAGAAAAGTGATAGTGTTCAATGATTGTGCTACAGAATTAATTACTTATTCGTTTCAGAAAGAGCGAGGGTGTTTTGATTACTTTTGTGCAGTAATCGAGATAGCGGCCTTCGTTATTTTTAACGATGGCTGCATTCAGGTTTGATGTTAATGACTTTTCCATGTAAGTCTTGGCTATCAGAATTTAATTTATGTATAGAACTTACCACTCTATAAATGTGTAAGGCTGAAGGAGGTCAGGTTAATTTTAGGGGTCGCATTAAACTGCTTGCGCTATTGAGTGCTATAAGGGATGATGGCCGTGAGGCTTTACAGTCTGTGGTATTTAGTTTAGAGTCTCATGATTCTACTTATGAGCAGGCCATGAAAACCTAAATAGAATTTATGATGCAAAGGAAACAATATACGATAGGGTTATGAAACTTGTTCACTGTTCTCAAGCATGTGATGAAAATGAAAGGGGTTATATGTTAAGGATTGAGAAATGCAGCAAGAATTTAAACTTTGGTGGTGATGATAACAGGAAAGATTTTGCACTTGCGATAGCTGTTAATGGACTCGGAGAGTCTAAGCTACATAGGCAAATGATGCAAGAAAGGGATTTAGATTGGACAAGGTTATCTGACACTCTCAGAGCTAGACAACTTGCTCGTGATTCAGAAACAGTACTAAAAGATGCTAAGGCTAAAGCTAGTGGTACAGAGGCTTCAGAAGTAGTTTCCATTGCTTTTAGTTAATCTAAAAATAAAACTAGAAGCACTAGTCGTTACACTAGTGAAGGTTTAGAAGTTCAAAGAACTTCTCGGAAAGAGTGTAAGGACTATTATGATAATAGGTATAGGAACAGGTACCCTAAGGCTGGGTTTAGAACTTCAAGTCATGAGTCAAACTACTAGACATGAATGTAGAAGCCGATATAGAAACTCTAGTGGGTCTTCTAGTGCTGATAGACAAAATTGGCGCACTAGGTCTAAGGTTGAACTTTCGCCTAGGAGTGATAAATGTTACAACTGTGGTAGTCGGCAGCATCGTCTTTGCAGTTGTCCTTCTGCTAGGTGCTTTACTTGCAATAGGAAAGGCCATACTAGTATTGACTGTGCTAGGAATGGCTATGAACACTCTCAGAGACAGGATCTTAACAGGTACTGCTATGATAGAAGTAGTGGTAGCGAAAGTGAAAGGAATATGGACAGAGGTTCAGGTAGAAGAGCCAGGGACTACACATGTTCCCATCATCTTAGTAGGAGGGTGAGGTTTTCTTTTTCTAGTCCTAAATAGCTAGACGATAAAATAGTCAGAACTTTGAAGGTAAATGGTATTATGGTTGATTTTCTGCTTGATACAGGGGCTGAAGTTTCAACAGTTACTGAAAAAACAGCCAACAGGTTAGATTTACAGCTAAGAACGCCATCAACTGTTTTGACTGCAATATATGACTCTGAGTTAACGGTAGTAGGTAAAGCAGAGGTTCAGTTGAGAAGTTAACACAGATCTATTGTAACTCAGGTTCATGTTATAAAAGGATTGAGCAAAGACTTTGTAGGCATAAATGAGTTGAGGCAGCTGAAATTGTTAGCTGTTTTACATGCATTAAGTACGAAAGGTTTTAAGCCAGTTACATTGTTGCCTCCTAGACCTATTCCTGCTGGTCTATGTTGGCGTCTTTCAGATGATGGTAAGTTGCAAAACTTGACAAATAGGTCGGATAAAAAAGGTTCCAGAGACAAGGACAGGAAAAAAGGTTGACCAGGAAAGTTATCAATGAGCAATGGTACCAGCTCAGAAGAAGCTGTTCCACAAACAAAGGTGCATGGTCGTAGCACCTGCTACGCAGAAACAGCTCAGGGTAAGCCGCAACCTTTCCTGGATCAGATAAACAGCTTCCTTTATGAGGTTTAGTCTGGTTTCATGTCACGTGAGGTTATCCTACAGCATAAACATGCCCTTGCTGAACGCAAGTTTAGGATAGAGGAGGAGTACAAAAGGGCTATTGCGGCCGTAGAGGTTGATGAGCGCCAGCTCCAGCCGGAAGTCGAGAATAAGCAGAAGTTCAAGGCTGTCTTGACGAACTTGGCTACCCTGAAGGACGCTAAACTGCCTGCTACCCAGGCTAAGGTAAAGTCACCTACAGACAACCAGCTGTCTGTGGGAGAGGAGACCCACTTGGCTCTCCACACCTCACATCAGGGAGGTACAGAAGAGACTGCTTTGTCTGCAACCTGTTCTACCCAAGAAGCTGGTAAGGCTCAGTCACAACTACCTACAGACAACCAGCTGTCTGTCGACGGAGAAGCCCACTTAGCTCCCTACACCTCAAAATAGGGAAGTGCAGAAGATACTGTCTCGACAGCAACCTGTACTGGCCGCAAGGCTGACCATGCCGAAACAGGTGGCATGGTTGCCTAGGGTAATACTTCTTGGACTAAAGAGATGGAGGAGTAGGAGGCCCTGCTAGAGGATGAGCCAGGGTTGGAGGAGGAGTGTATGATCCAGCCGATCCAATGACGCCGGCAAAAGAGGTTGACCGAAGCACGGGAGCAGGTGAGACAGGGACAGGTATGTACTCAGGACTTGCAGGCTAAAGACGAAGATGACAGGTTAGGCTGGCGAGAGCTACTATGACCCAGAGAGTAAGTATGGGAGAGGATGACTCAACCCATACACATACCAGTGAGGCCACTTTTAATTTTAGTATGGGTTAACACCCGGCTACCCTCATGCTCATCTGCAACTACTAAGCTCCCGTTTAACACATTGGCGAGCTCATGATGATGCAGGTTCAACTGTATTAGTGTACCAGAGGATAGTATGTCGGTGGTTGTATCACGGTGTCCGACATGCATGTCGGACACCGTGACTGAAGCTTGTTGCTTCCTAACATGAGTAGTAGTAAAACCTATGTTTAAACCCCAACAGTTACATGGCCTATGTTCAGTCTTCAAAGAAAAAAGGGCATGTTGTATATGCAGGTGTCTTTTGTGCACCCGACTATGTTATAGGAACTTGGGCTAAGGAAGCCAGATAGACTTTGGAAGGCAAAGCCTCTCATCCAGGCTTGCAAAATTATGTAGCTTATTGATAAAGCTAAGGAAAAGCTAAATAGATATGAAGAGGGGTGTATATGAGAGCATGTATGTATATGTATATTCTTTTTCCTGCTGCGAGAGTGAAGACGTGGTGAGTGCATATATAACACTAGGCCTCCTACATTCACGACCAATGCTTTACAACAGAACACTCCAATCCCTATTACATTTGTGGCTCCTCAGCAATATATAAAGCTTCAGAATTGATTTTTACTGAAAAGGAGACAGAGGCGAGCATCATACGGAGTGCTATGGGTAATTAATGGTAATGACAACGGGAAAAGCTATTGTACACCACTGCAAGTTTTCAAAGATGTGACTATGGTCAGGCAAGCATACCTCGTGTAGAATTATGAAAGACTTACCTGATTCGAAACCTAAGAGTAAACTTTTACACTGACTTCCAGATAGATACACTTCTAATTGTTGTCAGCTTTTCCAACTTTTGGCAATGTACAGTCAAACATCCACTAGTGAGATTAACTCCCTTCAGTAGGTTGAAGGAAATTTTACCAAAATAATGCAATATCTTTTGTTGAATTCGTCACCTAGCTTACAAAACTAATGATAGATCTTTGGGGTAATTGCACATAGAAAACTAGGCACAAAAACCTCTCTAGTTTGACTTGTTATTAATGAATTGTTTTAGCAAAGAAACATGGAAAGTGAAGTGCAGGGTAGAGGTGGTGACAGAAAAACAGTAACTTCAACTAAAATCAAACTTAGCTATTCATTTATTGTCACTTGTAAATGTTTACCTTTTAATTATCACCAAACCCTTCCCTTTCATAACTGGATGCTTTGAAAAACTTACTCATATGTTGGAAATTACTTGAGGTGTCCGGATAAGTATTCTCTTTAATTTTATATTATATGTGGGTATGTTAAAAGGTTGAGATGACAGTAAATCGAGGTTTATTTGAATTGATATTTGTCTAAACTGTCTTATATCAGTCTGTCTGTACTGCAGCAATCATAATGGTGACCAGAAAGTAAAGATTTTCTCTACAAGTGTAATGAAAAACACAACATTAAAAATCGTTATGATATTTACATACGAACAAGCTACTCAGTTATTCTTAGCTTGTGTATCCCAAAATCCACCTTCACGAGATGATAAAGTCTGACTAAATTCTTACTATGCAAACAGTCATAACTAACACTTCAGACTGCAACAACTAACATGCCATACTGTAACAACAAATACGTCCTATTGTAGTGGCTAACATTCCATGCTGTAAGTCATACTGCAGCAACTAACATGCCATACTGTAACAGCAAACAAGTCATACTGCAGCAACTAACATGCCATACTGCAACAACAAATAAGTCATATTGTAGTGACTAATATGCCCTACTGTAACAACAAATAAGTCATATTGTAGTGACTAATATGCCCTACTGTAACAACAAAGAAGTCATATTGTAGTGACTAATATGCCCTACTGTAGCGAGTTAGGTAAGTAATCTTTCAAATTTTACGCTTTACATGTTAGAAAATTTGTATGTTGAAGAGATTGTAAGTAGAAGTTTGACTGTGCTTTGCTAAATAAAGCCAGACTTTACTCGAAAGATTGATAGTTGAACAAACAGAATGCAGATTAGCACAAAGTATCTTTCATCTTTTACTATTTGTATTTAAACATATAAATAGTTTCTGATTAGAGGTCAAAGAAATGTTAAAGCAATAAAACAAGTAGCAGCTAAACAATAGAGTGTATGCGTATATACAAAATGTACAAAGAGGTATAGAATGAATAGCCTTTATTCCAACCCAAACCCAGGGGTCTCAATCATCATCAAACACCACGTGAGAATTTTTTGGCATTTTCTTTGCTTGTTTGACCTGCTGCTCCAAAACCTATAAAATGTAACACAATTCCACAGTTAGCAGCCCAGCAATGCTTCACAGTATTTGATACTCCAGCGATATGCGGTAACAATATCAGGTAGAGATGTGTTTTTGACTATATCTGTCCAAAGTTTAACCAGTTTGCTGGTGAAATGACATAAATGTCATTGATTCTTTTATTGGCAATTTATATCGTTTTTGGGTAGAAGTTGACAAAACCGTTCCCTGGTAAAACAAGAAAAGGATAACAATTATAGTACTGAGTCCTAAATATTGTTGGCAATGTATTTATCTATTTAGAACGATTATGTGAGAGTAGATTGCACTATGCTATACCCTAAAGAAAAAACAGAAACGCGATCCCTACTAAAAATGGAAGAAAACGACATGAGTCAGGGTGCAACTCGACGTTTTAAACGAAAATCTTAAAATTTCTTTGATCCTCCGGCGGTTTGACAAGTTGATATGATAATAATTCAGATGAAAGTAATGGTGTAAGAGCTGAAGACTTCGAATACAGCGAGAAAAGTGATGGTTATAGTAGATGGACAGATATTTAAGCACATCAATTACATAATTTTTTTATCATATATTTCAATACATCACAGTCTTGGCTTTCGAATGAGCCATTGTTTGACATGGTGAAACAGACATTGGTTGGTGTTTATAGGATTTCCCCAAAGCTCTACCATAAAAATGTTCAATGGTATAGACTCAAATTGTGACGTCACAAATTTTCATATGCGGTGTTGTGCGCTCTTACCGCTTATTTTATTACTTATTATTATCAACTACGACAGTGCTGCCCAACCTTTTCCGAACATGGGCCGGATTTAAAAAAAAATGACGCCAGTGGGCCGGACTCACATTTCTAGTCTTACATTCTTTAATAGAACTATTTGAAATGGTTTGGAAAAGTATTCAGAACTGTAAATATTGATTGTATTTTTTATTTATAGAAATTACCCTTTATACAATTATAATTCATAACTCAATTTAAACATAGGGGGTCCTACATATGATACTACATGTATTTCTATTACTTTTATTGCTATCAAAAGATTATAGTCTCCAGATATTACATGAATACGAAATGATCATTAGAAATTTTGATTTAGTGCCTTAAATTCTATAAAATAAATTCAACAATTTATCAAGATTAAAAAAAACATTGTTCAAATGGCTTTGTATTTCAATAATAAAACAATTTCATTTTAGATGTAAACCGGTAATGAACGAAAATATCAGTGAGAAACTTGAAATTGTTTCGAGTCATCAAGAAGCTTTTCGATGTCTGCCGGAATATTTGTTAAGGCCAGTCGGAGTTCATCTTCGAGGTGAGCGTCACTCAAAGAATTTCTTTTGTTCGATTTTATTAATTGCATGCGACTGAAGAGATATTCACACATCCATGTCGAACCGAACAAAACGAGAAAGCGTTTTGCGTAGCATGTAAGATTTGGAAATTGAGTGTGAGGCAGACCGTATTTGTAGAAGTCCATCAGATTCCTATTTAAAAATTGACTCTTGACATCAAAATCACTTTGTAATTCATTCAATTCCATTTGAAGCTCAACGGGGGCATCAGCAGGATCCACGTCAAAAGGCATTGAAAAAAATTTCAGCTGGTCTTCACAAGCACGGAAATCCTTAAATCTCCTGGCAAATTCTTCCTGCATCCGTTTTAACTCACTCACAAAGAATTCCCGGTTCATGGTTGAAATGTGCGACTGTTTCTGAAGGCAAGGAAAGTGGGCATAATTGCTGTCAGCAATTTGAGCAATCCACAAATCCAGTTTCTTTTGGAAAGCTGTCACCTCCCCAAACAAATTATGGATGAGTTTTTCTTTTCCTTGTAACCGCACATTCAACTCATTCAGTTTGTCTGTAATGTCCACCAGAAAAGAAAAATCATTCATCCATTTGTCGTCATCAAAATTGATGCATAAATTTCCTTTTGCTTCAAGAAATGCTGCCACATGTTCTCGAATATCGTAAAAGCGTTTCAAAGTACGTCCACGGCTGAGCCACCTGATCTCGGTAAAGTAAGGAATGCCAGAAAATTCGGCGTTTATCTCATCGAGAAAATTTCGAAACTGTCGATGATTCAATGCACGACTCCTAATGAAGTTGACAGCTTTCACGACATTATCCATGACGTGATCAAACTTAAAGATTTTGGAGCAAAGTGATTCCTGATGTATAATGCAATGGTACCACAATATTTGGTCTTTACTCACATTCAGGGATTCCAGTTTTCTTTGGATGAAACCACGCAAGCCTTGCTCCTTGCCGATCATGGCCGGTGCACCATCGGTAGCAATTCCCACCAGACGATCATAAGTCAGTCCCGCCTTTTCAAGTGCAGTGTCGATTTCTTTGAAAACAGCAGCACCCGTGCAATTTCCTTTCATGGGGCATAGAGCAAGTAATTCTTCAGTGATATTAAAAGTTGAATCAACACCTCTCACGAAAATCGCCAGTTGTGGTGTATCAGTAATGTCAGTAGATTCGTCGATGGCAATGCTGTAAGTTTCGAAGTTTTTACAAAGTTCGTTCAACTGCATTTTCGTATTTTTGGCCAGTTCTTCAATCCTTCGGGTTATTGTATTACGCGACAAGCTAACACATTTTATAGCTTTCTCTTTCTCTGGGCACAGAATTTCAATCGCCGAGGTGATACATTCTTTGACAAAATCTCCTTCCGAAAAAGGTTTCATGTTGCGTGCAATCTTTTCAGCAATGACGAAACTCACTTTGGCGTACTTTTTCGATTCATCATCTACTTTCCGAAAAATGTTCTGTTGTGAGACTAAATTCTTTTGAAGTAAAAGTGCTTTCTCCTTGCGTTGATCTCCTTCATAACGATTATGGGTCGAAGCGTGCTTTAATGTGTAATGCCGTTTCACATTTTCAGCTTTTAGAACTGCGACTGTTTCACCACAGATCAGACAAAGACATTTTGCATTTGATTCCACAAAGAAATACAAATTTGTCCATGCTTCGTTAAACCTGCGATTCTCCTTGTCTACTTTTCTGATTTTTCTAGCCGACGCCATGGATGAACAAAATTTGAAATTTATTGTGAAAAAGAAACTACTGTAATTTGCTCATCGGTATAAGAAGGCTTCCTTATCAAAGGTTGTGCTGGAGTATATTTGAAATTGAATCACCTCAAAAGCCAGTTTTATTGATGCGGAAAGTCAATAAGGCGTGCGCGCCTCGGTGGAAAATACCATAGATATTTCAATAAGCGGTAAAAAGTTCAGCGTTTTCTATTGAAATATCTATGGTAATTTCCCAGCAGTCCTTCTTCAACCAGCTGAGGTGAGCGCCCTGAGGCTTTTGATTCGACGATCGAATCAATCAATCGTACACGCTGTGATACTTCACTTTTTATCAATTTTTCAATGTCAGCAAAGACACTAATTTTTGACCTAACGCTACTGAATTCTTCAAACTGAAAACTATTGATTAGTAGCCAATCATCTTCGAAGAAAAATAACAGTTGTAAGCTTCTGCGTTAATAACAGGAATAAGTTAAAGACTGACGCACGGGCCGGATTCTAAGGCTTCATGGGCCGGATCCGGCCCGCGGGCCGGACGTTGGGCAGCACTGAACTACGATAATGACGCTAGTGGCAGATGAGGGTAGGACAACTCCAGAGAACCAATGAAGATAACAAAGGAATCAGTGTCATTAGCTCTTCATGTACAGATTATTTCTATGATAAATAACTCAGATTCCAAGCACCGTGCTATGTTTTCCCGATGATATTATGCACTAATCCTCTCTTTTTATTGTGATGTTGAGGGGCACGACCGAGACTAATTAATTTCAAGCATTGCGTGATCTCACGAAAGTGCGATTGACCTATAGTCCTAGGGCCACGCAACCGCAGGTCACAATTTAATTGACGTGATTTCATTACCTTTATCAACGACAGTACATTTATTGAAGCATAATTAATTAACCCAAGACATGTGTTTGTATTGGTCAGGCATTAGCACATTCCGGGCATTGTTGATTATCTAGAATCCTAGTTTATTATTAGCGCTCTCTGGGTTTAACAGCACCGATTGTAATAAAAAAGCGCAGCCTCAATGGCATAGAAAGGGATCGACTACCTAAGGCTAAATAATAATTGTGACATCCCATTGTGGGAAAACACAACCTAGTGTTGTTTTATTGCAGGAGATACTTTTGACACCCTGGTTTTCATAGTTCTATTATTCTTTGTGTATTGAATATAGGCTCATTTGAAAGCCAAGACTATGATGTATTGATCTATATAATAAAAAATTATGTAATTTATGTGCTTTAAAGAAACAGGCATGTTTCAAAGCATACCACATTTAGACAACTGTTGTGATACCTATGTGAATTGATAGTTTACATACAAAAGAAATTGCTAATACAAATAAATTTGATTTAAAGCTCCATATGTTCATAGAGTACCGATATTATTAAGTTCTCGACAAAAAACTACACAGGCCTCGGTCGTTTTTATGGAGATTTTGACCCAACAAAAGGGTTAAACAACATGCTAAGTCAATGTATCTAAATGATTGCAGATCAAATCTGATTCACTTCATATACATTGTGAAACGCTTTAGTCTAATAGCAGGCATTTTTGTAAATGTATATCGCTATAAAACTGTCTGCAAACTATGAAGATAAAATATGACAATATGCATTATGCTGGACAACTTGAAACTCAAAGATAAAGCAGGTGCGAAAATGGCTGCAATCCTAAAACTGGGTAAAACTGTGAACCAAATGAAAAGTGACAGGCGTAATATGTGATGGATAACACTAAAACCTCTTTTTGAAAACTGCAATATTTGTTAGGCGCCTAAAACCATTAGTAAGTTAGCAAACAGTACCAGTGAATTAGCAAACAGTACCAGTGAGTTAGCAAACAGCACCAGTGAGTTACCAAACAGTACCAGTGAATTACCAAACAGTGTCAGTGAGTTATCAAACAGTAGCAGCAAGTTACCCAAAAATACCAGTAACTTATCATACATTACTACCAATCTAACAGTACTACGGATATACCATACAGTACTACTGACATACCATATGGTACTACTGACATACCATACGGTCCTACTGACATATCATACAGCACTACTGACATACCATACAGTACCAAGAGCCTTTCCTGCAACTGACCTTTTTAGTTCCTTTTTTGTTACAAGATCTCTTAGTCTTAGTTTTAGCACCTTGCATGCGTCTGTCACGTCTTTGCTCATTGAGTTTCTGCCAGTAGCTCTCCTCATCTTCACCTAAACATGCGTTTACCATGTAGTGTAATTCTAACCAAACCGAACATAAAACAGTGAACACGCTTTGGAGTATTTAATGACAACATTGGCTGAACATTCAGGCAAGTAAGCATCTGCAACCTTTAACCTTTAACCCCGGGTTGGCACGAAAAAGCCAAACGATTAAATCGTTGATTTAAATCATGATTTGTTTTAGTATCATTTTAATGAGTTTCTATAATTTTGCAAAAATAAGTATTTCCTGACAAACAATCATGTTTTGATGTAAATAAACAGTACGTACATCAAAACAAACTGTAAATTTACAGCTTTGTAAATACTATTTATTTACTGTATTTAAAAAACTGTAAATACTCCTCTGTTATAAATTAGCAAGTGTGATAAAGATAATTGACTGCGTGTGTAGTACAATGCTACAGAAGGATCTTTGAAGTTAGGAGCTACGAGTTCATTTAGTAAACCTCAAAGCAGGATTAATTGTGAGGTGGCAACTATAACTGGTAGTTTTCCCTCACTACCCTGTTTAATTAATAACATTACGACATCAAACTCTTTACTGCAATCAGCTCAAGTTCAAGCATTGAAGAGCATTCTCCACCTTTGGTTTTATTCATTCAAATATAAGAAACTGGCAAAGTACTAAAAACTGGCCAACCGGTATGTGTATTTATATTTCGTGTTATAAAAAGCATCGATTACACCAAGAAAAAACATGAATAAATACTTCATAGCGCCTTTTTATACGAAAATGCTGATAGCCCTACTCTACTAACTTAGATGAAATTTACACATTATAATTTTATATGGCTGTTGAATGTAAGAAATATAAGTTGTCAAACTAAAGCATGTAAGTTCCTAATGTCAAAAAGTGGGCTCGCCAGGATTCTGATCAAAAATGCAATTCAGAGACATTTACATTAGCAAAAAAATCAATTTTGTTAAAAAATCCCAACTCCATCCAACCCTGCCTTCAACTCACCTCATCTGCAATACTCGTGGAAAAACAAATTATGTTCTAAAGTGTTGTTCAAAATGTTCAAATTATGCGCTAAATTTTTTAAACAATTAGCTAAAAGTCATTGATCTACATGTTTAAAACACTTTATTTATTTGTTATATTCACAATTATTTTGTGAATATTAGAAATAAATAAAGCATTCTTTTGTGACTAATTCTTGATTACCAAACCACCATGGTCATACATGTCAAAGGTTTTTGTTGCTTATAATGATTACTGTTTACTGTACCAGATTTGCTATACGCCATTGCAGCCGTGACATACAAAACTATTGTATTTGTATAACTAAATTATTGTTTCTAACCTAAATATGACAAGCTTTTCGATAAATTAAAATCACCTTAACTCTTTCCAAGGAATTCCGCCACCATTCCGATTTTCATAATTTCAATTTGGAATGAGTCAACTTTCAACTATGTGAAGCATTATGAGATAGCTATTGCTAACAAGTCAAACATGTAAACAAACCAAATACATAAAAATCAGCATAATTTTAAATGTTCTTTTTCAAATGCTATTTTGAGCTACTGTAAGTATTGATGCTGTTTTCTAGATTGTTTCCTAAGCGTGTCAACTTTCTCTTGGAACAACTTATAATTGTTCAACATGTTTGCAAATGAGCGGTAGGCTTAGCTAATAATAAAGAATTATTCCTATTATATCAAAGTAGTAGATACTTACACGACGAACTAAAAAAACTCAACTCTTTCCCTACCAACTTAATTTGTTTACCAGGACATAACTACATATTTGGCAAAACCTAATATTTGACAAGAGCGCATATAAGTTGTTATAACTTTCCAACCACACAGGCCATATAAAATTTGTTGATACCAAATTATTCAGCATAAAATTTTACATCAGCTGATGTCAAAGAAATGTCACAAATGTGTAGCAGAATCAGCTCGGACACTTTTTTAGGCCATTTTTGTTACGACAGTAAGCACGTTCCGAGTTAGACGAGTTATCAATATTAATACAGCTTATGGCATTATTATAATTACTGCCAAAAATAAACTAATAAATCTCTGTAGTATAAAAATCATCTGAGTTCATAGATCTAAAATTAGTGAAACCTTCATCGCTGTAATGAGTCTGACATGGCTATTCATTGCTAAAAAAATTGCGATAAAAAAATAAAGTTTTTGCAAAGCAAAACAAAATCTAAATGTATTTGCTATTGGCTCAACGCATGCGGAAGATTATTTCCTTTTGTTCAAGTACAGACACAATAGGCTAATTTATTAGTTACTGACTAACCAGAAACTATTTTTATGAAATCTACTAAAGTAGCAACATGCAGCTCTTGACGAGCTGCGTGTTGCTGCTCATGGTAGCAAAATAATTAATGCAATTTTACTGCAAAAATTATTTGTATTCATGTGAACTTCATTAATATTAAGAGAGCCTAATCTTCGTCTCAAAAACAATGCTTACTATAAAAATAGTTATAATTATAATGCTATCAGTGAAATTCAGAAATGCAATGCTAAATAATTGTTAAAAATTGATTCATTGAATAATAAGATGCTCGGCGTTGCACGTGTAATAGAATAACTACCTAATGAATTTGAGTAATTTACCTGGAAAGCTAGATCTTTACTGAAACAATACACGCGTTTGGGCCAACTTAACAATCATTACACGTAATGGTCAGCAGTGCTAGTTGTTAACCCCAAGCAAGTGCTTTAAGCGTGAGTATCTTAACCGATTTAATGACTGTGAGCCTAACAAATACAATATATTCCGCGGAGCTACATGGTTAAGTTCACTGCTTCTAGATCTTTAGGCCCCGAGATCAAGTCCAGTGTCGTGCGGATTTTTCATTGCTAGATTTAATTGCTATAACTGGACACAGTACTTAACAAAAAGACAAACACTGAAATATATATATATATAGATCATCAGAATTCTCATGGTGGCTCTTTCTATCAAAAAATAGTACAGTGCACCCTCGAGATACGATTACCCTGATATACGATTTTTTCACCTTACGAAGTCAAACATTGCGATATCTTCACCTCGCTATACGAATTTTATTTCACCATACGAATTTGAGAAAAGTCTCGCCCGAGATAAAATTTGGCCGTCGGTGTGCTCATAACACGCGTCGAAATAAAAAAGACACCGGAATATAGTTTGCCAAAAACCATCTTAGAACGTTTAGAAGAGACACGATGATCGACTTCTCTCATGTCCGCGTGGAAATTTTCGTGTAAAATACACAAGCGGGAGCAAGTATTCATTTGTAGCATTATTATAGCTTTTACTATAAACTTTTAAGTCAGCATACATATATAACTACAAGTATCTACATTTAATTCGTTATCTATGGAGTCTGAGACCGATACAAACGTTACAAAACGAAGGAAAAATGATTTCTATGTCAACAACGTTTGATGTCGTAAATAAGAAGAAGGGACCCGTATTATTAACATTGTCAAGGAATATGATCGCAACCAATCAGCATTTGCAATTATTATTAAAACAAGAACTCCATTAGAGCAAGCACAAGAAAGAGCTTCCGACTGAAGATTTGAATGAGCTCGGTCATGCACGCGATCGGCATTCAAAGGAGCAACCATTTAGTAAAGGCGAGGATGTAGAAGATACAGAAAACCCCACATTCGCAGAAATATTTCAAGTGTTTAATTTACTGATGTGGACTGGTACATTGAAACAATTCATGTATAATATATATTATTTAACTCTTGTGTGGCATGTTTTTCATATTTTATTTTCTT
The DNA here is from genome assembly GCF_963576615.1 of Watersipora subatra. NCBI lineage: Eukaryota > Metazoa > Bryozoa > Gymnolaemata > Cheilostomatida > Watersiporidae > Watersipora > Watersipora subatra. The sequence continues at coordinate 48,778,681 of NC_088710.1, read as the reverse complement.
GTTTAACCATGTCTTTGCATATGGGCTTGTTATCTTCTACGTGAATACAATTCATCGTATGTATGTAACTCATATAACTAGCTACTCAAGATAGTTGGCGCATCCACATTACTTTCTAAAACTTGCTAAAGCCCTGTCCCCCCTTAGAGTATAAATACGTACAAACTTTGTATGCACGGCTACATTGATTCTTGTGCACATTTCATACAAGACAAACTACTGTACCACATTCTCTGGATCCTTTTACAAGCGCTAGCTAGCAATTTTCTGCATTACACCATCAATTTTTTCGTAGAAAAAGTAGAAAAATTGGACAGGAATGGACAACTTCTTTTAGCCTGCTAAAAAATTCCAATTCATTACGTTTTAAATTTATTTTCAAGTGTACAGCACCATAATTAGCATTGATACGTTTTTGCCTCCTCTCTGCTTTACTCGCATGTACCAGCTAAAGCCACGTTACTCCAAAGGTATGTACGATCCTGTATAGAAAATAAAATTTTATTTTTCTTTTCGGTAGCCATTAAATGGTCAAGTGTGCGAGAGGCCGCTTTCTATAACTGCATCGCTCGGCCTTACTGATTTAGGTTGAAAAAGGTTTCAACCAGATAGGCTAAAGTTTATAGTGAAAGTGGAGATAGGAACTGCTGAAGGATAAAATTTCGTGATAAAAAGTTGAAATTCAGTAAAATAGTTCAAAATACATACTATAACTTAGTTTTAAGTGTAGGTTTAGCAAGCTAAACTGACTTGAAGTGAATTCAAAGTTTATGTTATGCGTACCTTTTGAAGGCAAGAACTCCTTACCGTACGTACTGCATTTGGTACACACATTATAATTTTGCGTTTTATTGCAGATCATAACCATTGAAATACACTAAATACAATACAGTTACTGTAGGTAACTATAATTACTAAAGTTAACATACTATTTTGTTGCCGATTGTCAATATGTACACATTTTTATAAAAAAAAAATTGACGATTTTTACCAGGGGGTGTTTGCATTGTATAATTACAATGGTCGCTATACCCCTACATACGATTTTTTCACCATACGATGCCAACCCTGGAACGAATTAACATCGTATCTCGAGGGTGCACTGTATTACATTGCTAATGCTACAGATTGAATGACAGTATACTTGAATACAACTTAATTTGTTCTCATCAGAATATTACGAAAACATGGAAAATCTTCCACATTAGATGCTTTTCAACTCTGAACGCAGCCATCTTTTATGAGTTACCAGGGCAGCAAAAAATGCATAATTGAGAGTATTGGAAGTCACGATGAAATAAAGGGCAGGCCAAGTTATGTAAATCTGAAGTTAATTCAAACACAACTTACAACACAAAAATAATATTACTATTAAATTTGGTTCTATTGTGTTCAACTTTTCTTTGTAGGTGAGCTCTAAACCTCACAACAATATAACATAAGAATCCGTAGAGAGAGAGAGCTCCTGCTTACCTTTAGCTACCTGACTACTAGCAGCAGAGCATAATACTCAGATGAGCTGCACTAAAACCAACCAATGAGAGAAAAAGCACCTTCAACTAGAGAGAGTTTGTAATTCTCGCCGCATGTTTGCTTTAGAAGTTTGCTGGCATCGTCGCATGTCTTGCACCTGATAAAGCCACTAGTTGCTCCTACCGCCACATCTATGTAGGACACATCAATATTATCTGTAATTCTAGCCTACAACATAAATAATAACATCTATTCTTATCATATGGTGTAAACACATCATACTTATATTGGTGAAGTGGAGAAACAAAAGAATTTAACTGACATAATTGAACACCGAAATATATATAATAGATGCAATGGCCTGTTACTTGTTACATCTTCATATTAGCACTACCGAATGCCTGGCATTGCACGGGTAATAAAGAAGTTTTTGCACAGAGGCTTTTTAAAATAAACATACACAAAGTTAAATTAGGGTATTTATTTCCATGTGCGCTTAAAGTTTAATTAAGTTTGCGCTATATATACATACCGACTGAATACTCGGAGTTGCACAGAAATAAAATAATTACCCAAAGAACTTGAGTGACTTAAGCTAGTCTAAAATCTTTACTACAATAAGAGCTGTGAAACCAGCTTGATGTTATGCGACATGTTAAGCTGGCCAATGGTATTTTCCCAAGTGCAGCATAAATATGTGCACAATTTTTTCATAGTATGGCAATGACAATGTAGCATAATAGTTTAGCATGCCTGTATGAAGACTTGGAGGTTTTGAGGTCAAGTCGAATGCAAAACAGGCTTTTCGGTCTTAGATTGTAATCGTTATAACGGGACACATGACAGACAGACAAACAAACACTGAGATGTATAGATATTTATAGCATTTTAGGGAAGTTTGGGCACATATTTTTCTTCACTGACAGTCCCATGTGCCATTAAAGATTGACAGGTGTAATAAGTATGTCCACAAGTATTCCATAAACGGCAATATGACTGCGTAATGTAGTCATTTGCATGCCTGTCTGCAAAACCGGTGTTTCCCAATTTAATTCCGATGCGAGGCGATTTTTTTCTGTTACTAGTAATTTTAGTGTGCGCATATTAACCACTATAGCTGGACGTACGATATACCAACAAACACTTATATTTATATATACATAGATTTATGTAACAAATATATACAAGGACAGCAAAATATTCAGAGTACAATCTTACAACTGATTTCAATCTCTACTACGATTACTAATTACAATCTTACAACTGAAGCTACAAATGTATGCACAATGCGAGGAACTGTACCATCAACTTGGAATACCACCAGAAAGGCCCATAATAATTTCAAACAAATCATGTAGGTATAATCAACCTTAAACCTCACACCTTGACAGCTGATATACTAACCTTAATCTTTGCCCTGTCCAGCTCTGTATCTGCGTCTATTTTAACAATGACATTCGGTACGAGTTGTAAGACATCAACATCCTTATTAGGGGCGTTAACTGTTTCCTCCGCCGCCTTTCGCTCACGCATCCGCTCTTTTAATATAGTCATGTGTGATTTTTGCACATCCAAGTATTGCTTGCGAAGCTGCAGCCATTCTGCCCTGAAGGAACGAAAAGGGATCAGCTAAGATAACTAGACATGAAAGCTAAAGCATACTAGATCGTCTTTCATTGTACACAAATGGGTCAGTAGGAGCAGAGGAAACAATGATCCATAAAACTGGCACTACTTCTAATAGCAGATAAACCCTGATTAAGCTACACATTAAAAACAAACCTCTTCCAATATGAACGAATTAGTTTCTATGGAAACCCTGTTGTCTTGATGTACTGTAACTAATTGACACAATACTTTTAGAAAGAAAGTTACTTTTAAAACATTGAAATCGGGCCAGTGTTGCATACATACAGTATTACTGTTGTAATGTTGAGATATGCTTTCAAAACAATTGAAACTGCCTAACAATGGTTCAAACAAGACAGAGAAAATATTCATCACACTACCCTTTGAAACCTTGACCTAGTAAAGACTAACAAGGTGTCCATAAAACAGTGAGAATATTGATGGAATACAAATACGGCATATAGTGATGCTCTACATTGAAACTGTTAAAATTTGTTTTATAATTGTTGTATATTTGAAGGGCTTACTTTGAAATGGCCTTCAGACTGGTACCCGAGCGACTCTTCCTCCCTAGTTCCTTTTTGGGACTCATGTGTTCATTTTTTTGCTTTTTAGTATCTGTTTTCACAACAGACTTTGTGCTCTGTACGTCTGTTTCTGAATCTATATCAGGTACTTTAGGGGCTGGTTCATCCTTGCTCTGAAATTCACAAAAAAAAACAATGTGAATTTCTAACACACATGCATTGTCGAACATACACAGTGAAACTAGGCATCAGAGATAAAAAAGTGCAGTGACGTTAATAACAGAAAATAGTGGTTGTCTTCTTTTTCCTGTCAAACTTCGTTTTATCCAAGGGGTTAGGAGATAAGAATTATTTTTAATCAGAACCAGTCCTAAAATTTGAACTGTATAAACTCAGCAAAGGAAACCAACTGTTACAAACTTATTTTCAACGGAAAACATTTAAGCATATTTGGCAAGAAGATGGCTAAATGAAAAGAAACGCAACGAATAAAAAACTATTTCGATTCAAAATGGACATAGATATATGTAGTTGATATTTGGCAAGATGGGTACTGTTTGGAAGATGGGTACTTAATGACCACAAAAAACAAGCGTGTTTGAGGCAGCAGTTTTGGAGATATGGCCATTTCTTTTTAGAAATCTTCTGAGCCTTTAAAATTTCAATTTTGTGCATCAGTCGTTTCACCAGAATACTTGTTCTTGCCAATCCAATGAAATAATTTTGATAAAAAAACTACAAATTGTGAACAAGTTCAACAGATATATGACACAAAAAGCACAATAAAATAAGATTTCAAAGGATTTTATTTTCTTTCAACTAAGCTATAATAATCTTATTTAACACATCAGAACATCTTATGGGCTCCCCGATGAACGACAAGCACCTTTGATTGGCTGCTTTTGCGCTTTCTTTTCCGAGAAGGTTTTGTTGCTGGTTCAGAATGTTCCACTTTCGCTTTCTTATTCACAGGTTCATCGCTGGAAACAGCATCAAATGAAGCTTCAACTGATTTGCCCATTGCAGAGCACTCCGTAGCCAGAGCATCGTTGACAGGAGTCGTCTCTCTTGCAACAGAGTTGGCAGAGTGACGCTTTTTGTTTCTTTTCTTTGACGCCTGCTGCTCTGCGTTAGCTAAATATCAAAATAACAGATTGAATGTATTTTGAAACACATTAATTATTTCATTAATTAGTTTCTTTGTTTGATTAAATAGTCTTAGCTGGGCAGCAACCAACTATAAACAGAAGCCGAGAATACATGTGTACTGATATTGACTTCAATGTGAAAGGAAAGTGTTTTTAAAGTTTTAAAAAATTTGCAAATCGGTGAGCAACCTTTTTATTGGCACGCATTTACTGCCATTTTACTGCAGTCTTAAGGCAATGCAAGAAGGCCTCTAGTTGATTACTACGCTATCATAACAACCGTATGATGTCACACCACTGATAAGCATAACTCACAGATCTTTCCAACTGATTTCTCCATGCGTTGCTTGTCCTTGTTGCCAGCCTTGGGAAAAGGTTCAAGTGATTTGAACTCCTTTGTGCCAATAGCACTCAGGCAAGCCTTTGCTCCAGCCTCACTAGCAAACTCAACAAAGGCAAATCCTTTCAGCTTCTTAGTTGTGCTGTATTTAGGTAGGCTAACATAGTTGACCTTCTCATACTTAGAAAGAGTTTTTATGACCCAGTCATGGTTGATGGTTAGAGGGAGGCCTTCCTATAAATTAAAACCGAGTAGAACTAGTAAACAACCATAGATTTATAAAATTGCAAAAAACAGCGACGTTCTTGAGTAAACACCGCAATACAAGAATTCTAATAATTGAAGATAACTAGCTAGATAGGCTACTAAGAAAATGAATAAAAACCACAGGTTGTGCAGAAAATCGGATGTTGCCAAAACAATTCCAGGAATAACACAAGTGTACAAAGCCAAACTTGAACACTTTCCCTCAACACTTTCAAGCCTAAGCTTGAGATAATTCGAAGAGTTGTTCTCCCACCTAATCCTACACCTGAGAAAACTTTAGTTTACTCGGGTGTAGGATTAGTTTCTATTATTAGTGTAGTATGTAGTTTAGTATTATTTTTTTGCACTTCTGGTTTATGTACGAGTAAGAACTTTTGGCTGTTTTATCCGTGATATGTTTCCAGTCTTAGACCAGAGTTATGCCAATTAGAATATTATTTTTTGAGATATTACCAAAATACCGAGGGCGCTTCTAACCGCCTGAGAAATGAAAAGTGGCTCTAGTTTCTAATGAAATACTGATTGAAATTCCTGGCAATGAAAGATCAAAATGAACAAATCTAGAAATCTTCTCCACAACAACAACATCTTCTCCTCAACAACAAAATCTTCTGCTCAGCAGCAAGAGCTTTACACTAAAACTATGTTTTCCTATTCATAACAAACATACATACTCTATCAGACACGGCGTACTGTGTACTGGAATCATTATGTTTCTTCAGTTATATTTGAAACATCACTTCTTTGAAAGCGTGAAAAAATGACTACATTTGAGTTTTATTATTGCGTTCTGCATGTTCTAGCTTCAATATGATATTCAGTTAAAAACACTTGTACTAAATTATTTAAGTACTCTCACAGTTGATGGAATTCATTAATCAGGTTAGAATCAACAACCTGTTTGTGTATACAAGACTAAGTTTCAAAGTCTTAATAGAGTCGTATATATTTGCCGATGCTAAAGCAATGAGTGTTTGATGATGGCATTGGTAGGGCGAATCTAAGTGAAGAAGAAAAGTAGAACCGGTAAAATAGTTAAAGATAAGGTATGACACAAAGTGACACATGCAAGCAGGTTACATGGTATACAGACAACTCACCACATACACAGTCCTACTATCAAGCTCCTCCTGAGAGGCTAACGGTGTGGTACGCCTTAGTTTGTCCTTCGAGTCATTGAGCTCCAAGAGTGTGGAAAAGTGTTTTACGGCCTTTGAAATATCCTCTGTAGCGACACCCAATGACTTTATCTTGTTAAACTTGAGAAATAACTCCACTGGAACAACTGAAACATAATATAGACCAAGTGAGAGGAGAACTTGAACACAATATGACTAAGCGCATTAGAAGATGTAAAAAAATGTGACCTGCTAGGATAGTTTAAGAATTCTGTGCCTCCTGATGAAAATACAATGACAACTATGAAAACTTGTACTAAAAACACATTTCTTTATATCTGGTAAGCGACTCCCCTCTATAAAGTTGTAAGCTATGTTGAGGATAATGAATTACCATAAAACCTCTATTTCAGCACCATGACGCTGTATTTCTATTTTCAGCTGTATTTTTCAACCCTTTCCTTATAGTGGCGTTGTATTAGAAGTGACGTTTAAATAGAGGGTGACACTTTACTTTTCGACTAGCTCGTCAGAATTTTGTGAAGATAAATTTAACCCATTCCGGACAGAACGATGCTAATGCCACCTACATACTGCAATCTCCTTCAGGCGGAGTGACATTACTGCCGTCGGCCTCAGCAATTTTGCGAAACCATTTTCCATATACGGTGAAGTACCAGACCGAGTTAAACAAGAAACTACAGTTATTAATTACAGATACAGTTATTAATTATTTCACTGGTGTCGTTTTCAAAGTTTAAAAAAACTGTAAAGCTTTGGAGTTAAAAAATGAACTTCAATATGCCATAATAATAACTACTATAATGTCAGATGGTGTTTCCAAAGTTCTCACCATTCATCAAAATGCTTAAAAGTCTTCAGGTGAGATTGCAAACCACATTAAACGAATTTGAAAACAATGGCTCGAATATAAACCTCAGAGACTTCGACTCAGAGTGCAGTTCCGATGATTGTGACGATTGATCTTTTCGGGTACACTGTCATTAAAACCATGGCAACACTACAGCAACAACAGAAAAATTAACTGTTGTTGATGTGACTGAGTCATTATTAGTACCATTTTGTGAACGTTTTTTTACCGATCACTTCCTAGTATGGGTTTGTAAAGATAAAACAGAATGAATGTCAAAGTGGCGGTTTAAAAGATAGTGCTCAAAATAAATTGTGACACAGTATTTTCCAACCTTTCTCCTATAGTGGTGTTCTATTAGAGGAGGCGTTCAAATAAAGATGGCCTTTAAATTGAGGTTTTACGGTAATTATGATTACTGCTTCATGTACTTATTCATAAACTTGTTACAACTTGAAAATTTAATTCAATATGATCATGCAGAGCTTATTAGAGAGAATCTTATGAGTTTTTTTTGAAAAAATGGGTCAGTCATGACCTTTGTTGGAAGGTGCTTCATTATAAATATATAAAGGAACAGAGGGAAAGCTTTTTTGCGAGAATAAAAATGATGTATTTGGTGTTTTTTTTTATAGTCATACATTTTTACATCTTTTTTAAAAATAATCCACATAAGTTGAGCAACGTAGAAAACGAGTTAAATAAAATGTGGCATTCATTTAGCATTTTAGATAAATGGAGACACTTACAGCCATCCTGAGATGCATCAATCTCCTTCTTTAAAAACCTGTCTTGTAATAAGTTTGAGTCACCAAAATATAGATCCATCTAAAACAGATGAATATTAAATGAATCCACTAATCAGTATGACCCATTCCAGTTTCATTTATTACGAAATAAAAAGTCAATACTAATGATAATCTGATTAAAACCACAAAAACCTTAATGCAAGCACCTGCTTGGCAACATCCTTATACAGCGCCTTCTTTCGAACCTTTGGAGTTTTGACTTTAGGGTTCTTTGCAGGTTTGCTTTCATTTTTTCCTTCAGGGTCCATGAGAAGTCACTGTCAGAAATAGCAACTATTGATAACTACTAGAGCGTTTGAAATATGACAAGTATGACAAAAAACATTGAAATCTTCACAAGCAAATCATATTACGCTGGATAAATTACCTTCTTTAGCAAGTCGAACACCTATAGCGGTCTTCACAAACCCTTTTACACAAAATATCTTTTTTATATATTTGGTTTGGTGTAGTATTATAGAATGACTTGTTCAAGCAAAAAATGTATTGAAAAACTAAGTCAATAGATGACTTAGAAGAAAGTCTTAGAAAAACATTTTGCAGCAGCCTTCATGAGAAACTATAGTAATACACAACATTCTTAGTATGAATAATTGGTGAGTCGAGTTTAGGGTATTGAAACATAGTTAGAATAATCTAGCATCTGGCAATGATGACAGCAAGTAACCAAAAGGACTTGCTTACATTCAAGCAGGTGATGCTTTCGCAATTAATATTATGCAAAAATATATGTCTTTGAAAGATATGTGCACTCAAATGTTTTATTGTTTATCTGGAAAAAATGTTTTCTCATGATCCTAATCACATCTCATGAGTAGTGATGCATAGCCAAAAGCCTTACTAAACACTAGGTTACCTAAGGTAGGTTTTAGTAGTAGTATCATTTGAGAAAATTGTACGAGATTTTAGGCAGCTATTACAAGGCATAAATTTGAGCACATTGAGTTACATTCAGCAAATTTGAAAGTAATTTACGTAAGCCTAAACTCATTGATCAGGACTAAATTGAGCAATCAAATACATTTTAAAGTGGTAGTTTCTGATATATCTTACTATACATTCCTAATCGTTTGGCCCAGATTGATCGAGCTATATTCAGAAAAAATGAATGTCAACAAAAGACAACAACATGAAAGTTTCTTGCAGACTTGCTGCCATACTAATACCGTAATTCTTTGTTACATTCAATCCTTTCCTAATTAATCAAAAGGCCCAATTTTTAAAGGACTTAAGCTTTTATTTCACTATTTCAAATATCTTGGAGGTATACTACAATCTGATCAAGAGTTTAACTTATATATCCAACAAAAAGCATCTAAATACCAGCTATGTCAGATAAAGGGTGCTCTGCACTATGCTCCAGAGAAAGAGTGCTTACTAGCATACAAAAGCTTGTGCAGACTACATGTGGAATATGCAGCTTCAGTAGGGGCAAACACATAAACTGATTCAAGACACTGACATGTGCAAAGCCATCAAATTCATTTCAAATATAATGGAAGGAATGTATTACTACTGCCTATGAAATGTTTTAACTTGACACAATTGCTGAGATATGAAAAAACAAAACATGCACTCTTGCAACGTGCTCTCTTCCTACCACCTTAATCATAACACTTTACCCAGCTCAAAAGATGAACTAAAGGTGCGCGCACACTAGAGAAATTATCACGTGAAATTGAAGCAATGCGACAAAGCGTCAACCGCAGCGACAAGATTGCGGCATTTTCAGAGCGTTCGAACATGTTTGATTTTGGGCGCGACCTCTTGCACGCTATTGGCTGTTCCAAGGTCATACACTGCGAAAACTACAAGCGTGGTCGTTTTAAATACTAGTGTATACTTATTAATAATAATACTTACTTATACTTATTAAAAATAATACTTAATAATAATTAACTGAATTATTAATAATAGTAGCGTAATAAGTTATGGAAGAACAACTTATTGTACTAGTCAGAGAGAGGCCATGCCTCTATAATTTAAAAAAACAAAAATTATAAAAACGAAGAAATTAAGAGGAATAACTGGCGAGAAATCGCAAAAGAGTTGAAGCTAGCTGGTAAGTAAATAAATCTTAATAATAATTCGAATATTTTAATTCAAAGTTGAATTAATGCAAATAACATCACTATCAGGTCTGCTAACCCAAGAGTGGGGCAATGCTTGAGATTTGGTTTTGGGGCAATTGATGTGTCAATGATAGTATGTGTAAAATTGTGGAAATTGGGGCAAAAATCTCACATATTTTCATTTTTCTTTGGGAGGTTCGCGTGAGTCTCACGCCCAATCCGTGAGAGTTGGCAGGCCTGATCACTATCACTACATCACTGATAACATAACTTTATTAATAAAAACTGTGTACTGTATTTTTGTTTTTTCATAATTACAATATAAATACATGTACAATAACATTTGCATTGCGAATTCAGTACACAGTTGTAGTAGTGCTATTACATTATGCTATCCTACTTGCCTACTGCTTCTTTTTCCTGCATTGATTGAATACTCTACTGCCACTGCTATTACTGGTCTTGACATATACCAATGTGCACTCTAGAGCCTATTGTCTTACACTAATCTTTATGCCTAAATAGAAATGATGCAAAAAAAATTCAAAAATTTAAGGGAAAGCTATGTCAGAAAACGCAGCAAGCGGAAGCAACCATTGGGAGCTGGAGCTGACAAGACCACTGCAAGATGGGTGTGGTGGGACTATTTGACATGGTCGGAGCCATACTTGGCAAGGCAAAGGTACTAATTTACTAAAAACCAAAGTATTAGTCTAACTAATATCAATTAAAATTTCCTAACTTATTGACAAGATATAGATATGCAATGAATCATGTTATACTATTTCATATCAGTAAGCTCATTAGAAGCTATAGATACTATTAATCCGGGCCCATCTGCAACACCGGAAGTTTTTGATGCAGAAAGCATAGGGCATGTAGAGCCTCCATCTACTCCCTCAACATCAATGAGCCACATCAGTGATCCTGATTCATGTCTCAGCACATTACCACCAAAAAAAAGCAAAGAAAGAGAAAGTTGAAGAAAAGTTTGAAATTGAATTTTTTGCTAGGTAAGTAAGCCTATTATGCAGTAGGACACATGTGTACTTGCAGCATTTTTATAAAATATTACCTTGTATAATTACACCGTGCAGCGTTTACATGCCGCTCTGTGGAATTACAGGTGGGACCAATTACAGGCTCAAAGAGTCGCAGGAGTCGACGATGACTGCAGTCGTTTTGAAAAGGAGGTAGCGGAGCAATGTAGAGCCATCAAAGATGATTTTGAAAGGCAACTTATGATGAAAGACATTAGAGAAGTAATGTTCAAAGCTCGATTTGGCTCACGCATAACAAGCTTGCACAAGACATTATAACATAACGCCAGAATAAGCCAGTTTATGCTCTGTGCTCAAGATCTTTTAAATAATTCAATAATGTAGATTTCATGTAATTGTATTGTTAAGTTGTATCCAAGTATACATGACAAGTGTGGGCGTATCCATTAATAATAATTTTACATTTAGAGTTATTTGATGCCACTAAACATGCACATTTGCTCCCATTATAAAATTCTTTAAATTAATTGATGCAGTACTTTCTTGGCTTTCAGATAATATAAAATTTACTGCTTGCAAAATGATGGGACATTTGTGATGTCCCATCATTTACGCATGTTGCACTTTATAGCTCCGGAACTACTATTTTGCAAGCAGTAAACTTTATATTATCTGGAAGCCAAGAAGGTACTGACTGCATCAATTAATTTAAAGAATTTTATAATGGGAGCAAATGTGCATGTTTAGTGGCATCAAATAACTCTAAATGTCAAATTATTATTTATGGACACGCCCACACTTGTCATGTATACTTGGATGCAACTTAACAATACAAGAAAAGTACATAATCTATTTTTAAATAAGTGTATACATAATATAAATTCTAAATTTCACATAACGAATTAAAATTGCTAGTTACATATTTTTTTGTATGCAAAATATACACTGTGACCACATGGTGTAAATACTTAATAATATACCAATCAAAATTAGATTTCAATTAGTTCGACGAATGTAGCATTCTTGCCATTCTAATGCTCCTGGAGTACTAAAGTAATTTGTAAAATGTTCTCTAGTTGTAGTAGCAGATAAAGTAGGGTTTCTGGCTGTAGCAGGTGCAACATCACCAAGAATTCCATATCCTTCAGCTCTCCATGTTCCGTCAACGATTGTTCCGGCAACATTGCCAATGACATCACAGGCACCTGGGGGGGGGGGGGGGGGGAGGGGGGGGGGGTGTAACTCGAACAGCATTCTGTGCGCATATAATTGTGCAGGACACAGTACGCCAAAACTACAATTTGTGCATGTTCTGCTGTCATTGGTAAGGTACGACGGAGACAACGCCACCTAGACACCATAATCCCAAAGGTATTTTCAATGGTTCTCCGAGCTCTTGAGAGTCAGTAATTATAAATGCGCTTCCCAAATGTGTCTAATGAACGTCCAGGATAAGGTCTCATCAGCCAGTTCTTCAATGGAAACGCTTCGTCACCAACAAAAACAAACGGCATGTTGAAATTTTCTGTACCTACAATTTAATCAATCAGTCAAAGAACTGAAGACTTTCATTAGCAATATAGAATATAATATGGTGGATGTGACAACAGCAAGATGTACATCATTGCGTACTGCATATTTCAACTGACACATCAATTAATATTGATAATGGTGGTGTTAGTAGCAGCGTCACATTGCATGTATTTCATAGATTTTAAGCTCTTTCGCTGTAACTAGTTATACATCTGGAATGATGAACACTAATACTTTTTTCTAGGATAAGTAAATAGATGATTAATTAACCTGTTAGTGGACAATCATTTGGAACATTTATGTTACCAGTAGCAATTGCATGTTTTAATGAGCAATTATCGAAAGTCTCACCATCAGACCACCGACCAGAGGTACCAACATCCACATATGTGAAATGGTATGACGCATCACACATGGCCATAAGGACAATACTGCAAACAAACAACCAGCCATAACATTAATTACAAAAATTTAGACAATTTTAGTGCATATTTTGTAACATTGCACATCGATTGTCAACAATGATTAGTCCATGTAATATGTTTTAGAATTAAATACCTGAAATGTTTCTTGCAGTTGAAACATTCAGAACCGGAATTTGCCGGAGCCTGGATTGCACAGTGTTTTCTGACCACAGCACCTATGCAATTTGGAAAATTCCAATTCTTCTCAAATCTAAATGAATAGTTACAGAGAATAATAATAGATGTTGACTGAGAGTAGTATTCATGTAACAATGTTGCGTGAACAAGAGCATGATATTAAGTATTTACAACATTATTATTTATTATAATTATTATTATTTGGTAAAAGATATCAAATAATAATAATTAATAAAAATAAGAATACAATAACAAATAAAATACTAAGCAAATACTAAGCAAATAAATAAACTCAAGTTTATTTAAATATAATAATTATAATCACCCTTTAGCTATATGAAACCACTCTTCTTCAGTACTTGGCGTTTTGAGGTATAAATCTTTCAAAGCAACCCATATGACTTGAGATGTCTCGTATATAATACTGCGAACTGTCGACTGTCCCATTCTGAATCGATTTGCCAGAGTTTTGAACGAGTCCCCAGTTGCCAAAAAAGTCAGCGTCACACACAATCGTTGATCTGATAAAATGGCTTTTCTAAGCTTGGTGTCTTGTTTATCGATGTGTGGCCTTATTATTCCTAATATATGGTCAAATGACTCTACAGAAACTCTCCAACATTCTTTATGTTTTCGGGGTATTTTCACGAAATTTTTTCATTAATAAAGTCCAAGCACCCTCAGTATATCTTCTCAATAGCGTTGGATACACCCAGTATCGTCTTTTTTCGCTTTTGTTTCCTTTTTATATAAACGTAGCCAAACGCAATAGCGGCTAACTCTTCCATATTTGCAGTTTTCGGGATTTACCAGAAAGTTGGCACGCAGCAAAACAAGGTCTCATCTGTGATTTGTTATTCATTTTCGATAGGTCATAGGTCATAAAATCGCTCTGACGATATCGCAACAAGTGTGCTTTGAAGTGACATTCGTTTGACGCCTCGGCCACTACAGCTTCGCCTTATTCGCTTTTAGTGTGCGCGCACCTTAATGCAAGTCTAACTAGCCAACATGGTCCCCACTAAAAGCAGCATCAAAGAAGGATCTAACAACAATATATGCCAAAGGATCTGCATATTGTACCAACTTCCCAGTGTGAAAGACGAAACCTCGACCCAGCTAAGACAAACTCGGCACAAAAAAACCAGCCTGACTCGGGCCAACTTGGCACAGATCATACATAAGGAAGCAGGGCCGCCTAGCGAAGAATCGTACAAAAAGCACAGACAAGACGAGAAAAGGCAGAGCCCATTTGTGCTTGCTTGTGAGCTGTTACATGTTTCTATACTGTAATCATCAGCTTAACAAATAGCTTTATGAAACTCAAAGCGCACTGAGTAATTTATTCGAGTTTACGACGAGCTTGTAAAAGTGGCAACACAAAACCTTTATGCTATACACTATCACAAACCCACATCTATACTTGGTATCTTAAGATTCCTTCAACACACAGAGCTATCACGTTTAACCTGCCTACGCGTTCAAAACCTTAGTCAAAACGCCAAGACTAATAAACGATTGAAATTTTATGAGACACACCCACAGGTACTCCGAACATTGCGATAGGCGACGGTGAGAAGAGAGAGGTGGGTGTTTGAGTTGGTAAAATTTTTGGATTGTAGGTTATTTGAGGTGTATTTTCGATTGAAAGCATTTTTAAATGTGCATGAGACGGTGTGATTCTTTGTAATATAGCATTCTCACCGTCGCCTATCACAAAGCTCAGAGTACTCGTGGGCGCACCGTATGTTCCTACTCTAGTGTGTTTGTGTATTAAAGAAGATGTAAGATGTCGACAGTTGATATTTTAATAGCAATACATTAAACAACACATTTTGCAAAAAGGTAGAATAACAGTACTAAATACTAACATTTACAGTCTGTTAGCAGTATTAAATTAAACGATTTTATGAAAGGAACATCTACCATGAAACTGAGCAAATGAGAACAGGAAAGGCAAACGAAGGCGCGCGTGTAACAGAAACAGCAAGGAAAAATCTAGTTCCTATCCAAATAGTCCTAGGGGAGAGCCACGGTATACGGCATATAGGGTAGAAAAATTTCCGTTCCTATCCTAAAAGTCTCATTTCCCATTAACTCGCTACAACCCGCGAAATTCGTTCTCGTTGCCATTCCGCTAGAACCTTGATGAGCAAATAGGTAATAACTAATGATCATTTATTGAGAATACTCGGAATACACAGTGCATCATTTTCATTGTTAATTAAGAGTGGTATATTGTTAACGTTGAGTGGTGTATTGTTGACATAGAGTGGTGTATTGTTGACCTTGAGTGGTGTATTGCTAACTTTCAGTGGTGTATTGTCGGCTTTGAGTGGTGTATCGTTAACTTTGAGTAGTGTATTGTTAACTTTGAGTGATGTATTGTTAACTTTGAGCGGTGTATTGTTCACTTTGAGTGATGTATTGTTCACTTTCAGTGGTGTATTGTCGACTTTCAGCGGTGTATCGTTGACATATGATGATAGAGTGGTGTATTGTCGACTCAGAGTGATGTATTGTGGACTCGGAGTGGTGTATTGTTGACTGAGTGGTATATTGTTAAGTAGTATATAATTATATAAGCATTTTGCCACCATCCTGAGCTGAGTACTTTATTATTATTACTGCACAGGTTTATTAAGACTAAAGGCTAAAGGTTGACTTGCAACAAAATGCAATGTAACAGATACCCTGCACAACATTACCCACTTTAAACGACTGTAGCTGTACCTTTTTCACTTGTCAGCATCACTCTTTAGAACAAGATTGCATTGGTCAGTACATATGCAATAGGCTTTGATGTTTGTTAGTAGTAGTCTGAGCCAAATATCGGTATTATTTCCTAAACTACTGTTACAATACCCATTCTGTTTGTTTACAGCTAAAAGACCAGTGGCTACTCTATTATCATGTACACGGTACGTGCATTCAGCAATTTAGATGGTCTTCAAACATATATAAAAGAACATGAGCTGAGACACACGGTGAAATATGTGGTCATAAAGCAAGACAAGAGCTTCACTGCTCCACTCAATGCCGGTACGCTCTTAACGCTCTGAAACTCGTTACTTACAGGCTTAAATATGTATATATATCTAAATATATATAAAAAAAAAATATATATATAACGTTCAATCAGGCCTGTCTGAGCTAGAATTGAGTCTCGGGTGATAGATTTTATTGCATGTATAACAAGCATGATTGATCAGCCTTTTGTTTTTGTTTAGTGATATTACACTAGGTTTTCAGTTTAGTTACTAATACCGTATTAATCCTTGAAAGATTATGCAGTATATAGAGATATATATACATGTATACATATACATATAAGTTTATATATATATAAACTTTGCTTCTGTTTGGGGTGCTATAAGTTTTTCCATTTCCTTAATCTTCAGAAAGTCTTGCAAAGAAGTCCAGGCGTTTCGTTTTGAAGATAATACTATGCAAACATGGCTGAGATATCAACAGAAGGAAGAAGCAGCAATACAAAGACAAAGCGCAAGTGAGTGACGGCGATATCTTTGTGTATAGGGCTGACGTACTGCACTCATGGTAGATGTCAATAGCAATGCTACTTTTCTACATGTATCAGACTCATCTGCTTTTTTCCTACCCAAATTATGATTTGTTGTTTCAGCGTAATATTTGTATTTGCTTCATTCAGTGAGTTCTTGCTTAGTTGGGTCATATAAAATATCTATCCAATTGTGTTGTAGAAGGAGATTAATTCTGATCATCCATCAGTGAGGAAACAGCGAAATCTGGTTCAGGACACGGTAAAAATGGATTGCCCTGTCAGATTGACAATAAAGAGAATAGTCAGATATCCTGTTTTTCAGGTTGGTGTTTCAAAGTTGTCCAACATTTATGTCAATACATTTATGTCAACAAATGTCAATACCGCGTCAATGCCAGTATAAACCTTTTTTAAAACTATTCACTACCCTAGATAGCGATGCCAACATTGAAATAAATTACGTGATGTCACACCAACATTCTAGGTATTGTCCTACGTCAACTATATAAACGTCCAATTTTTCCAAACTTGCTAGTCATATTGAGCACTTAATCTGTCTCCTTGGTCTGTTCAGTGTCATTTATGCAGTTATCAATGATAACATTTATACTAACAAAAACCATTATTTGTTTCTAAGTTGAAGCCGATGTCTGAAAACACTTCTGTCAGAACACAGAAGACTAAGATGCTGAGGAGCATGAAGGATGCCTGGCCATTGAGGCTAGAGTACTTTTTACTCAGTCTACTCAAAGTGGAATGCCATCAAAATCACCCAGTTGGCAAAGTATGTTAAAAATATCATCTTTACTATTAATGTCTTTGGATATATTTGTATGACTTTCATAAAAAATAGAATAACCCTGCAACTGTATATTGTTATCACAGAAGCTGAGCAAAGTGTGATTGCTCCTTTCCACCATACAATTGAATCGGTGAAAAGAGACAGACGTACCCCATTACACATTGTGCCCACAGTCTGTATATGTTATAAATAAATTTTCGCATTTCTCAAGTTATTTTCTATCTGACACCCACACTTGTATATAGTCTTTTTAGCAAGCAGGTGTGCTTTAAAATGTCGATGACGGAATCAAGTGTCACATTCATCTTATGGTGTCCCAAGGAGTTAACTTTCTACCTAAGATGAGGCCACATATACTGGAGTATCTTAAAACCATGTTCAATGATGCCCTTCCTGACAGATCGAATAGAAGATATTGGCCTATAGATCGTGACATTGCCAATCACATGCATTCTGCATTCTCTTCCATGATGTTAGTATTGAATTTCAGTAGTATTCATTCCACAGCTGAGATTCTCATTGGGTGTTTGCATTGAATTTTTATGACAATGCTTAAAAGTCACATAATCGATAATTTTTCTTTTGTATTTGCTAACGATCGAATTAATTTGTGCTGAAAATAGCCAGGCTTTATATATGTACTTTATACTTTCACTAAATTGAATGTCATATGTTAGCCACTGTTTTTGTTGCATAGAAGCCAATTCTACCACTACAGTTTGTGCGGGACAAATGTTTCACTACTTTACGATGGTCTCTTTGAAGGCTTAGAGGAGTTGGCATTGGCAGTTGAATCAGTTCAAGCACAAAATGGCTCCACCGATTGTGGCCTCTTTGCAGTTATGTACTTGGTCGAAACCTTATTTGGAACTAATCTCTGCAAAACTGCATTCGATCAGCAGAAACTCAGGGCACATGTTGTGACATGCCTCCAGCAGGGTGAATGGACACAGTTCCCTCGATTACAACTGCCATCAAAGGTCAGACGGACCCGGGCCCACACCATCCGTGACAAGGTAAGAAATCATTGATACAACCACGCGAATAATCACACAATTCTTTTGCATGTCAACAAACCTCTTGGTGTCGATAACAAAATTCATAAAACACACCTTGGGGTTCACAAAACACACCTGGGGGTGTTTCAATTATCCTGCAAAACGTCCAGTAAACGGTTTTCTCCTCGTTAAAACTTAGTGGAAGGGGTGTTTCAAACAGACTTTCTGCAAACTTTTCGCTCTTCAAAAATTTTATATACACAATGCATTGGTTTAAAGAAAAGTTAACATCTGGTCTGAGTTGCGGCTATGAGTTTTAGTTTGCGGGAAATGAGAAAATACCAGAACTTCTTCATTTGTTGGAACACATTGGATGGTGGCATTTTATTATTCATAGTAAATGGTCAATTCACCGAAAAAATATTTCGATGATGATGAAAGAAACATTTATGATTGGATTTCCATACTTTCTGTTAACAAGCCAGCCTATGTTCATTTTAGCTATTCTGCACATGTCGAAGACCTCATGACAACACCGATTTCGATGCGCCTGGCGGAGGGATGGTACTATGTGACAGTTGCAACGAATGGTTTCATCGTCGGTGCATCATTATCATACCTACAGATTTGGAGCACTTCACTGGAGCTGTGGATAATGAATAGCAATGTAGAAGGTGTGATCCTCTAGGTTAGGCTTTTACTTATTTACATACATGATGCAAGATTAACGCTATGGCATATGTATAGATATGTATAAACTTGTTCTAGTCTAAGAACTAGTTTTAAGTTTTACAAACATGTATACGCTCATGATGAAGCGTGCTTGTGTCAACAGCCACTGTTTTCATTTATATTTTGTAACGTCTCATTTATATGTCGAGAGAGATGCTTTTTTCTGTTTTCATTATGGCCAATTAGCACCACGGCCAATTAGCACCACAAGCCATCAGGGTGGAATGTTTTTATGTGTTTCTAGTATGTACATGTTGAGAGATATTTGAATACTTGTTTATAGATTTATTGATATTTAAATTTATAATGTATTTTGAACTTTTTATGAGTGAGGTAGTGAATAAAGCATTTCTTTTGATATCAAAGATAATGTGGATATAACACAAGATCTTGCGTCAGTTACGCTAGATGCGTAACATTACGGCCTAACATGCATATTCTATTTCAAAGCGACTGGTTTTGCATATTGTGCGTGTGCACAAACAAAAAGAGACAATGTTAAGTTGTAGACACTACAGTAAAAACATTTAGCTGTTGATAATGATATCGTGGGTCCCATGTGCTCACTAAACCTATCGTTTGGCTATGGGCCACAATGACTCCTCTGTAACTTTTGAGGAGCACAATTCTGACTTATTGTCAATCTGTCAGTGCAATCATCTTTATCGCATCCTGAACCAGATTTCGCCGTTTCCTCACTGATGGATGATCAGAATTAATCTCTTTCTACAACACAGTTAGATAGATATTTTATATGACCCAACTAAGCATGAAATCACTGAGTGAAGCAGATAAAAGATTACACTGAAACCACAAAATATAATTTGGGTAAGAAAAAAGCAGACGAGCCTGATACATGTAGGAAAGTAGCATTGCTATTGACATCTACCATGAGTGCAGTACGTCAGCCCTATACACAAAGATATCGCCGTCACTCACTTGTACTTTGTCTTTGTATTGCTGCTTCTTCCTTCTGTTGATATCTCAGCCATGTTTGCATAGTATTATCTTCGAACCAACAATCGCACTCGGAATCTTTCTGACGAAACGCCTGGACTTCTTTGCAAGACTTTCTAAAGATTAATGAAATAGAAAAAATTATAGCACACCAAACAGAAGAAAAGTTTATATATATAAATATACGTGTATATACGTACATATATATATATATATATATATATATGAAGACCTCAACGAAAGAAAGATCAATGTCACATTTTCTCAAAATACTCGGTTTATTTTCCATTAGATAGTTCTGGTCACAAAGTTTAGTCTCTGACAAACTTTCAGCAAAAATGATCCAGGTCTAGGGATATCCCTACTTAAAATAAACTACCTCTTTGCAAAACTGATCAATGTCCTAGTTTTTAAACTTTAAAATGGCTATATCTCATGCTTGATCATTGTGACATTGATCGTTCTTCCATTGAGGTCTTCATATATTGCGTAGTCTTTCAAGGATTCATGCCCTATTAGTAACTAAACCGAAAAACCTAGTGTAATATCACTAAACAAAAACTGAAAGCTTGTTATACATGCAATAAAATCTGTCACTCCAGACTCCCTGCTAGCCCAGGCAGGCCTAATTGAACATTATACATATTTATATATAAATATATATAATGTTCAATTATATTTATTATCAATATTTATATATAAATATATATAACATAAATATATTTATATATACACATTTAAGCCTGTAAGTAACCAGTTTCAGAACGTTAAGAGCGTACCGGCATTGAGTAGAGCAGTGAAGCTCTTGTCTTGCTTTGCGACCACATACTTCATCGTGTGTCTCAGCTCATATTATTCTATGGGTGCTTGAAGACCATCTAAAGTACTGAGCGCATGTAGCCTACTGTGTACATGGTAATGGAGTAACCACCGTCTTCAAGCTGTAAACAAACAGAACGGGTACTGTAACAGTAGTTTAGGAAATAATACCAGTATTTGGCTCAGACTACTACTAACGAACATCAAACCCTATTGCAAATCTACTGACCAATGCAATCTTGTTCTAAAGAGTGATGCTGACAAGTGAAAAAGGTACAGCTGCAGTCGTTTAAACTAAGTGGGTAATGTTGTGCAAAGTATAATTACTGTTACATTGCACTTACTTTTGCCTGGGCCTGTACTGATTATTGATTGACTGAGATTTATGTTAACCTTTAGTCCTAATAAGTCTACACAGTCACGATCAAAAGTTTGCCACTACAATCAGTCTGCCACACAAAAAGCGATAATATTAACAAGGAAAAAGAAGGTGGGTGTTTGGGATGTTGACGTAAATGTTTCGTCATATAATGATTCTTAAAATAAATAAACCTAGTAAACAATAATACCACTCAAGATGAACTAGCTATCACAGAAGGAAAGCACCAAGCTCAATAACAAATGTTGCTGAACTTTCTGCTCTCCCTCTGTGGATGGTTTAGCCTGTATGCAAGCCAGACTTGGTGCTGGTTTATTATTTTACAACAAGGCTCCATTCACTAACTACTTATCTCACCTCGGGCTAGTAGCAAAATGAGGATGGTGCACTATTCTGAATAAATTACAGTTACTTATTACTTCCTATATCAATTACACGCAGGATTGGAGTGAGAGAGATTGAGCGTGTTGTTGCGAGACTTTTAGGATAGGAAATTCTTCTACCGTATATACCGTATATCGCGCACCACGATCGCAGGACTTTTTGGATAGGAACTAGATTTTTCCGAAATACGAAAATGTTGGCATTGACATAGTCGTCAAACTTGTTAAACTGTTTGAGCTGACGAACGTATACCTAATCATGGTGAAGCGAAACGTCCAGATTTTATAGGGGGCAACTAATATCTCTTTTTCCATTTCATGCGTTTGTAGTGCCTGGTACTTTATCCGCTTGCTTCGCCGTCCGCGGCATCTTTTACGAAGTTTTTTATTTTAATTATCAACTAGATTAAAATAGATAACTTTTGTAATTTTAATGAGCATAAATATATTGGTAATGTTCTTTTTATTGCTTTATCAATAAAAAAACATTACCAAGCAAATCCCGAATCTATTATAACACGATTTTTTTAACAATCTTTATTGTGGTAATCAATAGTCATCATACCTGCCAACTCTCACGCTTTGGGCGTGAGACTCACGCAGTCACCTCAAAGAAAAAATGAAAATGCGTGAGATTTTTGCCCCAATTTCCACAATTTTATATATACTATCATTGATACATCAATTGCCCCAAAACCAAATCTCACGCATTGCCCCACTCTTGGGTTGGCAGGTCTGATAGTCATATTTCACAACATGTTTTCTACAAGGTACCACAGCAAGTAAACTAACTAAAAAGCAGTGTACAAAAAACAAACACTAAAAAAATAAAAACTAAAGTCTAACTAACAAACTAATGAATAGTCTAGCCAATGATATACAGCCCCCATGTGTTGGGGGCTGTATATCATTGATCTAGCTAACATAATAATGTTGGAACTGAACGATCATAAAATACTGGAACACCTAAAAATATTGAAATACATTTTCTATTTGTAAGTTCAGAACTACCAAAAAGCAAATCCTCTGCACCCATTTAAGAACTCTTCCTCTGCAATATTTTAAAACAACTAAAACTACACCTACAATCCTCTGACCAATAATACCATTCACTATCTAGCTTTACCTATTTTAACATTTGTATATTATACACTGTTTTCCTAACTAGAAATTGGTTGTCATAGATACGCATAAGTATTTTCGCAGACCTTTCATTTGTCCACTTTTTGTTTAAACAATACTCATATCAATCCTCAAGCTTGCTTTTTACATATTTTATCCTTTCGTGGAATTTGAACAAGAAATAATATGGAAATTGCAAGAGTCAGGTTATTCTTATTATTATAAGCATATAGGGAACAGAGCACTAAATCTAAATGTCACATTTGCTTCAGCACTTGCCATGCACATTATTTTGCTTAATGAGAGTATAAAAAACTCAAGGTCAAGTAGCTAGCAGATTGGTTTTAGACATCACTGATATTAGTTTTCTTCTGCTTTGTAAATACTTTTTTACCACATGCTTTAATAGTCGAATTAGATTTAGTGCTTGCTGATCCTCTACTGGATCTGCATTTTTTGGTGGATTTGGTAAGCTTTGCAATTGGTTCACTGCTAGTATCGCTTAAAATTAGACAGTCTAAGCTGTTTTGCCCACCTTGTTTGTAAGGCCTGTGGTCTCTAACAAGAGGGTATTGGTAACAGAATAGCACAAAGCATATGCGCATACATTATTTAAACAGATTCAGCTGTATCTTTCTTTGTAAGTTTTAATTATAGGATTTTATAATGTTATAATAAGTT
Source organism: Watersipora subatra (assembly GCF_963576615.1). Lineage (NCBI taxonomy): Eukaryota > Metazoa > Bryozoa > Gymnolaemata > Cheilostomatida > Watersiporidae > Watersipora > Watersipora subatra. The sequence continues at coordinate 48,754,895 of NC_088710.1, read as the reverse complement.
ATTCATAATATTGTCTACAGTGACAATTTCATTTTGGTGCTATTGAATTAATATAAACACCAATAACAGTTTACTAATGGCCGGCCTCAGACTTACTTGTAAATGCAAACCGATATAACACTATCTAATAGCTCTAAATGTGTTACATATATGCAATTTATGTTTTAATGTAAAATTGCTAAGGTTCTCAAGGAGACATGGTGAGGTTGGCCTACCGATTGTTACAACGAAAAGTGCCGGAATATTGGAAACGGCACTTAGATAGAGCGATGAATCTATCAGCCAAGCCAGCAAGATATGTCCGTAAGTACTTTAGTTTGAAGAGTGTGTCAAGTTTAGGTTGATGCAGGCCTTTTGTTTGTTATATTTGAGAGATTTCTACATAATATATAAAATATAGAGACTCTTGTACATATGAATTGTATTTTGTTGGATCAGCTATTCTTTACTATGCATTCTAATTACTTGAAATACTAAAAAGTTTGAAGTTATTGCCTATTGCAGCTCTGCGTGGTTGGGTTGGTGAGGACAAAAGGTTAAACTGGATGTACACACAGGATAAACCTAGCACAATGGAAAACCAAATAGAAAATCGTAAGACACATCATGAAGTTGAGCTCATAGAACCTATCGAGGAGTGGACGATTCAACGTGGCGATCGGGTATACATTATGAGGCAGTGGTAGATAGTGTCTGTCGCTAAGCAATGCTACCTAACAAAAATATTTATCATAGAGCATTCTTAGATTACTAGGAAACAATAATCACAATTCTTATTAATTATGCTCCATGTTATCTAGTGGTGAAGGTTGTTTGTTTCTTATTAATTGTGCTCCATGTTATCTAGTGGTGAAGGTTGTATGCTACAGGCTTGTATAGAACCTAGAATATTGTTGTATAAAATATTCGCTTAAAAAGGATTGAAATGATTTCATGGTTACTTATTGGATATTTGTGATGTACATTCTTCTTATTTTGGCACTGTAATAGAACTAAATTTTATTGATCTTAGGTCGGTATTCAATATAGTTGTGCTGACATATGACAGCCGTTTTGATCATAAGATTTCATGTTGATATTATTTTCTATGCTTTTGATTAAGGCATCCATATTTTAGGTGCTCTTAAAATCAGACTAAGACAGGCGGTACTGATGGGTGTGTCAATATCAATTTATTACAAGTTTAACCAATTACTAAGATTATTGATCTGCCATATATACACCACAGGTTGAGATATTGGTTGGCAGAGACAAAGGAAAGCATGGCATAGTTAGAGACATCGTTTATCAGAGAAACTGGGTGTTTGTGGAAGATCTTAATTTGGTAAGGCTGTGGTTAAAGTTTTAGAGATGTCCTTTTGACATCTCTAAAACTTTAACCCTAAGAACATTCAGCTTATGAAAATAAAATAAACTGCTCCTGTTTAGGGCATCTAGCTGACATGAGCAGTCAACCATGTAAATTTTTAGGTTAGCCCTTAACGGGTGGCTAAACAGTTGAACCATAGAATGTCCTAATATTTTAGGCGTTAATGATTGTTATACTAGGTTTTGAAGTGTCTCTTACAAAGTTTGGACAGCTTGTAAAAGTTGTTTTTTCTGTTTTGTATAAGTTTCGATACCCTCAGTCTAATGTTTAAGTATGGCATATAAAATTTTACTATTGGAAACTAAATAATTGTTTATTTTGGTTAGTCAACTATTTTTGTGTATTTCAGTCTTAGCTTATTTCTTGTGATAAAGTATCTCAGAGAAAATTGTCCAATATGGGTGGTGAACATCCGTATTTATCTCGGCTGAGACTTTTTTCTTTCGTCTACTTTTATTGATTATTCTCCTTGCTTAATGGTTATGGTCATTATATTTTCCTTTTGCGGTAAAGGCTGATATACATACTCGTCGTACAAGTTTACGGCGAGCTGTAAGTTTTCCACCACGACAACACGCAATTGTTAATTCAACAATTCCGCATCTGATGTCCTCATTAATAACATTAGCAGCTGCTTGAGAAAGCCCTATAGTATCTATCCTCTTACATTAATATAGATATTTTTGCTTTCATTTGTGGGTTTTATAAAATAAGAGTAATAACATTACAGCAATACACCTTCAGGAAGGAGATAGGACAACTGATTGCCCAAGAGATGCCTTTAGATGTTTCCTCTGAAGTTGCTCTGGTCGACCCACGCACGGGGTGAGTGTTTTCATCAAACTGTTCAAAACTCGGCCATTGACAGCAGCAACAGTGACTTCAGATTGGCCATTAGCTATTCTACTAAAGCGTAGAGTTGGTAACATTTACATCATCTGTTCATTCATTCATTTTACCTCACGACATAAACCTTAGAGAAGTGCCAATAAGTGAAATGTCTCTCCATGCTAGAATTGCTAATACTACAACTACAGTATAAGGCTGGATAAAATAGTTGGGATGCAATTGTTCAATAGGATAGTTCAGACTAAATTTTTTACATCCAGATGCTATGGATATTTATATGTCAATGAAATGCCTAGATTCTACGGAATCCAACAAATTTAATTTTAAAAACAAATTTTATCTCCTCTCTGTTTAGTGGGCAATTTTCATTGTAACTCAAATGTTAAGAGGATTGCCAAAAGCCACTCGCTTGAGACCACCAAATACATAGTGAAACTAATTTTCTTGCACCATTGGCTCTTTTCAGGGCCACCATATTACAAAGAGGTGTTTCAGTTTTCCTAAAAAATATCAAGGAAATTCAGATTGCAGAAGTGTTTTTATTGAAAATGTGACAATTAGTGATGCTTGTAGATATGCTGCCTTAAATGGTGACCAAAAAATGAGAAAATTAAACTCGTTAGATTATCAACAGTAGAAGGAACTAGAATATATTTAGTCTAGCGGTAAAAACTTGCAAGATATTTACGTCTAAAGCTGAAAAACCAATCATCGCTGATTGCGGCCAAACTATTTTGTATGGCGCTATATTTCATTCTATAACATGTCTACACAACGTTTAGAATATAAAATTCTGCGTATTTTTTGTATTTAGTTGCCAATTGTTAATTTTTACAATAGCTACCGGTAGAATGCTTCTCTTTTGTACACTTCCCAAGTTCTATGGTTTAGCTCATGGCAAATACTGTAGAGATTGATATAATGTGCGATAATGTGTATTATAACAAATGCTATCGGTAATATAACTACACTATTTGTCATGTTTCGAGTAAATAATGTTGTTTCATGCCATGAATAAATTGTCTATTGATCAACATTTCTTGCTATAGAATATGCATGCCAATACATACATTACATAGATCTATACATTCAGTACATGCATAAACATACATACATGTATATGGAAATCAATGTAAAATACGTGACTGCATATACATGTATGCATATTATGGAGTTGGCTATAGCGAGCGTGGCTATATTCAACATGTTGTTCATTCCACTGAAGCTTCACCTAACCAGGTTTCGCAATTATTTTCTTGCCATTCACAAATAGTTCAATCATAAAAAACTTAAAATAATCGAAATCAAACGAGTTTATATTCCAAAAGTTTTTTCAGTCTTATCCACATACAGACTCTTTACAACTCCCCATATGCATGTTTTGGTGATCACCGGTTATTTCTGTTGTTCAGCTCTAGCCTTGTTTGAGTATTCATAATAATTCTTACAATTATGCTCTTTGGCTATATTGATCACAGGATAAATCTTTTTTTCATTGTTTTTAGCAAAGCTGCCACCAAAGCGGAATGGAGATACACAGAGACAGGAAAGAAGATACGAGTCTTGTTTCCATCAGGAGTGATTTTAACTCCAGAAAAAATGTTTGAAGAATTAGCTGATGGGGTGTGCCCCCAAACCTATATAGGTAGGAGCATCAATAATGGGTGAATACTCATTTGTTTACACCCATAGGTGAGCTGAGTGATATTATCATGAACCGGTGCTTTACTACATGCCATGCGGTGAAGCAATACCATGTTCCTCGAATCAAAATCTTCAGTGCACAGCACTTCCATGAACTTATACAATCTAAAGATGTTTCTAGGTCATTTGAGATCAGATATCTAAGTGAAATTTTATTTTTACATCATTTTTTTCATGCTATCTGCTGGTAATGCCTCCGCTGTTGAGTGCATCCAAGTCACATCGGCCTACCCTCAAAGCCATTAGTTGTCCTTAATTTTGTAAACTTATTATATTATTTTGGCATGAAAGCTACTATAACGATCTTAATATCAGTGTTTGTTTGTCGTTTGTATGTTCAGTTATAACCATTGAAAACTAGAAACAAAAAAATTTGTTTTGAACTGGATTTGAACTCAGAACCTCTAGGTCTGCAGACAGACATGCTAAACTACTACGCTACATTGTCATACTACGAACAAATTGTGCCCATACATACGCAGCATTTTCGAAAATACTATTGCCCAGCTTGATATTACGTGTAACATTACCTCTCATGTCATTAGTGTGATAGTGCTTCACGGCTCTTATTATAGTAAAGATTTCGACTAGCTCAATTTACTCAGTTTCATTGGGTAATTATTTTTTTACTCAAAGCCGGGCATTCGCCTAGTATCTAGTATATATTCAAGCTTTAGAAATACCGATTAATGACTACACACTCCTTGTTATGATCCTTGTTGTGGTCTGTAATTGATAACTTTGACTAAGGTTTTGAATAGGAGTAAATGCTAACGTGATGTGCATGAGTGATAAATTACAAAGTTTTGTTAAAATGCCAGTTATATTCTTGTAGCAAATCCGCAAACTGACACAACAGAGAAGCAATTAGAAAGGACGACATACGAGGCAAACCTAAAGACTTTTGAGGAAGATGTGATGGACAATATGGACATAGTAGAAACTAGAACAAGAGGCAAAACCTACTGGTACTGAGACCGTCATCACCTTTATAACTTTTGCTTTTATATATTCAGTTCTTGCACCTGTACAGAAACCAATAAAGAATATTCTGTAAATAATCAACTGTCACTGAAGTATTCTAGCGGAAAATGGACCCTCTGTCACTAAGCATCCCACATCAATAATATGCTCTTCTTGGGTTGTTCTACAATAGATTAAAACAGTCTCCAGGAAGCTGAACAAATTTTTTGGCTTAACACAAAAGCTAGACAACATGATACAAAAGTGTTTATAAAACATCCACAGTTTTAGAGAAACTAAAACCTTTTTCTTAAAAACGATGACTGCCATGGACATAATCTAAACAAAATTGGCTTAGCAAACAAACCTTAATACTTTGTCATGACATTTGATATACTATATTGAGAAATATACAGTATATATATACATATATACAGAGAAATAATGACATTAATATAAATGTTGAACTGATTATACACGTTTCTGAAAAAGAGGGCAATACTCCATAAATTCATGTTTTTAAAAAGATTTTGAGGCTACCGATAAAAGCTTACTGTACCACCACTCTCTAATCCAATTGTTTGAAAAACTGAACCAATGTCAATTTAGCTCACCAGTGGATTGGGTCTAAATCTATATGCCAACATCATTCTCTTCCGATACGCCTCAAATTCGTCATCCTCAGCTGTGAGGTTGTGAGGCTTGTCCACACCCACCCCAGCACCATCTAAACTAGTCTGCCCTCTATAATACATCACACAAGTGTTATGTAATAAAGTCAGAGCATAAGAATTCACACCCTAAATTCACAGCAGTTCTACTTTCATATAGCCGAATGACACAGACTTATTTTACATGTAATCAATGTCAGAATTGAAATTTGCTTGAGTACTCTGAATAACTGAGTTATCGAAGAGCGTGGTGGAAAAGTTTCATGGCCAAGTGAAAGGACTGCAAGCTGTTAATACATTACTCTCAAATGTAAACAAAACATTAAAGATACTATGAAACATAATAATTTTAATGTAAATCATAGCAACACAGATACCACAAAAATGCTAATATCCAATAGTGTACTTTGTAACACAAATTACAATCGTTCTACACATTTACAAGGATTAATAACATTGCTTTGGTAAAACTCATGCTAAAAATGATATTATTTTTGGTTGGCACATTTTAAAAACGCGTAGCAAATTGCAGCATGATGAGGTCAACTATATGACAGTCAAAACGAGTGTGACATCGAAAAGACACCGCTTTCTAACATGAAATAGACGTATACTTCTAGGAGGTAAAAGCAGTGACAAGTTGACTTACTTGTTAACAGGTGCAGTAATGCCCTGTTGCTTTGGTCCAAGACCAGAACCCTCCTCCCAACCCATGCCCATCAGCATCTTGTACCCGATATTCTCACAGGTGATTTTGAACTCTTTGTAATCGGACAGATCCGGCTCTCTACCTTCCTTGAGCGCCTGCAACATTTATGGTGATACTTCTAGTCTGAACCTCAAGGTTTTCTATTAACTTTCTGTACTACATTTGTTACAAGTCAGAAACTCATAATAATAATGAGTTCACTAAACACGAATGAGTAATATGTATAATTGTATAAACAGATGCTCTGCTGTCCAATTTATAAGTGACAAGACAAGCAGAATTACCCATACCATGAGCAATACATCATGTACAACGTAACTTCGTAGTAAACAAAGATTTGCTCAGAGCTGCGTATTTATGAATTTAAACTAGACAAGATGTCACTTTGACTGTAGAAACAAGAATTAATCATCCAAAGTAATTACAGTCAAACCCTTGCGATCACCTCTATACAGGAAGCTTCTAAGATATGATAATGATGAGATGATTACTATATTATTATATGATTATGATAAAATTTAAGCAAATATTCCATTCAATACCCATGTTAAATTATAAAACTTAATTTTCTCAAAACATTGATGTTTTACAAGGAAATGTAAAAAGCTGGTAACATTGAAAACAAATTATAACAAAGAATAGAAGCTAAGTTAATTTAAGTTAGAACAAATTACGATGTGTTCCTCCATCACTTATGACCATCTCTACCTGTAAACATATGCATCACTAATTATTTGTTGCCCCTTGCATGTCTCTTAAAGGTTGACTTGCAACAAAATTCACATTACAGTTATTTGGTATCAAAAGATTCACCATGTCTTACTCTGTTGTGTTGTAGGTGCAAAATATGTGGAAAGGTGATGACAAGCTCCTAAAAGCTAAAAAACGAACAGAAAATCGCAGCCACACGAGACCGCCGTAGTTTGGATTTCCTTTCCAAAACGACTCAAATGTGATGTAGTTGTGAGAGATGGTTTCTGTTTACACTTTCATGCAACCTTATTCGTCGAAATGTTTTCACAAATATACTTCACGCATTCAATAAAACTATGTCTATTGTTCTTGCGCGTCTATTCTATCGTCATTGTAATGCTGTCACTTTTAGCACTGATATCTTATAACTTACCATAAAAAATCGTTAAACTTTTTAACCTTAGCTCGAAGGAGTACATATCATTGTCTGATAATCATGACGAGCCTGTTGGTCACCTGTAATAATCGAAAAGGGCTGCAAAAATTATTTGCGAAGTATTGGGTCACATGATCAGATTACGGCTTGACGATTGAATAACGCCGAAACAAAACTGTAAGGTAGCGAGCATCTATATTTGATACGGGGTCTTCAGTGAAACCCGAAGTGTTTGTCATAAACTAGTGCTACGCTAAGTTTTTATTGAGCTTTTTATTGGCCTTTCAATTGACGCGAGAGCAGCACGTGACAAAACAATAACCAAATTTCGTGGCTACGTCAGAGAAATAAAGAGATTCCAATCTACGACGGCTTTTCGTTTTTGAACTTTTAAGAGCTTGTAATCACCTTTCCACATATTTGGCACCTACAACACAACAGAGTAAGACATGGTGAATCTTTTGATACCAAATAACTGTAATGTGAATTTTGTTGCAAGTCAACCTTTAATGTAAACTTACACGAACACTTTTTTCGATTATTATTACTCTAGTTATTTTTTATATAATTTACTCGCATGTTTGCATATAAAGCATTGGTTTTAATGCTATGCATGATTGTCTGCATACTGAAATTTTAGATTGTGGAACAAATTACAGTGTGTTCTTATAGAATATTTAGTTTCAACTAAGTAAACATATCTAGGCATGAATTGACTTCTTATGTAGAGGTTTGACTGTAATGACAAACATAATGCGGAGAGAATAGGATTCGGTAAACCATTAGCAAGAAAGGTGGTGGCCCTGACACCATTTCCTTCTACATGTCCATCTGCAGCAATAGGTTGGATTGCAACCCTCCAGTGTTCGCTCACAAGACTTGAATGTCAAGGTCCGGACCCAGAAGTATGAAATGGGAAAAAAATTACTACGAAATCTGTAGCTAAAAATATTCTAGCATTGTTGTGTGAGGTCAACACAGAGCTTTTTTACATTTGTGTTACGAAACATAGTTTCATTGAACGAATTGAAACTGTAATGTCGTAAGGTATCTTTTCCTAATAAATGCACAAGTTTGCAGCCTTAATTTAGGCAAGATTTGCTTCTCACCTCTGGACTCATGAAGAATCAATAGTTACTGAACCCCCCACTTTCTATGGTGCCCCTGGATTATACAAAATACTTTTTGGCTTTGAGCCTAATTGGAAGATAACGAATAATAAATGATGCGGGAACACTCATCATAACAACACATATATAGTAGGACAACTACCAATGTGGCATACAACTTCGGTCTTAGTGTAAGTACCGTATCCAACCATCACCAACCTGGTAAGTCTCCATAAACTTTGCCAATTCATCTGGAGGAAGAAAGTCTCCCATGTGATGCTTTCCTCGATTCTGTTTAGTCAACTCATCCGCCCAGTCTCTGGTAGCTGCCATCTCTCGTTTTCTCAATTTATGCTCCCACGTACCACCTGAAAAGGTAAATAACTTAATAGCCCGAGTGACTCGGAATGCATATGGTGTGGGAGCATTGTACAACCCAACAAACTTGATAGCCCGAGTGACTCAGAATGCATGAAGTGTGAGAGCATTGGACAACCCAACCCCATTGGGTATTAAAAGGTAACGACTGACACTGATGACCATCCTATGCAGCATACCTTGGTGTATATAATTCAAGTCATTTTTATTGCACGCTAGCTAATGGAATATCTTAGAGATCTACACAGATGAGTTTTGCTGAGAATAATTATAAAATCAGACAGCGACTATCTACAGTAGCGGAGCAAATAAACATAACATACAAAGCCTGATATAGTGCATGCACCAAAGTATCCAAACTACAAGCAACATTAGCAAAGCCACATTAATAAATATAAAATACGCTTATGTTTGTTCTACAGAAAACCTAATTTTAGACACCAATAGGAGGAAGCAATGGTAAATATATGGAATAAAACAAGACAAAAAACTTCACATGTGACTCTCAAGTAAATGTGCCCTACTACGTAATGTAAGTTTTATCATCTAGAAACGACTTCCATCATAGATGCATGGTCAAATGTAGCTGGTGCATATATGACCAATTCTTATCCACAAAGCATTCTGGGAATATTAAGAGGTTATAATGATCACCTTCGGTATCCTCATCAGAGTCATAAGCGTACATCCCTTTAGCCGGTTTACCGCTGTTGAGAGCTTTTTCCAAGTCTTGTTGAGCCTGCTTCTTCTTTGTGATCATATCATACATTTCATTCATCTGGAATTCATTCAGCATTCTTACACTATGTCACACTCGAAAATTACTTGTCACACTAAGCTGAAATTTCTTATGAGGAAAAGATTAATTGGAGATGCCTTAACAAGCTCATACCTCAGGGTAGGGGGCTACAGCATAGACTATATGAGCAGACATAAATGTTAATGAAAAACAATTTAACCGAAAGCTCTATGTTTGCAAGGATTGCTACAACAACAAAATTATAGCAACAACGTTAAACCAGACTGGTGCAACAGAATATTTTTCTCACTTGTCGTTGATACTCGAGCTGTTTCTTCTGCTCTTCAGAAAGCTCACCGCCCGTCACTTGCCTAGCAAGTGCTGCCTCATGTGAAATTACTGGAGCGGCTGGAATGGCAGCTATAAGAATAAAAAATGATAATAAGAAAAAAAGCCTCAAATAGCTTCATGACATTAGAATCGGAAACAATCGAAAACAGTTTTTGGGGATTTCAAATGAGCCTTGGGTCTCACAAGTCTTTTTGGAGACCCAAAAACTATGTTTCGAAGAAACTAAATAACATTCTAAATTAAAACAAGACCAAAGAGTGGACTGTCAATGCACAATGGCAAACGTAGCCATTTGAAATTAATCTATTTAGATACTTCCTTTGCATGTAAAAACCATCATCAAACTGGAGCAAGTATTGCTATGAAAATACATTGTATATCATTTAATTAATTCAAAAGCAGGAAAAAAATGAATGAACAATACTTAGGTAGTTACAAGCATTAAAATAAAGTTTTTATGTAAAACTATGCAAAAAAAACTAGAGGAACAAACTCGAATATATGTAAGAAACCAAAAATAATGATGAATACAAAGAGTTTTCAGAGTTACAAAGGTATTCAGTTTATTTTTACAGTGAAAACAAGCCAATTAAGGGATGGATACAGTGAAAACAAGCCAATTAAGGGGTGGATACATTGAAAACAAGCCAATTAAGGAATGAACTAGGTAATACAGAAGAGTTAAGGGATGTAGGTAGATATGGTGATAGAGATATTAGTTAGTCTAACCTAAACACATGATCTCCAAATTAACATAGCTTATTTGCATACGCTTTGTGTTCACATTCGATAGTTTTTATAATTTATTTCGAATTATTATGCCCAGTTTCTCTAATTTCAAGCGTTTCAGACTTCTTTCGAATTGCAACACGGTCAATATACTCTTTGAGATCCCTACAAAACATATTGTAATTTTTAATGAATTGATCGAAACGTAACTGTTCATGCTTATATACAGTTTCTTGCTTTACGTAAGGGACAACATTGGCTTCTTCCTTTTTCCATCATGCCACTTGCACTAGTCTACTTGGGATCTATAAAGTTCAAAAGAAAACCCTGCTTCATATTTTTTGAAAAATATAAAACTAGAATATGTGAAGAATTGAGTACATAATTATCCATTTTCAAAGCTGCAGTCTTGAGAAACTGCTTATGTCATGTTGCAAATTGCTTTCTATGTTGAGACAAACATTGGCTCAAGTATTGCACTGCATGTTGAAGGATTCCTACGTTAAGGTGATCATAAGTCAGGCTACCGACGAAATAAAACCAGGTTTATGTATTGCTAAAATGCTAATTTAAAATAAAACAAACCTATCGGAGGAGCGGGTGCAACCGTTGGTGATGGACCCCACCGACTTTTTTTAGCTGCAGCTGCTATCTGCGCCGTTTGCTGCCTTATTTTTTCCTGAAAGGCTTTCAGCTCAGCTGCAGGATCCTTGACAGCGGCAGCATCCGCTGACCTTTTTTTAGCAGACTAAAAATATCACCACAACAAAAACAAAGATATTCCACATCGCACAGGAGATGAAACCATCAATAATAGTCTAAACGTTAGTTTTACCCTTTTCTGTGCTCTCTTCTGCTCATCCTTCTCATCATCACTCTCGGCATCAGCATCCTCTTCCTGTTCAAGCTTCAGTCTTTCTTGTGCCAGCCGTTCTCGCTCTGCCTTTTCCATCTCTTCCCGTCTAATTCGTTCTGCTTCGGCGCGTTTTGCATGCTTCCGCTTCACTTGTCGAATATAATAACGGCCACCTTCCGTCTGGGGTTCTCGAAGAAACCTACAGAGAAACGATTGGTAGACGCAATGATGAGGAGATATAGTCAGAATGACGGAGGAATAGAGCAAACTAGGGTTACTACTCACCACGAATGAACGTGTTCGTATCACCTGATGTATGGTAACTCACCGAAGACTGCCATTAGACAAGCTCTGAGCTTTAATTTTCATTTCCTCTGTTGGACCACCATTGACGACCTGCTCAGCAATCTGGTCTATCAATGTTTGCTCGTCCTCTGTTAAGGAAACTATCAACACCCTCGTCAGTATCGCCGTAACAAGCGGCTATAATGGTCGGACAACTAACATGGCATGTGTAACACAGACACCAGAAGTCGAAAGCTATTTTTTGCTGAAGTTAGATTTTTGAGGAAATAAAAAAGCTTCTACTGGAATACATCAACGCTGTTTGGTGCCGAGTTATATTTTACAATTTAAGGAATAAACATTGTTATCGTCAGACAGTATGATAAGTATAATAATTAATATCGTAACTACATATGATATTAGCTAAATTAAACATACCAATAAAACATGTTTATATGGTTCATGACTAGCATCCACTTCACACATACCCTTGCAGTTGTCAGACCAATAGTTTAAAAAATTATCTAACCATGTTTTAGAGTTCAAAAGCTGCACTGGACGGTCAAGTCGTAACGCTCAACTAACTTCATCAAAAAGATAGGTGTGCTAAATGCATTTCAAACAAAATACTTACGATCGTAATCGAGATCAAAGACTTCTGTCATTTGTGTTGATGGTTTCTGCCTTTTTGGAGTCATAAGGAAACGTGCCTGCAGTGAGCTGTAACAAGAAGCAGATAGTTCATGTTGAAAACAATACAGAGGAACGAAACAGGATCAATATTAGTTATCAAGTACCATACTTTTCGGACTATAAACCGCACCCCTATATGAGCCGCATCTGCTTTATTTTCCAAAAACAATAATAAAACAAACAATACATAGGCCGCACCTTTGTATAGGCCGCAGAACTCAAGACGGTGCTTTTTAACACGGCAGCAACTTTCCGGTTCAAAACGAAACAGTGCCTGGCGGCACTGTTTCGTATTAACCAACGCTTTTTAACCGCTTTTTAAGTGTCTAACGGAACAGTACCGTTAGGCATTGTTTCGCTTTTTCTTTCACCGCTAGAGGCGCACTAACCGGAGATTCTGGTTAGTGCGCCCTAGCTGTGAAAGAAAAAGCCACAGAATAGCCGCACACTTATATAAGCCGCATGGCTCAAATAATCAGAAAAAAGTAGCAGCTAATAGTCCGAAAAGTACGGTAGATAAATTGTATCGAGTATACGGAAGCATAGCTTCTGCCTTTGGAGTTTGCTTTCTGCCTTTTGTATCAAATTACAAATACATTAGCGAGAAAAACATATTGAGGGTTTTAACAAGCATAAAATACTAGTGAAAGGTGACTATGGCTGCACATATGAAAACTTAGAACGTTACAACATGCGAAATAAGTGGACATTTTTGTACAGCGCAAAGAGTCTGGAATTTAAGTACCAAAAGTTATTGAGAACTATAAACTTACTGCTTAGCTTTCATATTGAGTCTATCCTTTGGTTCTGTTTTCACAGTTGCTACAAGACACAAATCTATACTTCAAGAGATAGTCTATTGCTGCAAGACACAAATCTATACCTCAAGAGATAGTCTATTGCTGCAAGACACAAATCTATACTTCAAGAGATAGTCTATTGCTGCAAGACACAAATCTATACTTCAAGAGATAGTCTATTGCTGCAAGACACATAATATATGAAAAGTAGCATGTTGACACAAGACACAGAAACTATTCGTCAAAAGGTAGGCCTCTCCCTACAAGAAACACAATCTATACCCAAAGATATTGCCTGCTATGTCAGTTATACATAGAAAAGATAACTCTTGATAGAAAAGTAAAACCCATTTCACAAACTTTGCTACCAGATATCTTTACTAGGTTACATCTTTTATTTCGATATCAACAATTGAAAACATTTTTAAATGAACCATTTTTAAACCGAAAGGAAGCCAATCATGATGTGTGTTACAAGGGTGTTAGAGTGATAACATTGTTATAGCCAAATAATTTCTGCAGTGTTAAATAAGCCAAATTCCCCAACCAAACATAAGTAATGCTATATTACAGTTGATGATTGACAAGTTTCATAAACTTGTAATACTTTCCATCTGAGGCAAATGTATGTAATGACATTTTTGCATATAAAAAGTACTCGTAGTTAACTCCATTTTGTACAAAATAAAAAAATCTACAATAACCCAGCATCATCAGCCAGTGTCCCTGATGACTTCAGCAAATCACATAAATAAAATAGTAGTATCCAAAAAGAGGAAGAATGGCTAGATGATACAAACAAGGAGATAGTTGAAAGATGTAATTTAAATTCAATCGTAAACAATACTTCTACATAGCTATAAACCTCTGGTGCTACTGAAATGACATACAATTTTAAGGGTGTTCATAGGTTAGCCAGAGATTAATGCTTTACCAGTTACATAAATAATTCACAGGCATTATTATGCAATGTAGCATTGATTGTTACGACACCTGAAGATAACAAGCAACCAAACAAATTAACTACTGTTGCGCTCCACTTTATATTTCATATATATTATATTTCAAGGTAAAGATTGCTTATATAACATTCAATAATCAAATGTTCTGCAAATACATTGAAACTTGGTCAGCACTCAAAATCTAATGGTGTGCGCGAGAGGATAACTCTTCATAATTGCGACAAAATTCCTCTGCAAATCATTTGCACTAGTGCTGGGCACGAGTACTTCTTGGCCAACGGGTTTAGACCGCCCCCTTCTGTTCGGGTTTTTCGAGTATCGGGTAGCTAGTAGTACCAGGCTCGGTTATTTCTTTGCCTACAGGTTTTTCGGGTATCGGGTCTGTTGATATGGATTTTATGTTTAAATTTTCTAAACAGACATATCTTCAAATTTACAAAGCAATTATATTTCTTTTTAATTTATTTATTATTTTTCAGTTTTTATCGACTGACATTCGTACTCGCAGTGTTAACAGTCAAGATAGTCTGGAGGCCACAGGGCATTTTCATGTCAACAGGTAGCAGAAGATAGGGTCTATGGTAGCTTAATACTTTAGCATGTTTTTAACCTAGTCATTATTAACCCAGTCTCCTACTGCTATTTTAGTTGATAAGCTAGGAGTAATTGCTTATTAAACGTAGAGTAGTAATACAAAAATAAAAGATCTTTCTTACGGTGTGTGCAATCAGTCTAACCAGCTAATCAGAGCCGTAGACCTACATTTACGTCATGCTGTAGTACGGGGCTATTAAGTTACCCCGATAGCAATTAGGTTTGTAGTATGTCTCCGGTCAGCCGAGCGACTCGTCAGCGTTGGTAGTAACCATCGAAAACTGTAATTAACTATTTATACCGATTTCCCAAGCTATCTATGATGGATTGTATAATTCACTATAATCAAATACCACAGTCTAACGGATAGAGAATTGTTTAACCAACTAAAACGCTCAACACTGCATCTTTATGGCCAGCCTCATTCTACAAGTTTAGCCGATGCCAGATACAGGTTGTTCTCACCAAGGGCATCTTATGAGAAAACCCTTCCACCAAGAGGCTTCTCTCTGTCAGCATTTAATGAGGATCAATTACCAAGCAGCAATATGGCAGTGGACAGTTCAGCCATTAATCATGCCACCAGATCCCACAAACCCTGGCTAGAGTAAAGACGATGATGGGAATTCTGTGCAATGCTTTCCTAATGAGCACAGAGCTATTCCCAGGCAGTTTGTCTAATGGACCAGTTGCCCATGCAAAAAGAGTTTGTACAAGTCTATGTGGTTGTGTAGACTGCATCAATTGAACGATCGAGGGGATTGAGGATGGTAATCAGATAGAGAGTGATGATGAGCTTCAAGATCATAATTATGTAATAGTTTTATTAAATACTTTGCGATATGCTTTCTAGAATCAATTGAAAGTTTTCGATGTATCATGATAAACAGACTGTGCACCTAGGTAAACATGCTATACCATACAATAATCATACAATGTACCGAGATACACATACAAAGTTCTATAATATTAATTAATCATTCAGAAAGTTAGTTGTCATCGCACATACTGCAGAATTTTGCATGTAAACGCCAGTTAAATAAAAAGTAAATAACATGTACCAATGGAAAGTACTAAAAGAAACATAATAAACATTTTATGCTTGTCACATGTTGTTCAGCAATGTAATAATTTCATTAAAAAAATTAAACATTATTCGTTAGTTGGTCTGCGTCACAACCAGTGTATCCAATGAGGTATACAGTATAGCCTGTCAATCAGTAGCTGTACAAGTCCTATTGTAAAAAGTATGAAGAGGGTTCCTGGCAGACCAGTGGCTAAGATGACGGCGAGAAATGTCTGTCATATTGAGTCCCTGGCGGCTGACTACAAAGTAAAGAATCATATCCATTACAGACAATGAGTTCAAAATACAAAATGATCATATAGACATATAAGAGCTTATGTTTATGGTGCAATAAGTATACATCATAACCTATCAGAAAAACTGATCTATCAAAGCATGTAGCTATAAATTTAAAACTTTCTTAAAAATAGGAAAAGGTACAGGACTGATTTGGATATGTAGGCAATATGCATAGCCCTACATGACAAAAAAAGATAGATACCCTTTGGCTCTTGCCACAACAATATTTAGTTAACACATATGTCACATACTTCTGCAAGGTAATAATTGATATGTGAGCACTATAACAATACAATATAATGCAATAAATTAAAATACAATGAAATATGTATCAATAAATAATATTGCACAACATAATGCAACACATAAATCCTATAACACAATTCAATGCAACGCAGTTCAATACAATACAGTTATTATAATACGATACACAAGAATAAAATGTAATAACACAATAATACAGTAACTGCATGACACAATATAATAATTTAAAACTAACCAAACCATCAGTCAAATAATAATCATACAACTGCATGAAGGTACTACACTCTGTGTTGAAATTGGTTTGACGTTTCTAAAAGCGTTACAGTCTCCAATTTTATAAATAGGCAAGCTAAATCTTAATAATGATGAGCAGAGACATGCTATATAACAAATAATCCAATATTACTGGTTTATTACAAAAATATACAATAGGTATTCTATTTGTGAAGCCCAATAATATAAGTCTAGCTAATACATGTTATGTAGTGCTGCTGTCTTAGCCTAAACAAATTAAACAAGTTGCATTAAGCCATTGATTGTATGAAACATGGAGTGTCTAAAGACACAGCAACAATACATATGGCAGAGAGTAATTTATTGTATAGTTTATAACCAATATGTAAAATATGGACTGAGAAGTTTGACAATGACTCATTATGATCAACACCTATCACTCATTGATCCAGCGACTATAAGAAACACCAACAAAAAATACTCAAGCAAGAAGCAGCTTTGTTTTAGAAAATGCATAATTAGGTGAAGGAAACACAAGATTTTCAATGAAGCGATGCATTTAATCTTTGATTGATGAATCGTTATATTATTAATCGAAGTATTAAGTAAATGAGTTTGCTATGATCTTACCTTAATTTTATTCAGGGGTTTGAGATTCTTTGCAACTTGAGAAGCTCTTTGCTATTCCACTCACTGACAATCTTCGTCAAGCATTCAGTGTGGTATTTCCATAAGACAAACACTGCGAGTAATGATGACTTTAATTGGTTTGCTATGGACCTCTCTGACTTTTTGTAGATGGTGCTCCAAATCTCATAAAAACTTTACATTATCGGCTTTTTTTGTTAGTAAGGCTTGTTGGCTTAGTAAAACTTGGTTATAATGAATTATGTAATCTATAATAGCTAGTTGTGGTAATCAGTTTAAACAGAGTTATTAAATTTTCACTGCTACTACCAACGCTGATGGCAGTTTCTAACAAGGCAATAGCGGAAACAGACTAAGGACCTATGTATTATTGGTGAAAGCGAAGACGCGCCGTATTAAAAAAGGCATAGATTTGTTTACAAAGCTGATTTGGCTAATTGCGCAAATTAAATTTGATTTATGTATTTCTACTCACCTTTTAATGACAAGTAATCACTGCTTGACAACAATATCTCTGGTAGGTATAGTAAATAAGGTATGCAATGCTTTATTTCATCTATTAAATTAAAGACTCGTTATACTCCATTGTCATGCCTCCTTAGCAAAAAATGACACAGAGATGTCCTGTGGCCCCAGACTAAGAGCGCGGGGCGCAATAGACCGAGTTTTTGTTCACACTACCCGACGGATCTGTGTACCAAAACTCGAAAGTCAAAACCCGAACCCGTAAGACCAGACTACCCGAAATCTCTATTACCCGATACTCGAGAGAAGATAAACCCGCGAGTTCAACGAGTATTACTACCGGTGCCCAGCACTAATTTGCACTGCTCAGTCTTATGAAGGAACTGTTTTTCAACAGCAAAATAAAAAGTGACACTTTTACAATAACTACTTTTTACAAAAGCGCACAGCTTCAATTTTAAATAGTGGATTGGAACAATTAACAATATGCAGGGGTGACAACGCGAGTATGGAAATCTATGATTATTATTCGTTGTGTGGTTTTATGAAAACCCAAAAAAAGGTGTCAAGATTATTTTATTTCAAGATTTTTCCTATCTATTGATCACTACAAAAGAGGGAATTCTCCCTTTGACTTTGTTTCAGCAAAAATTACATGTACACAACATAAAATCTAATAGGGTTCTAGTTGCATCAACAACCAACACACCATTGTTTACATTGGTACTCTTCAAGGAAGACATACCAACATGTCTAAGCCAGTGATGTTAGATTGACGAGATAACCATTAGCATGAGCTGTAATTACTAGTACACCTACGATACACGCATATCGAACACTGTAAATATTTGGTGTTCATATAAACAGAGAATGAAGTTTTGCCAACACTGTTATTGCTCCAACTAGACCAGACATGGCATCAAGTGTGATAATAGCAATAGACAAAGCGCTACAACCTCAGCTGACCAAAGTGAAGAACTAGGTACTAACAAACCAATCTATTCATCACCAACTACTTTTACGAGATCTCAATTTTTTTTCTCAAACAATCAATCTATGTGACACAAAATTCTGTCTGTTACAGTGACAGCATAAACTCACTTGAAGGAGTGCTTTGTTGCTGAGTTTTTTTGAACTGTTCTAGGAACGAGCCGTCATTTTTGAGATTGACTGGGAGAGGTGCAGTAGGTGGAGGTGGAGGCGCTGAGGCATGGGCAGTATTAAGAGTTGCTGTAAAAAGCATAAACCGAGTCGCCTACCAGTTTCTGCCATTTGCTAACGATAGAAAAGGTATGAAACTTGTTCAGTACACGCTTGGTTCATTGGACACCTGTTTGGTGGATGGGTCACTAATATATCGCAAACAATTCTCCCTTACCATCGATGATACACAAAACAAAGTGTGTCTTAATATATCTTAACTCACATTAGCAAGATGAAAAACTGACTTCTTTGCTAATCATTTGTTCTGTTGTTTGAACGCAGATGTCTGTTGACTTATCGTCAGTCGTCTACTTGTCTGTCGTCTGCTTGTCCGTCGTCTATTTGTCCGTCATCTATTTGTCCGTCATCTATTAGTCTGCCGTCTATTTTTTTGTCGTCTATTTGTTCTGTTGTTCATTTGTCTGTCGTCTATTTGTCTGTCGTCTATTTGTCTGTCATTTATATGTCTGTCGTCTATTTGTTCTGTCATCTATTTGTTCTGTCATCTATTTGTCTGTCATCTATTTGTCTGTCATCTATTTTTTCTGTAATCTATTTGTCTGTCATATATTTGTTCTGTCGTTTATTTGTTCTGTAATCTATTTGTCTGTCATCCATTGGTTCTGTCGTCTATTTGCACTGTCATTTATTTGTTCTGTAATCTATTTGTCTGTCATCCATTTGTTCTGTCGTCTATTTGTCTGTCATCTATTTGTCTGTAATCTATTTGTCTGTAATCTATTTGTCTGTCATCTATTTGTTCTGTCGTCTATTTGTCTGTCATCTATTTGTCTGTCATCTATTTGTTCTGTCGTCTATTTGTCTGTCATCTATTTGATCTGTAATCTATTTGTCTGTCATCTATTTGTCTGTCATCTATTAGTCTGTCATCTATTTGTCTGTCATCTATTTGTCTGTCATCTATTTGATCTGTAATCTATTTGTCTGTCATCTATTTGATCTGTAATCTATTTGTCTGTCGTCTATTTGTTCTGTCGTTTATTTGTTCTGTCGTTTATTTGTTCTGTAATCTATTTGTGTCATCCATTGGTTCTGTCGTCTATTTGTCTGTCATCTATTTGTCTGTCATCTATTAGTCTGTCATCTATTTGTCTGTCATCTATTTGTCTGTCATCTATTTGTCTGTCATCTATTTGTCTGTCATCTATTTGTCTGTCATCTATTAGTCTGTCATCTATTTGTTCTGTTGATTAAAAAATAGCTCAGTATCAATGTTTAGCGAATGAGTGGCAAGTTTCTTTCAAACTATATTTACACACATGCAGCCACTCCTGACTGTCAGCTGCTTTAAATAGGAGCTTCGACATGAGATAGGCAGAAAGCATGTAAAATCTTTATAAAATAACCAAATTCGCACCAATGCAGCTCAGAAGATGCTATTCTCACATCAACAGCTACCCTGACTAACAATTAGTTGGGATTACAGCACCCAAAAACTGATGAGTCTTGACCTGTCACAATAAAATTACTGCTCTGACTATTTCCCCCTACATTCTATCAGTCAATCAAGAGGCTGTTAAAATCAAAATTAGAATGGAATTTAAAAAAATGATAACCCGCTTGAGTGGAAATGAGAAAGATTATGAAAATTGAGGTTGCGAATTGTACTATTCTCACTAAAATTTAAACTAAATTACATGTAATGTTTCCATTTAAATATAGATTTGCAATTTTATGATAAACACCAACTAAATAGCTAAATATAATTTGAGAAATAACAACATAAATGAGTGATTGATAGCTGATGTACAAAAACTACTCAACCATATTGCAACCAGCTACAATACTTTTGCTAAAAAACCTTTAATCTATCTAGTCAGGTAATCCTCTTCCGTTAATTTTATGATGCTGTCAAAATATTTTTAATCACCGTGTTATCTATGACTCAGGCAATGATGATACATCAATGGATTAGTCATGGAACAATCTCATCTCCTTTTGAGCAATACAACACTTTATGTTTCAGATCTGTTGATGTGCAGCAAGTACAGTATTACTGATTCTACAGCTTGACCAATGGTGTGAAAGAAAAACTTATAATTAAGACTGGACCACTCTAACATACATGTACCAGTGCTTCAAAAACATGCTAACTGGTGTGTAGCAGTGTGTAGCATAAGTTTGTAATCTAAGCTGGCGATGCAATGTTTAATTGTTTTCAGAAGTTCCCAGTAAATGCTCTTACTGAATTTCACTTTTATGTTCGACAGCTTTAAACTCGGAATTTAAACCATAACTGTCACGTACAACTTTTATCGTATTCACTAGGTAAATCAGACACGCCGATTCCGATTTTGTAATAATGGGTTTTAAGAAACCCATATCTATCATTCTAGATCGGAATAAACATCCCTAACTTCCATTCCTAAAAAGCTAGGCTACGTCAAACATTTATGGGCGGAGCTTGTTATGCCGATTGTGCTGTTTTCGAGACGGATATTGAAACGCTTTAAAAAAGCCTTCATAACTGAAGGTTAGTGGACCAACCTTTATTGTGATTACAAAATCGGAATCAGCGTGTTTGATTTACCTAGAAAATACGATAAAAGTTGTACGTGACAGTTATGATTTAAAAATATAGTTAATAGACAAAGTTTTTGGCATAAACTACAAAAACTATCATAAAGAATATGTTGATGCAATCAATGCAATGCCTCTTGTTTAATGAGAAAGTTTCTACAGACTCATTTGACTGGGAATTTCCCCACTAATCCATAACAATTTAAGCTCAAATTATGAGCCAATATATGCATCACGAGAGAAGACAACTTTAAGACTCATATTTGTAAAACCTGTAACTGTGAAAGTAAACTATCGGTAATAATGTACTAAACATTGAAAACTTCCAAAAGTTACACAACTATTTTGGATGAATTTAAAATTGTTGATTTTTGTATATGTGATCAGAAATGCTGTTGTAGATAGAACGAGCCTAGTCAGATGACTGACAATTATACCTCAGTCATCTGCGGCCAAAGAAGCCAGCCACAGCTAGTCAACATTTAAAAACGGGTTATGTTCTGAAAAGTTCGAACTAATTCTATACATATAGACTATTTACACTGTACTTCTTCCCTTTTTTCTACTTTCTGTTGGCTTGTTCAATAATAAATTGTAGCTTTTAATAAATACACTAACTTTTCCGTTTAGCTTTTCCGCCCACGCGAGCGTGTAAACAAATGCTAGGCTACCATAGAGTACATTGCAGCAGATGTCAAGTATGTACCTATTCTTTATGCTAATTTTATTGACGTTTCTCTTTTCGTGTAACATTTGTATGTACTATAAGTCCTTTTTATATCGCTACAACTGCAGCAGATATTAATTAGCTCAACAACCGCAGTATCTATATTTGATACTGGGTCCTCGGTAAAACCCAAAGTGTTTGTCATAAACTAGTACTACGATAAGTTTTATATTGAGCTTTGTATTGGCCTTCAATTCACGTGAGAGCATACCTGACAAGACGATAACCAAATTTCGTGGTTACGACATCGAAATAAAGAGATTCTAATCGACGGCGGCTTTTCATTTTTGAGCTTTTAAGAGCTTGTAATCACATTTCCACATATTTGGCATTTACAACACAAGAGTAAGACATGGTGAATCTTTTGATACCAAATAACTGTAATGTGAATTTTGTTGCAAGTCAACCTTTAAGCATAATTTTGACCATTCTCACAATTTTTAAATGGCAACATATCTCCGAGACATCGTTAAGCGAGCCCATTG
This sequence comes from Watersipora subatra, assembly GCF_963576615.1. NCBI lineage: Eukaryota > Metazoa > Bryozoa > Gymnolaemata > Cheilostomatida > Watersiporidae > Watersipora > Watersipora subatra. The sequence continues at coordinate 48,732,072 of NC_088710.1, read as the reverse complement.
TTAGGTGAGGACTACGTGCACAGCACAAATAATACTATATTTAGTTTGAAAAATAACAATTTACAATTTAAAAATCATGTCCAAATAAAAGTTGTCTATCATTTACTGCAAACGCATGGCTATAAATAGTGATCTATTTATGACAACTACGTATAATAAAGACTACAGACGGTTCCCAACCTACGAACGCGTTACGTTCCAAACCATTGTTCGTAAGGTGAATTTGTTCGTAAGTCGCTTCAGTGCTATATTTTGTATTATAATTTATGTTTAAAGCCTATATAAGTATATTGAAGGTTTATATAAGTATGTTTAAGGCTTGTATAATTAACCTGTATTGGTTTGTACTGAAAATTTTTTAAAATAAAATGGAAATAATACTTTGGTGGACGCCGGGCCATGACACTGCGTTTCTTATTTATTGTCCTTTCTATTATACTGTTGTTTTAATAGTTATGCTATCACTTATCGTTGTTGTCTTATTTTTTGTATGTGTTGTCCGTTTATTATATCGTTGTTTCACTCGTTATGCTATTGTTATATCTGATATACCGTCATAACACTATCACTTATCGTCACTTAGATTGTTGTCATACCAACGCGCTAGCGGTCCTATTCATTCACCTTGTTAGCCGGTGTTCTTACCGTTTGCCGTTAGCCGGAACGGTTGATATTATTGTATATAAATGAGTGCGCGCATTTAGTTGAGCAGATAGCCATATGCTCCTCGGCTGGTGAAATTTCCTTCGCTAATTAAAAGCTGAATGAAACTACAGGCACTTTCTTATCTTTATTTATTAGTAGAGATCTTGCCAAGTAAAGGCCGGCAAATCTCTTTACAATACGTATGTAAAGTTCAAACAAAGTTCAAACAAATAATTCGAAAGTTAATCGAGTTACGAACAACGTACATGCGTTCGTATGTACCGTTGTTCGTAACTCGAATGTTCGTAAGTAGGGAACCGTCTGTACACACGGTCATATGTAAAATCAACCATCCTATGTCTATGCATACCTGTCTTGTTTGGTTGACTTTTTTGTGCCTCTTGCATTCGCTTAAACTGCTCCAAAAAAGAGCCATCATTCTTCAGTGATATCGGGAGTTGTCCTCCAGCGTTACTAAAAAGTGAATAATGATTGCATAACAATAACATTCAAACTCCAACATACCTATAACGGAGTGCAAAAGTTTTAAAGATAAAAGCAAAAATATACCGTAAGTTAAGTAAAATCAGACCTCAACCTTAACGCTCATACATAACTGCACTCGACAATGCTGCAAATCTAACATTTAAAATGAAATTTAAAAAGTTACAAATGAAAAAAGGGTAGTGGAACGTGAGCTCATGTACAAACTGTTAGTTGAATTTATACCTTTGTTGTGAAGACATAGTTCTTGTCAATATCAGCACTAAACATCCGATGACAACAAACCCAACGGATTCCGGTCAGCATGTAATAGGTGAGTTCTGACCAGAGACTGTAAAATTAAGAAACAATGCATTAAGGATTGCTTATTTATAGACTAAGCAAAACTGATACGAATATGCATGAGACACTCACAATAAAACATAACTGCAACTAAGAGAACAAGGAGTTTTATCATTTTAAGACCTACCACCAGTCTACCACCAGACTATTGGAGGACACTAAACAGTGATAGTTTGGTGGAACAGTGAGTTCAATGTGCAATCTTTTGCTGGGTTAATATTTTGTAATTGCTAGGGAATACTGGCCTTGATAAAAATCATCTAAAACACTTGACTATAGCTCAAAAGCTGATACCTTACATACTTCTACCCAGCTGTAAGAGCAAAAGCTACAAAATGGTTTTGTAAAAGACTAACCAGTGCCGAAATCTCTAAACCACCGATTGATAGTAACATGCTCTGCCTACTGACCCATCTTTAGCCCGAAGAACTTCCTTGTAACATTAATATGATCTTTACATTGGCTAGTAAACTAGATATTGGCACTACAATATGAAAGTTACTATCGATTATTTAAACATTCCTATGGCTACGAAAAGTAGATATAAGCAACCACTGAAAATTACACAAAATTTAAATCTGAAATAGACACTGTAATAACAACAGATAGTAACATTTTGGCTGTTTGAACATTTGCTTGTTTAAAACATATTAGGCCTATGTTTCGTTAGGTTGCCAAATTAACAATTTTTTTTGCTCTTTGATCCAGCACTTTGAGTTGCTGAAAGAATAGCAGCTTTGGTCCAATTTTTATAACATAATTTTATTACACAAGGTCTCCAATGTCATGCACTTCACACAATAAAGGAATAAATTATTCAGTATTCAGTTGGCACAGCGGTTCAAAGCAATATAAGATGGCCCAATCAGTTAAATACCACAAGTTTGAAACTTACACATGACGAGACATAATGACACTAATATTGAAATTTAAGTATGCTGAAAATGCAAAACATTTTTGACAAGAATTACAATCAGAAACGATAAGCCATACTTTTGTTGTAATATCAACAATATTTTCATTTCAATTGCCAGATAAAGCTTAAAAATGTGACAAAATACTTTGGCTCCTATAGATTATAGAGGCTGATTAGAGTAAAAAACGATCGACTTTAAAGGAAAGCCTAGCCTACACATCATACCAACGATAGTTTAACAAACTGTAAGAATGCAAGAAACCAAAAAACCTTGTCTACATGATGCGCAGATTGAAGATGTTAATATAGCATAAACGATTTTAAACAAACTAAAACTGCTCATTTAACGTCGTGTAACAAATACACGGATATATTACAAAAAACCACACGTTTAATACGTAACCTCAATACAACTGATAGATGACGTTTTTAGTACTACCAAGATGATTGCAAACTGCATTCAGTGAATATCAAATCCAAATATCATATTGTAGATTGGGTTATAATTTGTGTCATTACGTTGTTGCGATATGACAGGTTAGAAATGACAAATAATCTTTATTCTGAATTATCGACTTCAAGTGATTCTGTTTAAAAATAGTCTACTTCATTATCTAAGTACTGTAAAAAGTCGAATGTAAAATATGTTATTGAAAGATAGTTTTGCAAAGTTATTTACGCGTAGTGTGAAATATTGAACACCGAACAGAAGATAATGGTTAAATGCGGTAAGGCGATTTTCAGCATCTTCCACTAGGACCTTGACATTCAAGTTCTAAAATTACGTCTTATGTACATAGATGTAAAAAAAGGTTGCCGCCGTTGGCGCATTCGAAGAAGACCTTTCATAGACGGAGTTTAAACTGCCGTACCATATAGGTACACGTACATTGCTCCAGTGTCTACTGATATTTCAATCGATGAGCTATAACCAAGGTTAGCTTGCATTTATCTTCGTAATTTGCGAGAAAGTGTCGATGTTTCTAAAATAACCGTAAAGGCAACGAGAGAACACGAGCAGCTCGCTAAACTACGCAGACCGCGCCATTACGACATTGTGCTATTCATATTGGTAAGTGTTGTTGAAGAGTGACAAATTGCATATCTGCAAAGAAATTTTGTTCATGTTGCGTCATGGTTGCTCGAAAACTTTGCATTGCATCGACGTGTATATTTCCGTAGTGTTGAACAACAATTTTTTCGCGAGAAATTTTGAGTGAAAGCTGCTTAACTAAACGCGACAACCACAGTTAGAGTAGCTTAGTTATGTAAGTGGGCCATGTGGAATAGAAATATTGTGTTGCAATAGAGATCTACATAAGAATTTCGCATTTTTATAACACATGGATATTGCTCTACTATGCTTCCCTTATACTTTGGAAATGATTGATTAATAAGTATGGTAGTATACGCATCTCAGATACCTATAATAGGCTAATAATGTATTTTTGTGTTGACTATGCATTGTCTCCAGGTTATTACCATCATCTCCTTTAGATATTTGTCGAACACTTGCACGTTTACTAATACTATCATATTAATTCCTATTTCAGGCATTGCTTTGGAATCATCATTGAGGGTCGCACATTCCTGCAGTATTCGCAACTACCTGATAATTACTATTTCTGGACTACTTCATGGTTTCCTGTAGTTCTTGCACCCTGCAACACCTGTCCGGTGATCACTAGTCATTGCTGAGGAGAGGAATCGCAACGATGTGTCCGATAAAATGTCGCCAGCTTTAACTCGAGAGAACAGCAAAGATGTAGATAGCAAAGAAGATTTTTGCCAATCTAATTTGGCAACTAATGCTGCGTCAATAGTAAGTTCTCTCACTAAACCATTTTTTTTTCAACAATCTGTTAAGGACGGAAATGAATCTATTAATGGAAAGATTAATGACACAAAATTGACACAAACTTCAAGTAATGGCAAGTTTACTGTAGATGTGAAGGCAACAGCATCTAATGGGCATGGCGACCATTCGGATGATGACAGAACTTCAACTGATTCAACTATGACGCCACGCATTGTCCTTCAGTGTATTAGTGCAGCTAGTTCGAAGTCTGCAAGTGTGTCGCAAAATGTAGAGGCACATGGAGGACAATTGCATAAGAATTCAATGTCTCCTTTGCTTGCTAGCAAGCTTTCGGGTCGGCCTGACCTGAAGAGCATTGCCCCTAGTATTGAGGATGTCAGTAAAAAGCAGACACAGATGGAGCGTGAAATTTGTGATGTTCTAAAACGTATAACCCATTTGCAAGGAATTTTAGCTACCAGACATAGCAAGCAGCAAATTAAAGGATTTGTGGAAAGCTGCATGTCTGTAGCTTCACAAAACTCTCCTGGCAGTACACATTCATCAATTCCGCTTGAAGTCATGAACAGTCCACCTGATGCTCCAAGTATTCGTAATCAGTTGATCTCTCATAACATGGGTGTATGTGAAAATAGTTCGGCTTACACTTGCAAAGTTGAAAAGCTTTTTGAAAGTACAGAAGATGGATTAGAACATATACGGTTGAGACTTCCCGACCGCGCAAGCAGCAGTTCTACCAATCCCAATGTAAAAAAGAAAATAGAAACTGATATTAAGATGTCATCATCCAGTCTTAGACAATTGCAAATGGATATTGATTCAGAGGTGACTGATAGCAGTTCTGGAGATGACATGGATGATGAGCCATCTCAGGGGTTATCTATGGCTCCATCCAGAGCTGATATGTAAGTTCGAGACAAGCATTATTGGTTAACTATGAGTTTGGCTGTAGAATGATTTTAGTGAGGTTGCATAACAAAGCAATGCATACTTTATCTTACCGGCGCAAGACTAGCGAGCAGAAAATATTGATTTTGTAAATTTTATGTTCTCATAAGGCCAATTTTGCTTATCATTAATGGACAATGCATTTTGCAAATCAAACAAAAATGTTTATTGCAAGGGGCCTTGCAACATTAGTATAGTCTGTAGCCATTGATGCTTCCCAATGTGTACTTGCTTGTTTTTTTCGAAGAGAACACATTGAGACAGCTTCTTCCTTTTTACGCTTTGTCTGACTGATCAAGATTTTACTAAAATCCATACTAAAACTTGGCTGTAAGTGTCTGTTTAGGAAGCCAAATTCATTGATGTTAAATTCTAAGTTTGTTATCTGTCTGTCTCGGAGGTAAGAGCTCGGTATGTACTGTACATAGTAATGTTACACTTGATTGCAGGTCATCACCACTAAATACACTAAAGTTATTGTAGGTAACTATAGTTACTAAGGTTAATGTACAATTTTGTTACTAATGTTTAGTATGTGCAGTATGTATATGAAATTTTGATGTTTTTACCAGGGGGTGTTTGCATTAGATAACTATTATGGGTTTCCACACGCCATTTTCGCCTTGCGAGACCAACACCGGAATGAATTAATGTCGTATGGCGTCTGTAGTGGCTACCAAATTACACTGGTTTTGTATAAAAGAAGTTAAAAGTAGTAGTTAGCTTTGAAAATGTCGGTAAATGTATGTCATCACACTTGGATAAAAATGCATTTCTCTTGTGGTGCACTTGCATTTATTGGAATTGCTAGCAAAATTAAATGCTCACGTAAAGGTTATTGGCTTAAGTAACAGATTTCAATTGTAGATGCAATCTACTCCCGTGTACTGGCAGTCTGGTGCGTCATGAGAAATCCTCATCTGTCATAACTATGCGAATTATTTTCTTATGTGGTGTAGTGGTAGCGAGCTTATGTGTCTCTTATTATAGTAAAGATTATTCAGTAAAACATTCATTTGAGATAGATGGTTCATCATTTACATTACAGAAAGAAAACTGCATGCTGGCGATGGGTGAGGGACCGTGCAATGGTTATTTCTCGTTGGACCTGGCTTCAGGCACAAGTCGCTGATCTTGAATATAAGATAAGGCAGCACGGTGAACTTCATAAACATTTAAGATCATCAAAAGTCTCATTTCAGGATGAATTGTTGGATGATCAATCTTCAAGAGATTCTGCAGCTCGTTGCTTGCCTTTGTATCACTCCCGTGTACCTCGACACCAGTTAGTGCAGGCCTCTCAGGCGTACACAATCAGTCGGAAGGCTCGACAGTACCCTATTATTAAGTGTCAGTGTGTACAAACTGTGCGGAGATGTGCTATATGTGCTGGCCAACATCACTATGCCAAACCAGCAGATATTGAAACCCTCCATAAACATGAACGAGTCAGTCGTCTGGATGCAAGCTATCACCCTGTGCTTTCTTTTCCTCAAGGTGAGTTAACTTTATTGTGTTTTGAAAGTATCATATTGCCATGTACATCTAGTGCTACGCACCATAATGATGTTGAGCAGTAAGTTGCAATTATTGTTGACAGATGTGAATCCAGGTATTGAGTTGGAGGACATAGTTAATTCTAATGACAAAAAGCTTACAGCGACTGTTCCAGTTGATGCAAAGCTTCTCACCGAGAGCAAGAAAGACTTGACTCGTGTTATAAAGAAACAGTGAGTACCGTACTTTTCGGACTATTAACATCTACTTTTTTATGATGTTTTGAGCCATGTGGCTTATATATGGGTGTGGCTATTCTGTGGTTTTTTCCTTCACCGCTAGGGCGCATCAATCGGAATCTCTGGTTAGTACGCCTCTAGCGGTGAAAGAAAATATGAACCAATGCCTAGCGGTACTGTTCTGTTAGGCACTGGGTTAAAAAGCGTCAGTTAATACGGAACAGTGCCGTTAGGCACTGTTCCGTATTAACTAGCAAAGTTGCTGCCATCTTAAAAATGAACATCCTGATTTCTGCGGCCTATACAAAGGTGTGGCCTATGTATTGTTTTATTATCATTTTTTTTAAATAAAGCAGATGCTGCTTATACAAGGATGTGGGTAATAGTCCGAAATGTACGGTAATTTGAATATCACCTAGACATTTCTTTGGTATGCATTTGTTGCTAAAATCATCTGGACTGGTTTTACAGCATAGATTTGCAAAGGAGGAAGTGTTTCACGTTCCAATCATGTATTATCGCTTGGCTATTTCTTTCAATAGTAGTTCCGACTTGCATAGATGGTTGCGCAGGGTCGTAGTCGATGTATAAAAAAGCATTGCGTGTCACTAATATAGTTTTTGGGAAATATCTTCATTATTATCTTTATTCCTTCAGTATTGCGGTTATGTAAGCAAGCAATTAAATTGAGAGTCCGTAACCTATACTCGTCTTTGATATTATTCCGAGCATCTGTGTATATCTTCTTAGGAAACTGGCACTAAAGCTGAAGAAATCGAAAGATAACCAGCTGAAGGCAAAAGGTAATTATATTTTCTGTATTTCTATTGTAGTAAAATATAATTTGTATGAATTTATCTTACATCATGGATTTCTTGGTTTCATTCTTGAATGGTGAGTGTTACAGATTTATATTCAATCAGGCTTTGGCTTATTTTCACCAACGAGTTACTCAACATATCTTATAACATGCTAACAATCCATATGTTATTTGAGCAAATCTTTGTTTTGATAAACCAAATCATTTCCAAAAGTTGATATTCAAAGTTTCTCGAAACATGGTTTTGTAACTAAAAGTGAAAACCTTGTAAAAATTTAGTATAAATAATTTTAAGATATGTAAATTAATCTTAACTATAGATGGTTCTATTCAGAGTAAGTCACGCTGCTTATTTCTATCATTCACACCATCACTGAATCCACACATTGCAGACCCTACATTTCTGTTCACATAAAACCACAACGAAACCCTCACAAAACTTTCAACATTTTCACGTATAACTTTGGTTTAAGATTTTTTGTGTAGATGTATATATTATATTATATTTATTTAAATGATATACAGTAGACGCTCCTATAAATTGAAAAAATTCGTTCCAGGAACATTTATGTTATAGGGAATTCACGTTATAAGAACAGTAAAATACATGTAAACTGTCTAATCTGTTCCAAGACCTTTCCAAACCCAATCCTTTGGCCATGCAAGAGGGAAAAACATTACTTAACTCTTTTAATATGTGGGCTGTACCATAACTGCACCATTATTGGTTTGCATTAACTTTTCCCTTTTTATGATCAATCTCACTGGTTTCATAAACCATGATTACGGAAAATTTACAAGTTGATAGGGACATTCATTTACAACGATTTGCTTATTTTTCTAAACAGCAGTCTAATCTGCAAAGTAAAACTAATAACAAATATTTTGTATGTCTACAATAAGGCCAAACAACAATCTTTGCTATAAAAAGCAGTTCTACCTGTTCGTCGAATCACTATTCAGGGGTCAAGGTTAGGATAAAGATAGTTTTCTACGATCCTCCAACTCGTGATATTAAGACTGGCAGACCGGCGCTGTAACACGTGCACTAACCGATCGCCTTAGTATTCATGAACAATAGCGCAGCTATCCTATTCGCCTTTTTGTCGACACATTTAACGATCTATTACGACGAACTATAATGTCGCGAAAGTTATATATTATAATTACGCCAAGCGAACCGCGTTTTTCTTCCGCAAGTGCGGCGAAATAAATTCACATTCAAATCGATTTTTAAAACTCGCCCAACTTGACATTGCGTTATCCTATATGGAATCTTTTACGAAGTAGGAAGCCAAAACTTCACATAAATTTTTATGTTGTTTTGAATTTACATTATAGGAGGTATATACATTATGGGAGCGTCTGCTGTATTTAATTGTTAGAATTATTTATGCATTGTCTTTTGAGCTCTCAAATGACTTGAGCAACGTACAATGTAGGCTTATACAAATACCTGCTCCAGCATGATGCAACCGTGGCATATAAATTGAACTTTCTTTGTCAATGTTTGATTGTTAATCTATCTTATTTGTACACCATAATTGATCTCTAGTAAACATGACAATTATTATTTTATTAGGCCAAAAGGTAAAAAATGGTGAGATCACGACAAAATTCCTCAAACAGAAAAAGAACAAGAAAAAAGGTAGGACTTCAATGATGCTTGCCAAGGCTCAGTTTTTCAGAACATTTCAAGGACATGGAATGTCTATTAATAGTAGACTACATCTTAACTGTGGGTAGTGCAGTCCTGGTGAATTTAGTTCACTATTTTAAGAAAGAATTTAATTTGGACTGTATGTTCGTAAGAGATTCATGAAACTAGTTGATGTGTGTTTTGTCTAGCAATGAATGACCTAGTTATATGGCGTAGTGTAGTTGCTGCTATTATAGGAAACCGTGTTGCATCATTATTGCAACATTTCAGCAAAGCTTATAGTTTTGCAGCTTTTAATAAAATACTAGCATGCTTGCCAGCCCCATGCGCTGTGAGAGGTCGTCATTAGTAGTCAGTATATGGAGAATTATCCTGTGAATCACTATGGCTCCTGAGTGTTGTCATGGTAGTATGCTTGCACTTCAATTGGACACTCCGGGTTTGACTCCCGAGCACTGCGATCGTTTTTCTAACGCGCTTCTCTAATTCGATAAAGCCTAATATTTGTCAGGGACGTGTATAAATCGTCATAACTTGTGAACCACACAGTCTATAAAAAAATATTTTGTTACCAAATTAATCATCGTAAGGTTTTACATTAGCCTATGCCATGAGAAATACCACAAAAGCTTTTCAGAATTAGATCGAAAAGATTTAAAAAGTCTGTGAGCATATCTGTGTCAGTAGATTTATCAACATTATTACAGTTTACAGCATTATTATTACTAATAAAATACGAATAATGTATTTAAGTAGTACTATTGTTCAATAAAAATCACCCAAGTCCATGAATCTGAAATTAGTAAAAATTTGTAGTTGTAATGCGTGTAGCACGACTGCTCATTGATAACAATAAATTGCAATAAAAAATTAAAGATTTTGCAAAGCGTAACTACACTCAGGATGGGTTATCATATTTTTTATTGGCTCAATGCACGCAGATAATTGTTTCCTTTCATTTAAGTACAGATATGATAGGATCATTAAGAGGTGTTATGGTAGTGTTATTGCCTATGAACTGATGACACGGGTTCAATTCCCGTGTGAGGAATCTTTTTTCCCCTAATGCTCTTAGAGTAGCTTCGGACAGACAGACATTGCTCTTGTTAGTCTAGACTAGCTGTGCTACCCGGCGTTGCCCGGGTAATAAAAAATCTTTGGACAAAAAATTGATAGGACTTAACAGATAACAACATTTGCTATTCTAACTTGCAAACTACATATGATAAGAGAAGTGCTTCGTGTAGTTGAAATAAATTAAAAGAGAAAATAAAGACAACTGTAAAGGTTTTCAAACTTTGTCAAACAACTGTAACTTTCAAACTTCATATCATGAGGAAAAGTTTTGTGCAGAACTAAATTAAAAGTAAATAAAACAACTGTAAAAGTTTTAAAACAACTGCGAATTTAAAATTTCATAACTTTCAGTGAGGTATATCTTTTAATAACGTACAGTGGAACCTCGATTCTCGATCATAATCCGTTCCAGAAGGTTGTTCGAACACCGAGAAATTTGAAACAATTTTTCCCACTGGAATAAATTTATTTAAATTTTAATCCATTCAAAGGCGAGAAAACAATTTCGGTAAAGTATTTTTTTAACGTTTTACCCCATAAACTACTGTATACTGCATACTATAAATAAAAACGGGTAGATAAAGGTGGTGTTTAATTTTAATCAAAAGTTTTATATTTATGATGATGAAAAAGAAAACAAAAGTAAACATTTCGTATGTTTGGCTCTTGAAACATCAAAAACATTTAAGGTTAAGATACAATACTAAAAATTCCAGAAATTGATAATGAAACAGCGAAAAAAGTAACGGATCAGTTACATCAAAATTCGTAGGAAAAAAGAAAATATAAACATCAATGGCAAGTTTACTTCACATCTTTAAAGGAGAATCCTCCTCCAAAACAATTTAGGGTAACTCGACTGGATAGGTTATCTCCCTAGCAAATTTCTTCGGTAGAGATGTCGTCTCAGATGGTTCATCCTTTTTTGTAAAGAATTTATGAAGTGTAAAATGCTTCTCTGTTTGTTAACGAATGTTTCCATGCTGTTACCGGAGCTGTTTTAATCTCAAATCAAAATCGTGGATGCGAGGCTAAAATAATTAGCATGCGCATGGTGTATTCGTTATATGAAAACATATCTGTTCACTATGGTGTTCTAGCTCAGTGGTAGGGCGTCCACAGAAGAAACTTGTCGGTACATTTGTCGTGAGTTCAAATCCAATGCGCGGTACGCGGAATTTTAATATCAAGATGTTAAAATCTATAGCTAGAATGCGCACAGATCCACATACGACGACAGACATACTTTGTGAAATGTATATTTAAATAATGCCGCCAGAAATGATATTGGCCATTTTAGTAGATCTAACAATCTAGAGATGGTAGCCTAATTTCTCCAGTTTTGTGTAAACCGTTGCTCAAGTAGCTGTACAGTAGTACAGCCAGTACAGTAGTACAACCAGCATCAGTAGTCCAGCCAGTACCATAGTACAGTCAGTACAGTAGTACAACCAGCATCAGTAGTACAGCCAGTACCGTAGTACAGCCAGTACAGTCAGTACAGTAGTACAACCAGCATCAGTAGTACAACCAGCATCAGTAGTACAGCCAGTACCGTAGTACAGCCAGTACAGTAGTACAGCCAGCATCAGTAGTACAGTCAGTACAGTTACTGTAGTACAACCAGCATCAGTAGTCCAGCCAGTACAGTAGTACAGTCAGTACAGTAGTACAGTCAGTACAGTAGTACAGTCAGTACAGTCAGTACAGCTGTACAACCAGCATCAGGCAAAGATGTTTATGCTTATGGAGGAGGAGATAGTTCCCTTTTGTTAAAACTTGTAAATCTGTTTTGTTTTACTCTCATAGAGCTCTCCTTGTATGCATCTTAATTGTATTGTTTTAATGATCAACCTCACATTTTTATGTTGTTTTGTTGGGTTTAACCTAACAGTTTGTCCTTGTGTTGCGCTTGGGTGACCAAGACTCAATTTTTTGCCGAATTTTCTCATTTTTCTGATGCATAGGGGTTTAATTACTATGGTTTTGTTTTCTATCTTCAGGCAAACGATTCCGCTCAAATTCTCATGCACCAAAATGGAGTGACGATGAATTAAATCGGGATGGAACCGAATTTGCCCTTTCTCAGAGCGTTCCTGCCAGTTTGGAACTGAACAAAAATACTTTTGGGACAATGAATAAACGGAACACTAGCGCGTATGACATTGATAACATTGTCATACCTTATAACCTAGCGGCAGCAACTCGGGTGGAACGGCTACAATACAAGGAAATAGACACACCGAGGTTAGTGAGTGTCAAGTATCAACTTTAATTTCAGCGATGCCTCTAATAGGACGCAATAATCAACCTTTTTTAAAATTTTACCGCAGATTTCGCTGTAGCAGTGATACAAACTTGTTGTTTGCTGCTATGAGCTGATAAATACTGAGTTGACGTGGCATTAAATAGGGGATGAGCTCCCAAATCAATGATTGTCTTCTGAATATCAGACTTGACACAGATACAATGTTTCTAAAACCTGTGGAAAATCATCTTTGATAAGCTCAATAGATATTGCTTTGTTTTATAGTAGTGCCAAAAACCTCTTCACTCAACATAAAGCATTTGTTAGTGTACCTAGTTCTAGATTATGACAGGTACAACCAGGTGGCTGGACTGTTTCAGATGGCGTGAACACCTGCCTAACGGTACTAGTGTACACGAACAGCAGCGGTACAGGACAGCTTCTATATCTGTTCCTGCTACACCTGTTACACCTGCAGAGATAGATATACCATCAGTGCCCATTGAAGAGAATCTCTCTGTCGAAACTGGCGGAAATGGTGCCGCTGAAAGCACTTCTCTTACACCTGTCTCTTCTGCGCACTCATTGCCTGCATCAGATCATTCATCTGTGAGTCTGGCTGTGTCAGAGGTTAGGCTCCACGCTACTATGCAGTAGTAATTACTGTACAGTAATTTCTGTAACATAACGACGCACCAACTGTTTAGGAGACATTATTGTATCTACTTTGTGGTGGTACTCAATTTTATTCACCCTTTCCAACTGAGCAGCGCCTTTTTTGTGATTTTCTACCAAAATCAGATAACACACATGGACAGCGCATATCTGTGTTTAATTTTTATCTTGCGATGAATGCCCCTCTGTAGAATCCTTCAATTTGTGGAACAACGAAGATTTGATTCTTTGAATGAAGCCTTACCTTCTAATTTATTCTTCAATAATGAGATTTACAAAGTATCCTTCGGCAAATGAAAACATTGCACCTTGAGAATATTAACTGCCTCAAACGATAACAAGTTACAAAACTTCGTTATAATTCTACAGTGGATATTGGTATCAGCCAGCTATCATGAAAAGTTGTATCTTATCTAATAGTAATTTCAAGTGTGTTGTTTGATAACCAAATTCAGTAGCTTGTCCAGATGTAACCCTGGATATCTTGTTTAATAGATAGAGGAGGATATATCAGACAGCAGGTACAAAGCCCGGCACCGTATCATGGAGGCTAAGGAGAAATCTCGATATGTTAACTTTGTGTCCTCCGCTCCTCGGCGCACTCGCACCCACAGTGCTACTGTGGGTGCTGGTCCAAACAAGTCTAGTTCAGGTTCACACATGCACTCACCCGGTGGGCAGGAGGTGGAATGCGTGGATGTTACCACTAACTCCAGCGAGCCTTCGACTCTTGGCCAGGTTACTCCTGCCCCTCTCAGCGCCTCTCACGATCCTGGACAACTGAAGGAGGAAATGACTGCAGTTGCTAGGAAACGATGCAGTTCATTTACAGGTGGGTAGACATGCAGTCTGTTTATCATACTATAGTCAATAATAATGGTTAACCTTTCACATCGGGTTGATGTGTTCCAGTCATTTTTCCAATGCAACATCAGTGAGTGTGTTTACGTGATTGCATTAGGTTTATCAAGAGAACACTTTCTGAAGTTATGGCAATTATCTGCTTAAAAGCTGTCTTGTAGTGTCCTAAAAATTCATCTCCCAACATATAAACGCGTAGTTGATAATTTAATACATCAACTTTTATTACCCTACAACAAATCCTATATAAAATGGAACTCGCATTATTACAATGCCACCACATCTTCTAATATTCTGGACAATTGAAACAGCATCGTATTGTGGTCGATCAGTAGCTATTCATTTAGTCACATGGAATGTATGTTGAATACTACATGGCGATGCACTAGTTAAGAAAATATACCCTTCGATTTCCTACGGAGCAGTGAAACTGTCTGATGAAATCTAGTCGCCGTGAACAAGATCACATATTTTTATCATAATGGCACCAAGTGAACTGTGAAGAGGCATTTCATTTTAGCATTCACATAACTCTTGTTGTTTGTTGTTAAAGTGTAAAAGTTTGTAAAAAAGCAGTTATTAAGCTTATTTTACAACATTTTCGAACATTTATGTTGCGTATATTTGTACTCCACGTGCAGAGCGACATTAACGCCGTCAGCCTCAGCAGTTTTTTGGAAAGCTTTTTCATTTAAAAAACAGACTTTGATAAGCCTTAACAATGGTATCCCCTGCTGCTCGTACGTGTACATTGCTCCTGAAGAGCATTCTAATCATTCATCTAAACATTTTAAAGTCTACAGATAGGTGAGACAGGCAGCAGGTCAGATTTAGACCATAGTTATTTCAAATTGGAGTGTAGTTTTGATGATCAGGCATACTTGTCACTAAAATCATGTCAACCATGACGATAACAAAGAAATAATTCATGGCTATTGATGTAATCTAGTCATTATTAGTGCCATTGTGTAGCAAATTTTTTTTTATCGCTTTTTATTGTTGGTTTATGAAGATCAAACAAACCATTTTTTAGTTATGACCACAATATTAAAAGTAAAACATGGATGATTTTTTCTAAATTTATTTGCCTGCGGAGGGGAAACTGAAAATAAATTTGTCCACCAAAGAGTTAATATCAAAAGTGTATGATTGAAGAACAAATCTGTTGATATCCCTCATATTTATTGTGCTAACCGAGTCAGTTGTGCTGTCTAGGGCAAATGAATTCCTTTTCAAACTGCTTGAAAACTAAGTATAACTTCGATGTGAACTTGAGTTAGAAGTGTCTTTGAAGATAGGTCAAATGAAAATGTGTTTGCAAATGTTGAATGCTTGATTTTGCCTAATATTATTTTTATTGAAGAAGATGATGCTCAAAAATGTCATTTTATGAGTTAGTGCGTAAGACATTCATCAAGCTTATCTACCTCTTTAGCCTTTACTATTGCATTTCTAAGTAACCAATTATATTGTACACGGATTGTTATAAATTCCAGTTGACTACTTTTGGAACTTACAATTCTGTTTAAAGGCTACTAGTGTCTCTAAACTCTGTAAATAGTCTACAACTGGTTTAGAAGCTTTTTTATCAAGGTTATGAATCACGAATGTCAGCGTGGACCAACCGTTTTGAAAGATTTTGTGTAATGGTATAAACCGCACAATGACCTTATAATTTTCTAACCTTGTTGTTAAGGCACATGTTGCTACGCTATTTTAAGCGTGCACCACCAATAAAATACTAGTTATTTGCTCATGTGAAGTGGAAATTAACTTGTGAACTTTTTCTTTACACTCATATACAAGCTGGTAACTCTTTAACTCTATACATACCACGAGCCGAGCAAAATGTTTCTGATAACTGAGTTGCCAATTAGCCTATTGTATCCATAGGCAAATGTAAGGAAACAATTATCTGCATGTGTTGAGCAAATAGAATATTTGTTTACAACCAATCCTGAGCATAGTTTCGCTTTATTTTGCTTCGCGATTTCTTCACTGCACTGAACCAAACATTATCTGTAGGAAAAGGGCTTTGGATGATTTTTATTGAACAATAGCACTATTGAGTGATTATTTTATTTTTAGCAGGAATAATAATGCTGCGATCTGTAACAATATTGATAACTTGTCTGACTCAAACATGGTCATGATAGTAGCAGAAATGACCGAAAAAGTGTCCGAGCTCATTCTGCAGAGCATTTGTAGTATATTATATGGCATCAGGTGATGTAAAGTTTTGTGCTGATTAATTTGGTATCAAAATATATTTTATAGATAATGTGGTTCAAAAGTTATTACAGTTTATATGCTCTATTGTCAAACATTAGCTTTTACCGAATGTGTAATTATGTACCGGTGAAAAGATTAATTTGGTAAGGAAAGAGTCAAGGCCAATCCTTTCAATGATTTACTGTTGTTATTTATGGGGAAATCCAATGCTCCATCAAATTTTCCAGTCACTATTTGATGCCGCTTGTTTATCTCTTGGTTTTATACTTTGGAAAATTGATTGTCATTTTGTGTGCATCAAAGCAAGCGAAGTGCCAACAAGTTATTGCATCAGAGTGAATGCACTCTCATCTAGCTAATAGCACCTCACTGATGCTGCTCTTGATGGTAGCAGGTTTATACGATTGGGCTGTATGTCGACTCGTACATTGGCTTTGAAAAGTTCTGATCTTGCCCAAACCAGATTTGTACCAGCAAATTGATTTTTACGCCTCGGACTTTGATTGACAAAAAATTTGACTCTCTACCAAACTGAAAGAACCTGAGGCTAGTTGTTATGTTACAATTGGTAAAAATAGAACAACAGAAATATTTCTGTGCTATTTTAATTTGCTTGGATACATTACTGTATCTCTTCAATGTTTTTCACCTTAACCTTAGTTTAAACTATTCTCCGCTACTTCATGTTTATCTTGAAACTGGTAAAAAATTAACTATTAGACAGTTTTTTAAGGTGTGCAATACAGACTCTTAGTGAGAGAGGCTGGGTACGAGTTGCTACTGATACCTCAGTACAGTAATTTCCCCAACCTAATTTAATCCAATATCTAAACCATAAAGCTATTGAGAACATAATAGTAGATTTTTATGAGGCAATCACTGTATTTTACATGATATCTATTTTCTTATTGCGTATCCAGTTTACAATGTAAAATATGATTTAAAAAGTTGTTCTCAGACTGAGAGCAGATAAAAATAATGGGAAACATTGTTTCAGATTTTGAACAAATCGCCATTTGAACAATCTGGAATAGATTATGCTCGAGAACTGAGGTTTAACTGAACTTAGTGTGTTTCAGTTTGGTATGAAGCATGAACTGTTTGTAGCTCTCCACAAAATATTCATCTAGCTATGCATGGCTGCAGCCAAATAAGTGTATTATACTATGCATGGCTGCAGGCAAATAAATGTATTATACTATGCATGGCTGCAGCCAAATAAATGTATTATACTAAGGTTATAGTTTGATGGATATTTTGTCTATTAGTCAAGTCAGAGGCTCATTTCATTGATTTCATTTCAAGTTTTTTGATTTCACTTTCATTTCATCTCATTACTAAACATTTTGTGGGTTCGCGGTGAACTTTGATTTTGTGGGCAGTGATCATGCTGAAGCTAATAACGCTCACTCTTTCAGTGACCAAGTCACTGTATTTCTCTTTTATGACGATTCTTACTCTACTGATGGAATCCTTACTTGCACGTATGAGTAAGAGCTGCATTTCCTGTTATGATGTGTAACTGCATTGTATAGATGATTACGAGGGTGATTATGCGCTTTAATCTATACTCCGATACAATGTTTTAGGCAGCCGACTAAAGAAGGAACATTCTGCGGATATACAAGAAGTGGTAGCCGTGCCTCCTTGGCCACAGCGAACATTCCCACTTTCAGAAGCAGAGCTGGAGCAGATGAAAACGGGCCGAAAAGTTTCTCGTCGAAGCAGTTTTCACTCTAGTGCAAACCGAAGGTGGAAGGTGATATCAACGGAAGAGGAAAATTCTGGCGAGCAAAAGCACCCACTAGTACTCAAGTTGTCAAAAAATTGACATTTGAGAAGTTTCTGAAAAATCTGTACAACTGCACATTGTAACTCTATTTTTCTACTCTTTGAGAATACATAGATATAGTGAACACTGCGCCTAATTATACCGTTCTATTAATTTGTGTTTGGCTCACATGTATATTATGACCTAGCCAATTGACTTTCTACACACGGCATGTTATTTAACGGTGATGTAAATATGACCTCTGTATGTAAATAACCATTTTATTATATTGCTACGTCTATTTTTGTGTTACAAATTTGTGACAAGTGCACAATGATACGACTGATTAGATTCACAAAATAGTTATGGCAGCACATACATTTTACTGTCAAAGTTCTTGTCTAAAAATAGCCAACAAGAATTGAAAATGTATGTACAACTTTACCAAACTCTAGTTCCAACTGATGGTAGTTTTGGCAGAAAAATTCATATGCTGTTGTAAAATTCATGGATGAATTTACAGCTAGGCAACTAGGTAGTTTGGGTGATACACCTTTGAAAGGAGCATCAAGACGAGGCAACTCGCTCTAAAATGTGTCTATAGGAATCCACACACTCGTTATAAAGGACTTCTAGGGTTTTGTGCTTTTCTGTTTTTGAGATTTTAAAAGCTTCATGTTCTTCAGACGTGAGTGCCTTCTCCATCTTTCCTACGTCTTTACAACTATTCTGTTAATTAGAAACAGTCAACCTATCAGATATAATAAGGATTGAAAGCTTCTGCAGTTATATAAGACAGAATATTGTAGGTATATAAAAGGCAGATCGTTTTAGCTACACTATTATTAACTGTCTCCAATGTTTTACAACAATATATATTGTAATTGAGACAAGAACATTTGTCATGAGTGGCTATGCCAATCTATCTGCTTAAAGTTTGTTCATATAACAGCACTTGAGGTTAAAACTACTAAGCAGCAAGTTTGCGCTATCCTAGCTACACATTAAAATTAGTTGGCTTATAACAAATTAGCTGTGCCTCCCGACATTGCCCGGGTATAAAAATCAGCTTATAAACAATGCGAAGTGATGAGATTTGCTTACCACTTGCTGCCGGACAACTCCCCAGCAAGTGGCCTGGCATATTGCCAATGGAAAATTCCACTAACCTAGTAAGCTTCAAATGCTGGTAAGCAATGACATTGCATCATCATTGTTGCCCAGCTAGGCTATTCTAATAATAGCTATAGCCGGAATGCAGACAGACATACGACACAAAGACATACTTTGAGAAATATATATATAATAAGAATATAGATGAGAAATGCAAGTTTGATAATTCTCTCTACCAGTAGTCATGACTATATAGGAGAGAACCACACTTTGTTGGAATTAAAAAGAAATAATAGGGTATTAATGAAATATATACTGACAAAGCATTGGAAGTTTTTCTGTATGTAAAATCATCAATTGTCCATTAATTTCATGAAATAACAGTTCATTCTTTTCCATCCATTTAGAGTGTTGATCATTGTAGAGGGTTCCTTAGTGTCATGCTGTTACAACTATTACGTTTTGGCTCTTTAAACGCATTTCTTGGTAGCGAAATGATTAATTTTCAAATTATACAAAAAGGAATGACAACTCCGCATTTTTGCTTGTTTCTAACATTGGAACACATGAAATTTGCGCATTTAGGTAAAATTAATTAACTATGCACAATATCATCAATTATACAATTGTAAGCAAATGATAGCGCGAATTACAAGCCAGTGCACCACATCCAAAAGACATCCACTTCAGGCATCTACTCAGATACTAGATACTACAAATAGACTTGCTACTAACCTGAAATGGTTGATGCAAACGCTTCTTCACTTCAAGCCTATAAGCTTTGAGTGTTTGAGCTGTGGTATATTTCAACTTTATAATCTCATAGACTCGTCGACACTGTTTCTAAAATAAGCAAGCGATAACGCATGTGCTGATGCGGAGTTGTAAGCTTTGTTGGAAATGCCAAGAGCAGACAATTCTATGCAGAACCAAGTAGTCACATGACAATAAACAAGTCTTTAACCTGAATCTGAATAAAAACTTAATACAAATGAATCATCTGAGCCAATGCATTACAAATAGTTGAGCTGCTGACTATACCACCACTCCCAATAACATCAAATTAAACCGTCACCAAATCTTTAATAAAAAGAAAAAAGAATTTAAGATTTGATATAAATTCTAAGTTATTTTATAGCGACACCAATAGGAGGTTTTACCGAAGATGTGAAAGGTAGTTCACAAAAATTGTCACAGAGCAGACCACTTAATTTTCATCTACTGTAATCTCTTTTTGGAATAATTTATATTTTGGCGTACCTTGGCACAAGCTATAACACAATCAAATTAAAAAATGTGAATTATTATTGTTGTGGCTATGGAGCTGTTCAACAAACTGAAAGAACACCTTTAATAAACAATAATAAACACAAATAATAATAAATCAACACATTTAATAAACTTTTTTAAATGCTACAAAAATTTGCTTTTTGACGAATCAAAACGTGAAGTTATCACAGTCTAAAATTCTATTCAACCATTTCCTCTTGTAATAGTTTCATGTCCACCAGTAATGTCCACTTACCTTGTTTATTTTGAGCTTAGCCTGTGTTTCCTTGACCAAAGCACTAGTAAAGCCCTTGCTAATATTGTCAGCAGAGTAGCAGTCAAGCTTAAGGCAATTCTTCACATCTACGAAGTCCCTTAGTCGCTGATATTCCTCTGATGGATCCTCAACTAGAGAAATGATAATATTGTCAGCAAATGCTGGCTGACCATAAAGTAAGGAGGCATGAGTATAAATAAGAAAGGACTTTGATCAAATCGGTGATGAACCAAATCTTTGAAACAAATTCACTTTGTGGTGATTGAAGCTACTTTTAATTTGATTTGCATAAATACAAAAGTGATTTGATTTGGAAAACAAATAAAATTATCATAGCATGTGCTCTCATCACATGCATTGATAGACAATTCGTCAAATCTAGAACGAAAGCAAAGTTCAGCCTAGCTGATTCACCCCTGAGTTTAAGATTATAAGAGTTTAGACAATGACGTCATAGCTGGTTAGCCGTGGCGGTGGAAATGCCACGCCTCCAATTAATAACATATTACTGACACTAACTTTCACCTTCCAAAAATCCTCTTCAAAAAGTAGCTAGGGTTACTTAACCACAACAATTCTACTTCTCCATTCTTTACTTTGTTGGTGATTCTCACATATTACAAGTTTTTCTTTCCTAAATGTTTAAAAAACTCCAAAATTGTATATTAAATAATTGGTAAAATCTGTTTTTTGAATAATGAATTTTTTAATTATTAATAGAATTTAAACTTCTTTGTTAGTTTAGACTAATATAAAAGTCTTCCAGTCAATACTTATTTTTAGCACTGGTTCTAAGCATTGAAAAGTGTAAAAAAATTCAGCTCAATGCAAGTATACGCAAAATTTTTGAACGTTGTTAAAACGTTCAAAAATGATAAAACGGTGTTTACATGATTATCTATACTTTTCTATGTTCTACTCAGTTTCACCCCATCGCTTAGTCATTTAGGATTTTGATTGTGTTTATCAAACAAGTGATCTGATTGGTTAGACGCTATTCGGTATGCGCATGTGATTGGAGTTCAGTCAATTCAGTATTTAACATAAATAATAATTTAAATAAAGAAAGAGATGTGGCCACAGGTCTGGGAGTACCTGTGATGTCAAGGATGGAGTTGTCAGACCAGGACTCTCGATAGAATGCTTCTAACAGCTCTGCTCCATGGCCTTGTCTTTGGTATGGAGGCAAAACAAGCACCTGACTGTAAAGAACACGCAACTCCAAACATTGTAGATAATGATTACATGACAAACACAGGTTAGGAAGATGAGACCGAAAAATAGCAATGAGGGCTTCAAGGAGCTAGAAAAATCACCATCATCTTTGTTCAGCCAAAAGCAATTAAAGGAAACAAATCATTATATCATAAAGAAAAAAAATTCCATAAATAAAAACAATGGGATTTAGCATTAACCAATAGCGGGAGCTGAGTACAGGCTTACTTACCATCATATACATTTTTTTCATGAATTACTTTATTGGCAGTTTTTTCATTTCGAACAGAAAGTTTACCGAAGTTTATGACACAAGAATCATAAACATGGCAACAAATGATCGATAAAATCAAATAACTGGTTTGGCATTAGATTTGATTGACATTTGGTTAATAGCGTTTAAAATATATATTTTTTTAAGAGAACGAATCTTAGGTGAAACATTGTTAAAGCAGCTAACGATGATATCTTCCTAATAATTGTTAGCGGTTGTATGCAATTTGTTCATATCATTACACAAACCATGAAAGATCTTGAAACTTTAAAATCTTGGTTATTATGAAATGCCATGAAGCGGTCGATTGGAGCCGTCGATTGGCAGTTTGTGGTGTCAGAAAAGACCATGCTGAAAGTCACGAGTTCAAATCATGTACAGTTTTTTTTCAATCTCGAACTGTGTAACGATTATAGAAAATATTGATTGATTATTATACAATTGAATGAACGAAAATAAACTAAGGATGTTAATAGCAAGATGATTTGGAGTCGTCTTACCTGATTCTGGGTCGAAGAAGCTGAGGATAAGCATAATATTTATAAACTGTCTGATAGCCAACTATACGATAGAAAGTCACTCCATATGATGTCTGTTGCTTCTCATATCTATCAATAAGAAGAACCAAAAATGAGCTAATCCAGCACCATACCGCTGTCTCGGCTCTATTCATTACCAATAGTCAACCACTACATCAACCAAAATTATTTCCAAGCTAGTTACCTATTCCTTAGTATCGCTTACGATGAGCCATCAAACGTGACCGTATGTGATAGGAATGCTGATCAAAGGCTAAGCGCTTAAAAGAACCCTCGCGCTGACAGAAGAAGAAATAATCTAAGAGATGAGGAAGTGTTCACCAGCTTGTACAAAAGCAATATGAATACAGAAACATTGGTCAATCAGTTCTCGCAACTCCGAAGCTTGCCATGCCGAGACCGATTAAGATTTTAGGATACACATATTGATTTATTTGGGATGTTACTGAAACAATGAAATGGTTTGTAAAAATATCTATCTTGCTCTTCTCTCTGCTATTTAAATGATTTTGCATTCTTGAGGGAAGAATGCGTTTGTCAGAGCATTAAATTTCTTAGTGAAGAAGATAATTTGCTACAATGACAAGCGTGCCAGATGCTTATACATTCTTTAATGAGTAAATGAATCTCAACTATTTTCATAAAATGCATACACTAAACCGCTGTCAAACCTCCATCGACAGAGTGGTTTCACCTCTTTATGGTTCCGTAAGAATTTCCAACAAAAATATTTTGGCGAGTAAATTCATTTTCAGGGTCTGAGCATTTTTAATGAATAGCACGTTAGCTTTAGAGCTTAATTACTTCTTTAAATAATTCTTTATTTAATTTATATTTATTGACATCTTATTCTTACTTAATTAATTTAATCTGGTGTAATGGTGGTATCAGCGTCAGGTTTTACAGCTGCACCAGCGTGGCACACACCTACGGTGATGGACAAAATAGTTGTGGACACATTTGTTTAAGACTAATTTAGACTAACTTTGTTATTTCAACATATTAGTTGTCTCTTCTCCAGATACTATGAATATTTATATGAGTAAAATGCTTAGACTCTAGGAAAGCCAACTAATTTAATTTTTGAAATTTTTTTTGAAATAAATTATTTTCTATTTCAAAACTGACAAATTTTTGGAAAATCTTAGTTTCACTCGTTCCATTTTACATGATAAACAATTACAAATATACCATTTTAAATATTATGAATTACACCTTCAGGTCAAACTTTAAAAAAAATTGCGTGAGATTTTATAACATTCAAAATCGCACCATAGTTGGCATTTAATTGGTAGATCCATGACCAGTATTAACTCGAAATTATAAACTCTTTTCATTTCAGCTCCTATTGCATTCAGAATATCAACTACAATATCAGCATATACATATCATGCTATATAAAACATTATACCTACATCAAGTAGAAAGTCCACTTGCCGTCATCGACATCAATATACGATGCAGCATCAACAAACCAAAGTAGGAATGTCTGCAGGCGCTCATGGTAAGCTCTAAAGCCTTTGACCTCTATAGAGCTCTTGTAAATCTCAAAGTTGCGTGTGCAGCCACCTGAGCCATGGAAAACACAGGGTAAGGTGAACGGATAACTAAGAGCATGCATACTAGAAGAGTGACAAAGATAGTCATTATGTTTCCATGACTCGCATCATGCGGATTTGGGGTTGTGCTACCTTGTGGATTAAGCGTTTCTATGGACACTTGTATGATGCGGATTGACCATGGCGTCTTGTTGAAAAAAGGTAAGGAATTGTACGCTATAAGTTAATAATTAGCGTTGCGCTCGTGAGTGACGCAAACAAACGGAAGTATTGAAATTGTTTAAAATTGAATAGCTGGTGCGGTATTTTAACGTGCATTATTCGCAAGTGCTGTTTCCATAATTCGCAAGTATGATGGATTCAATCTCGCTTAGCTTGCGGATTTATGCTATTTCCATGATGCGGCCAACTTACAGATTGGCTCAAATTTGCGCATCATGCGTGACATGGAAACCTAGTGAACTACTTGAATACTGAGGTAAACAATTGACCTAAACAACATGTCGTTTTCCCATTTGTCATAATTTTAAAGCTGTAAACAAATCTTTACTATAATAAGAGCCGTGACCGTCCGTCTGTCCGAAGCCATGGTAAGAGTGTTAGGAAAAATATTACACCTTATGGAAATCGAACTCTTATATTCTGATTAAACACTTCTAAGAATAATTGTGCACATAGTTATTACCCGTTATGGTTTCTCACGGCGCGTGGGACTACTACCATGCTTTTTTTAATGAAACCTAATACACTGAATCAGAAGAAATAATTTAAAGCAAATAATAACAACTAAACTTAGCACAGTGCACAATCATCATGCCTTTAAGTATTCATCACTCTTTTCGACTATTCAGGAACACAGGCTAAATATTAAATAAGACCGAGAGTGAATGGGCACCTTTGCTTCGCTTGTATGAGTGAATTATCTCGCCAAAAGGCAGGAATGTGGCATCCTGTTCGAGCAAAGCCAAGAATGTATCTCTATTTGTACAGAACCCGGCAGGTATGTGTTTGGATATGGCTCGCAGTATATCATCAGGCTGCAAATAATCTCACCAACTGGTGTATGTTGCATACAGCATGTATGTTGCATACAGCGTGTATGTTGCATACAGCGTGCATGTTGCATACAGCGTGTATGTTGCGTAATGTGAACAGGAATAAATGAAGACCAGTCTGGTCAGCTTGTAATCATGAATAGTGTCACTTGTTAGGATATCTGTAAAAACTGACACAAAATCACCAAAAAAAGGATTAATAACTGAATGTTTGCTTCGACAGCCACATATGATGCCAAAATAATTGGTTGTTGCATGTAATTATTTACCGCAACTTGTAATCCAGTCATCTGAAATAGATAGTGTAGGGGTGTAAGTTAGTGTGTAAGCGTGTATAGTGTAAGTTTGAGAGTAGGGTACCTGGTACCATACCATTTTATGAAGAGCACCAACCAGAATTATTATCAATCTATATTAATAAATCCCACTGTGTTATTATATATATAATATATAAATATTATATATGTATATATATACATTTGTTAGTCTGCGCAAGCGCTACGCGTTTCCACATTTTTGGCTAACTTTGTCCAAACTTTGGACGCATATGCTCGGTGCCTTTCGTCAACTAGCTGAAAAAATACTTGGTTTCAAAACTCTGTCTGGTTCCTGAGAACCACCAGCCCCTTAAACAACCACATGCAGACTATCTCATTGAAAATAAAAAATCCCAGACCACGCCAAGTTTACTGTTGGTTTAAAATGTGTTTAACTCAATTTTTTATTAATTTAAATACACATAGTAATCTTGTTCCTTCAAATTGAATAATGATAAATGAAAAAGAATAGATTGCCATGAAGCGGTGAGATTGTTATCTTGCTGTTACTGTCATATGAGTACCTTGAAACAAATATTGCTGAAACTGGACCAGAGATTTAAAAAAGTGGTCAACTTGATGAAGTCTAAATATATCAAAGAGTAGTACAAGTTTGGATAAACTAAAGATCCTTAACATAAGGCTTAAAGGTTGACTTGCAACAAAATTAACATTACAGTTATTTGTTATCAACAGATTCATCATGTCTTACTCTGTTGTGTTGTAGGTGCTACATATGTGGAAATGTGATTACAAGCTCTTAAAAGCTCAAAAACGAACAGTTAATCGCAGCCACACGAGACCGCCGTAGTTTGGATTCTCTTTTTAAAACGGCTCAAATATGACGTATTTGTGGTAGATGGTTTCTGTTTACACTTTCATGCAACCTTATTCGTCGAAAAATTTTCGCAAATATACTTCACGCATTCAACAAAACCATGTCTATTGTTTTACGCGTCTGTTTTATCGTCATCGTAATGCTGTCACTTTTAGCAGTGATAACTTACCGTAAAAATTCATTTAATTTTTTAACCTTACCTCAAAGGAATACATATCATTGTATGATAATCATGATGAGCTTGTTGGTCACCTGTGATAATCGAAAAGTGCTGCAAAAATTATTTGCCAAGTATTGGGTCACATGATCAGATTACGACTTGACGATTAGATCAAGCCGAAACAAAACTGTAAAGTAGCGAGCATTTATATTTGATACGGGGTCTTCGGTAAAACCCGAAGTGTTTGTCATAAGCTAGTGCTACAATAAGTTTTATATTGAGCTTTTATTGGCCTTTTAATTCACGTGAGAACATCACGTGACAAGACAATAACCAAACTGTAATGACTACGTCAGAGAAATAAACAGAATCCAATCTACGGCGGCTTTTCATTTTTGAGCTTTTAAGAGCTTGTAATCACATTTCCACATATTTTGCACCTTCAACACAACAGAGTAAGACATGGTGAATCTTTTGGTACCAAATAACTGTAATGCGAATTTTGTTGCAAGTCAACTTTTAAAACATGTATTGGATGAGTTCTCCTTCGAAAAAACCACGTCTTCATTTTCAACCATACATCAATCTGACATATTTTGCAATTCAGCTTTTTTCCATTTTAATTTTAGCTAAGTAAAACAATAACTGACTTGAAACACATAATATTAAAAAGCAGGCTAATCTTAGACCACATAACCAAACAGAATAAAGCATTTAAACTCAGGGTTATTAACACGCGCCAATTCTTGTGAATCCATCAGGTTAGCAGAAGATTACCCTCGCAACTCCAAAGCTAGATTCTAAACCAGATATAGCGGTTGGTGTCTCAGCGTTCATCCAATCCACTTGAGCAAATCCTTCACCACAGAACATTACTAGGTAAGAGCAGACGACTACAACACACTATTTATTTTTATTTGTTCATTTTCTGCACCTTTATCACAAATAGTCGTTCTTCTAACTAGATTCTTCAAACTGATAAACAAATGTATGTCACAAGCGTGACTTCAGATGTTAAATTAATTTAATCCATTCAAGCCCATAAATTTGAAATATATTCATTCTAATGTTTGTTTGACATAATTTCAGCAAACATTCCCATAAGAATACATTATTCCTTGTTTAACGAGTTTCACACTTTTATTGAAACAAATACATTATATAAAACTATGTACAAAGCTTAATTTTTGAAGAAAAAGAACTAGATTTAAAAAAAAAAAATGACATTCCTTGTTACTTTACCGCAGAGACACAAAATAAAAGCATAGGTTTGACGATGCATAGAATCGGCGGTAGAGGTCGTACCTTACCCTCAGTTACACCAGGTAAAATCCAAACTAACTTAGCTTGTACATCTTTGACAATTTTTACGTTATGTTTAATTTTTATCAGTTCCCTCACTTTCACTTACAAACCGCAGTGTTTTGTAAAATTATGAAAATCATGTGCTGGAAACTCCTTCTGGTTACAGTGAAATATCTGCTCAAATTTTACATTGCAGATTGAAAAGTTTTAATGGAAAGGTGATAGTAAAGAGAGGTTTGATCGTATATTAAGATTTCAACTAGATGGAAACAATTAGAAGTGACTTACTTGAACTCCATCAAAATCCTCAGACTTTATCATCTCATCATATTTTATGTTAACATAAGTGGAAAGGCGGCAGGCTGAATAGTACAACTCAACTGTTAGTCCTTTGTATCCAAATATATTCTCGCTGTAACCAAACCATACAGATTACTGTAAACTCACTTATTGGTTATTTTATCGTTGAAAGGATTCAAACTTACCACAAAATATTTTAGAAAACTCCAAAAAAGCAGGTTAAACAAATTTTTATCAGTGAACAAAAGATAGCTGAATCAATCATTGAAGGAAGTATTAGTAGTATCAACAGGCCAGGCTAGTCTCAAGGTTAGATATGATAAATACAGATCAAGTAAAAAAATATACTTTTTCTTCAAAATGGATGAAAAAGTCACATCAGATAAAAGGCTTATTTAGATAAAATAAGTTTAGTGTTTCGTTTCACGATTTCTTTATGATGAACTTTCATCATAACTGGCAAGAAAGCTGATGGATAATCTACTACCTGCTGCCAAAAACCTGGTGGCTCATTGCTGGATGGAATGTAACACTTTCATCTTCGAGGTCCTTTGCCTCCCGCACTACAAATAGGTAAAAGTACTACTGTTATATAATCCGGTCATTTTATGTGACAGAAAACTGCAACTTAAATCTATTACACTAAAGTATGAAACAAAAACAATTTTCATACCGAGTTTGAGATGAACAACTTCATTAGCATCTGACTTGTACTCCTGCAACGCATTCTTCTCAAAACCTGTCACTGAAATTAAGAATATACACAAGTCAGAATTACTGTCAGACAAACTGGTAGCTGTATGAATAATTATGACAAACACTAGTGAGTTAATTGTAATGTTTTACTTAGATTAGAACAATTGTATTTACAAAAATGTAATGCAATTTTTACAGACTAAAACTTCCTTTTTGCCCGCAAATTTAAAAAACTGAAAGCATGACATTCTATTTAAAATGGAAGAGAAACATGATATTTGTACAGCGTCCATCATACATATGCAATGATAATTTACATATAGCCTGTGGCACACAAGCTCTCCCGTGAATGCGTCTGCAATCAAAAACTTGCACCGAGGATTGGTAAGATTAGAACTTTTCTACTGTTAAGTTTTCGGAGTGAATTGCATGATTTGCGTACGAGACCTGTATTTGCTATATTTAGGGTAAGTAAAGGTGGTAAAGATCATACAGCTATATATAACTTTGTTGTTATCTTAACTCTGGTAATTCAAATATATACATTACTTTGTTGACAATAATTTCATTTCAAACAGAAATATTTTTCAAATTATGTCATATAAGATTCATAAAACAAAAATAAGACAACAGAGAACTAATATAATTAAATAGGTGGTTTGGCATACAGCATTTAAAATACCTTTCTCTACTAAAAGAATGGATATTAGGTAGAAGATTATTAAAGCAGCTAATAATGATATCATGACATCAAAAGTCATCAAATGTATTAATGGAAAATGGAATAAAATGGAAGTCACTCGCCTGCAAGTGACATTTATTTCATGACATACATGTAGGTGTGGATTTGGATTGCCGAGTATTTAACATTTCGTGAAGTTGTCACCTCCTTATTTAGACTGATAACTCCTATTTTACTATTGTGATAAAACCTAAATGTATCATTTTCTCCTGTTGGGATAGCCTTACGCCGTTTCTCGCTTATTAGTGGCATTCGACAAAAATAAAAAAATTCACAGCTAATGAGGGATCTGACTTTGCGTCAGCACTTGATGCAATAAAAACAAAATCAGCGGAGCAGCCACAAGTGTTCTCATATTTCAATGTAATTGTTCACCAAGCGAAGAACACATGAAGTGACACACCTGGCTATATTATTCAACGACAAAGGCGCAACCAATCACATAAACCGCCAAATATTTCACCTATAACGACTGAAACTTCAAATATGACCTGCATATAATAGAAGCAGCGTATTACCGAAAAATGAGTTCCTCAGAAAATGAGAATCTTTTTCAAGGCAAGGATAAGTTCTAGACGAAAGATTTGATAAGCAAAAAGTGATGATAATCTTACTGAACCCATTTTTTGGCTTGTTTTTAGTTTACCAGTTTTTCGTAGTCACAACTATTGAAGGCGCCCCACGCCAACCTTCATTAAAACTGCTAATATACACTCGGCGGAGCAACCAAGCATTATTAGGTAATGATCATGACCAGCAACACCTGCATACGCAGTTCAAAACGGTACAATGGCATTACACTCTAGAATAGAGACCTACTCAAAAATTTTGTTGTATTCAAGGCGTTACTCTTAGCAAGTCGAAAACCTATTCAAACTGTGTCAACATCTTGAATACCTTGGTTCCACTAATGTAACAGTGATAAAAATTCATTTCACAAACACAATGGGTAATAAGGGTATATAGCTTACCATGTAGTCCAACTAGGGATATATTGCTAGGCTACATGTTTCTTGCCTAGGCAGGAAATAGACCATCACTATTCAACACTTTTAATGTATCAGCAAAAACAAAACCAAGTTTTACATTAGGAAGAGAAATATATGACAATAACCTGAAACAACAAAATGATTTATGTGGACAAAGTGAATTATATTTGGTATTTGTCATAAAATAAACTTAATCTTAACACCTATGTTAAAATTAGTTCATTTGGGAAAAACCTTGCCACTACTTACATGTGTGTCGCATACCTAAACTAGTTGATGTACTAACAAACTATTAAGTAAAAAGTGCTGCAGCAGTACAAAAGCTTAATATGTGTATTAAGATCGACGGAATCATTGAACTACAATCAATTAAGTACATTTTCTTTGTTTGAAGTTGTCTTCTCATTATCTATGATGATAACGCACTCTCATTTTATAATTATTGGTACAGCGTATGTACACGTGTCGCACACTTTTTTTCCTCCTTTTAACTTACAATTGTTCATATAGCAATAAACTCTATCTTTGGTTATTCATGGTATTTCACACATATTTGACAATGACATACATAGTGGTAACACAAAAATAGCTTGTAACAAATAATATGTTTGGTAACACCAAACAATTTGCATACGCGCACTGATTATACATTTCAATTTTCCAATATAATATTTGTTGTTATGTTATGACAATTTTCCATAGGTAATTTGATGTCATAACATTTTAAAAAGAAGAAACAAAATATCTGGGTGTCACCCAAAAGACTGACCTCATATTTGAGAAACACATAACATAAAAATCCAAACCACCCGTAAGGTTTTCGGCATGCTGAAGTATATACTATATGATGCCCTTAAACAGTGTCGTCTTATGGAATACACCAGCCTATGCAGACTAATCCTAGAATATGCAGACACGATGTGGAATCCATCTTTAAAGTGCACCATACATGACGTCGAGATGCTACAGAACAGTAATATAAGGTTCATAGCAAAACTTGAAGGTTGACCTTGCAACAAAATTCACATTACAGTTATTTGGAATCAAAAGATTCACCATGTCTTACTCTGCTGTGTTGTAGATGCAAAATATGTGTAAATGTGATTATAAGCTCTTAAAAGCTCAAAAACGAATAGTTAATCGCCGCCATCACGAAACTGCCGTAAATTAAAATGTCGTTCCAAAACGGCGCAAATGGGACATAATTGAACAAGATGGCTTCTGTTTACACTTTCATGCAACCTCATTCTTCGAAATATTTTCACAAATATACTTCTCGCATTCAGTAAAACCATGTCTATAGTTCTCAAAACCTAACGTAAAAATTCATTAATTTTTTAACCTTAGCTCGAAGGAGTGCATATCATCCTCTGATAAACATGACAAGCCTGTTGGTCACCTGTGATAGTAGAAAAATGCTCCAGAATTTATTCACGCTGTTTTGCAGGAAGTACGGGCCACATGATCAGATTACGACTAGATGATTAGATCAAGCTGAAACAAAACTGTAAACTAGCGAGCATCTATATTTGGTAAGGGCTCTTCGGTAAAACCTGAAGTGTTCGTCATAACTAGTGCTACGAGAAGTTTTATATCAAGCCTTTTATTGGCCTTTCAATTCACGTGAAAACATCACAAAACAATAACCAAATCGTCCGACTAAGTCAGAGAAATAAATTGATTCCAATCTACAGCGGTTTCGTGATGGCGAAGATTAACTGTTCGTTTTTTAGCTTTTACAAGCTTGTAATCACATTTCCACATATTTTGCACCTACAACACAGCAGAGTAAGACATGGTGAATCTTTTGATACCAAATAACTGTAATGTGAATTTTGTTGCAAGTCAATCTTTAAGAGAAGGAGAAGTGTTCATGATGAATTCACGAAGTAGAAGTGTTCACGACATTATCAATAGATCCCATCATCGTGTTTACAAATGCATTTATGCCACGTTTACACTGTACTTGTTTATGTCATTTCAGTGCTCACACTCAACACTTTTTGTTTGTGCTCTTAGGTTTGCTATTAGCTAATCGTGTGCTGGGCTTCTGTAAGACATACTAATTAAAGAATGCAAACTCCATAATAATTTGTCTCTCAATCTTCATACTAACGACATTAAAGATAGCATAGAATATATATATAGTCACAAATCTACACCCACGCTAATAAATACCTCATGTTACATAATGCAAGAAATGAACTACGCCTGCAAACGCTTCAACAGCGATGTAAAATCACAGGCTGATCTTGTTGACTCGCATTCTTCAAGCAGAGGACACTCACAGTGACTATTTTTGTACTTAATACTTGTACTATTAATTTACCAAGCCATCCATAAACATACATCCACTTCGCTATGACTAAAATCAATGATATACAGCCCCTCAGGGGCTATATCAGGGGCCGGGATCAGGGGGGCTGTATATCATTACTAAAATACACTTCGTTTGAAAACTGTTTTGGTCATCCTTATTAAACATTAATTAAAAAACTACATGTATCTGCTTGTTGCTTTGTACACAATTTTGAATAAATTTGAAATCCAATGTTCAGCATGAATGTCATAAACTACTATTATATACTATCTATATTGTGAAACTTTACATATTTACCCGCCATATTTTACTCCTAAGCTAAAATCCATCTAGCGCAACGGATGTTGCGAATCATTTTAACCGTACATTTTTATCACACCAAGCTAGAAACTTAGTTTACACTAAATACCACATAAAAAGACTTTGAGCTCAATACTCTACAGGTCACGAGTTCCATAAAGTAGACTACAGAAACTATGCGAGTAAAATGACCTTTCACTACACGACGCTAAGGTTATGTTGACAAATAGACGTGATTGGCCATAAAGTTCCATGACCTCTTCTTACGATTTTAATGAAACATTCAACGAGTCTCTCAAAATTGATCATTGTGTGGCTCACACCATCAGGATTTGTCGCGAAGCCGGCATGCACACGCAAGCAGAATAATTTGTACCATCATGTGGCGAGCTTGATGTAGTAACCAACGAAATTCAACAACTGTTTCAATTTTTGTATGGTCTGCTAATGCACAATGGCTGATAGTGACCATCATCATGACTTTCATGTATGTATTCTGTTATTTGTGTATTGCTACATACAGCGTATAATATTTATTTTTATAGAGGTTAGGGAGAATCCCGCGGGCGCTCTAGCAAACATAAAATTTATCTTATCGCACAGACTATTTGCAGACAGTTTGCACAAGTCTTAATAACTGGTCGATTAATTTTTAGTAGCTCTTTAAACTCATTGTGGGAATCGGATCGTGCTAAAAATTTCGTTTCGTACTTTCCTTGGTTGTCGTCTTTAGAAGGCTGTATCAATGCAATATACAGTCAACTAATAATATACGTTTTGTATTAGTGACAATATTGGTTTTTTTAAAACACTTTCAATGATGTATTTTACATAGTGTGCAGTCAAACTAATATTGTACTACAATAAAAACTGGTTCCGTCAAATATACGTTGGACAAAAGAGCAGTTATTTGTAAATTCTTGCTAGCTCTTGGCTCAGAAAACTTTTTTGCCAGTTTCTGTTGCAATCAAATTACCAACGATTGCCATCGAATTGCCAGAATTGCCAGAATTGCCAGAAATCGAATTGCCAGAAAGGAAGCATGTTTTGTCCGAAATTACTTGAAGACTTACTTACAAGTCTTACTTAAAAGACTTGATGTTTCACTTCAGTATTGCAGTGAAACATCAAGTCTTATATCTACTTATGGTTATAGAATAATGTTTTTTAAAACTTGTATTACTACCTTTGCTTATCACGCTATAATACTTAACTTGCTGCACTGTTTCATGATTTCACATTGTGTTGTTGCGATATGGTGTTTCTATAGACAACTTTCTTTTTGATAAATTCTTACTTAACTTCGTCCCATAATGTTATTATGGCCATAAATCGATTTAACACAGAATATATTAACTTTCAATCTGAAAGCTTAAGGTTATGGAGTATGTAGCTTAACATGTAATGTCAGAAAATAAATCATGGTAACATGCAACGCCTAAAAGTTGAGTGTGTGTCCCTGCATGTGTGTGTATTTGTCAAGTCCTTGTATCACCTGTTTCTTTTAACGCTTTGCACTTATTGGCTACATATGGTTTACTAAACTATAACTTGCAGTCCTTACCTGCTGACTCTTGGCAGCAGCATCATCGGCTTCTCAGTTTCCAGTTTGATCATGCCAAGTGTGATACTGGCCATCTACCAGTGAGTAGCTCGCTTTCTAATCACATGAGTCTGTGCTAGCTTGTATTATAACTTCATTCGCTTTTTGCAGCGCTGTCTGTTCCTAAAACATGCACATTTTAATTTGAATAGCATAGTATTTGTTGCATTGGTTGCTTGACGTGCTTTCACTCTATTACTGCTTTTTCCTAGTTTTCAGTTTGAAACACAAGAATGTGGCTGGTTCAACTGGTTTTGTTCTTGTGAATTT
The DNA here is from genome assembly GCF_963576615.1 of Watersipora subatra. Lineage (NCBI taxonomy): Eukaryota > Metazoa > Bryozoa > Gymnolaemata > Cheilostomatida > Watersiporidae > Watersipora > Watersipora subatra. Next base: position 48,696,677 of record NC_088710.1, on the reverse strand, counting down.
GTAAATACTAATATGCAAAAACTGAGACGCACACATTCCAGCCTCTTTTGCTTTGTCAGTTGTGAGCAAGTCTATTGTGGATGTTTATGAATTTAATTGATTGAAAGATTTTGTCCCTGCGGTGTGCAAGGGAAACAGTAGTTTTTAGTCAATTTTCACCACTATTTCATCATTATTTGACTGGACAAGCTAGTAGTCGTTTAGACTGTTTCTTTATGGCCTTTTATTGTCTAATATTGGGAACGAGTTATACTTCTGCTGTCACTTCACATAGCTCATTTGTTTGTCAGCAGCTGCCAACCTCGCATATGAGCAGAGCGAATGTGGAGAATCTCAAAGAGGTCTTTAGCAGGGTGAGTATTTTCAATTTTTATTTTTTACTACTTTTACCTGAGAATGTTGCTTGTTTTAGCTATGTTTTTAGCGTGGTTTTGATATGTTGGATACAATTTCATCCCAATTTTTTGTTTCAAGCTGTAGCAAATTTTAGACATTTATGTCGATTTGCTGCTTACCTATAATTAATCTGTTAGCCTTTTTTGAATATTGGTATCAAAATTATTAAGGGTATAAAATGAAGAAGGCTGTTACAGAGGTAGATTGCACCACTTGAATAGCTAAGTTTTACAACCTTTTAATACCTGCAGAAATGTTGTTTCCCAACTGGTTGCCAACTTGGCACGTGGTATGGTCTAGTCCCTGCTTTGTTCATTAGGGCAGCAGTTGCACCCATCACAAAGCAATTTTTGAGATAATAATTATACAATTGCCGGGTGAGTACATTTCATTAAGAGATTTTGCCATGGTAACACGATACTGAATTCGTATTAGCCAATGATCACGGGTGTATAAATGATATGGCTATGAATAAGAATAGGTTTGTGTTATTGCTGCGTGCATGCTTTGTGCCACTCATTTCTATTTCTTCAATGGGTTTGTCGCCGCATGATCGATCGCTGTGCCAAAATATACCTATAAGGCCAACTCTGTTTGTACTGCATTAATTATTGTCGGTGAGCTGAACAGTAACACCATTGCGCGAAGGCCTATTTTATGCTCTTTTGAAATGAATGAAATTGTTTCTAAACTTGATAGAGTTTGATTTGTTTAAGACAGCGTTTAAGAAAGCATCGGTGATTGAAGATATGTCATTTTATAGTCCATCTAATATGGGTGTTATGATAAAGGCTTAGGCAAGTTCTTATTGTTGGTGTATCTGATGCTAAAGATTTCCATCAACTATCGATATTTAGAGCATTCAAGTGTTTCTCTGCTGTCACATATTCACTCAAGAAGATGGAGCTTTGCAGTTATTTACTATTTGTTAAACAAGGAAATATCATCAATAAATGTTTTGAGAAAAATATAAAAAATGACTAACCCTAAAATTATAAGGCTGGTCCCCTGACTGCTCCGTGCACCATAAGAGATCGTCAAGCGTGACTGAAACAGCGCAGATAATAAGTATCTGTGCAGTTATTCCTAAGTGTTAAAAGGTGGTTGATTGGTGTAGGTGTTAGATTGGTGGTTTAGCAAGCTGGATGTTGCGAGTTCAAATCCTCTGTGGTGCAATATTTTCTCCAACATCCAACCATGGCTGCAGAGATACAGGCCTTTTATTATAGTAAAGGTTTCCAATTTTACCTACATTATCTAACTACCCTAGCTGTGCAGTTATGAAGCCTTTAATTCAAATTGAACTGAAATTGAGAAGAAATTAGCCTGCAGATGTGCTTTCGTTGCAGTATGCCTCTCGAGTTGTGGATGGTGAAAGGGTTATGACCTATGCTGACTTCATACAAAAGTATCTAGGATTACTCACCGATGACGGTTACAACACAGAAACGCTTCAGATTCTAGGAAGGACTGTGGATTCATTGTGTACTGGGTAGGTAGTCCCACAGTCCAAAATTTAATAATGCTTCAAAAGCAATTGTTAATGTCATCAAGGTCTATGGGCGCTACACATTATTTCCAGTTCAAAAAATATTTAGAGTTTTTTTGTAGAAATATGTAGCTATTGTAGGCGATCCCAGGCATGCGCTTTCGCGCAGGGCAGTACCACTGTCACACAGAACAATTGGAGCAGGGCAGCTTATAGCTTTGCCTAGGCTCCTAAGAAAATCTTTTGTTTACAGCTTTGAACACCATCACAACAGTCTCACCATTGGCATCACTGTACAGTACTAAACTGGCCACTTGTTTCAAAATAGTATTCAGAATCTCGAGTTGTGCGAATATAGCTCAATTCCCAGGGGAGGCGATACAGTAAAGGAGAACCTTTATTTCCTCTGATGGATTAATATGCTTCTTTGCAGTTGCTATCCCAAACAAAAATGCTGACAAAACTGTCGCATAGCATTAAAAACTAAGGTGTGTACACACTTCACTCACATGTAGCAAACTATTTCTCTTCAACCTATTTTCTAATAATGATAGTATTCTGTTGGCCTTAATGATGCGTGAAAAATTAGAAGTCTTTCTAAAGAAGTCGGTCGGGCACTGTTGAATGCGTTTGATAAGCTATCTTGCCTACTGCCTGCCTTCAATGCAGCATGAGGGGTCCTCAATCTATGATTGTCACTTGGAGCTTGTTTGAAGCTGCTGCATCAGCTACTAGTAACTGGTTAGAATGTCGGGAGTGGCTTATTCTCGTCATTGCTGCCTGAATGCATCATTTTTATTGCTCTGTTTAAATATCATTAAGGAGGATGAAGCAGACAAAAGCTTAATGTTTACATGTAGACAGACAACAATAAGTAAGCTATGCTTGTTATCAGATCCGGTAAACATCAGGAAAAATATTTTATTTCCTGAATATGTTATCATTGCATCGTTAGAAAACAGGCTTAAATAAGTTTTTGAACATAATAAGCACTTTCGGATTTCATTCGTGAATCCCAAGTCTGTTCATCAAAGATGATGTGTTGTTCCCTACTCTTGGTAAAACTTTAACATCATGTAGGATTTCTGCACAGTAATATAGTTTGGCTTTGATGCAAAACTTTTTAATCTGAAGTTTTATTGCGAGGATAAAAAACGTATATGAGTGTGAAATCATGTCTAGCTGTATAGAACTAATCTAGTTATTGTGTCATAGTCGATAATGGCAGCATCACAGCTCCTATTGCGCAGTCTTCAAATAATAGTCGATTTAAAATAACATTTTTAACAGAATTGTATTAGAGTGTGTTCAACTGTTGTGTGGTTGAGCCACTTGGATTTTGGTTCAAATTAAAATCCTCCTCATTTGATTGTAAAAATGCGTATGATCGCATAACACGGCATTTTAATGTATGGCAGTTGTACATGAACTCATATATGACAGTGAACCCTCTGCATTCATAACGTCACATTGCAATACTGTCGGTAGACCTACTGTATAGTCTGCATCTACTCATGCTTCAACCTCTATTTGTTGGTCAATGAACTTCTAACCTGGTTCACATTTTGTTTGCTCTAGCATTGTATTTATGACACTGCTGCGGCGCTCGCTCTAGTTTGCTACTGAATATTAAAGTCTGCATGGTTTTGGACTCATGAAAAGAGACATAGGGTGTGAGAGTCGGAGCAAGTGATAACACATTGCAGCCACAGTATTTAGCCTTATATCGAGTTTTGTCACTGATTTTGATGACGGAGCAATAATTTGTATAGTATGATACAGCGATGGTGCACTAAGTGTACCAAAGATCGTCAGGAGGTTAAAATGTAATAGTTAAACATATATTACTCTAAAATATTACCTTTTGTGTATACATGTACCAGACACAAGATACATTATTATTATTATAGCAATTTGCTTCTTGTCATCTTCTGGCTCTAAGTATCCTGTCCCTTTGCTTAAATTGAAAGAAACTTGAAAATTAATAATATTTTATTAATTTGTTATTTTGCAAATACATAAACTACAATGACGTGCGTATTTATTCAGACAATGTTGCAGTCTCAGCAAATGAGCAGCTGGGGCCGGCAGCTGCTTAGGATTATGTTGTCAATGTTTGTTTGTTTCAGATATATCAGTTTCGATGATTTCCAGAATTTTGAGGGCATCCTCTGTCAGCCTGACGCTTTGTACAGAGTCGCTTTCCATATTTTTGACAGAAACTCAAATGGCACTCTATCTTTCGGTAAGGTCGTGCCTACATATGAAGCCTGTTAACTCTCTATGTTGTAAATAGGATAAGCTTATGTCATGATGTCAACATGCACGGTACCTGCTTCCGTTTGATAGCTTTTTATCCGATAAGAGCATCGGTGTACTTTTGATAGCCGATTTTGTTTACATAATGATTATCAGTCCCAAGAACTTTTATTGCATCTTGGCTCCAGTCTTAGTGACAAGTATTTACACTATCTGCGATCTCAAATATTTCAATTCAAGTAGCAGCCGCTAGTGCCCAAGGGCTATGTCCTCTTAGCTCTACCCATCTGCTATTTGTCTTACCGGTTTAGACAGACTATGGTTTCCATTAAAATTTTAATCTCAAGGCCGTCTGTGGAGTTCAGCGTTCCCAGTTTGCACAAACAATTACAGTCGATGTTGTTGAAACAGTCGAAAAATGTTACAATCTCTTGTGTTTCCATGGATAAAGAGGATAGATAATGAATGAGAATGAGGTTCTCAAAAAACTCCTCATTTTATGATGTATTAATTTGGGAAGTTATCTATTGCCAGCCCATAAAACAAGACAATAATAATAACTAAAGATCACGATTATAAAGTTTTGGATTTATCTTCTATTTTCCTTGTGACTCGCGTTGTTTTGAAGTTGTGCATCAAACATTAGAAAATGACTCGTCATAATCATCCCTAAAGGTTGCTATTTTGCCATGGTTACAAGCTATATTCCATGAGCTGGGCTGGCCAGGCTTTGTACTACAGGCTTCTGACTAGGCCTGTTCTATGTCCTTCAGATGAATTCCGACGAACTCTCGAGCATACAGAGATAAACAAATTCGTCAAGTTTAATTTTGACACAGACTTTGTACGGTTGCACTTTGGTGTGAACAGAGACAGAGCCATCACCTACAGCGAGTTCACTCAGGTTCTTCTGGTAGGTATTGGCTGCGTGGCATAGTGTTTGTCTCCAAGCCTTTAACAGCCCATGTGATTTCAATTTGTTTTTGGATAGCGCAGATTACATACAGACAATTTTTTACTATCATGATTGCTAGCTCAGCTAGTAGACTACCAGTCTGCAGATCTGCTGGCAGCGAAAACTATTACCATGTGAATTTGTTAACCTAGTCTGTTTTTCACATGTCTGAGTTGTATCTGCATGAGAAGCTGGAGTTTTCTTCTTAAAGCCTGATGAGACGAACAGACAGACACTAAATTGTTCGTATGAATGTTGAACCTAAATATCACTGTATACTACATGCATGCTGTAGGAGTACCACGGTGTATATCACATGCATGCTGTAGGAGTACCAGGATGTATATTACATGCATGCTGTAGGAGTACCACGAGGAGCACGCTCTGCAGGCCTTCAGGAAGTTTGACAAGAATAAAAGTGGGCGGATCTCTCTTAAAGATCTAAAAAAGATATTGGTCAACATTTGTCCGCATCTGCTCTCTACCTATGTAGAGGCTAGCCTTCCTTTGGTAAGGAGTGCTGTTTAATGGTATTAGAGCATTGTGATACCAAGCTATGTCAAGGAGAATTGTGTATACATCTACTGATTTACAAAAGTGCAACGTTCTAAGAAGTTGTCGATATCATATGGTCGAAATTGTACTGTATATTGGTGCATATAATTGCTCTAGGTTTGTGTCGTATGTCAAAAAGTTTGTATGTTAAATGATCGTAAGAGGAGGTTTGGCTGTACATGTATTTGTTCTGTAAAATTATCTGCTGCGTCGAAAAGCTGAGCTTACTGTATTTAACTATTCTTCTGTACCACCTCCCATCTACTACACTGAGTGACAATCAAATTACTTTCATTTTTAAGACTAAAGATTCATGCTGGCTTTTAAAGTCTCTCTGTCTCATCAAAGAGTGTCACAGCTCTGACTTGTTTGTTCGAAATTCTTGTGAGAATTCCTGCTAAGACCTCTACTGAGAGGCAAATGCCATGATGTTGCTAATTCAGGGGACCAAAAACCAGGTTTAGGTCTCTGGTAAATTTGAGGCTACATACAAGCAATATACTATACTAGTGGTTGTACAATAGATCATGTTGAAGTGTATAACTCTATTATCGTATTATGAAAGAAACTATGTTTACTATTTGGTCGAGTGCGGTTCTTTATTTCTAAAAGTCCTGCGTAGCATTAATCTCTTGTTTATTGCAATTTCCCTTACCTTAAAAACATCCTTTTGAGCGCTGTGGTGGTTATTTTTCAACCCTAGCCCTGTAGGAGTGTTTTCTTACAGGTGGGGTTCTAATAAAGGTAGCGCTCAAATAGAGATTTTACAGTAAACTTTTTTTGATTAAAACCTCCGAGTTCCGAGCAACTTAAAATCATACATCGTGCTCTATAACTAACTTTCATGTGATTATGCGTCTACGACTCTCCTTTCTTCAACAGCCTTATTTTTATTAAGGCTCTGGCTTTTATAATAGTGATTTACTATTTATAGCTAGTTGTGTTTTAGTTGGGAGAGAACGACTCCGAGTGGATCACATACCCTTACTTCAGGGGCTTCATTTCTCTGCTTAGTAATATGGAGCTCATTAAGAAGATTTATCTTCACATGACTGATAAAAGTAAAGACAGGGAGATCACTCAAGGTAAGTTTGTGAGAGCTATCTCTGCAGCCATTGTCCAGTTTGGTGGCTTGTGAGATACGATGCAGGATTACCATGTTTGCTGTTTTGCAGGAGAATTTATGAGAAGTGCTCAAAATTTCACACAAGTTACCCCTCTGGAAGTCATGATACTCTATCAGCTCACAGACCTTATGCACAAGAATGGGTAGTTACAATCACTTTTACCCCATTTCATGTTTCTCAACGTTATCATCTTGTTTCTCGCAGTTGCGTGTCTCGCTCCTTTTTCATGGTTTTTTTTTCTGGTTTAGTAAATCTGTCTGCTCCTGTTGAGGTAATATGCAATTTTGGTTGTCATTGGATGAGCAGTTACAGGCTGCGGTATCGTATTGCATAGTCGTGTTATACTGCTACATAATGAGAAATTTCATAATATTCAATGCACTATTTGCTATTTTACCAGAAAGCTTGTGTACCACGACCTGGAAGCTGTTGCTCCATTAGATGTTGATAAGATGCCTTACTCATTGCAGTCCATCACACTCAGTGTAAGTCCACTAAATACCTACCTCAGAAGTTACACCTGCTTTAAAAGTCAGGAAAATCGCTATCTGCAAATATTTGTAAAAATATTGTAAATTATAGTTGATTATCCGCATCATCAAAATATTGTTATTTGTTTACTCCTAATTGCTAATAATAACAAAGTATTGTAATATGATAAGGAATTATTTCCCCGTCTCATAGACAGTCGAAATTAGTCAGTGAAGTTTGTATTACAAGTGTCAAAGTGTCAAGCTGTTATTCGTTATGTTTTATTCTTAAATATTCATGTCATGATGTCCACATAACTTAGTTAATGACAATCAAGAATGCTATACGTATCTGTTAAAGCTTAACCTCAACACACAAAGTGAATGTTTTCTGATAATTGCTTTGCGTGTCAATACTATCAGATGCTGGAACAAATATTCTTATTATATTACATTGTGTTTTATTTCCTTCTTTTAAAGTTCACAAAGCAACGGTTAATACTGCAAGAAATTAGATGTAGCATTAAAAATACATCATATGCAATATTTTTCGTATTGCTTTACCTCAGATGCACTTGAACGGAAGTGTAGAGATTTGGCAATGCATATGTTCTGTAGCAGAGTGGGTGATACAAATATGGGCAATGCATATGTTCTGTAGCAGAGTGGGTGATACAAATATGGGCCATGCATATGTTCTGTAGCGGAGTGGGTGATACAAATATGGGCAATGCATATGTTCTGTAGCAGAGTGGGTGATACGAATACACTGTGTAAATTAATGTGATTTACATTATATATAGTTCAATTCAAATTAGTTTTTGTTTACTTTCGCTTTTTTGTAAATTTCCACTTTCTCTTACTTTTACTTATAAATCTGTTTTAAGAGTATTCATATGTTGGATGTTACTTGATATGTCAAGACAAATATTTGCTCAAGTTTTATGATGTACTTTATATCAAAAATTGTATGTTTATGTTTGATTACTGTAGTAATCCTTCTTTACCACTTGATTTCATGTTTTCTTGCAATTTATTGCAGTGTCATTATAATGGTTTCTCTAGAGACATTTATTTTTGGTTGGAAAAAGCCATGTTTAGATTAAAAAGTTGTTAAATTAAACTACAAGCTTCTTGGCTAGCTTCTGCATTTATACTATCACTATCATCGATCTTTCAGCAAAACAATAGCAGATCGCAGGAAACGGTTGATACGGTGCATATGGCTAATACAAGCATGTTGTTTTACAGAACCGGAAGTCTAACAAGGTTAATATGGTTATGAAGCTAAACTAGGATGCTAGCTGTGCTAGCAGAGATACACATCTGATAGGGCTAGTTGGGTGTAGGAGGCTGGCGTAGGGTTGATTGCTGTGCATGCAGAAATAACAGTGCTTGTCTGATCTTTAGGACTGGCACAAGATTTGCACCTGCTCTTGTAGAAAAGCACATGTTAAAGGGTTAAATTAGTGTATGTAAGTTGTCGCCCCTGCGTACTGAGGTGCGCAAAATTATAGCAACCCTATAAAAAATATGACATGTTGTTTTATGTAAGGCTGCTGTGCTGGAAATCACCAGAAATAAGCAAAGTTTTGTTATTTTTATCTAGAGTTTGTGACCAGTGCAAATATGCAATTAAAACATATATTTCGACTCTATTGTTTTCATTCAACAAAAATCTGACATATGTTTCATGTTGCGAAACTCTGAAATGACTTCGCATTGGTTCGCCAAAAATAATCTAATTTGCGAGGACAGTAAGGGTGGTTGTGCTCTTGTAGAAAACCATATCTGACAGGAAAGAAGCGGATGATGCGCACCATAAACAGAGCGTGTTCATGCAGATTTTAGAAAACATCTATAGATTTGCATTAGGTGCTGTCGCTGGAGGTAAGCTCCATTTAAATTTACGCCAAGTATATCACTCTGTCTTGCTCAATTTCACACTGACAGTTAATTAGGATGAGCTTGAACTCATGTATGCGTCTTCCAGCGACTGGGGCGACGGCGGTTTATCCTATCGACTTGGTCAAGACTCGAATGCAGAACCAGAGGACATCATTGGTAGGGGAATTGATGTACAAGAACAGCTGGGATTGCTTCAAGAAGGTGCTGAGGTTTGAGGGCGTTGGAGGTTTATATCGCGGCCTCGGGCCCCAACTTGTTGGCGTCGCTCCTGAAAAAGCCATCAAGCTCACGGTATTTTCTCATGTTTTATAGTTTCACTGATTATTCTTTAGCTTTTTAGACATTGGTGCAGATAAAATGGCAATAGCTTCACCCATTAATATTTTTTTAATTTCTTTTATTTTGTCCCACTCTACACATTGTTCTCAGATCGTGCAATTATGACTTTATGGCACCACATGTCGTCTAAATGTTTTACAGATGAACGACTTGATGAGGGGAAAGCTGGCAAGAAAGGATGGAAGTTTGCCTCTGTGGGCTGAGTGTGTTGCTGGTGGTTGTGTATGTATTGTATATAACCAGACATATTAGTCATTCTAGATGCATCATCTTAGCTTTCTGAAGGACTGATCTTAGTTCAATAGGTTGTGAAATTTTAGACCAACAATAGTGTATTCTCTAGATCGCAATGCAGGTACAGCGTTTGTGTTGTAGATTATGGCATTCAAATGCGTTGTTTACTGTTCATAGGCTGGTGGTTCTCAGGTTTTATTTACCAACCCACTAGAAATAGTAAAGATTCGGCTGCAGGTCGCAGGAGAGGTGCCTGGTGTTGCCCGGCCTAGTGCCATCAATGTCATTAGAGAACTTGGACTACTGGGGCTCTACAAGGTTTGTTCGTAGTACTATTTGGCATTTATATATACAAATTGGACAATGTACTCTATACAGCTCCTGTTGGTCTAATCGGTAAGTGGCCATTGTAATTTTTATACCATACCCTTGCTTAAAATGATTTTGCCATTGTGTTGTAATGAACCAAAGTGATGATTATTTGGAGAAACAAGCTGACACTGTTGGTTTCTCACATAACAATGAGTATGCTTTCAGATTCCATAGTTGTAGAGAATGTGCAATTGGGTACACGTGAGGCGCATGTATTCTAATAACTAATCCCTCACAATAGTAGAAAAAGAAAGGTGCGTTCACACCAGGACGATTTATTGGAGTTGCTTCTGTGCCGACAAAGTCTGTTTGGGGTAAAAGGAAAAATGGTTGTAAAAACTGTTTTTTCCCAGTCGCCGGCGCATGATCGGTGGAAGGCTGCATACTGTGTTTGTTTGGTGTTAACCGCTGTCTCTGATAGAGTACAGCATGGAGTTGACCACATCTCGCAATGTTAATAGTGCCGGAAGTACAAGCGAATGGAATGGATATCGATGTTGTATTTCATTGGCTAAAAAGGGTGACCTATTTTACATAGTCAGAGTTTGAGTTGGTTTGGTGTAATCTTTGCAAAGACATATTTTGAATCATAAACAGATCAGAAGCTTTTCAACTCCATGTTTCACAGCGGCAACTCAACACCGACAAATCATCCCAGGGCATCACACCTTTGTGATAATTTTTGGCTTTGATCGGTGTATGTCAGGGCTCATAGTACCCGAGTCAGGTGGCCCGTCATTTATGGTGGATGTTTGCCTCATCAAAAGCTGTGATCCCTATAAATAGTTACATTTGTAGGCTACAACAACCAAACACCTTATAGCAAACCCCATTGGTATAAGGTGCATTTACCGGATTTGGCACAAAATGCATTTACCGGATTGATTTGTGAAAGTAATTACTGTTTCAGACACATATCTCTGAATGTGGCGTGTAGAAGATAACTCCACGTTTACGAATACATCTAGGGCTAAACCAATACTTGCCACGTATTCAACCTTTTCCTACACTCACTCTTTGGCACACGCATAGGGAATTTGAAGGCACCCTTAGTATTTTCAGTAAAGGGAATGATGGGTAGTTGATGGGAGTGTGTCGAAGAGCTTTAATTTGTTATATCATGTTTTGCGCATTTGTAGACTAATTCCTGTAATTCGCTGTAATTTGGTTTGTCTATAGCTAAGTTTAGAAATTTAAAGGTTTTGGATCCTAAAAACAACAAATACTTTTTCTTGTGTTCCATTGCGCGGTGGAAAGCTTGTCAGCAGGCTTTGTCATATGTTTGCAAGCTGCAAGTTCTCATAGGTCCTCATTTGGATTGTTTTGGAATATAATGTGTTGCCTGTGCCACTTTAGCGTGTCAGAGAGTCATCACAAGCAAGAGCTTGTCTTCTTGTCCGTGTCTTGACTTTTTGACTACAATAAATTTATCAAGTATGTTATATTTTTTATTTATTTAGGGGGCAAGAGCGTGTCTCTTGCGTGATATCCCATTCTCGGCTATATACTTCCCAGCCTATGCTAACTTGAAGAAGTATTCTGCTGACTCGTCAGGTTACAACTCGCCTCTCACTCTTCTTGTTTCTGCTTTTATTGCAGGTATATCATGCTATTGTGATCAGTTTCCTTCTAGTAAGCTACTCAGGAATACAGTTTTTGGCTGTCTATTAGTTGGTAATTATAGAGAATGAACTGAGCTTTTTTTAGTAGGTAATGTTGTACACATTATTTTGGAGGGCAATCACCATATTATTTTTTATTAATATGGTATATGGCACTCTATTTTTCAACCCTATCTCTATGGTGGTGGTCAATTGGAGGTGGCGTTCAAATGGGTGGCGATCTATTTTTCAATCCTTCTCTCCTAGTGGCGGTCAAATAGAGGTGGCGTTCAAATAGAGGTGGCGTTCAAATAGAGGTGGCGCTCAAATAAAGGTGGCATTCAATTAGAGGTGGTGTTCAAATAGAGGTGGCGTTCAAATAGTGGTGGCCTTTAAATAGAGGTGGCGTTCAAATAGAGGTGACATTCAATTAAAGGTTTTACGGTAACAGTTAATATGAGAGGTATTCGTTTTTAAACACATTTTATTACGTTTTTTGGCTAATCATCTGTAAATACCCACTTGAAAGGTAAGTCGTGAATTAGTGTAGGTATCTTCAGCATTGATGCATTTTATGTGATTGGAATCTACTATGGCATATAGATTACAGTTACCTCTGAATGTCAAGCTGCGTTCACGCCTGCCAATTTGCAAGCAGAGTTTTTGTGGAGGATATCTAAATGATTTTGTGGGAGTTATCAGCCTGATTTTTTCCATTTACACTAGGACGGGTTTGGACTGAGAGTGGGCGATTTTGTTATTTTTTATTTGCGTCAGAGAACTTTAGTTGACATAATTTTAGTGAGTGGAGATTTACATTTTCTTGGCTGTTTCTGACAAAGTTTCTTGTGGGTGTTTTTAGCAAATTTACCAATTATTTTGCATTGCCCAGTTCATCACTAATAATGGATAACTGTAGGAGGATGATATTTTGCGAACAGCATCTACTTCAATCATTATAGCAACAGCATGATAATTGAAGCAGATGCTTCAATTATCATGCCGTTGCTATAATGATAATTTGGTTGATAACACCCTTTAAAGGTGTTATCAACAGAATTATTACTCCATGGCAAAAAATGTGCACAAATGTGAAAACAAATATGGCATTCACTTTAAATGATAATGTGCGATTCGCAGTGAAGAGTGATTTCATTGGCTACTCAAATTGAAAATCAGTTTCGAATTATCCACCGACTGGACACAGCCCAATAAAATTTCTCTGGAGAGAATCGGTCTTAAGCTCGTTTACTTTTTTCACATGGGTGATTTTCTGGTAGTGGCCAAATCGTTCGGACAATAAGCATGAAACCGGCTGGTGTGAACGCAGCTTCAGTCATGCTTTTAAATTCAAATTTTTATTGAACAATATTAAAACAATTGAAACAATTATTAACTGACTGGCTGAAACCACAGATACTTTTTAAGTTATGACCAAGCAAGCATGTACTAATGGTTGCAATGACCTAAAATTTTATGGTTAGCTATAAAAGACTGCTGCATAAGAAGGTACTAACAGATTAGTTAACATGAACACGGCTCAATAAAACCATAAGAAAATGTTCTTCTGTAGAACGAGATAATACAGTAAGAGATCTGGTTGGCTCCTTATTGTTTATCGAGGTTCTTTCTGCATCATAATGTTTTGCAGGCGCTCCTGCTGCCTCACTAGTGACACCAGCAGATGTGATCAAGACACGGCTGCAGGTAGCAGCTAGAAAGGGTCAGAGCACATACAATGGAGTGATCCACTGCTTTAGAACTATTCTGAAAGAGGAAGGTGGTAGGGCATTCTGGAAGGGAACTACTGGTATGTCTTATATTTTAGCTTTTTAGCTACAGTATCTTTTTGTGCTCCTCTTGTGCAGCATCCGGTGCTTGTGAATCTATCTTTGGTATACGCGTACAGTAGATGCTCCTATAACATATACTTCCTATAACGTGAATTCCAGATAACGTGAAAATTTTATGCCAAGTTTTTGCTTCACACTATGTAAAAAATTTCAAATAATGTAAATTGTCAAGTCGGTGCAAGTTCTCAAATTTGATTTGAATGGTAACATATCTTGCGACACTCGTGAGAAACCTCGACGTACCTATAGTGTTATATCTATTATATATACAACTTCCATGACAATTTAGTTCGTCATGACAGATTGTCAGATGTGTTGACAGAATAGGTAGGTGCACAATTGTTCATAAATAACTTGAAGGCGATTGATTGGTGCAGGTGTTACAGCGTCTGTCCACCAATTTGAATGTTGGAGTATCGTCGAAAGTTATTCTAACCTTGACCCCTGGATACAAACATGACGAACCGCTCTTTTTATAGTAAAAATATATTTTGTTTTGATTTTTTGCATACCTATAAAGTATTTATTATTAGTTTTACTAGGTAAAATAGACTTTTTTTCTAGAAAAAAGAAACAAATAGTAAATGGACATCGAAGATTTGCGTTCCTCATCGACTTTTGTGAAATTATCACTATAAAATCAGTGAAGTTGATCAGAAAAAGAAGAGAAGTTGTCGATGCAAACTAATAATACTTTAATTACGGTTCAGTCAACAAATTAAAAAGTCAAGTCTGGTTTTTTCTTTATGTATGACGAAAGGGGTAAGTTTGGAAGGATTTTGGAATGGATTAGGCAGTTTAAATGTATTTTACTGTTCGTATAATGTAAAATCCCTTTAAAGTAAACGTTCCTGGAATGGATTATTTTATATTGTAGGGATGCCAAATGTATAATGCATCTGCTTCTTGATGTACTCTATACAAATTGTGGAAGGGATGTGATAACCTCAGTAATGTCAGATTGACCAAAGATTTATTATAGCTATTGTCATTCGACTGTTTCTTAATAATATTTGGGGTTTGCACTGACTGTAGTTTTATAATTGTAGCTCGAGTTTTCAGGTCCTCTCCCCAGTTTGCTGTCACCTTAGTAACCTACGAGATGTTGCATAGACTTTTCTATGTTGATTTTGGTGGAAGGTAAGTTGGGTTAACTTTATTAATGACTTGTTTTTACTTACAGAAAGTCTTTGTGGAACAATTGTATTGGCAAAATATATTTTGCTCAAATATTTGCTGCCCTAATTTATTACACTTGTAAATTCTTCAAGGCTGTGGTACTAATACATCCATACCACCAGAGAAGGAAACAACAAATTGTGCAACTTTTTTAATAAGTTTACTGTTTTGTTATTACTTGGTAGTAGTAGTAATAATACACTAATACTTTGAAACGCGAATGTCATTCTAGCGCACAACTTCAGCTCAAAATCATTCCATGCATACTATTCTCTGCAAATCGAATCCTTGTTTATTTCAAACTGGCAATAGGTCCTAGTTGTAAGAACATAAAAAACGGCAACTATCTCGTGTACACATTATGATTTCTCTAGTTTTATGCTGCTTTATGATTAAGGTAAATTTTCTTGGAATCAGTCCAGAATATTGTGGTCAACCCTGAAGTTTATTTCCTTGGTCACTTTTAGAAAGCCAGAAGGTTCTACAACTGGACACTCGATTGAAGACTATGTGCCACCCAATCCTGACCATATCGGAGGCTACAAGTTTGTGCGTCCGACTTTTGAGGGAATTGAGACAAGGTTTGGTCTGTGCTTCCCAAAGTATAAATCATCATAGGTGTGTGTCGGAGGTTGTCAGCCTGAATGCTCAAAAAATGTACCAGAATTACCAATGGAAAACAATTGTTAGAGGCTAGGTATCTCATTATAAACCTGTCAGCCATTATTTTTGTATGATGCTGTAGGGATTTTGTTTTCTGGCAGCTCCCAGCTCAAATAATATGGCGGCATGACTTTGTTTTATATTTCTGTAAGAACGTACATTGTCTTAGTTTGTCTTGTTTGTAACAGCTGACAGTTTTTATAAGGCAATCATTGCAGTTTGTTTTACAAATCTAAACTAGGCAAAATATAAATTTTTGACCATTTGTCCTCAGCAAATGGTATATTTTTATACATTGCACACTTCTTCATGGTTCAGATGGTTATTCCCTGGATGCCTGGTTCATTGTTTCACTATCCTTGCATTAATATATAATATTCTTATTTTGTTGCCATGGTAACTACTTTTGCCTTGTTACTGTATGCCAGGCTGGATGCAAGATTAACAATCTGCTTGGTGAACGTTGAATAGACTATTTTCGATGTTATAGCTTAACAGCACTGCAAATTTTCATAAGTATGTGCTACAATACTTGTGTTCCAAACTGGTCCTAGTGATAGGCCGCACATTAATATCGATGCCAACATGGCCAAGCTTTTCTTGCAGCTCGTAAAATACACTGCGTAAATATACATTCTTCACTCGAAAGCAGGACCTGCTACACGATATGAACCTTGAGTTTGTAATATTAATCAATGTTTATTTATTCTTCAGTTCTATAAATTGACCAAACAGTCTCAAAACTAAAAATGTGCCGCATCATTGGGAAGACACTAGATGTTATTCATTTGCAATTTGGGGTAGATGACTCTCAGAAACTTATCCTAACAAGTGACTAGCTATGGCCTTGATCGTAGAGATTCTGCTAGAAATTCTTTATATCCACAGACAGATTATAAAGCCAAGCAATGTTGTGTAAACTTGTTTACCATTCTTCAGGAAATTACCTTTCAGTAATTAGCCCAAAGGCAAACTTATATGGAAAAAAACAGCCTAGAAATGTAACGATTGTACAATCATTTCATAATCACATACATCAATGTCATGTCAACCCGACGTGCTAAAGAAACAACCACAAGTAATTCCCCTCAACAGTAACTCATTAATGAAGAAGCTGCAGATAAAATCTGAATAAGAGTTTAGTTCAAGTTGCGGTTCAGTCTGCATACACAGATCTTCCAGATTCTCATAAAGCAATCTTCAATTGTTTATTCTGTTTATTTATGCCCATGTATACAGCAGGACAATTAAAACCAACGACTTCAGTCTACAAATAAGTATACAGACTACAAATAAATAACTACGGCATCCCCAACATTTTTAGCAAGGATTATTGGTTGAAAAATCTCTCTCAATAGATCGAAATCAATAATGACTGCAGTAACTGGCAAATGTTTTTCCTGGAAATCATCTATAACATGATCCGAGACTGGTGTCCTTGCAGAATCCAATAGGTTAACGTGAACCGATAATTTAGTGATGTTTTAGTGCAGCATAGTGATGAAACCAGAAAACTAGTAAACAAATGAGTTGACAGCAAAAATATCAGCTTAGAGTTTTGTATTTAGTGCTATTGACACGCTAGGCCAGAATAAAAATAGTAATTATACATAATTGCTAACAAAGGGCCCGATCAATTTAAGAACGAAAAAACAAAGAAGCCTAATTTTAGCTAGTGCACGTGACGTTTAACATTTAATCAGTACTCCTAACAACTCCACCTAAAGATAAAAAGCAATGTAGAATAGGGTAGCCTATATATGAAGCATTAGCAATTAGGTATCATTATAATGCCATCATTCCTAGTTTTAATAAACTTAACCTTAATAATCCAGTAATTTTACAAAATTGAAGTATTCTAAACAAACCAGGAAACACATCTTAGATCGTTAGATTTGCAGGCCAGCTTTATTTTGAACCAAGGCACAAATATTGACTCTTTCGGTTTTCAGTGATTTGTTAATCACAAAAGCGTTAATAAATGCAAATAATAGAAATTAATGAATGTGCAATATACATGATTTTCGCCGCGTAGGTATCCTGGCCATGTGGGAACGTCCGAAAGACTTCTACGATAAGAAACTGTTCTAGGAAAAACCTATCGAGGCCTAGAGCGAGACGAATTTTTACCTACAACGCAAAAGATTAACAGCCTTCACTTTTGGTTAGTTCTTCAAGCTAACTTTATTTGTTGGCTTTTTGCAGGCTTCTTTTAATCGAAGCCGCTTACGACTTTGGCCCTGATTAAGTAAATTCAGATTGTAGGATATGTCAAGGTTGTAAAAGAAATTTTTATTTTGTCATCTTTTATATATCTGATGTACAGTGTTGTATATTTGTTTTGTAACTCATGGTCATAATATTAATGCTGTTTTACATTACATGAAACTTGATTGTTTTTGTATACAGTTTGATAATAAGTATTGGTGTAATTGTTAATATATTCGTTTTACGAATAACTCCATTCATCTAAAGGCCTTTATTATACCACATTTCCATCAATCAGATAGGGCACGTTTTTTCGTAGTTGGACATAGAGACATTTAACAAATTAAATCAACAATTTTACTCTCGCTAGCAGTGAGTGTCGCTGTAAAAGGTTATTATACACTTTGTATTGTTCAACAAATAATTGCTTTTAGTTTTAGAATCGTTCCGTCTTGCTTGCCTTTATTTAGAAGGTAAATATTATTTGGTATAGTACAGACTTTTTAGCAGTTTAAATTTAAGTTTTTAATTTGAATAGGTTCAAATCATCTAATAATTATAACTGACCTTTAATTAACTTTCCATCAATTTGCTGAATAATGGGCACACTGACTGCTTTATAGGTTTGATAATTTAAGCATGGTTTGTTGGAAAAATAGTGTAGTTGTTAATCTATAAGGCAAGTAATAGATGTTGAGCAACCTTTCATCAATTATAAGATTGCTTCAAATTGCTTCCGATACAGTACCACTTTTCCTTTCGGTATAATGTAGGTCCAATGTAGACAAAATTCATAATGCTTGGGCAGTTACATTTTTATGTATATCAGGCAACCTTGTTAAGAATATAATTGTTTACTGCCAACAGCGCATATTACTTAGGTCCAATTTCCATGAAAATAATTGTTCAACAACTTCACTGCTAAGTCTTGTGCAGCATTTGACAGTGGACACCCCAAAAATCATTGTAAAACTTTTGGCATGGGACAACTATTTAAAGGAAACAAAAGCCTGAAAGGAGTGTGGCAGAAGTATCCAAGAAATGACATTTTTACTAGCTAAAATTAATATGCCCTTCAACAATAGTTTTGCATTTGGATGATCAATGATGTTAGATTAGTACCAAGGTCCGATATTTCTGCTATCGGGTGTATTACTCTATTCCGTTAAGAATTTGAGGTAATACGTGTATTTTTCAGAAGATGCATATGCATTAACTGTTTTAATAGAATGATTAAATGCATCTGAATATGACCATTTTAGTTGGCTTCTAGCTTAGCTAAGACTGTAGGCTTGGGGAGCCATACTATATTTCCATTAGTTTGAATGTTTTTATAGCATGCTAGGTAAAGAAATTTATTCCACTCTTTTAAGCATTACACCATTTTGGTCACTTACAAACGACTAAGCATAGTGCTGACCTTGATAGTCTAGCAGTTGTTAGTGCTAACTTGGTAATTGTTACTTTGGTCAATCTGAAGAAGTCATGAATAGACTCGTTCTTCAAAAAATCACATGCAAATAAATTAATTTTTAATTTGGGTCGTTACTGTTTCAACATTCTAAATGTAATTAGTCAATTATCAGTTAGTCTTTTTTGTAACAAATATTTTGACCCATTTGCAAAAAGTGTGATAAATGCAAATTTAACAAAACACTTGTTGGGGCAATTCAGTCAGGTCTAACTTACATGTTTCCTGTCTAAACTACTGGGTGAAGGTCTAAACATATTTTAAAGTTATTTTTACATTAGTTCCCAGTAAGTAGTTTTGAGTTGCAACAATTTTTAAAAGCGGTTTGGTAAGCATTTGATTTTTTAAACATGTTTATTGTATCATTTGCTATTTACTCAGTCAAATTGCGTAGATTCAACGTTGTTGGCCAGGCTTGGCCACGGTGCTATTCTAAACTTGTCAATGTTGAAGCACTCTGTTCCTAAAAAACTAAAAACTATGTCATGTCCTTGAGAGAGTTGACATGAGCTGGTACTTAGCAAATCATTTAGGAGCTCACGCTGCCATGTATGTAGATCTTATTAGTTAATACTGTATGATACTGCTGTTGGTAGTGAAAAGTACTTCGAAATAATTTTAGTATTCTCATATCTTGCATTTTTAATTTTTCTGCATCTATCTATATGTATTATATATTTCTCAAAGTTGGTCGTATGTCGTCTGTAGGTGCGTCAAGCTATAGTTGTACCACACGCTGATTATTTTACCGATGTGGCCACGCGTTACGATGCCCCTGTTAAAGAAATATTTTTCATAAGGTTCGATTACTATATTTGGAATCGAGGC
Organism: Watersipora subatra; assembly: GCF_963576615.1. Taxonomy (NCBI): domain Eukaryota; kingdom Metazoa; phylum Bryozoa; class Gymnolaemata; order Cheilostomatida; family Watersiporidae; genus Watersipora; species Watersipora subatra. Next base: position 48,676,770 of record NC_088710.1, on the reverse strand, counting down.
CAATTCTTCTCACGCCGACAATTATATTGTCTCTGTATCGTCGTATGCAAAGTTTCTAAGGATAGCTTTTGCTGGAACAGTAACCTTTTTTAAACACACGTGCGCGCACACACACACACTTCTATGCAAGAATTGTTATTATCAATTCTACATATTAATGATTTTTATTTGTTTTCTCAATTCGGATTAATTGTATCATTACCGAATCATATTTTATTGTAATCGTAGCAAAACCGACTTAATTTAGCTATTACTTGTTAACTATTTCGCATTTACATCTAAACCTTTTTATAGTCTTTTTTAAATTTATTTGACCTGCACGAAACACTTTCCTCATGATATGAAGTTTAAAAGTTAGAATGGCATATTTTGTTATATGATAAATACAAATCAATTTTCTGACCAAAGACTTTTTTATTACCCGGGCAACGCCGGGTAGCACAGCTAGTTATATTATATTATTAATATTGTACTATTAACATGCAAAGTTTTCCTCTCAAAAGACGAATAGTTTACATGGGATCTCTTTAATATTGGCCGAAAGGCCTACAGTTACGTATTGGCTGTTGTATGTACATGTATATGCACTGGCTCTAGTTTTCTTAGCTTTGTACGGTAGTCTTGTGAATGTTATGTACTTTTGCTTTTCTGCTTTGCACAGTTTTAGATTGTATACTCCACCATGAATAATCAACAATGTGCTAGTTGAACGCGTTATGGATAGTTCAGTCATTTAAATTTGACAAAATACTAGATTTAGTAGTGGAAAGTGAACTTTCTATTGATTTTAACAACAGAGGTTGAGGATTTTATTAGTTTCTCCAATTCTTCAGCCATTTTCACTATCTTTGTATAGTCGGTGCAGTATTTTTTATTGCTCCTTTACTGTGTGTAGTACCTGGTGTAATGAATTTTACAGTCACTGTATAAGTTTATTCAGAGCCAGTTCCACTGAGTTTCACCTTAACCTGCCTAAATGTGGCAGTTATCCTTTGTTTGAGATGACTACATGGCTATGATATGGCTATGATATTTTTCTGTTTTAGGTACAATGATGGAAGTAACGCAAAAAGATGAGGATATGCTGGAGGAATGGACAAAGAAGTTGCGGTCTGTTCGCACCACTCGTGCTGATATGAACTTGTTGGTAATGGATTACCTTGAGAAAGGTGAGCACTGATTAGGCCTAAAAGGTAGCCTTATGATTACACTTTATTGAATATATTGTTAGTTTACTAAATATGTCATCTACTACTCTGAAGTTGTCATCATATGCTATCATGGCCAGTACCCTCCTTAAAAGGCTGGCATTTCTCCCTTCTTCTGTATTTATTTATTATGTGAACAATAGCATGACAGCATTGTTAATGCACTCTCATTATATAAATGTTGGGTATGGCTGCTCGCAATAGCTCAATACATTATTGTATTGAGTTATTGCGAGCAGCTGTAGCCTGTAGCTCAATACATTATTGTATTGAGCTACAGGCCTACATTATTGTAGGCCTGTTTGATATTAACACAAAAATGCATGGTTTTACCGATAGTATTAGCATTACTTTGTAAAGAAATTGTGTGGAACTTGAGCTAAAGATTAAGTATGCTAGACCATGCATAGTCTTTAGCTTCAGGTCCACCCATTTTTTAGAACGTAATGCCAATACTTTGAATGCATTTTGTGAAGTGAACTCACAGGACCAGAGAACAATCATGGGGAGCACAGTTTTTACCACTTATAAATGACATCTTTACTGGTCTCAAATATATAAAATGATAACTCAAAATCATTTGCTTGTTAACATAGTCCTGTTTAAGTCAAGGATGAACCATTACTCACATAGGAAGTATTCCTCTCATAACATATGGAGCGCTGTTTTTATAGCGCTGTGATAGTGGTTAGTAGATATAGAGTTACCTCATGGTCTGCATGGTATTGCAGAAGGCTTCAAAGAGGCAGCGGAAAAGTTCAGAGTGGAGGCCGGTGTGACTCCCACAATGGACTTGGGAACCATTGACAAGCGCTTGCTTATTCGGAGTCATCTGCAGAACGGAGAAATTGACAGCGCAGTTGCAATAATTAATGAGATACATCCCGAACTGTTGGATAATGACAATTTGTTATATTTTAAGATACAGGTAAATAAATAATAAATACGTATACAGACTACTTTCAAGTCATCCTCTCTGGTGAGTTTGACAAATTATCAACTACATTTTAAGATCGCAACTCACTCCTGATAGTTTGTTATGCCCATTCCTGATGATTTTTTCTGCCCAATCATTTACCAATTCGTCCGAAACTTCGGAATTATCGCTAAAAAATGTCAGAATGCTGGGTGTCACCATCCAAACATTTGAATACTGGGTTGAATAAACAAAAATATATTGTAGAAAGTCATAATTATGCCTTTATCTTACCTCGAAATGTATAATTTTCTATTGTTGCAGTAATGTTGAAACAGATGAAAGGTTTTCTTCTCATAACACCCGCAGTATCTTACCACAAGAGGCACATTGTTTATTTTGTATTGACAGCAACAGCAGCTGATAGAGTTAATAAGGCAGAAGGATATTGAGAAAGCGTTAGATTTTGCACAGACTCACCTTGCTGAGAGAGCTGAAGATGGAGACGAGGTAGATTTAATATGAGCTCTCCTAGTGGTTGTATTTGTCGCAATTTAGTCGTTTCACTTTGTCATGCCGTATTCAATAGGTTATTGTAATTTTAGTCTGCATTCATAATTGCTTGTGGTTTTGCTTTGCTGTACTACTTTTCACAAGAGATGGTAGTATTATTTGACTGGGCTGTCTTTTGGGGAATTCGACTTTACCAGATGGTATTTATTTTGATGTTTGTGGCTTTTACTTTGTTTAACTGCATTCTTTGTAACCTGTGGTTTTACTTTATCATATTATTTTTCGCCATTTTCAATTAAATTTGACTTATAATGCTATAGTCACTATATACTTTTGCATTCATCAAAGCTTACGACTGTTACTTGTGGGTATTTGAAAGTATTCGTGGCGTCATGATTGTTGTAATTGGTTTATGGAATTGCTTTACTATCTCTCTAACAAAATGAAATCTATTCATATTAAAAAATAAGCGGAATATCAAGGCTTGATTTACGGCAATGTAGGAATGATGAATGATGAATAATAATCGATGCTGTGGTTTCTAGGATGTACTATCAGAGTTGGAGAGAACTTTGGCTCTGCTTGCCTTTGATGACCCTTTTACATCACCTTTTGGTGACCTTTTACAGCCATCCCACAGACACAAGGTGCATATGCTAGAGTTTTCTCATATCATATCCTTTTGAATAAAAAGGTTCTTCGTGTGATGAGTGCTAGCTTACAACACAGTAAACACTAATTTCTATATTAATGTTTAAAAGAATGAGGCAAGCTTTGTGTGGTTTGTATTAAATGTATTTTACATTGGTCATATCTTACTAAACATATGTATACAGTCACTCAATTCATCTGATAGATAACTTGAAGTTAACGTAAATTTGAAGAGTATGGTCACCAGAAACATATTTTATTGTTGTATTAACTTTCTGGGATGAGTGCTCTATGAAAATTTAGATTATAATTTACCGTAAACCCTCAAATTGAATGCTATGATGCTCTATTTTTCAACTCTTTCTCTATCGTGGCGGTCAAATAGACGGGGCGTTGGTAGATTTGAAGAGTGTCTTAAATCTATGTTGGATTAGCCTGTTGTAAATATTTTGATACTTTGTTTTTATCAATCCATAACCATCAAACCAACAATCAAACATCTAGTACATCTAAATTGTTGGCAGAAGAAATGCTTGTGGATGTGAAATGCACATCAAGTTTAGTTACAGTTAAGATTCCTATAGCAATAGAATCAGCAATTACGTAAGAGAAAAAACTACATTCATTTCAAATTATAATTGCAAGTGAATGTTACTATAAAGACAAAAGTCTTCCCATCGAATAACTAGTTATCAGCTTTAACGAGTGAGTCAAACAGAAAATGGGTCATTTTAATTGAATGGCTAATTTTCTCTCACCCTTAACTGCTTCATATTGTTAATTATTATTTACGTGCCTCGGCGGCCTGGGATAATGTATAGAAGCATTTTATGTTCTGTTGTCAAATCAGCGATGACCAGACCACTATCCCTGCTTATTACAAATCCTACATTGTTCTTCAATTTTTTCGTTTTTCACACGTCTGACAGTAAAAGACAAGCTAGTCTTTTTTAAGTAGATCTTATGTTGCAGTTGTTTCATAATTTATAACAGTTTTAGCAAGGGACCTTCATATGCAATTTTTCAAGTGCAAGCCTTTAGTACAGTATGAAACGAACTGTAACTGGCTCCCAGCTCAATTCTTAGCATGATTCGAGTTGTAATTCTCAGAATCAGGTTGCATGTAAGCCAACCCAATAGTTTGTTAACTTTTTCACCTTTTAAGCTTGGCTAATATTCGAGAATAGATGGTAAATCTAAATTAATTGTGAAACACACCTGTAAAATTTTTTTACAACTAGCTTCTAAAAAATTTATCACATGCTAAAATTTTTGCCATTATAATTTATCTGTGTATATATACATATCTGTTTTTGTTTGTCCCTGGTTCCAGTTGTAGTAATTACATTTTAACAGTGAAAACTTCATTACACGGAGGATTTGATCTCGGAACCTCCAGGTCTGCAAATCACCAATCTAATCCACTACACTAAAATGTCCAACTGACTAGCTATCAATGATTGTGATGATATTCAATACATCGGTTAAAATACCCCTCTGTAAGCGCTTGGGTTATTCACTAGTACTGTTGATCATTACGCATAACATAACGATTATTAAGCTGGCTTCAAACACAGCTATTGTTTTAGTAAAGTTTTAGACGGCCAGCTTACTAGGTAAGTTACTCAAGTTCATTGGGTAATTATTCTATTACCCGTGCAACGCCGGATATTCGGCTAGTAACTGTATATTTGTCAGAAGCTCACGGACCAAACATGTTTTATCATTAGCATTACATGAGAAAGATAACTCTCATCGCTATTCCAGGTGGCCAGTGAAGTAAATGCAAAGATACTTGAACAAGAGAACCAGGAACCTGTACCACAGATAACCAAAATACTCAAACTGTTGGCTTGGTCTCAGCAGCAACTAGACATTAAAAATGTTAAATATGTGCGCATGACAGACTTTGCTAAGGGAAACCTGCATCTCTCGTAATAAGCCAATTTGCCATATTATCATGCGTAAGAATTTATAATTGGATTGTTGGTGTTTGATTGAGGTAAGGGAACATGCATCGCAGCATGGCGTACTCGCTTTCCTAAGCTGTACTGTTGGTTTTTATACTGTCTTCATCGCATATTTTATCTTTCAAGCGTTTGTATAGATAGTACTGGTGTATATCTGGTATTGAAATGTTTTATTTTTAAGTACAGCATATACTAACATTAATTAGTCGTGTCAAAACTGTGTAGTGTGTACTGTGGTCAATAAATAATAATTTGTATGCTGTGCATGTTTTAGCATGGTTTAACCATAGGGGAAATGGTCATGGTTCGCAAAAGTGATGGTTGATTTGCCAAACAAATGATAGAAAAACTATGTACAATGTACTTGCAAATCTAATTAATAAACAATTGCGTTAACGCTGGTAAAAATTAAACTAAATAATTTTATTTAGTATTCTTATCCAGGTTATTCACTGAAGTGCTGAGAATGTGTTATCATTTTAAATCTCCATAAACTGTTGTCAACTGTGCTAAGTTGTAAGGTTTATTGATTTAAACACACTATAAATAATGGAAGAATGAATACTAACTGATATCAACGACAGTCTCCAATTTTGATATCAGTTAGCTACCAGATAACTAAAGATTTGCCTACACAGAATTGAATGTTGTCGTACAATATAAATACAATCACTAATAAAATGTCTGAAGTGATTCACTGCTGCTTGCAATGATCAACATCCCCTTCAGATTTCAATGATTTCAACTTGTTGATCAGCTTTCTCTCAAAATCCAACACTTCTACAGGTTTTTTATAAGTAATGATTAAGGTATTGTTGGCGTGAGCATAAGTTAGAGCCGAAGGGTTCAGTGAAATGTCAAGCCTGCTCATGTCTGGAATTTCCAGTCTTTTAAAATACTTCTTGTTGGAAGTTCTTACGACTATTTTATTGTCTTCGATTGAAAGTAGATACGTGTCTATCGGATATGTTAAGTTTCGTATCCTCCACTGAAATGACTCCAGGTTATCTTTACGCGCGACTGCTGGATTTGAAACGCTTTCACTGAGTCCAACTTCCACCATTTTGCCAATGTCACGGGCTTCTCCGACTTCAACTACCCAGTCCTTGGTGTTGCCGAGCGTTCCTTTTTCCCTCAGCTTCCTCAGAATAAGCTCATTTGATTTGACATCGTATTCCTCCACTAATTCTCTCCCATCAGTAAACGTGTAATGAACCTTCCTTCGCCCATCTTGTAACAGGGCAGTCTTTTGCGCTGACTCTAGACTCTTCAACCACGCGGATGTCATTATCCTTCTGCCTAAAAATCAGATGGATAGCCTTAGGCACAAAAAATGTGGTGAGGTTGAAAAACATTGAGCAAAAAAGAAATTGCGACCTTAAATGTAAACTGCTATTTTGTTTAATACAAGCTGAGGTAGCCATCAATTTATATCGTGCAAGCATTTCGGCTGAAGAACAAATTTTTTTGCAAATTGTTATTCATATTTTCCCGTACCATGTATTACTAAATATCTGCTCGAATTTCATTTAAAGACACAAGCTATTCAAAGTTGTGTCACAGAGCTACTATAGAGTGATCGCGCGGTGTAACCGTGTTGGAAATTGCAAGACATAGTACTCCAAAACTTTGATTTCGCATTAGAAGCAAGCTAAGCAATCTCTTGAGCAACTACAATGGCGCTTTGGGAAATGCCGAGTTGATCACACCTATGTACTACTACGTAAAACTGCAGTGATCTAGCTAGCGGTCTACAGCTCTAGCTCGTCAGGACTTTTGACTCTCTTTGCATATCCTTGCAGTGATGTCCTTGAATTTCAAATCTTAGCTGCCATATTGACTGAAATTGAAAACCACATTTGCAAAGCTTTTGCAATGTTTTAATGCTGTTTCAGGCTTTCATAATCATAGATCACTTTATGTAGACATGCTACTTTAGAAATAAATTTGTGATGCCAATTAGTTTCATCAACGGATTCAGATTTTGACCTCATATGTGGCTAGCTCATGTTCATGGCATCTGTGGAGAAATCAGACCTATCCTATTTCCCTACCATTGACCCCAAAGGTATTAAATTTTATTACTGTAAATGCGGCCAAACTGTTAAGAAAAACAGACAAAGTACCTTCACACGTTGGACGGCTGTAGCTAGCATAATTTTTTTCATGAGAAAAATGTGCTACTCATCGCTGAAAAGCCTTCTGTTCAATTTAAAATTTTGAGGACTGCTAAAACGTCTCATAGTTTTCACTCAAGTGCAGAAAGAAGGTTACAAATTATTACACAAACAAACATTTGCGTAATAATTTCATATCAACACTCAATCTGCTTGATGCACTTAATGCTGTGAAAGTCCCTAATGCGGCACAATTCAAATATTGTTTTGGGTGTCTGCAGTAAACGATGAATTTGATTGTTTTCTTGACAATGCTCTAATTGAGATCCCTATTTTTTAAAAACCGTTTGCACTAGTCAGAAATTAGTCAATGAAGTTAGAATTAAAGAAAAGTTTTCGAATTTCCTGGAAATTTAAGATGCAAGTGCCCTGATTGCCATTAATTGTACTTAGCAGATAAAATGCAAACCAAGCCAAAGCAATTAAAACAAACACATGGCTTACGTATTTTAAAACAGCTTTCTTTAAAAAAATCTTTCAACTGTTCAATATCTAATAAAACATAACTCTTGCTTATGCATATTCTACCCTCTGCACGGTCAAGAATCCAAAGAGTGCACAGAAGCTATTGCTGTCAACACTCAAAGCAACTCTGACAATAAAATGAATGCAACCTGTTGTCATTTTCAGCTTATTTTTCACCTTTGTTCCTTTCTACTAATAAAAGTGTTTCAAATCCGCAATATGCCTAACAACAGAGACAGAAGTTGTTCATATACTCCATTTCAATAATCGATCAATCATGTTATACTCATACCTGCCAACTCTCACGCATTGGGCGTGAGACCAATGATATACAGCCCCCACCACTGTATTGGGGGGCTATATATCATTGGTGAGACTCACGCAATCACCCCAAAGAAAAAATGAAAATGCGTGAGATTTTTGCCCCAATTTCCACAATTTTATATATACTATCATTGATACATCAATTGCCCCAAAACCAAATCTCACGCATTGCCCCACTCTTGGGCTGGCAGGCCTGGTTATACTCTATAGAAAAGTCCTGCTTTTATTAACTGTATATAATCTAGTACAACAATCAGAATGTGCTCTGACTTTATGCAACTATTCAAACCGTAATACAATAATAGAAGGCAACTAAAAAAGATTTATTTGTGAACGACTTATTTGTTGTAATTCTGTCGTTCTTCTGATTATGCAACATTAGGCGATGGAATATATTATGATTAAGTAGTAATTAGTCTAAACGTGGTCAACACCCGCGCAAACTGTGCTTAAAATGTTGTAGCTCATTACTTTATTTTATTAACCGTACTTATTTACTGGTGTAGCTTGTGTACAAAAACTACACTAGAAGCAACGTCGACAATGTCCAAATACTTCAAAGAATTAAGATTCGAAACTCTAGAAAGAAATAAGATTTGTTACTTTAGTCGCTGTAGCGTATCAATAGTAACTGGAACATTTTTTGCAAAAGATATACACTAGAAGTTAATACGTAATATAATGATTTGAATCAGAGGCTAGCTTGATTACTCGGGTTGATATATCTAAATAGTCGGGTACCAAATAGTCGTAGTATCATCGTGTTTTTGATGTACAATACACGTACTTGCGTGATAAAGGTAATAAAGTCAAAGACTTGCCGCGAACATGCCCAAGCCTGTCCATTCCGGCTATGAATACACCTACATGCGATTAGTTTCGGTACCATAAGAGGGAGAGCTTTGGTGTATCAGCTAACTAGTGAATTATTATTTTGCTTAACTGCAAATATGTGTGGGAGAACATTTTGGTAAGACAATGTTGTTTATAACTTTATAAGCCATATATCCTTGCTGCACTATATTTAAAAGATTGTTTTTCATGGTCTACACCAGGGGTGGTCAATTATTTTTCTCCAGGGGCCAAATGAGAAACGGAAAATATTGTGGAAGGCCGGACCAAGTTTGAAATCTACTCTAGTCATTACTTTTAATTTTACATTGAAAGAAGTAAATTGTATTATTTACAGAAGTTGGTAAAAGTATGTGTTATAGTTAGACAATGAGAGAGTGAGGTTTTTTTATACTACAACAAATTTATTGATTTAATTAATATATTCAGTGAAAAACAAAGGTAAGTTTACCACATTCTGACTGTTTTTCTTTCACATAACCTTAAAGCTTTGTATTTAACATAACTTTCTAGTAAGATATCACAACAATGTAACATAATTCACAACATTGTTACCAAACTGCCAAACAGTGCAGAAAAAACATGTTTCAGCATTTTTTTTGTTTAGTGAGAGAAATCTAGCCTATTTTGAGCTTTAAAAAGAGCATCAATGTCAGGTTGAATGTTTGAAGTGGAGATGTGAAGTACATCTGACAGATGGTCATCAGTAAGGGAGGACCTGTGCTTAGATTTGGTAAACTTCATTACTGAGAATGAATGCTTGCTCGCATGTATAGGTACATCCAAAAAGAACCAACATTTTCTGAGCATGTTTCTTCATGTTTGGAAAATTTTCCTCCCTGAGAGATGAATAGAACTCCAGCAGTGATGCTGACTTAAAGTGCTTTGCCAATACTGTATCTGACTGCAAGTCTATGAGTTCCAGCTGAACATCAGTGGGCGCATTATCCACATCGCATGCAAAGGGAACGGAAATCAGGTGCATTTCATCCTCAATGTTTTTAAAATCTTCAAACCGTCTTGAAAACTCACTGTACAGGTCTCCTAACATCGATGAATACTTACAGAGGTGACTGGCTGAGGGTTTGACTTCTTTAAGGGTTTGCGTGTGATTGAGAATTTTGTTCTCTAGCTGATTAGAAAGAAACTGCAACTTTCTCATGAAAACCTTGACCTGGTTATGCATTTCATGGACAAAAAGGCCCTTGCCTTGCAGTTTAGTGTTTAGTTCGTTCCACAGTGCAGTCACATCAACAGCAAATGCTAAATCTGCAATCCAATCTACATCTAAGAGCTCAGGGATGTTTTTGCCTTTAATCTCACAAAACTCTTGAATCTCTGCTTTTAGGTCCCAAAACCTTTTTAACACTTTGCCCAAGCTGAACCATCTGACAGCTGTATGGTACCTGATGTCACCATGTTTGTTATCATGCTCTTCTAAAATTGCAACAAATTGCCTGTGATTTAATGCTCGTGCCCTGATAAAGTTAACTGTCTTAGTTACAACATCAATAACATGGTTAAGTTTCAGCACTGACTTACACAATGCATGCTGATGAATAATACAATGAATGAACACTAATTTATGCTCTGGGTTAAGTTCAGTCACTTGATCTTGCATTCGTTTCAAAAGTCCTACATTTTTCCCGGTCAGATTTGGACAACCATCAGTAGTGACTTCTACCAGTTTGTCCCAATTTAGTTCAAGCTTGTCCATGCATGCGTTTACCTCCTTGAACAAATCACACCCCGTGGTTGTTCCTTTTATGGATCTCACTGCTGCAAGTTCTTCTGTAATCTTGAAATCCTGTGTTATTCCTCGGAGAAACACAAGTAACTGCACCGTGTCGCGGACGTCACAACTCTCATCTAAAGCCAAAGAAAAAAGTCAAAACTTTCTGCTCCATTTTTTAGCTGAAATCTGAGATTCTCCGCGATGTCCTCCACCCTTCTGGTCACCGTTCGCCTGGACAGTGGAACCTCAAATGCTTCTTTTTTGTCAGGACATATTAGCGCTGCAGAGTCCACCAAGCATTCTTTCACAAACTCTCCCTCAGAAAAAGGCTTACAGTTTTTAGCGATTTTATGCGATATCACAAAGCTGGTCTTGGTTGCTGCATCCCGGGCTTCATGTAGCTTGGTAAAATAGCCTTGTTGTTTTTCTAGCTTTGCAAGCAAATCTTCGGACAACCGAGCTTTTTCAGCCTCAGTCAAATGTCCGTATTTTTCTGCATGTTTTGTCTCGTAATGCCGACTCACGTTGTACTCCTTAAACACGGCAACCTGCTCACTACAAAGTAAACACACGGGTTTACCACCGTCTTCTGTAAATAAATATTTAGCTGTCCAGATTTTCTTGAAACCACGGCCTTCATCATCCACCTTTCTTTTTTTGACGTGTGCAGACATTTTAAGGTTATTATTATAATAAAATGCTGCTAATCGCATGCACTCGGACTGCTTCACTACCTGAACATGGACACCGTACGTCCGCCGGAAACGGGTCTTAAAGTGAAAGCAGTATTGTTTTACTGTACGCATTATGCACAATTTTGAAAGTTGTTAGTCAGTAATCTTTTATTTTGCTGATAACAAAATAACAATTTTGAAAGTAGGTTTCATTTTCCTAACTCTTTGAACCCTGGCCGTTCTTGTTAAAGTGTGTCAGCAACACTGGAAAATTTGTCCAACGATCCGATGTTGTTAAACTGTTATTAAATATATCTAAATGTGCTCATAATACAACGATATTAGATAAAACACTAGTGAAAAAATCGGGCAACCCACTGCAAATATCATCAATCTGCAAAAAACAGTATTAAAAAATTATTTGTACAGAAACTTTAAAAATTTGTATGATTTTAAAAACTGGTAAAATTTTTTACAGTAGTATGATAGTATCATATCCATCGAACCCATGTTCATCATCATTTCATGACTCAAAATATACTGAAAAATTACCGTTAGTATCCTAAACTTCTTCAATTGCATCACAATCATTTATGACTTACTAATGAACGAGTCGTATCGGTTTTTTCTAATAACGTTTGTTATTATAACAAAGGAAGTAAATAAAGAAATTTGAATAATGTTACAAATGGAGTTGAAATTTTAGGCCAAGGATATTGTGCAAGAATTAATTTGATTGGTTTACGCTGTTACTTAGAAACAGCTTTTGTAAATAGAGCCATGTGAATGCCGGTATTCTGGCCGTTAGGTTTCTGACGCACTACGCAATGCCAGAATACCAGCCGTTATGGCTCAAAGTTTTAAGTTCAAGAAACCTTCGCGGGCTGGTCAGAATGGGCTTGCGATGGTCATGGTCATTGATTTTGGCTGTTGGCGTATTCTTTTTGGTTATCAAGTGAGATTAGTCGTCAAGATTATATTTTTATTTAGTAAAAAGAAGTTTAGTTTGATAGACAAAGTTATGCTTAAAGTAAGCAAATTCCTTATATTGGTATTATTTGTTTCATATCACCCCTCACTAGCCCGCCATAAACATATAAAATTAATGTAGTCTAAAATCATTTTCTCTCTCTTTGAAATATTTTTAGTTGGCAAACCTGCTGTATGACTGGAGTAACGAGCATCATTATTTGAGCCAATGGTACAATATAAAAGAATAATGATAAGTATTAGTTTGAGCTTTTAAAGTGAAACCTATGGTTTGATATATGAATGTAGGCCTACGCAAAAACTGAATGTATCGAGTCATGCAAAGCCATATTCTATTGGAGAGAAGTAGCATCACTATCAATTAAACACTTTTGTGCATGTTCCTGCAGTTTATTTTTAATTATAATGCATTTTTAGCAATAATATAAAGTATTCGTTTTGGTAGAAAGAGTCAACCTATCTGGTTGAAATTAAATGTTATCCAGTTAGAGAAGTTTCGGTTTGAATCAACTCACTGTTTTCTAATTATGTACCACAAAGTATGAACTGCTTAAAGCACATCAATTATATCAGTACTTTTATCATATATTTCAGTACATCAGAGTCTTGGCTTTCGAATGAGCCTATATTCAATACACAAAGAATAATAGAACTATGATAAACAGGGTGTCAAAAGTATGTCCTGCAATAAAAAAACACTAGGTTGTCGTTCCACGATGTGATGTCATAATTAGCATTTAGCCTTAGGTCATCGATCCCTTTCCCTGCAATTGAGGCTGCGCTTCTCTGTGATAATCGGTGCTCTTAAATCCAGAGAGCGCTAATAATAAACTAGGATTCTAGATAATCAACAATGCCCAAGAATCATGCTAACGCCCGACCAATACAAACACATGCTCTGGGTTAATAGATTTCGGGTGATTGTTAGAGTTTGCCTATTTCATCCTTAGTTGTAGTAGTATTATCTGAAGAATTCGTATGGCTTTTCATGTTGCTTTCTAAATATGATTATCCTTCAATAGATATACTGTCGTTGATAAAGGTAATGAACTCACATTGATTAAATTGTGACCTGCAGTGGCGCGGCCCTAGGACTATATGTAAATTACACTCTCGCGATATGTGTAATTTACAATGCTTGAAATTAATTAGCCTCAGTCGTGCCCCTCAACATCACAATAAAAAGCGAGAGCTAGTGCATAATATCATTGGGAAAACATAGTATGGTGCTTGGAATCTGAGCTATTTATCATAGAAATAATCTGTCCATGGAGAGCTAATGACACTGATTCCTTTGTCATCTTCATTGGTTCTCTGGAGTTGTCCTACCTTCACCTGCCACTAGTATCATTATCGTAGTTGATAAATACAAGCGGTAAGCGATAAAAATAAGCGGTAAAAGCGCACAACACTGAATATGAAAATTTTGACATCATAATTTTTGAGCCTATACCATTGAACATTTCTGTGGTAGAACTCAGGGGAAATCCTATAAACACCAACCAATGTCTGTCTCACCATGTCAAACATTAGCTCATTTGAACGCCAAGATATTGAAGAACCTGAATAAGCTGAAACAGTACTGATATAATTGAAGTGCTTTAAGAAGGTTGTTGTGTCTTTAGTTACTAGCTCTCTGCCACTTATTTCTCTTCTCATCAACATTAGGCAAGTTTATTTGGACTGAGTTGACCATTTTTAGCGCTTAGCTGATTATTCATATTTATGGTCATGTTTCCTAATGATGCTGTTAATTCTCCTTTCATTTGGCTGACTAATCTTATCTTAACTTGAATCGGAAATCAGTAAACCATTTTATTTATTAATATTTATAGTGTGTATTACCGCTTACCTCTTCCTGTTCTCTCACTGTCATTTCTCCTTCCTGTCATTGGAAGAGAGCAGCCATGGCATAGTGGTCTAGAATGCCTGACTTGCAATCAATGGGATGGGATGCAACTCTTAAAAAAGGCTACTGGTGGTCACTAAAATAACATCCAACCTTAATTTGCTTCCTGCAACTGGGCTTGTCTTTAGTCATCAAGGTTCCCTTGTCACTGGACCCAGACATGTCCAGCCATGATCACAGAGACATTGTTTGGCTCTTTAAAACATGCACAGCCTCTGAAGACATCAAACTCAGTCTTCAAGGAATTGGGTCATAGTCGTGCTGTCATTGTGATTGTCAAAGAGGTTGAGTCCACATCTTGTCTTAATTATAATCTTACACATATTGAGAATTTTAGGTAGTATCGAACTCTGCACAGTCTGCTGAAACCACTTTAACAATGAAACCACTTCGTAACAACTTTCGGTCCTCAGTCAAGCTTGGTGTAAATTGTACACATGATAATTCTTGTAAAAGTATGTCTTATGGCCTTGTATTGAGTCTAAATGACCTACGAGTGCGCCATCATTGACAGCAAACATTTTGTTTCATTTCTCAAGTTGAAGACTATAATAATTCTTGTCATGGCTCATGCTTATAGCAGAACAAGCAGTTAACAATTTTTGATTATAGATCTTGCTTTTATAGATACTAGTACCCTGGCAGTCTAGTGTGCTGTGAGAGATCATCAGGCGTGGCAATAAAATAAAGAGAATAAGTATGTGCACAATAATTCTAATACCTAAAAGGTAAATGATTGGTGCAAGTGGTAATGAGCCGGGCAGTAAAGCTCATTCTCATGGGTTCAAATCCGGCGCAAAGCGACCTTTTATTCCAAACTCCAATAGTGACTGCAGACATGGCTCTTATTATAGTAAAGCTTTATTTATGTGACGATATTTACAGTTGTATTTTTGCATCGCAATTTTATGGAGGGCCTGTATTTTAGCGCCATTGATCCACGATGCATCCAGAAGTCTTGTGAGTTTACAGATCCTACCACCGGAGAACAAGTACGCCCTCAGTGGTGTGATGCGCCCACTGACGACGTTTACACTCCTTCATATAATATTGGACCAACCCGATTTACGTAAGACAACTTTCCCATGCTCACAAGTTCAATTACACTCCAACATAATTTGGTATATCGATTAAATTAATCAAAATATACTTTAAGGAACAATTGAAATTTGGTTGTTTGAACACATTTTGCGGTTTACCTTAACGTTGTAAACATGACAATATAAATGTCTTTAATTAACTCTATATGTTCATCAACGAACTGTTCTAAAATTCATGTCTGTTTTGGTGCCTTTGTATGATATCTAAGTCAACTTTGATGAAATATCTTGTTTATAAGGCTTTCAAGCATTGAGTGGATAACTTTATGTGCAAAACTTGCTTTTGTGGTCAAACTCAAATACCGTAAAACCTCTATTTGAACACCTTTATTTGAATGTCACCTTTAATAAAATGTCACTATAGAAGAAGGATTGAAAAATACAGTGCCACTCTTTAATTGAATGCCACTCCTATTTGTCCACCACTTTGACATTTTTTGATCTTTTCATACCCATAGCAGAAAGTGATCAGTAGAAAGGTGTTCGCAAAATACTACTAATTATTAATAATGACTCGGCTACAGCAATAACAATTAACTTTTCGTTGTTGCTGTAGCGGTTGCCATGGTTTTCATGACACAGTACCTGAAAAAATCGATTATCACAAACATCAGAACTACACTCTGATTTGAAGTCACTAAGGTTTATATCATATCCATTGTTTTCGGATTTATCCATAATATTGTTTACAATCTGACCTGAAGACTTTAATGCATTTTTGACAAATGATGAGAATGTTCTTTACAATTAAAAATGTTATGTCTGCTTTCTAACTCTAAAGCCTTACAGTATCTTTAAAACTTTGAAAGCGACATCATCGAAATACTTAATAATCGCACCACAGTAATATTTTATAATCAAAGTAGTTCTTTGTTTAACTCGGTCTGATACTTTGACATATATGAAGAACAGTTTAATTGTAGTAGCGGAGAGCGTAAAATATAGACGAAATTAGAATGGCTTTGCCTGTAAAATGGTTAACTATTTATCTTCCCAAAATTCTGACAAGGTAAACAAAAAATACGGCGCCACCTTTTATTTGAACGCCACTATAAGGGAAGGGTTAAAAAATAGAGCACAAAGAAGTTCAAATAGAGGTTTTACGGTATGTTAATTATTTGGTTTTCTCTTTTGAATCAACCATCTATAGTAACGATGGCACATGTTGCGGACTCACTTTCTTAAGAAAAACCGTTGTCTTTTCTTGATGTTTTATAATCTTTAGTAGGTCTGCATGATTGATGAAGCTCTTTAAAAAAATTTATTTCATTATTTTCATTTAGTACATAATGTGCTTTATAATATTGCTCAGTGAAATCAACATTTAAAATTAAGCATGGCTTCCTAAAAGCCTTGTAACGGATCCAAATCTGTGTGTAATTTTAAGGATAACATTTTCATAGAATCTTTGTCAGTTTTAAACCAAATGTAATAGTGATCAGGCTTTATTTTGATATCGCTCGAAAATCCTATTAATAACTTATTTATTGAAAGATGGCATTTAAATTGCAAAGCTATCGGACAATAATATAATAATAATATAATAATGATAATATTGGACAATAATTGGACAGTAATCAGAAATTAATTCTAATTACATACGTTTGATCTGTATGTATTCACAAAGAGTTCACAAGAATGTTCAAGGCAGTGTTCAAGAGTTATTTCACTTGTTCTAGTTGTGTTGAGACAATATTCATATATGTTGCATTGTCATTTATTTCCATCTTATTTCCACATTCTATAAGTTTCCTATAAAGTTCAGATAATTATTCCTTTCCTATCAGGTTCTGTGGCCACATTTGACGGTGAGGATAAATAAAATTATCCTCCGGGCTAATTATGCTACCCCTGCAGCAGACCAGAGGTGCCAGTGTGTCTGGACCTGTTACTGCCAGCTGGATTACATCTCTGTACTGCCAAGAGAGGGCTATAGTAACGCAAAAGCTAATCTTCCTTAATACCTTTTGCATGTAGTTTTATGGAATTGGCCAAATCAATACTAAAGCTAGGGATAAAACCTTAACCATAAGACAGTCATTGTCAAATCGGTCATTGTCAAATCGGTCATTGTCAAATCGGTCATTGTCAAATCGGTCATTGTCAAATCGGTCATTGTCAAATCGGTCATTGTCAAATCGGTCATTGTCAAATCGGTCATTGTCAAATCGGTCATTGTCAAATCAGTCATTGTCAAATCAGTCATTTTCAAATCGACAGACTAAAAAGATAAGGTTCAGAATTTTGCTCAACTTTTGTTGAACCCTCTAAATCCAGCTTGAACCTTGAGGATTAAGCCTTGTGATTACCGCGTACTTCATCAAAGTTTGGGTATTATGGGACTACTCTTGGAGATCTTTCTGTTGAGCGTATAGGAAACATTCTGGTTGTTCTTGTAGACCTGTGTTGATGTCTGGCCAGCACTGCGCAGCTGACAAAGTTCAACAGAGAGTTATACAACCAATGCGTTGGGGATTGATACCGCAATGGCACAAAGGAGATAGATCGTCTTTCAAAGCTATGCACAATAACTGCAGAGGGGAAACTATAGTCTCAAAACCAATATTCTCGGTTCCTTTTAAGAAAGGGAGGCGATGCGTTGTTGTTGCTCAAGGGTAAACTTTTACAACCTTTAGATTTGTTGCCAGTTTAGTGACTGCTTTTATTAAGTCTCTAATCATTCAATTATTTCACAAGAGTACGCTTTGCAAAATATTTTTGGTTGTATCTATATAGCTTAGCTATCGTGAAAGGTGAAGATGTTTTCTCTACTAGCTTCTGGTGTGTGGAATAGCCAAAAAATGTGTTTTTCTTCTTAAGGTTTTACGAATGGAAAACAGAAAAGGGCAAGAAGATCCCGTATTTGTTCTCAGCCAGACCTCAAGGTTTGCTAATATCTCTATTACCTTGAATTCTTTTAATGTTTTTTCACTAACATAAAGCCATCTAACGTGCAAAAACAAGTTTGATTAACTCTTAAGGTATTTCATTGACCCTTTCATGATCAATTTGACCCTTGCAAGGTCTTTTATTTTGCTTATAGATAGCTTCTTTTTACAAAAGTTTGCTTGTTATTGTATATGGAGTGAAAAGATTGATGGTAATTCGGAGAAAAAGTTATCATGAACAAAATCATTAAGTTCATCAGCAGAATGTTATATCAAACTTTATGAGTGAATTTGGCTTGATGAATCATAAGTGAAGGTATCCATGCCGATGTCTTGTTTATAATAAAAGTGTAAAAATTATTTCTGGAACTTTATGATGTAACAACTTATTTGTATTTCGATGTATGACTAATCTGAATTTAAATTTGCTTCTTTTTTACATGATGATTCATTCGAGGGCGGTCAGCTTTCCGTTTTCATCAGTTTATTTTAGAATATATGAGTTTGAAGTGTTTTCATCAGTTTATTTTAGAATATATGAATTTGAACACAAATAAAAGTAATAAATTTTCAGTTGTAGTTTTTTGTAATATGTAAGTTTGAGTTGAAAAAATTTAAATAGATTATCTTTATACTTTATACTTTGCTAACTTTTGAAATACTGCAACCGATTTCACAAAATGTATAAACATTTTTGCTCCCAAACTTTCTTAAAAGTATACCAAAGGGGAATTCCCTTTATGCAGGTGCTCATTTCCTAAATGCCTTGTTTTACATTGCATGTTCAAAGTCACTGCCATATAAAACGCCTTAAGATAGGAACTGCGCATGTTTTTAGATATCAAACCCATCGACCTTAAAAAGGTTAAAGATGAAAATCTGGAAGCCAAAGTTAGCATCAAGGATGCTGCGACTGAATCTGCTGACCCTTCAAAGGCCAGTCTAATTTTCATGGCAGGAATTTTTGATGTGTGGAAGGAGAGCGAGGTAAGACAGGGGTATAAGAGAGATGACATCAGGAATGGTTTTATATTTGCTAGCACTCTGGCAGCTGAGTGCCATTAGAGATCATGTGTACAAAGAATTAGTACATGAATAATAATTCAAAATTTATTGGAAGGTGAAGGTATAGCGCAGGTGATAGCGTGCCAGACAGTGATGCTGAATGCCTGTGTTCAAATCCTGTAAGATGTAACCTTTCTCTCACCACTAAATGTTAATCCTGATGGACACAGCTCTTATTATAGTAAAGATTAGGATTGGATCAGCTAGTTGGGTTCCAGAGCCGTATAGTTCCACAGAGTCCCGTGACCAAAAGCCGGAAACAAAAACGCTTTATTCCAAACAAACCCGATCGACATACTGATCTCTAATGGAATATTCTTACCTTGCTCTCAACATCTCACTCTTTTGCATTTACTTTATTTTCTTACAAAAATCATTTGTCGTTTCTTGTAGAAAAATTTGTCTCCTTTTAAATGGTGTATAATACAATAATCAATTTCAGAGCGACTGCCAATGGGAGTAATTTTTGTTGGTTTGTGTTGCGGCATCTCCATTATAACTTATATAAAACGATAGTGGGCACGGCCAATTTGTTTGGAGCCGTGCGAGCTCCGATATACGCATCCGTTAGCAGCGAAACTCTGTGAAATTATACAGGTCTGTACTGTCAGAGTCATACAGCTTTAAAAAGTCTTGCGACCAAAACCGGAAACAAAAACGTCCGATTCCAAACAAACCCGATCGACATACTGATCTCTAATGGAATATTCATACCTCGCTGTCAATACCTCACTTTTTTGCATTTACTTTACGTTTTTACAAAAACGTTATTAGCTGCTTTGTGTAGGAAATTTTGTTTTCTTTCAAATGGTTCATAATACAACAATCAGTTTTAAAGTGACTGCTAATGGGAGTAGTTTTTGTTGATTAATGTTGCGGCTTCTCCATTATAACTTATATAAAAATAGTAGGCGTGGCCTGTTTGTTTGGAATCGAGCGAGCTCCCGTATACGCTTCTGTTGGTCGCGGGACTCTGTGAAACTATACGACACTGGTTGGGTTCCATTTGAAACCAATTAAACTGAGCTAAGCTTTCTTTGAGTGCTTCATTACCTATTATAGTCCAATCGGAGGTACTTAAGTCTTCTCTAGCTGAATTGGTTACGGGCAGCAGCCGATGATGCGTGTTTGACTGACTACTTACCAAAAATAATGTTTCCATGTTTTCTTAAATCAATTTCAGAACCGAACTTAGTCCAAATTGTTTGACAAATCAGACATTTTTTGTGGTCAACCAAGCATTGTTACGTAGTGGAAGACGAGTCATTTTCCATCCTTCCATGTACAAAAATGCTCATATCACGTCACAACTTTTATTATGTGTAAAAACCTTACTATTGGAACATCGTTTCAAAAATCACTTGGTGATAGATAGCATTTTGTCCAAATATTTCATTATTTGTATGCTATAAAGTTCTGGTGGTTTATGGTTGTTGAGTAAGTAGGTGTCAAGGTGTTATACAAATTACTATGCGAGTCTGCAACGGCAATAGTACGGAGTGTAATATTGGCACGGTGTCATAACTTGTTTGGCTTTACAGTCCTATTAACCTGACATACCTTCTAAGGTACTAAGGTCGCTGCTTCCATCTAGTTTCGAGTTTTTTTAGCAAGCCTCGTCCTTGTAGTTTGGTGGAAGGCATGTGTGAGTGTGACAAGCAACTCAGTATCACTAACTTCTTTAATTTACACAAATCTTTAATTAGGGTTGTTGTTGATTACGGTTTCATTTCTTACAGAGTTCTCCACTCTATTCCTATTCCATTCTCACTACAAATGCCACAGGCGCTGTCAGTGATGTGCATCATCGCATGCCCGTAAGACTTTTTTATTTCTGCTGTCTATCTGTAGTGGTGTAATAATTAGCATAGTGCTGTCACTATATCGATTTACAATCAAACTTGGACTTTCCATATCCAGGTTTTTGGATGTACAGCATGAAATTTGAGCAACGTTTGGAGTAATTTCCACTGTACAATGTCCAAAGTTTTTCGATGTTTAGTTAGAGAGTGTAAAAAGTCTGATAGGAATTATAAATAAAGTTTTTACAAATATTAAACATATAAGTTATATTAACTTACACTATATTTAATGTAAGTTAAAGTATATACACCTAGCATTTGTATCACTCACTTTACCACTGAACCTACACAGAGACCCCACTTACATTCAAGTGTCGCTAAAATGAAGTAAAACACTTTCTGTGGATTATTACATTATTAGCTCATTTTTTAAATAATATTTTGGTTTGTAAATTTTGTTCTTTGATATAATGTGTTGTAATGTTATATGTAATGACCTAAAATATTTATACTGCTACTTTATCTCTGGAAAAAATGATACAAAATATATAAAAACACCCGCTTCATCGTCTGATGGTTTTGATGTACCAAACAGATACAAGAATGGATGAATTTTGTTTGTCAAGGTTTTACACTGTTATTATCCGAGTTGACTATACTATGGCAGCACAAGACAACTCCAATTATGCTTTGCAGGTCCTTCTGGAATCTGATAAAGATATAGAGAGATGGCTGAACTATGAGGACTATCCATCTACAGAGGTGTGTGTGCTTTGTGGAATTGCATTGCCAGGCAACTTGCTACCGCAAGTTCTTAAACTTTACAATCGTTCAATGTTTCGGAGTTGTCCTACGTTTTCAAATCATCTAGGACATAAACAACGAATATGTAAATAGAAAATCAGGAGTTGCATTCACTTCATTTACGATAATCATCGGCAATGCATCTGCTGTGATGAAGCAGTTACAGGTGATTGGTCATTGCCAGTAACAGGGGTGTTTTATTGGTTACACTTCTCTTGTTTAGTTTTCTCTGTATCTTCCGGGTCAGGGGTGTTTCAAGGAATTTGTAAACGGTTTATGTGGAATCGCCGACACAGTTTCAAGTGTGAAACAACACAACTTACCTTGTACAGCTTTAACTAATAAAACTTTATGTTTTAGATGTTAAATAATGTTACTTTTAATTGTGAAATGTTATTGTGTTAATGGTGGAGTTTTTTCCTTATCTCTGGTTCTTGGTATCGTTTTTCCTTACACTCAAAGTGTTGTGACCGTATCGGCTGTATGTGTTACCAGGTAATGGACCTGATTGGTCCTAAAGATCTCCTCACAAGCCACCAAGTGACTGATAAGGTGAATAATGTCAGGTATCAGGAGCCAGACTGTCCACTTCCTGTTTCCAAGGATGAGTAAGTCAAACATTCACTATGTTTCCATGATGCGCAGTACTGCGATGCAGCCCCCTCCGAATTCGAGGAGATTATACGTTTACATGCTGCGCAGTAGTTTTCAGCAAATTAGCCAGAGAAGAGAAATTGTATAAATCGAATAGCTTGATGGAGAAATAGAATCGATCATGGATACCGAACGTCAGAAACAGTCTTTTTATGCTTCTGTCGTCATTATAATTTTATTTACATTACAAATTCACAAGGTTTTACAAACCTTAACACAATTTTTACAAAGTAATATATTTTTAATAAATACTTTAAGTAATATTTTATTTAAACGTTACTTTAGGACTTAGAAAAGTGCTGGCATCGATAACAAAGTCTAGGAAAGTAATCACCTCATCATCCTTGTGGGTGCAGACCATAATTAAATTTAAGTGAAAGAAGATCGGAAGAATAGAAAAAAACAAGATTAGCGGAACAACTTTTGTACTAGTTTATGGCTCTCGATGAATCTGCCTCCACAGCAAGAGAGCTATGCGCAGCCACTGCGCAATTGCTGTTTTCTTGCTGCGAATTTGCATTGGCTTCGCACTGATCAATGCGCAGTGATTTCAGTGCGAAGACGCGGTTTCCATGATTCGGAGAGAGCGCAACTCCGAAGTACTGCACATTATGGAAACAGTGATTGACAATACAGTTGCTTTATTCACCACTTGTTATTTTTCTTTATTTATTTAAAGAATGTGAAATTTGAAACGGTATCAAGTTATCAGTATTGGTAAATAAGCATCATACACTTTAAATTAACTTGCCATATAGCTGGGCAACATATACCCTACAGGATGAATTTATTCGCGGAGTTAAATTTCGCGAAAATTGCTATTTCATGCATATTCGCGGATTAATTCATTTGCAGCTGAACACTGTCACTTTCTATGAAGAGTTAACTCTATTGCATCTAGCAATAGAGTTAACCCTACGCATGCGCACATTGCGTGTTTCGGTTTCTATTTAGCTTACAACTACAGGTCGATCGTGCTGAGCTATAAATTTTTTGCTGCGTTCAGAGGTTTTCACGAATATTCATAGATTTGGAGGCCTTTGATGAACCAACAACTTGTGGTAAGTAATGAGTTTTTTTTCAAAACCATTTACTAAATTAGTTGAATTTTACTTTAGTTTTTTGGTAAAACGTAATATTTATTTTTTCCATCCCTACCGCCTCGTTATTTGTTTTTGTGTGAGAGAGAGAATTTTCATCATACACGGAGGCACCATGACTGCAAGGGTGGTACATGTCATTCTTAGAAGATCACCAATCATTCAGAGAGGTCTTGAAATTAGGTAGAAGTGATCGCAGCCGCTAACGAGAAGAATATATCTGTTTTAAAAAAGGAACAAAAACGCCTTTATGAGCACAAATTTTTGGCCAACTGGCAGAACTTTGCAATAGCAAGCCACGAGGAGAGTTCTGAGGATAACTTCCTTACCAGCCATGTAGTAGCGAGAGAATCGCCTTTAACATCTACCCAAGACAGTGACAACGATATTACCAAAATAACTAGTCAGAGAGCACCATTACACGCTAGTATTCACTTTAATTACCAGTTTAATTTTATTGCTAGACAACCGCCATATGGACTAAACTGTTTATATTTACTCCATTCATCGTTTGTAAAATATTATTTGTATGTGAAATATTTTATTTGTACGCTCAAGTTTGTAATAAATTATAATATATTTATATATGAAATGAAATATATAATATAATCAGGTTTGCTGCAGCGATATCAAGGAGTTGTTGTTGATGAAGGGGTCTAGGCTGACTGGTTGCTTCTCTGCCAATATTCCTGCCTTGATGAATATTACTACTTGTCTCTAATTTTCGTAATCGGAATAGGTTGTATTTCATTTTCCATCTGCAGTAAACACAAAAACGAAGAAGTGTTAAGGAAGTACAAAAACAATAGCTGAAGTATTTAATGAAAGCGATCAGTTTTTAAACAAAAGATATAACTAACGCAGTTAATTATGGAAAAACGTATCTGCACTGCAAATCAAATACATACCATAATGTCCAGATCAGAATCATGATCATCCTCAACTTTGGTATTAGAGATTGATGAAGTTGATTTAAATGTAAAAAGAGTGGGTGAGATTTTTGCGATGACGAAGCCATGCCGAATAACTTGTGAAAACCTTGAATAATTTTGTAAAGTTTGATGCAATGGCAATAAAGCTCGAAGCCCCGGCGATGATTTTAAAGAAGTTTTGGAACACAGCTACGTTTAATACTTCTGCCTAGTGCTGGGACGATATTACGATATTTCGGTATACCGTCGATACCACTTTCTGATACCGACCGTACCGAGTGCTTTCTGCCCATATCGGACACCGTCGATATTTCACTATATCGTCGATATTTTCATTATATAGTATCAGTCTTCGCTTACAGAGTCCAATAGAATATAATTCTGATGAATGGCATTCAATTTAATATAATACCATGGGGAATAATTGTAGATCGATACCCGATTTGATACCCGATTCTTCAGAGCATTATACAGGTACCTGGAGTCATTAGGGAGTTGTTATCCCATGACAGCTTAGTCTGGTAGGTAAGACAACTCCGAATAGCATTTTCGAGATATCGGTTGGCTACGCCATCATATCGTACCGAAACGAATGTTTAATATCGTCCCAGCACTACTTCTGCCTAGCGGCTATTTTTGCGATGACGCCATTCTGCATATCTTGTGACAACCATGAATAATTTAGCAATGGGGTTTACTCAAAGCCCCAGCAATGATTTTAAAAAGGTTTTGGAACTCAACTATGTTTAGTATTTATGCCTGGCGGCTAGTTTTTAATTTTGAGGCGATAGTTATTCTCTCTTGTGATTAAAAATAGAACTAATTTTTCGTGTAATTCAATAATTCGCGGAATTGACTGTTCGCGAAATCGCGAATTTTTATAACCATCGAATATTTTCATCCTGTAGGGTATATGTTGTGGAAATATTACAACTCAGTGTCGCCACTCACGATTCAGTGTGCTAAAATTGTGTCATCATTTGCTTTCCCTTCATGCCTATATGTAATCATATGTTACATTTATGCATTCCTACTTATATGTAAGTGTATGCAGTTCTATTCACTTTTACATGATATGCATTTCCTTTAGATGTACATGGGCATATATGCATTTTTTGCGCTCTCACATATCTCAATTTCTCTCTTATCATTTATATTTATGTATTGCTATAAGGATGCATTCTTGTACGCGCACATGCTATTACACAAACGCACGTGTCACCTGATACAGCGTGATGTATTGATTTTAACATAACGTCTGCTGCAACAACAAATAGTTTTGGTTTTGCGTGACACCATTAAAGTGCTGCGGTAATCATACGTATAAACTTCTGCACCGAATTACAACTAAAATAGATATAAAACTCACTTGAAACCTTAATAATTAAATCGTTAAAATGTCTCTCTTTCTAACAATACAGAGCGTTTGAACCATTATTTGAACAGTAGTTTATTAAGGAAAGATGCATAGCCTTCATAAATAATTCAGCGTACTTGGTTGCCAAGAAATTTAAAAAGCTAGTGTTTTACTAAAATAGCTTGAACTTAGTCAAATTAAGTTTGAGATAGTTGCAAACATCGTAATTGCTCTATTAAAAGTCAATTTTTGAGTTACAATGGGCTATTTATCCGATTTAAAGAAAATATTTACGTTTTTTGAAATTTTTAAAACATGCAATTTGTTGTTGCATTAACTATTTTAATGTAAAGGCTACGTGATCCCAACAAACTAGGAGAGTGAATCTCAACAATTCCTAACTGTGATCATTGTTTTATATACATAAAAACTTCAAACATGCTGGAAAGTTCGCCGCTCCGCATGTGGTCAACATCATCGGTACTTGCAGATCCAAACCCTTAAAAAAAGGGGACATTCGAAATTTCTTCAGCAAAACGGAAAGCACAAAAAGAAAATCAGAACTGCCAGAAGATCCGACCATTAAGAAGGAGAAGATATGAATCTTAGGGCGACTTGAATTTTGCAAGGTTTGTGCACATCGGACCATGAATTATGCTGCCAACTAGTCCTTGTCAGCAGGCAGTGTCCCATCGACTGGTTATAGTCTAACAGCGGTGAATATATTTTGAACATGCTGTTGACATTTAAAATATTCACTTATGTCTCTGTCTATATATATATATATTCTTGTCAATATTTGTATTTCTTAAATTTCCAATTATTGTTTACTAAGCTTCTTTGTAGTATATCATCTAAACTCTGACAATACAAGAGTATTGGTTAATAATTAATGCCAAGTCTTGACCAGTTATATGCATTCAAATAACCTTTTATTGGATATTTGTCACACTTCAAGTATCCCTCCGTCAGCTATGCTTACTCCGCTCCATCTATATCAGCTGGAAGAAATGTTTTGCGAAAGTCGATTTAGAATTGGGATCTGGGTTCTGCTGGCCTTATCTGGTGAGTTGTATCTCGGTTGTCTTTTATTTAAAATTCAACACATTTACTAAATTGGGTTTACATTTTTTGTGTTGTTAATCATTAACTTACTCAAAATTTTATTAGAAAATATCGGTGTTTTTCTATTATTTGCGATTATTTTGTTGTTTGAGGTGGTCTGACTGCCAAAAGTTTTCAAGGTTAAGGTACACAAAACTTGAAATGAAAACTGAAAACGCTCAGAAGAAAACTACAGTAGGCGCTATAGGAGCCACTGTATGTGGCAAAATGACGTCATAAGTTACGCTATTGCCTGTCTCTCTCATTATTGATATCGGCGATTGCGTTTAAGTTGCAGCATTACATGTCTCATTCTGTCAGTCTCTTTGTCGAAGTGCAACTATAACCGTCATAATCGCGCTTCCGCTTGAATCTGAGCATTTCAGGAAAGGTTCTCATTCAAACTTTTATATCTCTAGACTGGGTTGGTCTACAAAGACAAAAATTAAGGCAAATTGAAGCTTGATATCTTAGCTTTAATAATCATATTTTGATCGGTTGCATCACTTCAATTGTGTAAGTTCATCTTTAAAGGTTGACTTGCAACAAAATTCACATTACAATTATTTGGTATCAAAAGATTCACCATGTCTTACTCTGTTGTGTTGTAAGTGCAAAATATGTGGAAATGTGATTACAAACTCTTGAAAGCTCAAAAACGAAAAGCCGCCATAGATTGGAATCTCTTTATTTCGATAACGTAACCACGAAATTTGGTTATCGTCTTGTCACGTATGTTCTCACGTGAATTGAAAGGCCAATACAAAGCTCAATATAAAACTTATCGTAGCACTAGTTTATGACAAACACTTCGGGTTTTACCGAAGACCCCGTATCAAATATAGATGCTCGCCACTTTACAGTTTTGTTTCGGCCTGGTCTAATCGGCAAGTCGTAATCTGATCATGTGACCCAATACTTTGCAAATCATTTCTGCAGCACTTTTCGATTATCACAAGTGACCAACAGGCTCGTCATGATTATCAGATAATGATATGTACTCCTTCAAGCTAAGGCTAAAAAATTAAACGAATTTTTACGGTAAGTTTATAAGATATCACTGCTAAAAGTGACAGCATTACGATGATGATAAAACAGACGCGTAAGAACAATAGACATAGTTTTATATAATGTGTGAAGTATATTTGTGAAAATATTTCGACGAATAAGGTTGCAAGGAAGTGTAAACAGAAACCATCTCTCACAACTACATCACATTTGAGCCGTTTTGGAAAGAGAATCCAAACTACCGCGGTCTCGTGTGGCTGCGATTTTCTGTTCGTTTTTTAGCTTTTAAGAGCTTGTAATCACCTTTCCACATATTTTGCACCTACAACACAACAGAGTAAGACATGGTGAATCTTTTCATATCAAATAACTGTAATGTTAATTTTGTTGCAAGTCAACCTTTAAGGTCTCTTGCATACGGTATGATCTAAATCAATCATCGTATTGCAGATATTTTATTTGTGATCACCTGCATCTGTTTAATTTAACTTTTATTAATGCAAACGTTCCCAAAGAAGGTGATTGCTCATCATGAATGGTCGTGAAATAATAGTTTTGTAATATATAATACATAATGTATTATATAATACATAATGATGGATGGAAAAGTTTGTATCAGCTTGAAATCCGCTAGAAATTCATCAAATATGCTGAAGTGAGAGCCAGTAAGAGCTATTTTTATTTGTCAAGTTCGTTGCTGATCACACAATTCAAAACCAATAGCCTTTTGCTAATATTTTTTGCTTTTTAATTTTGTTAAATAAGATTTATTTTTCAACGCGCTTGTACAATAATGTGATAAAAATTGTTCGAACAGTCAAACACCTACGTTTTCATTATTATTCAAAAGTGAGACCTCTAAACATAAGGCACTCGAATAATTCACTTCAGAGGTGCTTGTGGTCCGCGTAGTCTCGTGGTGGAGCATTTTCAATGTTGGGACAAGGGTCGATTCTCTTTCTAGGAAATAATTTTTAGCCCTTTGTTCGAGTATATATAATTTAGTTAAACACTGATAACACTGAAACAATTTGATAATTTTGAAGCACATGCATTTGCGAATGAGTGCGGAGATGATGTATTATCAATGCTATCTGGCGCTACATCTATCTCATCTGGTCTTGCTGGTACCATGGCTGTTGGTGAACAGCAACTACCGATGTGGGTGAATGGGTCTCTCTACAACACTTCTCACAATCAAGTACTGGAAGTGGCTGTTGGCGCGGACATAATTTTGCTGATGAACCAATCAGGTGAGTTTCAACACTTCTACAACTGCCCAATTTTGTTAGTAATAGTAATAGTACTGGAATGCTAGCTACCATGATGTACAGCATATCAAGCATCCTATAGAACTCTTGAATAGAAATCTTATTTTTGTAATTTTTTGCTGCTGTTATATGAAATAGACAGACAACTTTGCAGTGAATGGCAGATTCGTTCAAATATAAATTGCATATTAATTGCATTTTAGTACAAGGAAAGTTTTAATGACTGTTTCCTGTTGAACATTCAGAGTCCTTGTACAGGTTACTGGTGAAACCTTCAAACCTTGTTTTTCTCTGGTGATTCGTACATAATATGCTTCCGAGTACTTAGCTCAGGGGCTAAATAAATAGCATTAACATTGCATAACATCTGAGGGAGCCAGATATTGATCGAGTTGTTTTGCCTCTTCCGCTCATTAACTTATTTGTGAAACAAGCTGACCAAAAGCATGTCACATTTTTATTCCCCTGCATTGATGTCAAAAGGAGGACTGCAATACGTACTTTTATGCCTTCTGTAAGAAAGGTCCAGTGCCGAAGCTGGTGTCTTTCACCTATTATATCAACTAGTTGTCGTAACTTGGTGTATGGTTTGCTTATATCCATTGCTGTCAGAGGTTCTGAGGAAGTTGAAAGGTAGAAGAGACATTGCATTGTAAAGTAATTTATTTGGATTAACAAGTTTGTCGCATTTTGGGGAGTTGTCATGTCAGTATGTCAGGGGAAAAAAATTAATGTTTATATATTTAAAATGCTCAATTAAGATAACTCCATTATTAAATTACACTTTGTGCGTGTCTGTGCATGTGTGCGTGCGCCTGTGTGTGTGCGCATGTGTGCGTGTGCGCGCGCCTGTGTGTGTGCGCGTGTGTGTGTGTATGTTAGTCCACATAATCGCTATGCGCTTCCACAGTTTTTGGCCAATTTTTTTCCAAATTTCACCCGCTAATGCTCTGTGTCACCTTTTGCCTCACTCAAATTATTCGGTTTCAAAACTCAATCTGGTTTCTGAGACCTCCTAAACACTAACCAGACGGATATCTCATTGCAAATGAAAGATATGGTGGGCTTATTGCTAGTCACAAATAGTTTTGATTGATTCTTTCAAAGCGGAATAATTGTTATGATTTCATATCATAAACAAAAGTCTACTTTGCTCAAAATTAAAAGGCAGAAAACAGAAAATTTGAAACTAACAATATAAATTTAACATTTTTACCATACACTAATAGATACGTTTCCTTAGAATATTCAGAATATAAATGTAGTTAAAGGTGGAACGCAGCAACTCAAGCTCCTCCCTCACTGTTCAAGTCAGAGTAAGTTGTGTGCTTAATACTAGTCTATTTACTCCTCAGATTCCTTTCTTCAGGGAGGATTTAACAGTTAAAAATCTCGGATGAAATGAGCCTTAGTTTCATCTAGGCAGTCAGGCCTCACCAAATATACTCTGGCTGTTTTGTCCAGCTCACCAATTCAATGATTCAATGATGACGCAAGCTCAATTGTGGACAAGCTTAATATTCCCTACTAGTTTTAGCATTATCTCCTCTGTGGCTATTCAGATATTACCTTGCTGTATTTCTATTTGAAATTTGTATAAATTTTCAATGGAAACATTTTTATCGTGTACATGTATTGTTAATTATAGTTACTTCAATCCGTCTGTGAAGACTAGAGAACTGATAAATAGCTCATTTTCCCGCGAAAAATTGACCAATAGCATAGATCTAGTTTCATCCAATAAGGAGGCCATAAAAGCATCTAACTAATCAATCATATCGATCCACTCTTTTAGCCGTGTTATGAAACTTAACATTGCTTGATTGCCATAAAACCTAGACAAATCCATCACTTTGGACCAAACACATGTTATTACAAGAACAAGTTTTAGTACAAGGTTTCGTCCTTGGTTTTATTGAAAATTGAAATGTTGCGAATAATGTACGGTTTCAGTAACCTATATCAACCGTCGTTTTAGCCATTTTTTCTAACAAACAAACGGCACTGGCACCCTTAAGCCTGGTTCCTATATACGCCGCAATCACCGGTGGCAAGATCGCGGGGCTCTCGGCGGGGAAATGGGAACCTATGCGTCGAGTACTGCCGTCAGTTGCCGGCAGTCAATGCAAGAGCTCAGCGCTGTCCAACTTTTGCAAGGAGCCGCAGGTAAAACACTCCCAAAATGCTTTGTACAAGTGAAGGTCAGCACCTTCGAAACAGTACGGCGAGGGCCCATTTTTATGCAAAAATCGGGGATGTAGTTTTATTTGAACATAACTGCCAGAGCCTAGCGCCGCAAGTGTTTTGCTGCCTGAGATTACACCCCCCCCCTGGGATCTCGCAGCCGATATGGAAACCACGCTTAAGGCTAATTATATATATTGTAGAGTTTAGAAATATTGAGTTACCACCCTCCATTTCCTACCAGTCTATGTATATGTACACTTCGGAGAACCTGAGTCTCTGCATTATGAGAGAAGGTGAGTAGCTAATGTACAGAGGCATATCGGTATAAGTTCCATGCCTGCCGACTGTCGGCCATTTGTAATTTGATATGTGCACATTGATATTTGCTGGCACTCACATCTAATCCCGTTTTGTACCACAAAGTCCTAATGCAGACTTGACTAGATCTTCAAACTGCTTCATGACTCAAACTTGTTTGTGTACTGTTATTATATTTTATGTTACATTTTAACATATTGCCATTTAATACGATAGAACATTATTTAACATGATTAAATCTTAACATTTAATAAAACTTGACTTAGTCCTATTTATAACAATACAACGTAATAAAGAATCCTACGATATAGCATAATTTGTGATCTTACAATATAACTGATTAGTACATAAAATAATACGGTACATACAATAAAGGACAATGTTATATACCATATCATAATATAATTTATTATGAAATATAATATAGTATACTATGGTTGAATAAAAGGAAATGTTGTACTAGGGCATAATGGACCATGGTATGATAGACTGCAGTTTATTATACCATGGTGCATTATGCCCATGTGACATAACAAGAAGTATTAAAACACAATGTAATAAATTATCACACATTACAACATAATTTGAAATTATCTTGTAATATGTTGCAGTTACTAAGATTGTTGCATTGTATAACACTTCAGTGAACTGCAATGGGAAACACTTCAGTGAACTGCAATGTGAAACACTTCACTCAACTGCAATGTGAAACACTTCAGTGAACTGCAATGTGAAACACTTCAGTGAACTGCAATGTGAAACACTTCAGTGAACTGCAATGTGAAACACTTCACTCAACTGCAATGTGAAACACTTCAGTGAACTGCAATGTGAAACACTTCAGTGAACTGCAATGTGAAACACTTCAGTGAACTGCAATGTGAAACACTTCAGTAAACTGCAATGTGAAACACTTCAGTAAACTGCAATGTGAAACACTTCAGTGAACTGCAATGTGAAACACTTCAGTAAACTGCAATGGGAACTTTAAAATCTTCTAGCAATGGCTTTGTTCGGAGTATTTATCTTTGCTAGTAGTCAGTACAACATGCAGGTTGTTTAACACTTTGTTTCAGAGTTATCATCTCATATAATGTATTTGGAGTGTCGCCACTAATTTATTCAGGCTCAATAAATATCTATTTCTAAGCAAATATGACGTGTATGAAAAAAATATCATGGTTACATTCAGCATTCGCTAATCAATTTCACATGAGTTATTTAATTGCCCAGAGAATATTGACTTCTGCTATTTTACAATGCAAAGGCTGGTTGTATTTTATAACTCCTTTTGATCTTCATTTTCAAAAATCTAGTTTTAAAATATGATAGATTAGTCATTAAGTGAGGTCAGAGAAAAACATAATCTCTTCATATATGGGCGTGTTCATAAATAGTAATTTGACATTTAGAGTTATTTGATGCCAACTACACACGCACATTTGCTCCCATTATAAAATTCTTTATAATATATGTTGAGGGAGAGGCAATGGTTAGAGATGAAAAAGTATGATTTAAAATAAGCAAATGAAAATGTATGTGATGTGATCATATCTGTACAGATTGTTGTCTTTAACCATTAAAAAAGGAAATGTGTGAAATGTTCAGAACTTAGCCTACACAATCATGCAAAACATTATTTTACAGCTGTTTGGTTTACATATTTGAAATCAGGAGAAAATGAAGATTAATTTAATATATAATTTATCACTCTGACTAGCTAAAGTTATTGCATTGAGCAGAAGTACAGTTGTGTCTGATGCTTTTTAGAAACTTTTAGCTTCTGCCTCGGAGATGAGTTCAACAACTCCTTCGCCTTCAGTTTACTCACAGATAGGGACCTTTATGTCATTGACAGCCAAACTCAGCTGCACTTTGTTCGTTACCTGGCAGAACCACGCAATTACCTGTCTGTACCTGTCACTTTTATGTCTAATGGCATGCAGGTTATTGCATCTGCTGTCACTGCTGACTCTTCTCCAAAGATGTTCTTCATCAGCGCGATGACTTCCCAAGTCTTTCAAGGTCATTATTAATTATTTTGGTGCTTAATTTAAAGATTTATCTAATTTATTTTATTTAACTCTCTATACTGGTACTTGACATTTATTTGTTCCGTGTGTACTTAGGTTGTTATGGCAGGTATACTTGCTAGTCGGTACAATTGAATGCATCTTAAAGTGAAAGGCTGAAAGTTATTTGAGCATCGACTGAGAGAGACAGGCATTTCACAGTCGGAGTTTACTAAACCTTGTTTGTTATTGGTAGTTCACAAGTTGAGTATCAAACAGCAATGATGCATTGTGGAGTGTGGACTGACTGAAGTAGGATATACCCCCTATAAGGCATTTGCTAGTGATGCTGATGTCTTGTAATTATTTTGAATTGTAGGCCAAAAAGTACATCTGTTTGGATTACTTTTTGTAAAAACAATTTTCATCACATTCTATTTTATTGTGCTGTGATTTATTCTGGCTGTAGATTAAGCAAGCCTTTGGGAATGTCTACTGTACAATGCTAGTAGAACTAGTACTATGGTCATGGTTATTTCATGTGTGATTTTTTACAAGATTTTTGCCCCTTTGCTCTAAGCGTTTGCAAATTGTAAGCGTTTAATTAGTGAAATTTTTAATTGTTCTGCAATGTGTCATGGAGATGTGTGTGTCTAACAAAAAATATCATGCTTATTAAAGTTGTCCCCTTTCGCTGATGAGACTTTTTCCAGTTGTGGTTGTTATTGCTGTAGCAAGAGATATTATGACTGAAAAGTGATATTTTGTGCCGTAATTGTATGCATACAAGGTCAAGGTAATCGTTCAGTCATTTAGAGAATATCTAGAGTAAACTCTCTGTAACACTCAAGAAAAATGGTGTCTAGCTTGTGAGATCATAAAATACCATGGAAAATTAATATGCAAATCTGGGAATTGTCACATCTCACTCAGATGCTACCAGCAGTTTTTAGTTGGGAGGATAATCATTTTCAAAATCCTTATTCTGACTGAAAAGTGTGTTCACTATGCCCTTGGTTAGTGGATTTTATTGCTGCACCCTTGACCTTTTAGGAATATTTGGAGAGAATATATGGCAGCTGGCTTCAACTGTGGAAGTTGAGCAATGTTCTCTCCAACAGCCTTTTAGTGTGGAGCTGGAGGCGAGCAGCAACAAGGTCTATATACTAGGCTACAGTTCAACCGGGCGCAGTGAGGTCATCGTCACGGAAACTATTGATTTATTTGGTATGTTAGATCTGTTAGCATCAGCAGCTTCTTCCATAAACATGGTAACCTTTATTCAACTGTATGTGATAAAATTATTTTTATTGATTATTTATTCTAACCATCGGCAGCGCCTTGCTGCCTCAAGAAGCATGAGGTGCGTGTTTAGTTGGCTCTTTTCAAGATTAACGAAGGATTTTGAAAATCATTTAGGTAATTATCAACATTACTGATAGAGTTCACCCAAACACACACAGAGAAAGCTAGTGGCTAAGCCATTATTGTGCCTGGTGCTGCAGGGTTCCTTTGGTCAGTACCAACCGCTAGTGGGATGTTTCAAGCTCAATATTTGTGACGGGTCACATCATTATCAAATACAAATGAAGTCGGATCACAAAATTGTTTTTAATCCTTATGTAATAAAGAAATTTATCAGCTTTTGAAAACTGTTTCCAGAATTAAAATCAAAGCAATTTAACCTGAGATACAGCTTTTATCGAAGGTGGTGCTGGCCAAAATGGTCAACACAACAAACTGGGAAATTTGTCTTCAAAGATGATGGATTAGATTTTAAAAAGTATTATTTGTTGACGTTTAGGAAGGTCATAGCAACCGCACGCTACAAACATTTCATTTTCATGAATGTTAAGAATGACTTGGCTTCACAAAAAATCTAAGGCACGTGGACAAGTTTCCCTTTTCACATTGCGCACTATATGAAATGCTGCATTTGTATTGACAATGATATGAACTGTCACATTTTAATAACTTGAAAACATGTAATCTTGTCAAGTCTGGCTAGTCAGTCCATGGTTGTTTATTTTTGAAGATGACTTGGAAGTACGATGCACCGCAGTTGGTGGTCTGAGGATGCAAGAGAAGTGCATTTCCTTATCCAGTACTCCCTTTGATAGCTACACGGCAGCGCAGAGCCATTGTCTAGCGGAGGATAGCGATCTGCTTGTCATCTCTGACTATATGCAGGCTTTCCGGCTATTTGAGCTGCTGCAAAGGTGTGGGGTTTTATATTATGGCTACGGTTGGCTTCTATTTCATAGTTAGCCAATCTGCTTTTTATACTTCTAGCGTGTCTGTTTGTTGGTTTATGAACAGAATTTGTGTGAACTTGATTATTGAAAAAGACTTGTTTTTAGTAAAGGAAGTTTGCCTGATGGCGGTTATTTAAATCAGTAGTGGAAAAGCAATAATATTAATTTTAGTCAGACTGTGTTTGGTTAGGAGACCCCATGTATAGCTTGTGTCTATATCAGCGCTTCCCTGCTCGTTTTCTTTGCTGAACTTCTACAACTGATGAGGTAATCTCACACCCCTTTTTTAATGAAACACAAAGGGCTGAAAACATAATAAAAAACAGACATATTTGGAAATATACGAAAACAAGATGTTATCGGAAGGTCATTCTAAGGAGAATCAGATGTTTTTACATGGCAAAATATAAAAAACAACTCACTTTATGATCTTTGACTGTTTTCCTGCTATTATCTGATCGTCATGTGGTTTCTTGTTGGCAGGTGAAATGTGCAGCAGGTGAAATGTGCAGATAATTTTCAGGATTTATGGCATTATGATATTTATTTTTGATATAGAAGATTCACATAGGCAAGGTGTTGTGACGACAAATACACTTTTCGTCTTCACCGTTGTTTCTTACAGCCCTGCGAATTACAACTCGCATCACCCAATTGGGAAGCGCTGATGTATAAACATGTCTATTGCACATGTATGGTTTCAGTATACGGGTCCCTGCCTCTACTGGTAGTAGTAAAAGTTTGCAATCAGATCACCAAATGTTCAGTGAAACATTATTTAAAGGATTTAGGTAGCAGCTCTGTGAATTAATCCTAAAGATAATTATGGAGAGCAGTGCTAAATTACGATTGAAAATGTACAAAATTAGAGTTGTCTGTTCAACATGGAAAGAAGAGGGAACAACACAGGAGTTCATATTTTACAAGATTTTTTCAGATATACTCCAATGGTTGTTTGAGCCAACAGTCTAAAATTATTTAAATGTTTGGTGGAGAGGCTACAAATTACCCTAATGTGATACTTTGATAAAATGATGACAATGTTTGCTGACCACAATCTCCTAGTGTTACTAACGCACTTGGACAGTCTAAGTTTGAGTATTTGTTCTGTCTCAGTTTATTTAGAGATGTAATCATCTAACATTGATACCAAATATGGGAACAAAAATCTTAGCTTTTTGTTAATGGCAACTAAAAAGAGAACAGACTAGCTAAAGGCGGATTTAGATGACTATTATAATACACAAGCAGTCATCACTCGCATGCTTACCATGGGTATTATTAGACTACTCCTCTCCCTCCCCACCGCTCCTTCTCCCTCTCTCTCTACCTACTCCTCTTCTCTTTCTCCACCCACTCCCCTTCTCTCCACCTTCTCCCCTTCTCTCTCTACCTACGCCTCTTCTCTCTCTCCACCTACTTCCCTTTTCTCTCCACCTACTTCCCTACTTTCTTCACCTACTCCCCTTCTCTCTCTCCACCTACTCCCCTTTTCTCTCCACCTACTCCCCTTCTCTTTCCATCTACCCCCCTTCTCTCTCCACCTTCTCCTCTTCTCTCTCTCCACCTTCTCCCCTTTTCTCTCCACCTACTCCCCTACTTTCTCCACCTACTCCCCTTCTCTCTCTCCACCTACTCCCCTTTTCTCTCCACCTACTCCCCTTCTCTCTCCACCTACCCCCCATTCTCTCTCCACCTTCTCTTCTCTCTTTCCACCTACTCCTCTTCTCTCTTTCCACCTTCTCCTCTTCTCTCTTTCCACCTACTTCTCTCTCTCTCCACCTACTCCCCTACTTTCTCCACCTAGTCCCCTTCACTTTTTCACCTTCTTTCTCCACCTTCCCTTCTCTCTCACTCCTCTTGAGCCCTGTCTCACTATAACTTATTCATTATATGATGTGTATACTATTTACTAGACTCTCCGATGTGGATCATGTGATGTTCTTGCTGAGCCATCTCCACAACGACTCATCGTGGACCAACTCTACTTCTCCTGATGGTAAGTCTTGACACTGATATCTCAATTCCAATTTTAAAGTTTTATTATGTTCCATTCATTTTGCTTCCACTGCATGTTTACATGTGGTTAATCTTTCGTTTAAAAATGTTTACAAAAAAATATTAATCCGAAACCATATTGTAACTTATTTATTGAGATAAACCATGTCTTCGAACTGCTGTTATCTTCTCTTGTTGGTTTCATATCCTGTGATATGTCTTTATGTTCATTGTCAAAATTGACATCTTTATCGCTCAAGCACATATAGTAGACGCTCCTACAAAGGACATAATACACTCCGGGAACTTAGGGAGTTGTAGGGATTTTATGTTATATGAACAGTAAAATAAGTGTAAAGGGCCTAGTCCGTTCCAAGATCGTCCCAAACTCACCCATTTGGCCCTTCAAAAAGGAAAAGACTAGACTGTATTTTTATATAACGATTGTGCAATGACTGTGGTATTATTGGTGCAGTGCTTATCTTATATCAGCAGTGCTTATCTTTTTTCTTATTACTTGCACTCACTGAGGGTCCATGATCACGTAATTTCACATTAAGTTAAGGGGAACACCTTCAATGTCAGAGCGAACACCTTCAATGTCAATTTAAATTGAATTTTTCATTTTTTTAGACAGCAAGATCTATGCTGTAAAATATGGTTATACTTGCGGTAGAGTACAGTATAATATTAATAACAGTAATAATAACAAATGAAAATTACAGTACAGCACTCTGGCACAAAACTCACATACACGCGTCGCTTTTGTTGTCTGTTGAGAGAGCCAATTACTGGTCAGAGTTGTATTTCTTCAGACAGACAGCGGCTTCGGGCAATCATCCAAACGAAAATTACAGTACAACACTCACTCAGTCGCGTGCGCTGCTCATGTCGTCTGTCATGAAAACCACCTAGCGATCAAAGTCTTCATTTTTCGGACAGACAGAGCCTAATCGGATAAATGTCCAGACAATTGAAAGTTTAGGGAAGTGAAATTCGAAGAAACGGCTGGTTGACTGTATATGTAATTTAGAGCATCTAATCCAATACTTTCATTGAATATTTACTCTCTCTAAAACATTCATTCTAATTTACACTACAATTATGAAATATCTAAGCCACCCTCTTACATACATGACTCTGTAACTAATCATACTTTTCTTTCTCAGAATATGGAAGGATAACTCCTCATACATATCGGTGCAGCATTCGCAATGCATCCGCGACTATGGGACATCTTCAACTAGCGATCTGCTTTTCAAACACGACTGGCACGACCTCTTCATCACCTGTCGCTCTCTGCCAGTTAGAGGTGAGACACCTGCTCACCTTAGCAGCTGTTTAAATTGCCTTCATTTGCTTATAGAAGTTGCTTTATTTGGTGGTTTAAGTCACAGCTTGAGTTGGTCTTTATCAGAGGCTAACTTATGGGGTTTTACTTGCCCTTTCACCCAGTATACTGAAACTATTAGACTGGTCCTGTAAGAGCAAAAGGCTCAATCTGTTGACAGCGTTTGGTGTTTTAGTAACATTTTTTGCAATAAAGTAAAGAGAGATGAGAAGCTCATTATCCGTTAGATCTAGGGCTATTCATGACATATACAGTGCACCCTCGAGATACGATTACCCTGATATACGATTTTTTCACCTTACGAAGTCAAATATTGTGATATCTTCACCTCACTATACGAATTTTATTTCACCATACGAATTTGAAAAAGTTTCGCCCGAGTTAAAATTTGGCCGTCGGTGTGCTCATAACACACGTCGAAATAAAAAGGACACCGAAATATAGTTTGCCGAAAACATTCTTAGAACGTTTAGAAGAGACACGATGATCGACTTCTCTCATGTCCGCGTGGAAAATTTCGTGTAAAATACACAAGCGAGAGCAAATATTCATTTGTAGCGTTATTATAGCTTTTACTATAAACATTCAAGTCAGCATACGTATATAACTACAACTATCTACATTTAATTCGTTATCTATGGAATCTGAGTCCGATACAAACGTTACAAAATGAAGGAAAAATGATTTCTATGTCAACAAAGTTGGATGTCGTAAATAAGAAGAAGGGACCCGTATTATTAACATTGTCAAGGAATATGATCGCAACCAATCAGCATTTGCAATTATTATTAAAACAAGAACTCCATTAAAGCAAGCACAAGAAAGAGCTTCCGACTGAAGATTTGAATGAGCTAGGTCATGCACGCGATCAGCATTCAAAAGGAGCAACCGTTTTGTAAAGGCGAGGATTTAGAAAATACAGAAAATCCCACATTCGCAGAAATGTTTCAAGTGTTTAATTTACTGATGTGGACTAGTACATTAAAACAATGCATGTATAATATATATTATTTATCTCTTGTGTGGCATGTTTTTCATATTTTATTCATTTTATTTGTTTCCTTTTGATTTTATGTTATAATATTTTCTTGTTTAACCATGTCTTTGCATATGGGCTTGTTATCTTCTACGTGAATACAATTCATCGTATGTATGTATGTAACTCATATAACTAGCTACTCAAGATAGTTGACGCATCCACATTACTTTCTGAAACTTGCTAAAGCCCTGTCCCCCCCATAGGGTATAAATACGTACAAACTTTGTATGTATGGTTACATTGATTCTTGTGCACATTTCATACAAGACAAACTACTGTACCACATTCTCTGGATCCTTTTACAAGCGCTAGCTAGCAATTTTCTGCATTGCACCATACATTTTTTCGTAGAAAAATTGGACAGGAATGGACAACTTCTTTTAGTGTGCTAAAAAATTCCAATTCATTACGTTTTAAATTTATTTTCAAGTGTACAGCACCATAATTAACATTGATACGTTTTTGCCTCCTCTCTGCTTTACCCGCTACATGTACCAGCTACGTTACTCCAAAGGTATGTACGTCCAGTATAGAAAATATAATTTTCTTTTCGATAGCCATTAAATGGTCAAGTGTGCGAGAAGCCGCTTTCTATAACTGCATCGCTCGGCCTTATTGATTTAGGTCGAAAAAGATTTCAACCAGATAGGCTAAAGTTTATAGTGAAAGTGAAGATAGGAACTGCTGAAGATAAAATTTCGTAATAAAAAGTTGAAATTCAGTAAAATAGTTCAAAATACATACTAAAACTTAGTTTTAAGTGTAGGCTTAGCAAGCTAAACTTACTTGAAGTGAATTCAAAGTTTATGTTATGCGTACCTTTTGAAGGCAAGAACTCCTTACCGTACGTACTACATTTGGTACACACATAATTTTGCGTTTTATTGCAGAATCATAACCATTAAAATACACTAAATACAATACAGTTACTGTAGGTAACTATAATTACTAAAGTTAACATACTATTTTGTTGCTAATTGTCAATATGTACACATTTTTATAAACAAAATTGACGATTTTTATCAGGGGGTGTTTGCATTGTATAATTACAATGGTCTTTATACCCCGATATACGAATTTTTCACCATACGATGCCAACTCTGGAACGAGTTAACATCGTATCTCGAGGGTGCACTGTATAGCTGTTAAGTGAGTGAGGACAACTTCTTGAGAATCACTGTAAACGTCACTGTTGTTAGTGGTCTAACCTGAAGTCAATATTATAAGTAGTTTTACTTTAGCATTTTCTGTCTATTATCATAGCAAGATTCTATGATAACATTTTTCTGAATTGTTAGTGTAAGGTTGCTGGTTTGATTTGTGGCAGATCATTAGAGAGAATACGTCTATGAATCACTCAACCGAAGAATACACCACAAGGTAAGGACAGTCCTCTTAAATTTTTCATCTTACCATTGGTGATTCGTTTAGCTTACGCGCGTTTCTTATGTGTGTGATGAGATATTCCTCTCTATGCTTCTCACTCAGTGCATATGTATTTGATGTAGTGTTTTAGTTAGAGAGTCACAAACTATCAAGTTCAAAGTCTAGCGCCACAAAGCGATTCCAATTTTAAACTTTAATGCAGATTTTTTGTTAAATGGTAATAGAACAACAGCAAATTTGTTAGCAGGAAATATATTCCACATTGAGACTACTCACTGCGGCTCTTCAGTCTGACATTGAAGGCTGGTAATAGATTGCTTCTTGTTTCACATTTTGTTTTAATTGATTATTGAGGCTATAAGAAATGTATTGAGAGGACAGGCAGTGTAAGTGGAAAAGTTTAATATGAATGTGATGACACGAAGCAAAGTGAGTCCGGTCAGTGTCACTTGTCCAAACGCAAAGTAGTTTCAGTTTAATGAGAATTAAAAGTAGCATTCTTTGTTAGTTTAGTTTAATTTCATACTACTCTTGTCCTTGTCTAAATAAGAATAACAGCTGAAATAACCGTCATTGCTCCAATTTGTTTTGTTTTAGAGTTGTTCGCTCTATTACTTCCTTTTTACTTGTCTATCAATCTATCACTTATGATGTATGCATCATGCCTTATGCTCTCGGCTCAATTGCATCGCACATTTTAGGGAGCTAATTCTGGTTCTGGTTGATGTGTAGATAGTTCTGTAAATCGGACGAAAACAACCTATTACAAAGAAGAAAAATCTTGGTAGTATTAAGTACAGTTTATATCATCCAGCTTTGCTATAAAGCAATTATAGCAAAAAATTATATTACGAATACTTTTTTATGGTTACACATTTCTTCCAGAGCTTCCATTTTTATTACTGTAACATTGCGATTTTACATTAAACAACCATTTTATCTGACCTCACAGTTCACCTATTTCTTGTCGCTCCTTATTCAGTTAGCCTGCTATCACGCTTGACCCAATAGTTGTGACCCATATTCTACGTAGCACACTTCCTATAGCTCTTTGCTAAAAATATATCTTACAAATTTTTACAACCATTGCATTCTTTGGAATCAACAAGCGGCAAGAGCCACTGCTGGTTTGCAGTATTGTTTTATTTGCCTTCTATCTGATCAATTTTAATCACACGGAACGCTGCCCTTCTAAAAATATTTAGTATCCTTTTGGGGTGTTTCTAGCTTTAGATGGTTCATTACATCTGCAATCATACAGTGTCGTTTAAATGCTTGAAGTCTAAACGTTTCAAGTAATAATGATACCATCACAATGAGTATTTTATTGCGTAACAGAGTTTCTCTGCATATCATACTAGACGCAATTAACAGTATTAGATGTGATCAGCATTTGACTTAGTGGAGTTGCTCTCCCCTAATAACTAGTCCTGAGATAATAATAACTAGACTAAAGCAAAGAGATTTTCATGTATGTTTTAATTGTTGAGAATAA
Source organism: Watersipora subatra (assembly GCF_963576615.1). Classification (NCBI taxonomy): domain Eukaryota; kingdom Metazoa; phylum Bryozoa; class Gymnolaemata; order Cheilostomatida; family Watersiporidae; genus Watersipora; species Watersipora subatra. Next base: position 48,633,260 of record NC_088710.1, on the reverse strand, counting down.
TATATTTGCAGCTATATGGACACCATACTTACAGAAAAACGTGAACAGCTGCATCCAGATGAATGTCCTCTCAGTAGCCTCCGTAAGTGTTTGTAATCTTAGTATGCATCTTTAAACAATGAGATGGGGAGTTGCCTTCTCATTATAAGGATCTTTTTTAATATACAGTGCACCCTTAGGATACAATTTTAATCCGTTCCGGGGTTGGCATCGTATGGAGATAAAATTGTATGGTGAGGTATAGAAACCATAGTAATTATATAATGCAAACACCCCCTGGTAAAAATCATCAAAATTTTATACAAGTACTGTGTATATTAAAAATTAGTAACAAAATGGTATGTTAATCTTAGTAACTTTAGTTACCTACAGTAACTTCAAGTATATTAATTTAGTCTATTTATTGGTTATGATCTGCATTAAATGTAATGTTGCAATGTGCTATGTGTAGTACGTAAGTTGAGAGTTCTTATCTTCAAGACAGACGTACATGTAACATAAATTATGAATTCACTTTTAATAAGTTAAGCTTACTAAACACGCACTTGAAAATTAAGTTTTAGTGTGTATTTTTAATTATCTTACTGAATTTCAACTTTTATTACAAAAAGTTTATCGCTTCTTAGTTTCTGACTTCGTTTTTAATATCATTTTAGCAGGTCTCATTAAAACCTTTTTCAACCTAATTCGGCAAAAAAGCCCGAATGATGCTGTTTTTATAAGGAAGTAGATTTTTGTTAGCAGGTTAATGGAAGTTGTCTGACCGCTAATTTTCTGTTTAAAGAGATCGCAGCCCCAATTTTGCTAGTTCCAAAGGGAAAATATTATCGTTTTGCTCACAAAAAATGCTGAACTGCGAGAAATCTGTCATCATGTCTCTTTTAGGCATTGTGAAAATGTTTTTGGTGGACAGTATTTCGGCGTATTTGTTATTTTGACGTACGTAATAAGCACACCGACGGCCAAATTTGAACGTGGGCGAAAGTTTGGTTGAATTTGTATGGTGAAATAAGATTCGTATGGTGAGGTGAAGAAATCTTCATGTTCAACTTCGTAAGTTGAAAAAATCGTATATCGAGGTAATGATAACTTGAGGGTACACTGTTTAGAGGTAAACTTGCACGTGAGAAGATAAGTCACTCCAAGATCTTTTTCAAATTTTAAAATCATGATATTTTTGTGCAAATATTTCCTTAATAATTTACCCATAATCCATTTAATTCATTCCACTGTTCAAGCAACCTGCGAAAGCACCTTAATATATACTTCAGGTAATTAAACAGCCCTAACACAAATGCTTCATAGAATACTCTAAAATACTAAATGTCAAAAGATGCATTATATGCAACAAATTGAATTAGTAATGTTCAATAAAATGAGATTTTTATTATTGCCTAATCATTGTAACATGCGAATGAAAGTGTAGGGTGTGTCCTATTCAGAGGTAGAGGAGGTGGTAGAAATGCGTGTGCCTGACTCTACCTCAAGTAAACTAGCTAAACATTACACTAAGTTAGATTACTCGTATTATATTTATCTTTTACATCGTATTTTGAATTTCACAGACCTTTTCATTTTCGGGGATGAAACTTCAATGTTTTGAGAAAGTTTGAATATATTATATAGCGAAGTACTTTATGGCGTTAATTCAAATATTTGTTTAAGTTTTTTATTGTTCATATGTTGAGTAGAGATCTGGTTGTATCTCACTGGTTTTTTATTACTTTATTGGCAACCATTTCCGTATGACATAAACTAATTATAAAAAGGCTATAGTTAGCCAATAAAATCAAATAAATGGTTTGGTATACAGTGTTTAAAATACCTTTCTCTATCAAGCGAACAGATATTAAATGAAACATTGTTGAAGGAGTTAGCGATAATATTTTAAAAATAATTATTAGAGTTTGTATGCAATTCGTTGTTAACATGAGTTGGAGACTTTGCTCTTCTAACAGTTTGCGGGATGGAATGACATTAGTTTGCCGTTACTGTTGTGATGAATTGTAAACAGGCCGCCATTTTTTAAAACTCTTTTTTTAATGACATTACTGCACCGTGATCATTCAGGTCCCACTTCCTCTCAAACTGGAAAGATCTGTCCCCCCCCCCCAGCTGGCTACACCATGTATTGAGCAATAGCGAGTAGTAGAGTTCTCATTTAAACACAAAAAGTCTGTCGAGTAAAACTTTGTTTCAGGTTTTATGATTCTGACATTTTCATTAATAGCATAATTTGTCTAGGAAACCATTTCAATTGGAGCAGATATCATGCTGTGTGCCTATTTGTGGGTGCGACAAATCATATCAATGAAGATCTATTTGGCGAATGCTACGAGATAAAATGTGATGTTGGAGGCGATATGGTTAGGAATTACATATAAAATATGGCTAGGAATTACATATAAAATATGGCTAGGAATTTCATATAAAATATGAAGAAGCATTGATTGCAAAGTTTCAAGTAAAATATGTCAAATTTTTTTATAACGAGTTCCATAATGAGATAATATAATTCCAGTTACATAATGATTGAATTCCTTGAATCAAATTTATCAGTACGACAGTATTATGGTTTTTGTTATCCTTTACTATTTTCATAAAAAATAAAACCATAATAATAATTGGTAGCTTTCGAAGCAGTACTCCATTTATATTTGATTAGGAATTTAGACTTCTAGGGAACTACTGCGTGCAAATATTTGATTTCTGACAATAATAGTTCGCTTATTATTATTATGATTATTATTATGATTATTATTAGCAATTGCTATTTATATGTAGGGTGTGCTACAGATATGCATGCATTGTATTTCCATTAAGAAGTTTATACATATGTTGGTACAAGTTACATGTAACCATTTACTAACACTTATTCTGTTTGACAATATCAATGCTTTTAGAGTTATCTGTATTAATAAACCACATTTTGTTTTTTTAATGTTTTTTTTTTGTGTTCTGTTAGTCTGTGTGTCTGTCTGTGTGTCTGTCTGTTTGTCTGTGTAGACGCTATGTGTTTTTACATCTTTTGACTGCTTTCCTCCAAACTTCACACCCATATGCTTTGTGCCTTTTACCAGGTCACCACAAATATTTGGTTCTTGAGAACTTGCCTCTTAAATGCCCCTTTGCTGCATGCATTACAGGCAATTTTCCTCAATGAGCGCATTCATTGATTGCGTGAAAGCAGTCTAACAATTTATGTTGAGAATCTGCACATGTGCTGCCGGGCTTTCTCTTTGAGAATGAACGAATTCCTGGGCATCGCCAAGCTTAATGCCAATATATAATAATTTTCTTATTACATATTTTTAATAAATTTACATGCTCTTTTTACTCTTTCATAAAATATCCGTAAGAAAATAAGTCTAGATGACAATTGTGGAATTTTTGAATAAAAAGCAAATTCAGCTCTCAGCCACTGGCACCTTTGTAATCTAATTTAATTTTATCTCTTGTAGTTTTAGATATCATGATATTGTGTGGATTGCAGAGATTCCCTTTAGTGGTTCGTAATGTTAGATTATGTCAGTGGTGAAAAGGTGACCACTGATAAAGACTCCACAAATTTCCACTACTGCTGAGCCTTTGTATGAATGATGAGTGTCTGTTTTGTTTTAAATAATGCAAGTTTTTAAAACATTCCGAAGCCATCTAAACAATATATAAGTTTTGTATTAAATGGTGCTGTACTTTGTAGAGGTAACATCCAATGAATTCGTGGCGATAGATGATGTGGTACTCACTCATGGCATCGGTGAAGCTGCCTATTTTTATAGATGCAACTCTACTTCTCACATCAATGTTTCTATCGACTGCCCTTTTGCATGGATTCACTGTCATAGATATGGTGAGTTATATCCCTTGCTGTAAATTAGCCCAAGGTTTTGGCAGACTTTGAAATAGCACTTTTCAAATCAGTCACAGTTTAGACCTGGTCAATGGGCGATAGCTATTTTGAGGAGATTGGGTAAAACACAGCATACTTAACATGCAGTGTAGGTGGTCTTGTAATGTGCTGTCATTGGTCAATAGCTTTTTCATTTTATGGCTATTTGAGTTTAAAGTGTGCTTTGTTTCGTTTATTTAAAATGTTTATTACAAGGACTGATTTACATTTGATGTAAAAATGTAGTTCTCGAAAAGTGGAGTTATCCTCTCTGTATTAATCTGCCCACATGATGAGACAACTTTCTAGGTGACTTTGTTTTTATGGTTGGATATGTAATCCATACTATAAGAACAGTGTCGGTCACACAAAAGCGTTAGAAATAAAATTGCCTCGCTGTGGAATTGCACTCGGGCACTCCAATATACAGTCCATCACACTAACCACTACACTACTAATTTACTCTATCGTATCTATACATAAACGGAAGGAAACAATTATTTGCATGCGTCGAACCAATAACAATATGTTAACAACCCATCCTGAGTGTAGTTTTGCTTTACTAGATCTTTTATCCCATTTTCTTGTTAGTTAGCAATGACCAGGCGTGCTAGATGCATTACAGCTACGAATTTTTAGTAAATTTAGATCTATGGTCTGGGATTTTTATTGAATAATAGCACTACTGAATGTTATTATTTATACTGTATTAGTAATGATAAAATATAAACAATAAACTTTAGTAAACTGATAATATTGATAAATCACTCGACTCTGACATGCTCATGGTTTTTTAAAATAGCTGAAAAAGTGTTCATTCACATTCTGCAATGCATTGGTGGTATTTTTCATGGCATCAAGTAATGTAAAAATTTATGATAATCAATTTGGTATCAGAATATTTTTTATAGACTCTGTGGTTCAAAAGTTATGATGATTTATACGCACCCCTGACAAATATTAAGCTTTATTGAATTAGAGAAAAGCATTCAAAAAACAAGATTACCCCTCACAGGTATTAAACCTTGGGCACCCCTGTTGAAGATCACACATACTACCATTACACCACTCGGGATCCATAGCCATAGATACTGAATTCTCAACATGTTGATTACTCATGACGATTTTTTACTGTGCACTGTACTGCCGAGCGTATTAGTATAGTATAATATGTCAACTGAATTTATCCTTCAAATAATAAAATTTAATTTCCTCACTGCGCTATTTGTTTCATTTTTGTTGGTGTTTTATACTGTCCTTTAGAATTTGTTTTAAAAGCTTTTTCTTGAAACAAAATTATTTTTGTTAGCTAAAAGTGATATGCATGCAGTTTCTTGCTAATACTATGCTTATTTGACAGAGGCTGATGAAACGACAACCATTGGTGCTGTTTCTCGCTCATTCAGCTCAGTCCAGACAACTGCGAGTTCTGCTTTAGTCACAGACAATGTGGCAGCTGCTACTGAGTCTTCCAGTACCACCGCTCCTGTTGAACCTATCCAGTTCAATCAAACACGTCCCGGTGTTTATGAATGGAAACATTCGCAAACACTTGGCATCGTTATTTGGTCTTTTACTGCTTTGTTTCTCATCATTTTTCTCATTATCACTGACGGTATCAGCGTGAAGAGGAAGGCAGCACAAAAGGAAAACACCGAGCCTGAGATGCCAATCTGGAAGGAGAGGAAGTTGTCCACTGAGCTCTTATCGTGTCTCATCAGTGAAGGCACCTCCAATGAAGGCGCGTCTCCAGTCACAGAGCTGACTGGCCTATCAGGAACAAGCTCTGTTATTAGAGGGGACATCTATGATGTATCACAAGAGATATCGAGGAAAAATTCGCAAAACAGCAAAAATATTAAAGATTTTACTTCTGCTCAATCACAGCCATAGTTTTTCGAGGACAGACCATCTCTAAAAATATCAATACTGATATAGATTATCATCATACCTTTTGAATATAGCTTTTTATATTGGCTCAAAATGATTATCTGAAGATAAGGGTTGCTCGCTCGCTCATGTCTGAGTTAATGTATTTCAAAGTGTTTGATGTTTTTGCCGATTGCTATAATTACGCTACCAAATGCTTGAGTTAAACTTTCATGTTCTATTATGGTCTGATACGCTCGACTTGCGGTGGAACTCACGCCGGTTCATATGGTGACAAAATTGTTTCCATCTATTGTCTAAACTGTAGATATACTTATTCAATGTGGGTGGGGAAGTTGGCCTGTCCTAACTACTTGTACCCCTCTTAAATATTCGCATATCAATGTTTGTGATCAATCGTTCGCTCGTGTTCTGATTCAGCTTTTTATTTTTTTTGTATTTCTTTATATTTGTTAGTAAAGCGCAACCTTGTGTCACCTCGTTTCATCGCTTCGACTTATCTTTCCATTGAAAGGTTTTATCAACCAATGCTGTGGTTAGATTTCTTCGAGTAATATCATCACATTACTTTGAGCTTTTCAATTGATTCATTGGTCTCTGCCTTTTCTGACACCAATGTTCTTTAGAGTGTCATATGCCACCTTTGATTTGTTATGTTAGTGTAGCTCTGAATGCCCTAGCCATAGGTTCCATTTCAGAAAGGTGTTCGCACTGAAGCTATTGATCTCTTCATATGCTTAAATAATATTGGATTTTGATTGGTTTTCTAAACAATATTTTGTATAATAGCAAATGAACAGTATGGAGCCGATTGAAACAGCACAATAGACCTTATTCTCTATAACCAGTGTGCTTTTTCTTTATTCGATTCAGTTGCAAATTGTTTTCAGTGGCAATCTTAGGCCAGTGTGTATATATTCAATAGCGATATCCTTTCACTAGAGCTTGTATAGTTTCTTTGTAACCAATAGCTACTCATTAGAATGCCTCTCTAAGGGAATAAAATAGTTTCACAGCTCTAAACGAAACACGCAGGTGAGTTAATACTTAAAATGTTATTTGGATGTAAAATATGTGCCATAGTACTCTCATATGTGCTACATATGTCCTTCAATATATGTTTTGTCTCACTATGTATGTGCAGCTTTTGGTGTAAATGTTATTTTGTAGAGCTACAGTGAAAAGATGACAACATCGGTCATGTCTAGCGCTAATATTCCCCATGCAGAGGTAAGTCTTCCAGCACTTTAGACGTGATTAGATTGACACACGGCAACATTATTTTGGAATACAACTTAATTAAAACAATTGAATGTATAAATATTAATCTCCATACTATTCATCGTAGGCTTGCATCATACAGTTCGGACTAAGTAGAATGCTTTGCTGATGCTTAGGTTGTTTCACACTGTCACAGTATGTCGACGTTAATCCCAAACTACTTCGATGATTACACTATTAAAAACCGATCTTCGTTTACATCGGCGAATAGTCTGCAGCATAGCATTTTATTTATACAATGCGGCTGCTGAAATGATAGAATACTAGTCCCGCAGCAACTGTCATGAAGTTATAGAAATCTATAGGAAATAGGTATAGGAAGCATAGATAGAGCAACCCATGACAACCGATCATCATTGCTGAAGTGGTGCACCGACAAGTGCTCCACTGACTGTTGTGGATGCACAGCAGAATATTATAAGTTTGATTACCGCAATGTTTCCCTACATACATGTATCTGCATTGCGTCGGTGATGCCAATGATCTAGACAACGAATAGTTGATGAGAGGACAACCCCAACTTATGGTGATATTGTGTTGGCTAGACAACATGCATAAGTTCAAGGAGTTAAATATTTTTATGTGGCTAGTTAGCCGTGGCCAAAACAACTCATATGTTATATGTGTGAACTCATATGTTATATGTGTGGACTCATATGTTACAGGTGTGGGCTCCTTCAAGGACAATGCTGGCGGACACCCTCTCCATTCCACCCACTGACGCGGATTCTCTGAGAAAGATAGCAAAATCTGGCCAAAGACGCCGCGGTAGGAAAATAACCTCTTAGTGAAATGTATTTTCAAATTAATAACCTTAGTGAGTGGAAGGTTGCTCCATAGGCAGGATATAGAGGTCGTCACTAAAGCTACCTGTGTCAGCACATGCGTTGAGACGATTTTATACTGCTTGATAACATGATGCTAATATTTTAGATGACTGTGGCCAAAATAATGTCAGGGCATTGCTTATAATTCATGCTCATCGAGGTTTTGAATATAACAGTCTGGTACTCTCCAAATGGCTGTCATTTTTAATCAGCCAGATGGTAACTCAGTTCCCACACTTGTCCAGTGAGCGTGTCCAGTGAGCGTGCTGGTGCTTTGTTTCGTTCGAACCTTGAGAGGAATAACAAGCTGTTTAATGAGAAATGCTTCTTTGTTGCCGAAGTGCCGTCTATTTTGAAATGAATTTGCAAAATAATTGGTTTTCACAAGGATCACCCTTTGATCAGCTATTCAGAATAAGTTTGCCCGTGCCAGACTGGAATGCGCCATCAATCAGTTAATATTGACGAGTACTTACTCTGTCCAAATTGACACGCTTGTTATAATCCTCTTGATGGTGATGTATCATCACTAATGCATGTTCCAGAAAATCGAGTCCTTTTTTCAACTCCTCTTATTTCCTCTAGTGGAAATGAGTGCTTAAATGGTTTGATGCTATTTATGCTGTAAACTCAGATAAACTGAGGGATACATTAATTTTAAACCCACTGGGTGTGGCTCAACCAGTTCAAGTTATATAAACATAAAAATAGACATAAGCTGATAGCTTACTACTGATAAAATCAGAGTGTTATAGCACCTGTCGAGTCTAGAGCTGGCCCAGTATTCTGCAATGTGGAAATACTAATATTCAGTCATAGTATTCGTACGAGTCATATATATATATATATATATATATATATATATATATATATATATATATATATATATGTAACTCGTATATATATATATATGTAACTCGTATATATATATATATATAACTCGTATATATATATATAACTCGTATATATATATTAGATGATTTTTGATTAAAAAATTTTCGCTGTATCCAAAACGTTGTTTCGCCTCTGCCTCTTGTCAGTCTCATCACAGCCTGACAAGTGGCAAGCACAAAACAACATAACTGCTGCGAGAAAATTTTAGTCAACATATATACGTATTTATCTAGCAGTCTACAATGATTTTTATAGAAAACATTTTGGTGCCAAAAAATACATATAAAAAGAAAGGTATTGCCAAGTGGTGTCATAATTGCAAGAACAAATATTTATGCCAGACAGACTTGATACTGCTAAGCTTAAGTCCACATCTTATCTTTTTTAACAAAAGATTAAATGGCCTAGCGATACAATTGTTGAGTACATCTTTTGGTACTTAAATTTGTATTAAAACATATCAATGATATATGAAGGAGTTGAACCATTCAGTAATTTTAATCCGACAGTGTTAGTAAGATAAGTTAACATATCTGGCAGTGAGAGAATATTCAGTTATAATCGAAAAAGTTGATAGTACAAAACAAGCTGGCACCAATTATTAGTTACACACAAGTCCAAAGGCTAATTGTTATTCAAGTGTTTTGTTCCATTAAAAATGGCCTTAATAAAAATGTCCTTAACAAAAATGGCCTTAACAAAAATGGTCTTAACAAAAATGGTCTTAACAAAGATGTAATCTCAGACATGTGGTCTAACAAGGAAATATCACATCATTACTTGATATGTAAGAACAGTGACAATTCCCATGCTCACAACTGCTCATGAACTGAGGTTTGTTAGGCCAAGAAAACTCACGCATATCCAGTTACATCATATGAGTACAAAAACAGATGACCTCAGCATTTACTTGAGTAAAAACTTTTCGCAACGTATATCTACCAATAGACAAACTGCGCTCGTGTGAGTATCCAATTATCTTGCAGCTGGTAATCTCTTGAAATCAATGGACAAATTCCAGTTATAATAATATCAATGCTTTCAGCGTTGTAACAATGGTATGACAGCATCATTTGTAATTGTCATCACTGACCATCTGTTTGTGATGCAAGGTTTCTATATTATGCATTCCCATTAATATGTGCCATTGTTATGAAAGAAAAGCAGTATCATAGCAACAGCAGTTAACTTACATCTATGACAGCGTCATCATGATCTACCCAATCAAACTAATCACACCCTTCCAGATTATGTTGCACCATTTGCAACAGAATCTGTTTTTTTAAAGATCCGATGTCGGAAGACCTGTCATTTTTTCATTTTAAATGTTAAATTATAAGATGAATATATCCTATTTTTACCTACCGGAGTTTGAGTTCTGTAATGAGTTTAGAATTAAAATGGTAGTATGCAATAAATGGTGTCAATAATGGTGAGGTTATTCATACGTCCACTGTGACTCATCGAGGATTACCGCTATCTTCGCTGGCACATGTAGCATTTCCTAGGCCAGCTTTGCACCAACTTTATTAAAAGATAATGAAATGCCAAGATTATAGAACACATAAATTTTATTTACTTCCGAGCGATGCCTTATCATCCCAGCACTAACCGCTTCACCTATAGATTATCAGATATGCCGCCATTGAAGCCAGGGGTACTTGCTCTTGGTGCCAGCCTTCTTCATTCAGGGTCTCACTATTGCATAACTGACTGTCAATCTTTAAATTGGCTCATTTCTATCATATTTTTAGACGTTAATAATTATTTGATTTGTGATCAGTTGTATCTCACTACTTCACAGAGACCTCTGCCATAAGACATATGTGGAAGAGTCAAAAAAGTTCTACTCAGCAGCCGGAGTCAATGTTGAGAGAGTATAAGCGAATGCTACGTAGTAAAGATGCCGGGCCTGTCAGTCCTAGAACTCAGCAGAGATTTAATCTATCACAGTTTGAAACTGCATTCAATCCCTCACCTAAGGTACAGCTCAGCATATTTTCATTTCACTGTTACAAGGCAGAATGATATATAGTAATAATTAATACATCTGATGCCCGTGATGTGGGAGTTGCCCTCTCAACTCTATTGGGCTGATTGCTCATTGGTTTTCCATTATACTGTCCTTTGTACATCAGTGAATCTCTAAGAAGGTTCATTTAACTTCCGGTGACAAGACATGCTGAGAAAAGTAGCCACAGAAATTGATCCAAGGAAAACCAGTAATATTATTTTGGTATTTAAAAAAATTTGGTTGGAACTGGATAAATAGTTTACAACATAAATAGCATCAAACCATTTAGGAACTCGTTTCCACTAGAGGAAATAAGAGGAGTTGAAAAAAGGATTTGATATTCTGGAACATGCATTCGTGATGATACATCATCTTTTGGATGGTTATAACGGGTGTTTAAAAAAATATTAAAAGATTTCAAAAACATCTGTTGATGCCTTGAGGAATTATCAAACTACATGTGCATATATTATTGTAAATAGGTGCTTTGTATGTTGTGTAAACTGAGAAAACATGCAGATATTCATTTGAGGTCTCTAGCTCAAGCCTGGTTCCTATATACGCTGCAAGCACCGGCGACAGCTCCGATGTCAGTGCCCGATGCCGACAGCTCCGATGCTGACAGACCTATGCGCCGAGTACCGCTAGTAGTAGCCGGCGGTCAACGCAAGAGTTCAGCGCTGTTCAATTTTTGCGAAGAGCCACTGGCAAAAACCTCCCCAAAATGCACTGTACAGGTGAAGGTCAGCACTTTCGCGACGGCATGGCGAGCGGCCATTTTTATGTGATCACCGACGAAGCAGCTTTATGTGAACATTAGCTGCCAAGCCTAGCGCCGCAAGTGTTTTGCTGCGCGAGATTACCGCCGGGGTCTCGCATTCGATATGGGAACCAGGCTTTAATGTGTGCCATTTATTCAGACCCGCTTCATGTTCTACCATTAGAAGCTCTGAAAGGAGAAAGCATACTTTAGCACACTTCAATGGTTTTGGAACAAAGTTCCTCCAGCTGCAAGCTGAGGTCAGCCTATTTTGAATGGCTCATTAAATGCTGTGAAGTAGATGGAGCATGTTGACACCACTAGAAATACAGCATTCCATTGCATCCATTGTGATAGTCATACACTCAGTAGCTTTTTTAGCCTCCTTTTACACTGCTAGAGGAGGAAGTTAGGTTCGTGTAGACCAGGATGATTGTTGGAGTTGTGTTCCGCCGCCGAGTGAGTTGGAGTTGAAAAGGCATCTAGTCTGTTTACGATTCAAAATATATTTTTGCGAAAACTTTATACTAAACCAACTCAAACACTGACTATGCAAAATGGGTCACCATTTTTAGCCAATGAAATGCAACATCCATTCCATTTTGACCGATTATCAGCATAAACACAAATAGGGCCACTCAGTTGCTATATGCCACGTACATGTTATATAGTTATTGTAATAATTAATAATTATAGCAAGTACTAATTAGTATTAATTTTAAATCGTTCTGGTGTGAACATTTTAAAGCTATTTTTAATTGATCCTTCGAGAGAACAGAATGTACTGCCATTGTATTTCTGGTGCCATTGTGAGATACAATTGGTTCAATCTATATTGTACTTCGTCAATGATGGCCGTCAGAATTGTAAAAACATAGCTTGCAGCATTTCACTGATCTAATGTCGTCGAGTGGGACAAAGCCACGCTTTTATAACCATTTTTTATTTTATACCAAACCGATTTTGTCGGTGTGAAAGCAACTCCGATTAAGTCATTGCAAAGTAAACGCACATTCTGTTTAACCATTCATCATCTGACAACCAAATTATGTATTCATAAAAGATTTTAAACTCATAAAATCTATGATGTCATATTTTAGGATCAGCCACCAACAAGGAGCCTTCAAGCAGCGAGCCGGTTAAACAATGTTCAGAGTGCGCCACCTCAGAAAGTTCTTCTACCAACCAGTTCTGTGCACCAGCCTACACATACCTTTACAAGTACGTTCTTTTTCTTCCATCATTTTATCTTCTCTAGTTTTTATAATCAACACGTACTAATGTTAACCCAGTTGACAACAGCATCTCGCATAACGAAAACCTCCCTTTATGTAAATTCTACTTGACGTGAAGAATTTTTGTAAAGTTTTTGTATCGTATTATATAATGTTAAGTGTCGAGTCATTGCAAACTCTCAAATTCTATTTGAATAACGAGAGTCCCACAATTAGCCTTAGAAGTATTGTTTTTCTCTCTTGCCGCCTGTGGGAGAGACATATATTTTGAAGACAATTGCGTGAGACATTTTAGAAAGGTTTGAAACCGTCAATAGCTAGTCTCATTGAACTGATGCTTTAAAAGCCGTCTACTGATTATGGTGCTGGTTCGTAAATAGTAGTAAAAAATGGTTGTTAATAAAAAAGTGAGATAAAAAGCTAAAATATTAGAAAATGTTTAAATACAACAGTTTAAAATGTTAAAAAAGAATTTTATTTTTAGTTTTCACATTAGTTTACAATAAAATAAGAAGCCAATTTTAGTTTTTTATTTGTGAGTTTGAGAAGATCTTGAAACAAATTAAGCAATTTATATGTTTTATGCTTTCCTAAACGGGTGCTATTACGTAAAATCCCATAGCGTAAGCGTTATCGCAACTGGTTATTTACCTTGTAGGCGACTCTATATAGATATAACCGAGTTTTTTCCCTAATGACTCATAATCCAGTCAACACCAACAATTTCAGTGTGCAATAGTTTAGCGTACAATTTTTCTAGAGTTTTAGTTGAACATGCATTGAATAGAGGGCCACTTTTAAGAAGCTACCACAAATGGTATAAATTACATGGTTCAATCTTGTATTCAACATGGTTATCAGAAATTGAACAATACCAATATCTCTATCAATCATGTTGTCATCATGCATTTTGTACCGCAGTGAGAAATCGCGCTAGCTCAAGACAGGAAAAGTGCTTAAAGCATGTTACCTCCTACAGTCAAGATTATGTTCAAAAAGTGGGAATGACCAGTCTACCGAAGATACCTATTCGTACGCTCTCTGCTGATTGGTGGAGAGAACTACAAAAGTAAGCGGTTTTTATGATCTTTTTCACATTAATGATGCAAAAATATTTCAACACTCAATGGCGACTACCGTCTTACCATCATTATTACTATTGAAGTGTTTAAGTTTTTGCAACATTCTGTTGTTGGATGAGTCAGATTTTCATTTAAGTGGTTGTTGCGAGCATTGCATGCATAAAGAAAAATGTTTTATGGCAGAACGCATAAAAAATATCTGTAGTGTTAAAAACTTTCAAGGTGCTGATAGCCTACCACCAGTATTACTTAATGCTGAGTTGAGAGATTTCGTCCCAGCCACCCCTTTGTTGTTATGTAATAGAACTAGATTGTTATTTATCTGAGAAACGTCGCGGTGAGTTTTGCTATTTTATAGGACACCAATGACACGGCATAAATACCATGAGCCTATGGAAGTCGAGATTGACTATGATAAAATCCAGAGACAACTCGATGGCAAATTCTTCTCCAAAAATTCAACACAGACTTATTTTCAATCAACCGTTCCTCGGCACTTGTATACGTACAGCATACATCCAGAGTTTGATTCAGAATATCACAAGTGTTGGTGAACATCTGCTTGTTTGCCAATAGTGATGATGTTTTATAATCCTTGTATAATAATGATATATTGTCTTAATATCTTAATGTATTCTTGTACAATGCTTACAGAGAACATCTCAAAATGAGCTTGCTTTTCTTCATCTGATTCATGATCCAAATCAACTGTTTTTTGGAAAATAAAATTTCATCTAGTATAGTAAGAGAACTTTTATTTTTGTTTCGATTTGTGTTCTATATCGGCCTATAGCTAAACACTCCGTCATGTATTCTAGACATTGTGTTCTATATCGGCCTATAGCTAGGCACTTCGTCATGTATTCTAGATATTGTGTTCTATATCGGCCTATAGCTAGACACTTCGTCATGTATTCTAGACATTGTGTTCTATATCGGCCAATAGCTAGACACTTCGTCGTGTATTCTAGACATTGTGTTCTATATCGACCTATAGCTAGACACTTCGTCATGTAATCTAGACATTGTGTTCTATATCGGCTTATAGCTAGACACTTCATCATGTATTCTAGACATTGTGTTCTATATCGACCTATAGCTAGACACTCCGTCATGTATTCTAGATATTGTGTTCTATATCGGCCTATAGCTAGACACTCCATCATGCATTCTAGACATTGTGTTCTATATCGGCCTGTAGCTAGACACTCCATCATGCATTCTAGACATTGTGTTCTAAATCGGCCTATAGCTAGACACTTCGTCATGTATTCTAGACATTGCGTTCTATATCGGCCTATAACTAGACACTCCGTCATGTATTCTAGATATTGTGTTCTATATCAGCCTATAGCTAGACACTCCGTCATGTATTCTAGACATTGTGTTCTATTTCGGCCTATAGCTAGACACTCCGTCATGTATTCTAGACATTGTCTTCTATATCGACCTATAGCTAGACACTCCGTCATGTATTCTAGACATTGTGTTCTATATCGGCCTATAGCTAGACACTCCGTCATGTATTCTAGACATTGTGTTCTATATCGGCCTATAGCTAGACACTCCGTCATGTGTTCTAGACATTCTGTTTTATATCGGCCTATAGCTAGACACTTCATCATGTATTCTAGACATTGTGTTCTATATCGGCCTATAGCTAAACACTCCGTCATGTATTCTAGACATTGTGTTCTATATCGGTCTATGGCTAGACACTCCGTCATGTATTCTAGACATTGTGTTCTATATCGGCCTATAGCTAGACACTCCGTCATGTGTTCTAGACATTGTGTTCTATATCGGCCTATAGCTAGACACTTTGTCATGTATTCTAGATATTGTGTTCTATATCGGCCTATAGCTAGACACTTCATCATGTATTCTAGATATTGTGTTTTATATCGGCCTTTAGCTAGACACTCCGTCATGTGTTCTAGACATTGTGTTCTATATCGGCCTATAGCTAGACACTCCGTCATGTGTTCTAGACATTGTGTTCTATATCGGCCTATAGCTAGACACTTTGTCATGTAATCTAGACATTGTGTTCTATATCGGCCTATAGCTAGACATTTGGTCATGTATTCTAGATATTGTGTTCTATATCGGCCTATAGCTAGACACTTCATCATGTATTCTAGATATTGTGTTCTATATCGGCCTATAGCTAGACATTTCGTCATGTGTTCTAGATATTGTGTTCTATATCGGCCTATAGCTAGACACTTCTTCATGTATTCTAGATATTGTGTTCTATATCGGCCTATATCTAGACACTCCGTCATGTATTCTAGACATTGTGTTCTATATCGGCCTATAGCTAGACACTCCATCATGCATTCTAGACATTGTATTCTATATCGGCCTGTAGCTAGACACTCCGTCATGCATTCTAGACATTGTGTTCTATATTGGCCTATAGCTAGACACTCCGTCATGTATTCTAGACATTGTGTTCTATATCGGCTTATAGCTAGACACTTCATCATGTATTCTAGACATTGTGTTCTATATCGACCTATAGCTAGACACTCCGTCATGTATTCTAGATATTGAGTTCTATATCGGCCTATAGCTAGACACTTCGTCATGTATTCCAGATATTGTGTTCTATATCGGCCTATAGCTAGACACTTCATCATGTATTCTAGATATTGTGTTCTATATCGGCCTATATCTAGACACTCCGTCATGTATTCTAGATAATGTGTTCTATATCGGCCTATAGCTAGACACTCCGTCATGTATTCTAGACATTGTGTTCTATATCGACCTACAGCTAGACACTCCGTCATGTATTCTAGACATTTTGTTCTATATCGGCTTATAGCTAGACACTTCATCATGTATTCTAGACATTGTGTTCTATATCGACCTATAGCTAGACACTCCGTCATGTATTCTAGATATTGTGTTCCATATCGGCCTATAGCTAGACACTCCATCATGTATTCTAGACATTGTGTTCTATATCGGCCTATAGCTAGACACTTTGTCATGTATTCTAGACATTGTGTTTTATATCGGCCTATAGCTAGACACTCCGTCATGTATTCTAGACATTGCGTTCTACATCGGCCTATAGCTAGACACTCCATCATGTATTCTAGACATTGTGTTCTATATCGGCCTATAGCTAGACATTCCGTCATGTATTCTAGACATTATGTTCTATATCGGCCTATAGCTAGACACTCCGTCATGTATTCTAGACATTGCGTTCTATATCGGCCTATAGCTAGACACTTTGTCATGTATTCTAGATATTGTGTTCTATATCGGCTTATAGCTAGACACTTCGTCATGTATTCTAGATATTGTGTTCTATATCGGCCTATAGCTAGACACTCCGTCATGTATTCTAGACATCGTGTTCTGTAATGGCCTAAAGCTAGACACTTCGTCATGTATTCTAGACATTGTGTTCTATATCGGCCTATAGCTAGACACTTCTTCATGTATTCTAGATATTGTGTTCTATATCGGCCTATATCTAGACACTCCGTCATGTATTCTAGACATTGTGTTCTATATCGGCCTATAGCTAGACACTCCATCATGCATTCTAGACATTGTATTCTATATCGGCCTGTAGCTAGACACTCCGTCATGCATTCTAGACATTGTGTTCTATATTGGCCTATAGCTAGACACTCCGTCATGTATTCTAGACATTGTGTTCTATATCGGCTTATAGCTAGACACTTCATCATGTATTCTAGACATTGTGTTCTATATCGACCTATAGCTAGACATTCCGTCATGTATTCTAGATATTGTGTTCTATATCGGCCTATAGCAAGACACTCCATCATGTATTCTAGACATTGTGTTCTATATCGGCCTATAGCTAGACACTTTGTCATGTATTCTAGACATTGTGTTTTATATCGGCCTATAGCTAGACACTCCATCATGTATTCTAGACATTGTGTTCTATATTGGCCTATAGCTAGACACTCCGTCATGTATTCTAGACATTGTGTTCTATATCGGCCTATAGCTAGACGCTCCATCATGCATTCTAGACATTGTATTCTATATCGGCCTGTAGCTAGACACTCCGTCATGCATTCTAGACATTGTGTTCTATATCGGCCTATAGCTAGACACTCCGTCATGTATTCTAGACATTGTGTTCTATATCGGCTTATAGCTAGACACTTCATCATGTATTCTAGACATTGTGTTCTATATCGACCTATAGCTAGACACTCCGTCATGTATTCTAGATATTGTGTTCTATATCGGCCTATAGCTAGACACTTCGTCATGTATTCCAGATATTGTGTTCTATATCGGCCTATAGCTAGACACTTCATCATGTATTCTAGATATTGTGTTCTATATCGGCCTATATCTAGACACTCCGTCATGTGTTCTAGACATTCTGTTTTATATCGGCCTATAGCTAGACACTTCATCATGTATTCTAGACATTGTGTTCTATATCGGCCTATAGCTAAACACTCCGTCATGTATTCTAGACATTGTGTTCTATATCGGTCTATGGCTAGACACTCCGTCATGTATTCTAGACATTGTGTTCTATATCGGCCTATAGCTAGACACTCCGTCATGTGTTCTAGACATTGTGTTCTATATCGGCCTATAGCTAGACACTTTGTCATGTATTCTAGATATTGTGTTCTATATCGGCCTATAGCTAGACACTTCATCATGTATTCTAGATATTGTGTTTTATATCGGCCTTTAGCTAGACACTCCGTCATGTGTTCTAGACATTGTGTTCTATATCGGCCTATAGCTAGACACTCCGTCATGTGTTCTAGACATTGTGTTCTATATCGACCTATAGCTAGACACTTTGTCATGTAATCTAGACATTGTGTTCTATATCGGCCTATAGCTAGACATTTGGTCATGTATTCTAGATATTGTGTTCTATATCGGCCTATAGCTAGACACTTCATCATGTATTCTAGATATTGTGTTCTATATCGGCCTATAGCTAGACATTTCGTCATGTGTTCTAGATATTGTGTTCTATATCGGCCTATAGCTAGACACTTCTTCATGTATTCTAGATATTGTGTTCTATATCGGCCTATATCTAGACACTCCGTCATGTATTCTAGACATTGTGTTCTATATCGGCCTATAGCTAGACACTCCATCATGCATTCTAGACATTGTATTCTATATCGGCCTGTAGCTAGACACTCCGTCATGCATTCTAGACATTGTGTTCTATATTGGCCTATAGCTAGACACTCCGTCATGTATTCTAGACATTGTGTTCTATATCGGCTTATAGCTAGACACTTCATCATGTATTCTAGACATGGTGTTCTATATCGACCTATAGCTAGACATTCCGTCATGTATTCTAGATATTGTGTTCTATATCGGCCTATAGCAAGACACTCCATCATGTATT
Organism: Watersipora subatra; assembly: GCF_963576615.1. Taxonomy (NCBI): domain Eukaryota; kingdom Metazoa; phylum Bryozoa; class Gymnolaemata; order Cheilostomatida; family Watersiporidae; genus Watersipora; species Watersipora subatra. The sequence goes on along the minus strand of NC_088710.1, from coordinate 48,613,984 downwards.
CTAGACATTGTGTTCTATATCGGCCTATAGCTAGACACTTTGTCATGTATTCTAGACATTGTGTTTTATATCGGCCTATAGCTAGACACTCCATCATGTATTCTAGACATTGTGTTCTATATTGGCCTATAGCTAGACACTCCGTCATGTATTCTAGACATTGTGTTCTATATCGGCCTATAGCTAGACGCTCCATCATGCATTCTAGACATTGTATTCTATATCGGCCTGTAGCTAGACACTCCGTCATGCATTCTAGACATTGTGTTCTATATCGGCCTATAGCTAGACACTCCGTCATGTATTCTAGACATTGTGTTCTATATCGGCTTATAGCTAGACACTTCATCATGTATTCTAGACATTGTGTTCTATATCGACCTATAGCTAGACACTCCGTCATGTATTCTAGATATTGTGTTCTATATCGGCCTATAGCTAGACACTTCGTCATGTATTCCAGATATTGTGTTCTATATCGGCCTATAGCTAGACACTTCATCATGTATTCTAGATATTGTGTTCTATATCGGCCTATATCTAGACACTCCGTCATGTATTCTAGATAATGTGTTCTATATCGGCCTATAGCTAGACACTCCGTCATGTATTCTAGACATTGTGTTCTATATCGACCTACAGCTAGACACTCCGTCATGTATTCTAGACATTTTGTTCTATATCGGCTTATAGCTAGACACTTCATCATGTATTCTAGACATTGTGTTCTATATCGACCTATAGCTAGACACTCCGTCATGTATTCTAGATATTGTGTTCCATATCGGCCTATAGCTAGACACTCCATCATGTATTCTAGACATTGTGTTCTATATCGGCCTATAGCTAGACACTTTGTCATGTATTCTAGACATTGTGTTTTATATCGGCCTATAGCTAGACACTCCGTCATGTATTCTAGACATTGCGTTCTACATCGGCCTATAGCTAGACACTCCATCATGTATTCTAGACATTGTGTTCTATATCGGCCTATAGCTAGACATTCCGTCATGTATTCTAGACATTATGTTCTATATCGGCCTATAGCTAGACACTCCGTCATGTATTCTAGACATTGCGTTCTATATCGGCCTATAGCTAGACACTTTGTCATGTATTCTAGATATTGTGTTCTATATCGGCTTATAGCTAGACACTTCGTCATGTATTCTAGATATTGTGTTCTATATCGGCCTATAGCTAGACACTCCGTCATGTATTCTAGACATCGTGTTCTGTAATGGCCTAAAGCTAGACACTTCGTCATGTATTCTAGACATTGTGTTCTATATCGGCCTATAGCTAGACACTCCATCATGTATTCTAGACATTGTGTTCTATATTGGCCTATAGCTAGACACTCCGTCATGTATTCTAGACATTGTGTTCTATATCGGCCTATAGCTAGACACTCCATCATGCATTCTAGACATCGTGTTTTATATCGGCCTGTAGCTAGACACTCCGTCATGCATTCTAGACATTGTGTTCTATATCGGCCTATAGCTAGACACTCTGTCATGTATTCTAGACATTGTGTTCTATATCGGCTTATAGCTCGACACTTCATCATGTATTCTAGACATTGTGTTCTATATCGACCTATAACTAGACACTCCGTCATGTATTCTAGACATTGTGTTTTATATCGGCCTATAGCTAAACACTCCGTCATGTATTCTAGACATTGCGTTCTACATCGGCCTATAGCTAGACACTCCATCATGTATTCTAGACATTGTGTTCTATATTGGCCTATAGCTAGACACTCCGTCATGTATTCTAGACATTGTGTTCTATATCGGCCTATAGCTAGACACTCCATCATGCATTCTAGACATTGTATTCTATATCGGCCTGTAGCTAGACACTCCATCATGCATTCTAGACATTGTGTTCTATATCGGCCTATAGCTAGACACTCCGTCATGTATTTTAGACATTGTGTTCTATATCGGCTTATAGCTAGACACTTCATCATGTATTCTAGACATTGTGTTCTATATCGACCTATAGCTAGACACTCCGCCATGTATTCTAGATTTTGTGTTCTATATCGGCCTATAGCTAGACACTCCATCATGCATTCTAGACATTGTGTTCTATATCGGCCTGTAGCTAGACACTCCATCATGCATTCTAGACATTGTGTTTTATATCGGCCTATAGCTAGACACTTCGTCATGTATTCTAGATATTGTGTTCTATATTGGCCTATAGCTAGACACTCCGTCATGTATTCTAGACATTTTGTTCTATATCGGCCTATAGCTAAACACTCCATCATGCATTCTAGACATTGTGTTCTATATCGGCCTGTAGCTAGACACTCCGTCATGCATTCTAGACATTGTGTTCTATATCGGCCTATAGCTAGACACTCCGTCATGTATTCTAGACATTGTGTTCTATATCGGCTTATAGCTAGACACTTCATCATGTATTCTAGACATTGTGTTCTATATCGACCTATAGCTAGACACTCCGTCATGTATTCTAGACATTGTGTTTTATATCGGCCTATAGCTAAACACTCCGTCATGTATTCTAGACATTGCGTTCTACATCGGCCTATAGCTAGACACTCCATCATGTATTCTAGACATTGTGTTCTATATTGGCCTCTAGCTAGACACTCCGTCATGTATTCTAGACATTGTGTTCTATATCGGCCTATAGCTAGACACTCCATCATGCATTCTAGACATTGTGTTCTATATCGGCCTGTAGCTAGACACTCCATCATGCATTCTAGACATTGTGTTCTATATCGGCCTATAGCTAGACACTCCGTCATGTATTCTAGACATTGTGTTCTATATCGGCTTATAGCTAGACACTTCATCATGTATTCTAGACATTGTGTTCTATATCGACCTATAGCTAGACACTCCGTCATGTATTCTAGATATTGTGTTCTATATCGGCCTATAGCTAGACACTCCATCATGCATTCTAGACATTGTGTTCTACATCGGCCTGTAGCTAGACACTCCATCATGCATTCTAGACATTGTGTTCTATATCGGCCTATAGCTAGACACTCCGTCATGTGTTCTAGACATTCTGTTTTATATCGGCCTATAGCTAGACACTTCATCATGTATTCTAGACATTGTGTTCTATATCGGCCTATAGCTAAACACTCCGTCATGTATTCTAGACATTGTGTTCTATATCGGCCTATAGCTAGACACTCCGTCATGTGTTCTAGACATTGTGTTCTATATCGGCCTATAGCTAGACACTTTGTCATGTATTCTAGATATTGTGTTCTATATCGGCCTATAGCTAGACACTTCATCATGTATTTTAGATATTGTGTTCTATATCGGCCTTTAGCTAGACACTCCGTCATGTGTTCTAGACATTGTGTTCTATATCGGCCTATAGCTAGACACTCCGTCATGTGTTCTAGACATTGTGTTCTATATCGGCCTATAGCTAGACACTTTGTCATGTAATCTAGACATTGTGTTCTATATCGGCCTATAGCTAGACATTTGGTCATGTATTCTAGATATTGTGTTCTATATCGGCCTATAGCTAGACACTTCATCATGTATTCTAGATATTGTGTTCTATATCGGCCTTTAGCTAGACACTCCGTCATGTGTTCTAGACATTGTGGTCTATATCGGCCTATAGCTAGACACTCCGTCATGTGTTTTAGACATTGTGTTCTATATCGGCCTATAGCTAGACACTTTGTCATGTATTCTAGACATTGTGTTCTATATCGGCCTATAGCTAGACATTTCGTCATGTGATCTAGATATTGTGTTCTATATCGGCCTATAGCTAGACACTTCTTCATGTATTCTAGATATTGTGTTCTATATCGGCCTATAGCTAGACACTTCATCATGTATTCTAGATATTGTGTTTTATATCGGCCTTTAGCTAGACACTCCGTCATGTGTTCTAGACATTGTGTTCTATATCGGCCTATAGCTAGACACTCCGTCATGTGTTCTAGACATTGTGTTCTATATCGGCCTATAGCTAGACACTTTGTCATGTAATCTAGACATTGTGTTCTATATCGGCCTATAGCTAGACATTTGGTCATGTATTCTAGATATTGTGTTCTATATCGGCCTATAGCTAGACACTTCATCATGTATTCTAGATATTGTGTTCTATATCGGCCTATAGCTAGACATTTCGTCATGTGTTCTAGATATTGTGTTCTATATCGGCCTATAGCTAGACACTTCTTCATGTATTCTAGATATTGTGTTCTATATCGGCCTATATCTAGACACTCCGTCATGTATTCTAGACATTGTGTTCTATATCGGCCTATAGCTAGACACTCCATCATGCATTCTAGACATTGTATTCTATATCGGCCTGTAGCTAGACACTCCGTCATGCATTCTAGACATTGTGTTCTATATTGGCCTATAGCTAGACACTCCGTCATGTATTCTAGACATTGTGTTCTATATCGGCTTATAGCTAGACACTTCATCATGTATTCTAGACATTGTGTTCTATATCGACCTATAGCTAGACATTCCGTCATGTATTCTAGATATTGTGTTCTATATCGGCCTATAGCAAGACACTCCATCATGTATTCTAGACATTGTGTTCTATATCGGCCTATAGCTAGACATTTCGTCATGTGATCTAGATATTGTGTTTTATATCGGCCTTTAGCTAGACACTCCGTCATGTGTTCTAGACATTGTGTTCTATATCGGCCTATAGCTAGACACTCCGTCATGTGTTCTAGACATTGTGTTCTATATCGGCCTATAGCTAGACACTTTGTCATGTAATCTAGACATTGTGTTCTATATCGGCCTATAGCTAGACACTCCGTCATGTATTCTAGACATTGCGTTCTATATCGGCCTATAGCTAGACACTTTGTCATGTATTCTAGATATTGTGTTCTATATCGGCTTATAGCTAGACACTTCGTCATGTATTCTAGATATTGTGTTCTATATCGGCCTATAGCTAGACACTCCGTCATGTATTCTAGACATCGTGTTCTATATCGGCCTATAGCTAGACACTTTGTCATGTATTCTAGACATTGTGTTTTATATCGGCCTATAGCTAGACACTCCGTCATGTATTCTAGACATTGCGTTCTACATCGGCCTATAGCTAGACACTCCATCATGTATTCTAGACATTGTGTTCTATATCGGCCTATAGCTAGACATTCCGTCATGTATTCTAGACATTATGTTCTATATCGGCCTATAGCTAGACACTCCGTCATGTATTCTAGACATTGCGTTCTATATCGGCCTATAGCTAGACACTTTGTCATGTATTCTAGATATTGTGTTCTATATCGGCTTATAGCTAGACACTTCGTCATGTATTCTAGATATTGTGTTCTATATCGGCCTATAGCTAGACACTCCGTCATGTATTCTAGACATCGTGTTCTGTAATGGCCTAAAGCTAGACACTTCGTCATGTATTCTAGACATTGTGTTCTATATCGGCCTATAGCTAGACACTCCATCATGTATTCTAGACATTGTGTTCTATATTGGCCTATAGCTAGACACTCCGTCATGTATTCTAGACATTGTGTTCTATATCGGCCTATAGCTAGACACTCCATCATGCATTCTAGACATCGTGTTTTATATCGGCCTGTAGCTAGACACTCCGTCATGCATTCTAGACATTGTGTTCTATATCGGCCTATAGCTAGACACTTTGTCATGTATTCTAGACATTGTGTTCTATATCGGCTTATAGCTCGACACTTCATCATGTATTCTAGACATTGTGTTCTATATCGACCTATAACTAGACACTCCGTCATGTATTCTAGACATTGTGTTTTATATCGGCCTATAGCTAAACACTCCGTCATGTATTCTAGACATTGCGTTCTACATCGGCCTATAGCTAGACACTCCATCATGTATTCTAGACATTGTGTTCTATATTGGCCTATAGCTAGACACTCCGTCATGTATTCTAGACATTGTGTTCTATATCGGCCTATAGCTAGACACTCCATCATGCATTCTAGACATTGTGTTCTATATCGGCCTGTAGCTAGACACTCCATCATGCATTCTAGACATTGTGTTCTATACCGGCCTATAGCTAGACACTCCGTCATGTATTTTAGACATTGTGTTCTATATCGGCTTATAGCTAGACACTTCATCATGTATTCTAGACATTGTGTTCTATATCGACCTATAGCTAGACACTCCGTCATGTATTCTAGATTTTGTGTTCTATATCGGCCTATAGCTAGACACTCCATCATGCATTCTAGACATTGTGTTCTATATCGGCCTGTAGCTAGACACTCCATCATGCATTCTAGACATTGTGTTTTATATCGGCCTATAGCTAGACACTTCGTCATGTATTCTAGATATTGTGTTCTATATTGGCCTATAGCTAGACACTCCGTCATGTATTCTAGACATTGTGTTCTATATCGGCCTATAGTTAAACACTCCATCATGCATTCTAGACATTGTGTTCTATATCGGCCTGTAGCTAGACACTCCGTCATGCATTCTAGACATTGTGTTCTATATCGGCCTATAGCTAGACACTCCGTCATGTATTCTAGACATTGTGTTCTATATCGGCTTATAGCTAGACACTTCATCATGTATTCTAGACATTGTGTTCTATATCAACCTATAGCTAGACACTCCGTCATGTATTCTAGACATTGTGTTTTATATCGGCCTATAGCTAAACACTCCGTCATGTATTCTAGACATTGCGTTCTACATCGGCCTATAGCTAGACACTCCATCATGTATTCTAGACATTGTGTTCTATATTGGCCTCTAGCTAGACACTCCGTCATGTATTCTAGACATTGTGTTCTATATCGGCCTATAGCTAGACACTCCATCATGCATTCTAGACATTGTGTTCTATATCGGCCTGTAGCTAGACACTCCATCATGCATTCTAGACATTGTGTTCTATATCGGCCTATAGCTAGACACTCCGTCATGTATTCTAGACATTGTGTTCTATATCGGCTTATAGCTAGACACTTCATCATGTATTCTAGACATTGTGTTCTATATCGACCTATAGCTAGACACTCCGTCATGTATTCTAGATATTGTGTTCTATATCGGCCTATAGCTAGACACTCCATCATGCATTCTAGACATTGTGTTCTATATCGGCCTGTAGCTAGACACTCCATCATGCATTCTAGACATTGTGTTCTATATCGGCCTATAGCTAGACACTCCGTCATGTGTTCTAGACATTCTGTTTTATATCGGCCTATAGCTAGACACTTCATCATGTATTCTAGACATTGTGTTCTATATCGGCCTATAGCTAAACACTCCGTCATGTATTCTAGACATTGTGTTCTATATCGGCCTATAGCTAGACACTCCGTCATGTGTTCTAGACATTGTGTTCTATATCGGCCTATAGCTAGACACTTTGTCATGTATTCTAGATATTGTGTTCTATATCGGCCTATAGCTAGACACTTCATCATGTATTTTAGATATTGTGTTCTATATCGGCCTTTAGCTAGACACTCCGTCATGTGTTCTAGACATTGTGTTCTATATCGGCCTATAGCTAGACACTCCGTCATGTGTTCTAGACATTGTGTTCTATATCGGCCTATAGCTAGACACTTTGTCATGTAATCTAGACATTGTGTTCTATATCGGCCTATAGCTAGACATTTGGTCATGTATTCTAGATATTGTGTTCTATATCGGCCTATAGCTAGACACTTCATCATGTATTCTAGATATTGTGTTCTATATCGGCCTTTAGCTAGACACTCCGTCATGTGTTCTAGACATTGTGGTCTATATCGGCCTATAGCTAGACACTCCGTCATGTGTTTTAGACATTGTGTTCTATATCGGCCTATAGCTAGACACTTTGTCATGTATTCTAGACATTGTGTTCTATATCGGCCTATAGCTAGACATTTCGTCATGTGATCTAGATATTGTGTTCTATATCGGCCTATAGCTAGACACTTCTTCATGTATTCTAGATATTGTGTTCTATATCGGCCTATAGCTAGACACTTCATCATGTATTCTAGATATTGTGTTTTATATCGGCCTTTAGCTAGACACTCCGTCATGTGTTCTAGACATTGTGTTCTATATCGGCCTATAGCTAGACACTCCGTCATGTGTTCTAGACATTGTGTTCTATATCGGCCTATAGCTAGACACTTTGTCATGTAATCTAGACATTGTGTTCTATATCGGCCTATAGCTAGACATTTGGTCATGTATTCTAGATATTGTGTTCTATATCGGCCTATAGCTAGACACTTCATCATGTATTCTAGACATTGTATTCTATATCGGCCTGTAGCTAGACACTCCGTCATGCATTCTAGACATTGTGTTCTATATTGGCCTATAGCTAGACACTCCGTCATGTATTCTAGACATTGTGTTCTATATCGACCTATAGCTAGACATTCCGTCATGTATTCTAGATATTGTGTTCTATATCGGCCTATAGCAAGACACTCCATCATGTATTCTAGACATTGTGTTCTATATCGGCCTATAGCTAGACATTTCGTCATGTATCTAGATATTGTGTTTTATATCGGCCTTTAGCTAGACACTCCGTCATGTGTTCTAGACATTGTGTTCTATATCGGCCTATAGCTAGACACTCCGTCATGTGTTCTAGACATTGTGTTCTATATCGGCCTATAGCTAGACACTTTGTCATGTAATCTAGACATTGTGTTCTATAACGGCCTATAGCTAGACATTTGGTCATGTATTCTAGATATTGTGTTCTATATCGGCCTATAGCTAGACACCTCTTCATGTATTCTAGATATTGTGTTCTATATCGGCCTATATCTAGACACTCCGTCATGTATTCTAGACATTGTGTTCTATATCGGCCTATAGCTAGACACTCCATCATGCATTCTAGACATTGTATTCTATATCGGCCTGTAGCTAGACACTCCGTCATGCATTCTAGACATTGTGTTCTATATTGGCCTATAGCTAGACACTCCGTCATGTATTCTAGACATTGTGTTCTATATCGGCTTATAGCTAGACACTTCATCATGTATTCTAGACATTGTGTTCTATATCGGCCTGTAGCTAGACACTCCGTCATGCATTCTAGACATTGTGTTCTATATTGGCCTATAGCTAGACACTCCGTCATGTATTCTAGACATTGTGTTCTATATCGGCCTATAGCTAGACACTCCATCATGTATTCTAGACATTGTGTTCTATATTGGCCTATAGCTAGACACTCCGTCATGTATTCTAGACATTGTGTTCTATATCGGCCTATAGCTAGACACTCCATCATGCATTCTAGACATCGTGTTCTATATCGGCCTGTAGCTAGACACTCCGTCATGCATTCTAGACATTGTGTTCTATATCGGCCTATAGCTAGACACTCTGTCATGTATTCTAGACATTGTGTTCTATATCGGCTTATAGCTAGACGCTTCATCATGTATTCTAGACATTGTGTTCTATATCGACCTATAACTAGACACTCCGTCATGTATTCTAGACATTGTGTTTTATATCGGCCTATAGCTAAACACTCCGTCATGTATTCTAGACATTGCGTTCTACATCGGCCTATAGCTAGACACTCCATCATGTATTCTAGACATTGTGTTCTATATCGGCCTATAGCTAGACACTCCGTCATGTATTTTAGACATTGTGTTCTATATCGGCTTATAGCTAGACACTTCATCATGTATTCTAGACATTGTGTTCTATATCGACCTATAGCTAGACACTCCGTCATGTATTCTAGATTTTGTGTTCTATATCGGCCTATAGCTAGACACTCCATCATGCATTCTAGACATTGTGTTCTATATCGGCCTGTAGCTAGACACTCCATCATGCATTCTAGACATTGTGTTTTATATCGGCCTATAGCTAGACACTTCGTCATGTATTCTAGATATTGTGTTCTATATTGGCCTATAGCTAGACACTCCGTCATGTATTCTAGACATTGTGTTCTATATCGGCTTATAGCTAGACACTTCGTCATGTATTCTAGATATTGTGTTCTATATCGGCCTATAGCTAGACACTCCGTCATGTATTCTAGACATCGTGTTCTGTAATGGCCTAAAGCTAGACACTTCGTCATGTATTCTAGACATTGTGTTCTATATCGGCCTATAGCTAGACACTCCATCATGTATTCTAGACATTGTGTTCTATATCGGCCTATAGCTAGACACTCCGTCATGTATTCTAGACATTGTGTTCTATATCGGCCTATAGCTAGACACTCCGTCATGTATTCTAGATACTGTGTTTTATATCTGCCTATAGCTAGACACTTCGTCATGTATTCTAGATATCCTTGCTGTAATATCTAAAAGTAAATTGTCAGTTTTGCTTTATACTTTAGGATCAGTTATTCTTTTATGCTACCAATAATTCAATGCAAGATTACTTCCGCGCAATTTCTATTTGGTTAAAAAAAGTTATTGCTTTCATTCATATGTCATTCATTCAAAGCTGTCTTTCATATATGCGCATAAAGGATATGAATTATTATTGTCGCTGAGAAAATTGAGGTAGTAACTGAAAGCTGGCTAACCCAAATTCTCAGGGTGCATAGACTAAAAGCAGCAAGGTCAAGGATATATATATATATATATATATATTGTAGGCAATCTTTATTACTGAGTATACATTGAACATTTGAGCAAAAAACATCCGGATATATGGCATAAATAACTTTTACATATTATAAAACTTTCGGACTTGGCTCCGATTCAAACTCGGGAGTATTTTACAAATAGAGAACAATTTCCTGATTACCATTATAGCATGCATAAAACCTTCTAAAAATAGTGCCTTTTCCAAATGGCAACAAATTTTCATATTCACATAAATTCACATGTTAGGAACCAACAAATTTCTTGTTTCTATGGTTGATATCCACCGCCACCTTGTTGAGCAGTACCGCTTAGGATGCGAACTGGACCTGTGGCACCAGTCTGTCCAGGCCGGCCATCAAATCCAGGCACACCTGCTTCACCATCTCTTCCCGGTATTCCATCGTTACCATCTCTTCCTGCTGGTCCTGCTTGTCCTCGCTGTCCTGTTTCTCCTGGTCGACCATCAGCTCCTGGTAGTCCTCGCTCACCATCTCTTCCTGCAGGTCCTGGTTGTCCATCAAAACCAGGTGTTCCATCTTGACCTCTCTGCCCAGCGGGACCTGGTTGTCCAACAGCACCAGGTTGACCATCTTGCCCAGGTATACCTGGTCGTCCTTGCTCACCATCTCTTCCTGGTGAACCGGGTGCACCAGTCTGTCCATCAAAACCATTGGTTCCAGGTGATCCATCTCTTCCAGGTTCTCCAGGAGAACCAGGTTGTCCATCAAATCCGGGAGTTCCATCTCTTCCGTTGTCACCAGGTCGTCCATCATTTCCTGGTGCTCCGGGTGCACCAGCATCACCTCGTTGTCCTGGGGTACCTGGCTCACCACGAAGTCCTGGTGTTCCTGGCTGTCCATCACTACCAGGTGTACCAGGTCGCCCAGTTTCTCCATCTCTTCCTGGGCTGCCTGGTGCGCCATCAAAGCCAGGTGCTCCTTGAGCTCCATCTCTACCTGGTTCTCCAGCAGATCCTGGTTGCCCATCAAATCCGTTGCTTCCTGGTGTTCCATCTCTACCTGGTGTTCCAGGTTCTCCACGCAAACCAGGTGATCCTGGTTGTCCATTGTTACCGTCTCTGCCTGGATTGCCTTGACTACCCGGTTGTCCATCAGATCCTGGTGTACCAGCCTCTCCTCGCTGTCCGGGTGTGCCTCTCTCTCCATCTCGTCCTGGACTGCCTGGAGCTCCAGTTTGTCCATCAAAACCAGGACTACCGGGTGCTCCATCACGTCCTGGTGAACCATCTCTTCCAGGCTCTCCTGCGGCACCTGGTTGTCCATCAAATCCTGGATTGCCATCTCTTCCAGCGTCACCTGGACGTCCATCCGATCCAGAGGTACCGGGAGCTCCAGCCTCTCCACGCTGGCCAGGTGTTCCTGGTTCTCCTCGGAATCCTGGAGTACCTGGTTGACCATCATTCCCAGGGGCTCCTGGACGCCCTTGTTCACCATCTCTGCCCGGGCTTCCAGGTGCTCCTGTTTGTCCATCAAAACCAGGATTTCCTGGTGCACCATCTCGTCCAGGCTCACCAGGTCTACCATCAAAGCCTGGTGTACCTGCAGTGCCAGGCTCACCAGCCTGTCCAGGAGTTCCTGGTTCTCCACGGAGTCCGGGCGTTCCTGGTTGTCCTCGTTCTCCATCTCGCCCTGGGCTGCCTTGGCTACCTGGCTGCCCATCAGATCCTCGTGTTCCAGGCTCACCTCGTTGTCCAGGTGTGCCTGGCTGTCCTCGCTCACCATCTCTTCCTGGGCTACCTGGTGCTCCAGTTTGGCCATCAAAGCCAGGGCTTCCTGCTGATCCATCTCTTCCTGGAGAACCATCTCTTCCTGGCTCTCCTGCTGCACCAGGTTGACCATCAAAGCCATTTGATCCAGGTGCTCCGTCTCTTCCAGCCTCTCCAGGTCGGCCATCATTTCCAGGTGCTCCTTGAGCTCCAGCTTGTCCTGGTGAACCAGGTGTACCTGGTTCCCCTCGGAATCCTGGTGTTCCGGCCTGCCCTGGGTTGCCATCTCTACCGGGACTACCTTGACTACCTGGTTGTCCATCAGACCCAGGTGTGCCTGGCTCGCCTCGTTGTCCTGGAGATCCAGACTCACCTCGTTGTCCGGGTGTTCCCGGCTGACCTCGTTCACCATCTCTTCCAGGATTACCTGGAGCTCCCGTTTGACCATCGAAACCTGGGTTTCCTGGTGCTCCATCTCTTCCTGGAGAACCATCTCTTCCTGGTTCTCCAGCAGCTCCAGGTTGACCATCAAAGCCAGGACTTCCTGGTGATCCAGGTGATCCATCTCTTCCAGCTTCACCAGCTCGTCCATCATTTCCAGGTGATCCTGGAGCACCAGATTGTCCAGGTGCTCCTGGTGTTCCTGCCTCTCCTCGGAACCCTGGTGTACCTGGCTGTCCATCTTGGCCAGGTGTGCCAGGCTCGCCTCGTTGGCCAGCTGTACCTGGTTGACCTCGTTCACCATCTCTACCTGGGCTTCCAGGATTTCCTGGTGCTCCTGTTTGTCCATCAAAGCCTGGACTTCCTGGTGCACCATCTCTTCCTGGAGAACCATCTCTGCCGGGCTCACCAGCAGAACCTGGTTGACCATCAAAGCCATTTGATCCAGGTGCTCCATCTCTTCCAGACTCTCCAGGTCGGCCATCATTTCCAGGTGCTCCTTGAGCGCCAGCTTGTCCTGGTGAACCAGGTGTTCCTGGCTCTCCTCTGAATCCGGGTGTACCTGGTTGGCCATCATTGCCATCTCTTCCCGGACTGCCTGGCTGTCCATCTGATCCTGACGTTCCTGGCTCACCTCGTTGTCCAGGAGATCCTGGTTGTCCTCGTTCTCCATCTCTACCAGGAGTACCTGGTGCTCCTGTTTGTCCATCAAAACCTGGATTTCCTGGTGCACCATCTCTTCCTGAAGAACCATCTCTTCCAGGCTCACCAGCTGCTCCTCGTTGTCCATCAGAGCCTGGATTGCCAGCAGCTCCACGTTGTCCTGGACTGCCATCCCTACCTGGTTCTCCAGCTGATCCTGGTTGACCGTCAAAGCCTGGCGACCCAGGTGCTCCATCTCTTCCAGGTTCACCTGGCCGTCCATCAAATCCAGGTGTTCCAGGGGCACCAGCTTCACCTGGAGATCCTGGGCTTCCTGGTTCACCACGGAAGCCAGGTGTTCCTGGTTGTCCATTGCTGCCATCGCGTCCTGGGTTACCAGGCTGCCCATCACTTCCTCGTGTTCCCGCTTCTCCTCGCTGGCCAGGTGTTCCAGGCTCACCTCGTTGTCCAGGTGTTCCTGGCTGTCCTCGTTCACCATCTCTTCCAGGGCTACCTGGTGCTCCAGTTTGGCCATCAAAGCCGGGGCTTCCTGCTGATCCATCTCTTCCTGGAGAACCATCTCTTCCTGGCTCTCCTGCTGCACCAGGTTGACCATCAAAGCCATTTGATCCAGGTGCTCCATCTCTTCCAGCCTCTCCAGGTCGGCCATCATTGCCAGGTGCTCCTTGAGCTCCGGCTTGTCCTGGTGAACCAGGTGTACCTGGTTCTCCTCGGAATCCTGGTGTTCCGGCCTGCCCTGGGTTGCCATCTCTACCGGGACTACCTTGACTACCTGGTTGTCCATCAGACCCAGGCGTGCCTGGCTCGCCTCGTTGTCCTGGAGATCCAGACTCACCTCGTTGTCCGGGTGTTCCTGGCTGACCTCGTTCACCATCTCTTCCAGGATTTCCTGGAGCTCCCGTTTGACCATCGAAACCTGGATTTCCTGGTGCTCCATCTCTTCCTGGAGAACCATCTCTTCCTGGTTCTCCAGCAGCTCCAGGTTGACCATCAAAACCAGGACTTCCTGGTGATCCAGGTGATCCATCTCTTCCAGCTTCACCAGCTCGTCCATCATTTCCAGGTGATCCTGGAGCACCAGATTGTCCAGGTGCTCCTGGTGTTCCTGCCTCTCCTCGGAACCCTGGTGTACCTGGCTGTCCATCTTGGCCAGGTGTGCCTGGCTCGCCTCGTTGACCAGCTGTACCTGGTTGACCTCGTTCACCATCTCTACCTGGGCTTCCAGGATTTCCTGGTGCTCCTGTTTGTCCATCAAAGCCTGGACTTCCTGGTGCACCATCTCTTCCTGGAGAACCATCTCTGCCGGGCTCACCAGCAGAACCTGGTTGACCATCAAAGCCGTTTGATCCAGGTGCTCCATCTCTTCCAGCCTCTCCAGGTCGGCCATCATTTCCAGGTGCTCCTTGAGCTCCAGCTTGTCCCGGTGAACCAGGTGTTCCTGGCTCTCCTCTGAATCCGGGTGTACCTGGTTGTCCTGGACTACCATCTCGTCCTGGATTTCCTGCACTTCCTGGTTGTCCATCTGATCCTGGAGTACCAGGCTCACCCCTCTGTCCAGGTGTTCCTGACTGTCCACGTTCACCATCTCTTCCAGGATTACCTGGAGCTCCCGTTTGACCATCGAAGCCTGGACTTCCTGGCGCTCCATCTCTTCCTGGAGAACCATCTCGTCCTGGCTCTCCTACAGCTCCTGGTTGTCCATCGAAGCCAGGGCTACCAGGAGATCCAGGTGCGCCATCTCTTCCAGCTTCACCAGCTCGTCCATCATTTCCAGGTGATCCTGGAGCACCAGCTTGTCCAGGTGCTCCTGGTGTTCCTGCCTCTCCTCGGAATCCTGGTGTACCTGGCTGTCCATCTTGACCAGGTGTGCCTGGCTCGCCTCGTTGACCAGCTGTACCTGGTTGACCTCGTTCACCATCTCTACCTGGGCTTCCAGGATTTCCTGGTGCTCCTGTTTGTCCATCAAAGCCTGGACTTCCTGGTGCACCATCTCTTCCTGGAGAACCATCTCTGCCGGGCTCACCAGCAGAACCTGGTTGACCATCAAAGCCATTTGATCCAGGTGCTCCATCTCTTCCAGACTCTCCAGGTCGGCCATCATTTCCAGGTGCTCCTTGAGCTCCAGCTTGTCCTGGTGAACCAGGTGTTCCTGGCTCTCCTCTGAATCCGGGTGTACCTGGTTGTCCTGGACTACCATCTCGTCCTGGATTTCCTGCACTTCCTGGTTGTCCATCCGATCCTGGAGTACCAGGCTCACCTCGTTGTCCAGGTGTTCCTGGCTGTCCACGTTCACCATCTCTTCCAGGGCTACCTGGTGCTCCAGTTTGGCCATCGAAACCTGGGCTTCCCGGAGATCCGTCTCTTCCTTGAGAACCATCTCTACCAGGTTCACCAGCAGCACCAGGTTGTCCATCAAAACCTGGACTTCCTGGTGTTCCATCTCTTCCAGGGGAACCATCTCTTCCTGGTTCTCCAGCTGCGCCGGGTTGTCCATCGAAACCAGGAGAACCTGGTGATCCAGGCTGTCCATCTCTTCCAGCATCACCAGGGCGTCCATCGAATCCTGGAGCTCCTGGAGCACCAGCTTCACCTGCCTGACCTGGTGTGCCTGGTTCTCCACGGAAACCAGGAGTTCCTGGTTGTCCAGGACTGCCATCGCGTCCTGCAGAACCGGGTTGTCCATCATTTCCTGGAGTGCCTGGCTCGCCACGTTGTCCTGGTGTTCCAGCTTCTCCTCGTTGTCCAGGGGTGCCTGACTGTCCACGTTCACCATCTCTTCCTGGGCTACCTGGTGCTCCTGTTTGTCCATCAAAGCCTGGACTTCCTGGTGCTCCATCTCTTCCTGGAGAGCCATCTCTACCGGGCTCACCAGCAGAACCTGGTTGACCATCAAAGCCATTTGATCCAGGTGTTCCATCTCTTCCAGCCTCTCCAGGTCGGCCATCGTTTCCAGGTGCTCCTTGAGCTCCAGCTTGTCCTGGTGAACCAGGTGTACCTGGTTCTCCTCGGAATCCTGGTGTTCCGGCCTGCCCTGGGTTGCCATCTCTACCGGGACTACCTGGGCTACCTGGTTGTCCATCAGACCCTGGTGTACCTGGTTCTCCTCGTTGTCCTGGAGATCCAGATTGACCTCGTTCTCCATCTCTACCAGGACTACCTGGTGCTCCTGTTTGACCATCGAAGCCTGGACTTCCTGGTGCTCCATCTCTTCCAGGAGAACCATCTCTACCTGGTTCACCAGCAGCACCTGGTTGTCCATCAAATCCGGCACTTCCTGGTGAGCCATCTCTTCCAGGAGAACCATCTCTTCCTGGTTCTCCACTTGCGCCGGGTTGTCCATCGAAGCCAGGAGAACCTGGTGATCCAGGCTGTCCATCTCTTCCAGCTTCACCAGGTCGACCATCAAAGCCTGGTGTGCCAGGAGCTCCAGCTTCTCCTGGCGCACCTGGTGTTCCTGGTTCTCCTCGGAATCCGGGAGTACCTGGTTGTCCAGGACTGCCATCGCGACCTGCATTTCCTGGCTGCCCATCACTTCCAGGTGTGCCTGGTTCACCTCGTTGTCCCGGAGTTCCTGATTCACCTCGTTGTCCAGGTGTTCCTGGTTGTCCTCGTTCACCGTCTCTTCCAGGGCTGCCAGGTGCTCCAGTTTGTCCATCAAATCCAGGACTTCCTGGTGATCCATCTCGTCCAGGAGAGCCATCTCTTCCTGGTTCTCCAGCTGCTCCAGGTTGCCCATCAAAGCCAGCTGAACCAGGTGCTCCATCTCTTCCAGGCTCTCCGGGTCGGCCATCATTTCCTGGAGCTCCTTGACCTCCAGCTTGTCCTGGTGAACCAGGTGTACCTGGTTCTCCTCGGAATCCAGCAGTGCCTGGTTCACCTCGTTGTCCTGGTGTTCCTGGCTCACCTCGTTGCCCAGGTGTTCCTGGCTGCCCACGTTCACCATCTCTTCCTGGGCTTCCTGGGGCTCCTGTTTGTCCATCAAAGCCTGGACTTCCTGGTGATCCATCTCTTCCTGGAGAACCATCTCTACCGGGTTCACCAGCAGAACCTGGTTGACCATCAAAGCCATTTGATCCAGGTGTTCCATCTCTTCCAGCCTCTCCAGGTCGGCCATCATTTCCAGGTGCTCCTTGAGCTCCAGCTTGTCCCGGTGAACCAGGTGTTCCTGGCTCTCCTCTAAATCCTGGAGTACCTGGCTGCCCATTGCTTCCATCTCTTCCTGGGTTTCCAGCACTACCTGGCTGCCCGTCAGCGCCTGGCGTACCAGGCTCTCCTCGTTGTCCTGGTGTACCTGACTCTCCTCGCTGTCCAGGACTTCCTGGCTGTCCACGTTCACCATCTCTTCCTGGGCTTCCTGGGGCTCCTGTTTGTCCATCAAAGCCTGGACTTCCTGGTGATCCATCTCTTCCTGGAGAACCATCTCTACCGGGCTCACCAGCAGAACCTGGTTGACCATCAAAACCATTTGATCCAGGTGTTCCATCTCTTCCAGCCTCTCCAGGTCGGCCATCGTTTCCAGGTGCTCCTTGAGCTCCGGCTTGTCCTGGTGAACCAGGTGTACCTGGTTCTCCTCGGAATCCTGGTGTTCCGGCTTGCCCTGGGTTGCCATCTCTACCGGGACTACCTTGACTACCTGGTTGTCCATCAGACCCAGGTGTACCTGGTTCTCCTCGTTGTCCTGGAGATCCAGGCTGACCACGTTCGCCATCTCTGCCAGGTGTTCCGGGTTGGCCATCAAAGCCAGAGGAACCAGGTGCGCCATCTCGTCCTGGCTCTCCGGGTTGTCCATCGGATCCAGGTGAACCTGGTTGACCTGGTTGACCTTGTGAGCCAGGTTCTCCTCTAGATCCTTGTTGTCCTCGTTGTCCAGGACTACCGTCTCTACCTGGGTTGCCTTGGCTCCCTGGTTGTCCATCATTTCCTGGTCTACCCGACTCTCCTGGCTGACCTGGAGCTCCTGTTTGACCATCAAATCCTGGTGTGCCAGGTGCACCATCTCGTCCAGGTGAACCGTCTCTACCTGGCTCTCCGGCTGCTCCTGGTTGTCCATCAAAGCCATCTCGACCGGCTGTTCCTGGGGCTCCATCCCTTCCAGCATCGCCAGGCCGTCCATCAAATCCTGGTGATCCTGGTGCTCCAGCTTCTCCTGGCTGTCCGGGAGTTCCTGGTTCTCCTCTAAATCCGGGAGTTCCTGGTTGACCATTGCTACCATCTCTGCCTGGGCTACCTGCACTTCCTGGTTGTCCATCAGCACCTGGGGTGCCTGGTTCTCCTCGTTGTCCAGGTGATCCAGGTTGTCCTCGTTCTCCGTCACGTCCAGGACTTCCTGGTGATCCAGCTTGTCCATCAAATCCAGGTGTACCTGGTGCTCCAGTTTGGCCATCAAAACCGGGGCTCCCTGGTGCTCCATCTCTTCCTGGAGAACCATCTCTTCCTGGCTCACCTGCTGCACCTGGTTGACCATCAAAGCCATTAGATCCAGGTGCTCCATCCCTTCCTGTTTCTCCTGGACGTCCATCAGATCCTGGAGATCCGGGTGTGCCTGGTTCTCCTCGTGCACCTGCCTCTCCAGGCTGGCCTGGTGTACCAGGTTCTCCTCTAAAACCTGGTGTTCCTGGTTGCCCAGCACTACCATCTCTACCTGGGCTGCCTGGTTGCCCATCATTTCCTGGTGTACCTGGTTCTCCGCGCTGTCCAGGACTTCCCGACTGTCCACGTTCACCATCTCTTCCTGGGCTTCCTGGGGCTCCTGTTTGTCCATCAAAGCCTGGACTTCCTGGTGCTCCATCTCTTCCTGGAGAGCCATCTCTACCGGGCTCACCAGCAGAACCTGGTTGACCATCAAAGCCATTTGATCCAGGTGTTCCATCTCTTCCAGCCTCTCCAGGTCGGCCATCATTTCCAGGTGCTCCTTGAGCTCCAGCTTGTCCTGGTGAACCAGGTGTTCCTGGCTCTCCTCTGAATCCTGGTGTGCCAGGTTGCCCTGGACTACCATCTCTACCAGCATTACCTTGGCTACCTGGTTGTCCATCAGACCCTGGTGTACCTGGTTCTCCTCGTTGTCCTGGAGATCCAGGCTGACCACGTTCGCCATCTCTGCCAGGTGTTCCGGGTTGGCCATCAAAGCCAGAGGAACCAGGTGCGCCATCTCGTCCTGGCTCTCCGGGTTGTCCATCGGATCCAGGTGAACCTGGTTGACCGGGTTGACCTTGTGAGCCAGGTTCTCCTCTAGTTCCTTGTTGTCCTGGTTGTCCAGGACTACCATCTCTACCTGGGTTGCCTTGACTTCCTGGTTGTCCATCGTTTCCTGGTCTACCCGACTCTCCTGGCTGACCTGAAGCTCCTGTTTGACCATCAAATCCTGGTGTGCCAGGTGCACCATCTCGTCCAGGTGAACCGTCTCTACCTGGCTCTCCGGCTGCTCCTGGTTGTCCATCAAAGCCATCTCGGCCGGCTGTTCCTGGGGCTCCATCCCTTCCAGCATCGCCAGGCCGTCCATCAAATCCTGGTGATCCTGGTGCTCCAGCTTCTCCTGGCTGTCCGGGAGTTCCTGGTTCTCCTCTAAATCCGGGAGTTCCTGGTTGACCATTGCTACCATCTCTGCCTGGGCTACCTGCACTTCCTGGTTGTCCATCAGCACCTGGGGTGCCTGGTTCTCCTCGTTGTCCAGGTGATCCAGGTTGTCCTCGTTCTCCGTCGCGTCCAGGACTTCCTGGTGATCCAGCTTGTCCATCAAACCCAGGTGTGCCCGGTGCTCCAGTTTGGCCATCAAAACCGGGGCTTCCTGGTGCTCCATCTCTTCCTGGAGAGCCATCTCTTCCTGGCTCCCCTGCTGCTCCTGGTTGACCATCAAAACCAGGTGATCCAGGTGCTCCATCCCTTCCTGTTTCTCCTGGACGTCCATCAAATCCTGGAGATCCAGGTGCTCCTGGTTCTCCTGCTTGACCTGGACTTCCAGGTTCTCCTCTAAAGCCTGGAGTTCCTGGCTGGCCATTGCTGCCATCTCTGCCTGGGCTACCTTGACTGCCTGGTTGCCCATCATTTCCAGGAGTTCCTGGTTCTCCTCGTTGTCCTGGTGATCCAGGTTGTCCTCGTTCTCCGTCGCGTCCAGGATTTCCTGGTGATCCAGCTTGTCCATCAAATCCAGGTGTGCCTGGTGCTCCCGTTTGTCCATCCGATCCAGGTAGTCCAGGTGATCCATCACGTCCAGGTGATCCTTCTCTTCCGGGCTCTCCGGCGGGTCCAACTTGACCATCAAATCCTGGTACTCCTGGAGCTCCATCTCTTCCTGGTTCACCAGGTCGTCCATCAAATCCTGGTGTTCCTGGAGCACCAGCATCTCCTGGTTGACCTGGAGTTCCTGGCTCTCCTCGGAATCCTGGGGTTCCTGGTTGTCCATCACTACCATCTCTACCTGGATTACCTGGTTGTCCATCTGATCCTGGAGTTCCTGGTTCTCCTCGTTGTCCTGGTGTTCCTGCCTGACCACGCTCTCCATCTCTTCCTGGAATGCCTGGCGCCCCATCTTGTCCAGCAAATCCAGGTGAACCGGGTGCTCCAGTTTGTCCATCAAATCCTGGTGTTCCTGGAGCGCCATCTCTTCCTGGCTCTCCTGCTGTTCCTGGTTGTCCATCGAATCCGGGTGAACCTGGTGTACCATCTCTTCCTTGAAGTCCCGGTTGTCCATCAGTACCTGGGGTTCCTGGTTCTCCACGGAGACCGGGTGAACCATCTCTACCATCTTGTCCTGGCGCACCTGGTTGACCATCAAATCCAGATCGACCTGCCTCACCTGGTGCACCTGGAACTCCATCAAATCCTGGAGCTCCTGGCACTCCTGGCTCACCTTGTTGCCCTCGCTCTCCTGGAACTCCCGACTGGCCAGGCTGTCCTCTCTCTCCATCTCTTCCAGCTGGTCCGGGTTGTCCATCGAATCCATCTCTACCTGGAACTCCAGGTTCTCCTGGTTGTCCATCAAATCCTGGTGAACCAGTTTGACCAGTTGGGCCAGGTTCTCCACGAGCACCGGGTTGTCCATCAGATCCTGGTTGACCGTCTCTTCCTGGTACTCCATCAGAACCAAATCCTTGTGGACCTGGTAAACCAGGACTGCCAGGTTCACCTGGAGGGCCAGCTCTGCCATCAAATCCGGGTTCTCCGGGTTCTCCTGGCTGGCCTCGTCCGGTAACACCAGTGGATCCTGTTGCACCTCGATCACCTTTGAATCCTCGGCCTGATGTACCGGTAGCTCCGATAGAACCAGGCTGACCATCATATCCTGGTCTACCAGCAGCTCCTCGGTCACCCTTTGGTCCAGGAGGACCTCTAGGACCGGCAGGACCAGCTGGGCAGTTACAGCCTGTAAAATAAGTTATTAGTAGAGCGAGTGACTAATCACTACAACTTTGAGTTCAGTTCATTTCTAAACTAAACAAAGCTTTCAATATTTACTTGCTCAGACATGCATTATATAGTGATGTTTGCTTAAACAGATTTAACAACTGCGTGTTTCTTTCTGTTTTTCATGTTGTAGTTAGCAAAACAGTCATTTACACGTAGAATTTAATTTACCATAGCCAGGGTTGCCAGCAGCTGTGTCATATGGCCTAGTCTGCCTTTTTCTTCTGCTGATTTCGACTTCAGTGTTCAACTGGTCTTGCAGGGACTTTATTTCATTGTGAAGTTCAGCTTCTAAGCTTGCGTCTTTGGCCTTAAGATCATTATTTTCTGACTGTAATACAAGTATTTTGCTTTCGAGATCCTACAAGGCAATGTAAAACAAACTAAAAAGTTTATAAAATCATCAAAACAGCGTAAGACTTTTAAAACAACTTATCGTCTTCTTTTAAAATTACCAGATAGTTTTTCCCATAACATGGCTTATGACTATTTATTTGGCCATGATAATTTATCTTAATGAGATCTTATTATTTATATGCGCGTAAAAAGACTAAAAAAATATTATATTTACTGATATGTATTTAATACAGTATATATATTGTATTAAAAAATTCTAAGTGGGTAGAAAGACTTACCTGTAGATTATCAATTCTGTTGAGTAGATGTACTCCAAAGATTGTTCCAGCTGTAGTTATTGTAATAAGTAGTCCGGTGATAACAAGGACGCCTACTCCAGATATTACAGGTGACCTGCGTGTTGATTCCTTCGTGGGATGAGAATGCCCAGCATACTCTAGATCCCCCTTCATCTTTATCTGAATATATGACACAATATTTATAGCTACACTGGTTAAAAAATATTCATGATGATTAAAGCATTTTGTGATTTTAATGAAATAATTTCCATGCTAATGAAATCTTAAAAATGCTTGTTTATGCATGATTTTTTACATCCACCTCAATCTCAGCTAAATCATTAAAACTTTTAGGATAACTAAACAGCCAATTCCCAGTAAAGCTTCAACTATAAAATTTAAATTCTCCAATTGTATAAACATATCGTAGCCAAGTGTTACTAAATTGGTTACAACCTATGTGTAAGACTTACCCTAGTGCCCGTTTATACACAGGCTTAGGAATGTAATGAAAAAAGCTGTCTCAACTGTGAGAACAAGTCTGAGGATTCTCAGCGAGATGTAGGCTTTATATCTGACTCGACTGTCGCTGTCATACCTCTCTCTGATTTGTCAGTCACTCGTGTATGTGGGTGTGCCGTCATTATGAGGTCAGATTTGCCGTCGAGGTGAAACATTTAATCCCCATGTTTGTCTGAATCCTAATATATCATCCTATTTCACCCGAGTGCGCTAGCTATCAATCCTAGATTTTATTAAGCTAAATAGATTGATGGCCTTTTAGGGCTAATCTCTCATAACTATGTAAATCCCTTGAACTTAAGTGACTGGCAGAAGAGATTCAATGCTTTCCTATGGTCAATAAAAATAGCGCTTTTGCATTGAGATGGTAAGGTATAGGAATTATCTTCTCTATGAGTAAAAGATCAACTGGAGCTGTTAATGGAGGTTTCAGATGCCATTTGCTTAACTATTTATTTTTAATTGTGCAATTAAACAATTGTTTGACATACAAAAATTTGAGAGCAGTCATGCCCTATTGGTCTCTACCGCCCGAATTTCAAACGATAGGTTGGAGTTCAATTCCCAAAAAGGCCATTGGTGGTGACAGGAATAACATTCAACCTATATTGCTCTCTGCAATTGGGCATGTCTCCAGTCATCAAAGTTCCTTGTCACTGGGCTCGGACATGTTTAGCCATGGAGCCATTGTTTGTGTGACAATGCTCTTACGAGCATAAACAGGTTCAGCTTGCAGTAATCAGAGGAGACAGCATACAAGATCGTCAAGGGATTGCTCACGCTAGACTGTCATGGCCGACTTTCAAAAAATTCTAAAACATTTTCAATAGGGAAACATTAAACTGTGTGTATGTTTGTTTTCAGTTTACTCTCCAAACCGCATGCAAGATAGTATTTACCGAAATATATGCTTATGTTGAGGCTCATTCATAATACTTTTTGTAGTCTATGCAAAAGTACTAAACCTCAACATCCTGCTATCACAATGCCACAAGCAGTAGAACTAATTATACAACATGCTTAAATTGAAATCAGTTATTCACTCATAAATTCTATTAAAGATAAACTCACACAATGTTTTTTAAGATTTTATCAGAAAATATCGGTATTAAATTTTCTATCGTTTGATATTGTTTTTTATTTGTGAAGTGATTTGGTTGCCAGTATGCTTCAAGATTAAAATCGATCAAACTTGATCGCGATTAAAATGCTAAAATCAATCGAAAGTGTGATTATGATGTCTATAATTATAAACCGAACAACAGAATAAAGGCGTGTAACACATAAATTGAATGCAGTAGCCGATATCAATTATCGCAGTGACAACATCTAGTGATGTCATTTAATACGTACTTTTCTTCTGAGCATTTTAATCGCGATCACTTTTCATCAATTTTAATGTAGAAACATCCTGGCAATCGGATCACCTCAAACATCAAAAGCAATCACAATTAATTGAAAAACACTGATACTTTCCAATAAAATCTACAAAAAAAATGGTGTAAGCTCATCTAATAAGCGAATACAGCACGAAGAAATATGCAAAAACAAATCAACAGTAAACGCCATCTATATGACAAAGCAAGTCATTCATCGTCTTTTAATTAGCTCATTATAACAGCAGCAGGTTCCATCTACATCTCCACAAGTCTCAGATGTAATCTTCTCACTACCTGAAACGCCGCAGTCGGTGTTTTATCATAATAATTTTTTGCGGGATACTAGGCAGGAGACAACATGGATGGCAACAACCTTTTTGGACATTTCCAACCTCTGAAGTGATGTTCTCAAAACAAAAACAAATCAATTGTAATATACAGGTAATTAGATTAGGCAAAAACAAATTCAAAGTTTCTACATTGCAAGGAGGTCACAGCTTTCAACTGTTCATAGAATTAGTGAAAACTATAATGCATTTATATTATTACAGTGAATTCAAAGTTGTATGCAAATATACTAACTGACCTTTCTTACAGGGTTAGTATTACTGGACAAAACATCTGGCTCTTTGTCATGCTTCACTATCATGGGGGTTGCTTTAAACAAACTTTTAGAATGACGAAACATGGACAAAGCTCAAAGTGATAAACACTATTCTTTATCAGAGCTGCGTTGTCAGAAGTGGTTGAT
Organism: Watersipora subatra; assembly: GCF_963576615.1. Classification (NCBI taxonomy): domain Eukaryota; kingdom Metazoa; phylum Bryozoa; class Gymnolaemata; order Cheilostomatida; family Watersiporidae; genus Watersipora; species Watersipora subatra. The sequence continues at coordinate 48,588,801 of NC_088710.1, read as the reverse complement.
AAAGATACAGCTACAGCAAAATAAGCCACCGAATGTATTGAAATATTCATAGTTTACATAAAAAACTAATTAGAATAGGACACAATAAAATGAATCGAGCCACTATGTTTGCATAACTTAACACGGTCAATGCTCAGCTTTCATTTCATCTAATGGTTACAATTAAGATGGTTTAACATGATACTAAATTAAAAATCTGACGAATCATTAGTTTGTAAAGATCGTAAAGTATTGTAAAATTTAAATTGACGACCACTAGTATGCTGTCAGTCGAGTGCGCCGTGAGGAATCGTCATGTGGAATAACTATGTGCACAATTATTCCTCACTAAAGCAAGGTGGTTGAGTGGTGCAGTTTTGGCATGCTTGGCTGCTGAGCCGAAGATAGGAGTTCGACTACCGTGCAGTGAAGTTTTTGCCTAACTCTTTTAGCGCGGCTTCGAATTGACGGACATAGTTCGTTCTATAGTTAAGATTACTAAAGTCTTTATTTATCTGGTCAATCGCTACTACTGGTCAGTAAATCTTTAGCCCAGCTTCTCTAATAAATAATTGTACCATGGTACCGTGTATATTTTGAATTACAACTATATTCTAGCATCTTTCATAGAAATTCAGTTAAAATACAAACATCACTATAAAACTTTTTAAATTAGGCAGCCAGACAAGAACCTGAGCAATTTTTTTTCAAACCTGCAGCTTGAGCATACTCCAACCTAGCTATATACATTCAAATGTCATTTACATACAACAGTCATAGCATACTCCAACCTAGCTATTTACATACAAAAGTCATTTTATAAAAGTTCAAAGGTAATCGCAATCTCTTTGCATAGGAACCTAGTCAGCAAACGTGTTCAAACATATTACGCTTTTTTAAAAACAAATTTAAATGCTTATATAAGCATATATTAGCCTATGCTTAAGGAGTTGTCTTCTACCCTTGCTTTTAGAACAGGCAGGCTAATAATACACACTTAACAGCACTGTTATGGTTCTCATTAAACGTTGAATATAATATTAGCCATGTCAGTCTGAAGCCAAATGAGGTGGATATTTGGTAAAAGCTCGCATTTTTTAGGATTCGAACTCGTGGTAATTGCTTTGGTAGACAAAACTTCAATGGCTGAGCTAATCGACTGCCTTCCCACATTTTGGAAAAATTGTACGAATAGTTATTACAACTGACAGTCTCTCAGAGGGCAGGAAACTATCAGAGTACTAGTATAATATAACGTGACAACTAAAAGATAACCTGTTAACATAGACTGGTATAAAGACTGGAAACTATCGGAGTACTAGTATAATATAACGTGACAACTAAAAGATAACCTGTTAACATAGACTGGTATAAAGTAATATTAACTATAATATGTATTAGAAAGGAAAGAAACAATGTGAGCAAACACGTATCATATGACAATGTGAGCAAACACGTTTCATATGCAACATACATATCAAATAGGGAAATAGAGAAATATATTAAGATTATTATAGCAATATTAATAATAAATATTTCAAAGTGTTAGTATAACGATGTCATTGTTAAATAGAACTCTAATGCATTACTTGTATGTTTTGAGAAGCAACTAATTGTTGGTATAAACTATAAGAGATACTGCGCACGGATGGGCTGTTCAATAACGCGTAGACTTACTACAGATATGCTGTTCATGCTTTACTAGTGAAGTGGACTGTACCTCAGGGCCCATGTCAGTTATAAGTTACAGATATTCTCTGAAAATCTAGTGTGGTAATCCTAATCACGGCATGTGTTTGACTAGTCCAATGCTGTTGAACCTTTATTGCTAATCATAACAAGTTATACAGTTTTGCTCTTTGTAATTGGGAAAAAGTTATAAGAAATGTAGAATGGTTAAAATAAACAGCTAAAATGAAAAGTTGAAATGTATTAAATTGTGAGGAAAGTTAGAACGAAAAGCTAAACACAGCCCTTATGTGAAACTGCTGGATCTACGCAGTAAGTATCCATATCGAGTCTTTCAAATGACCTCACTCAATACCAATATCTTACAGAAGTTCCACATACACTGTTGACCAACTAGTCTGCTTCCTTTGTGTTGTGAGTTTGCAATAGACTTTTTTGCTTTTTCTTCCTTAGTTATGGCCATTCTACTTACGCTGATTGCTGAGGTCTCACTTTTTATCCTCATTCAAAGACTTCCTTTTTATAATTGCAAGAGTGAGCCTACGCATATCCTTTGTCACGGATATGACTCTCTACTCATTATTCTCTACTCATTTTCTGAACTCCACCATGGTGATTCAGTCTGACTTCGTTCAAGTAATTTCGGACACAGAACACCTGCTAGATCATATATACTGACAGGTAGTATGGTTGGCATGTGTATGTATATTTTTGTAGAATTGTAGAAGTTGCATTAAAATGCATCTTCTACAATTCTACAAAAATAAAAAAAAATCTTTTTGTTGGCCTTACATAGTAATTTCATCACGGCCTGTATAATACTGCTGAACCATCAACTAACAAGCTTTCTCCCAGAACCACATAGTTGTTTGTATCAAACACCAGAAATAACATGAGATGCCATGTTAATACATGGCCCCAATCATTCTTTGTGAGCAAACAAAAAACAAAAGATCAGGAGGTTTACCAGAAAGTTTTGCAACAAGAATATCAGATGTTTTTCTTGGTAAGTGGATTAACTGAAACTCCAGATTACTAGTTTAGTAATTGCAATGGAAGTAGAGGCGAAGCAACTCATGCGTTAGTCTAGCCTACTAATAGCGAATTTTTGCAAAAGTTTAATGTACTAGATGCTCATGCTATTATTAAAACACACATTTATTTATTTATTATAAACTAGATGCCAGTAGCCGTGCTATTACTAAAATAGGCATATATCTTTTTAAAATTAACCTTTATGGGACCATTTACTTTTGAACAAGTAGCATTATTTATTATTTCGAATGAATGAATGTTTCATATGATGATGCAGTAAACTAAATATTGATCTGATCAACTCTTTTCTTATGATACTAAATGCTGATTTGCCTATTATTATTAGCAGTGCTTATACCATTACTAGCAGTGTCTATACAATTACTAGCACTATCTATACCATTACTCTTGCAGTGTCTATGCCATTACTAGCAGTGTCTATGCCATTACTAGCAGTGTCTATATCATTACTAGCAGAGTCTAGGCCATTACTAGCAGTGTCTATACAATTACTAGCACTATCTATGCCATTACTAGCAGTATCTATACCAGTACTCGCAGTGTCTATGCCATTACTAGCAGTGTCTATGTCATTACTAGCAGTGTCTATATCATTACTAGCAGTGTCTGTACCATTACTAGCAGTGTCTATACTATTACTAGCAGTATCTATACAAACATTGAGATTTATGTATATATAGATATGTATATAGGCTATGTATATATAAATGATAAATCTGCTCTTGTGTGACTTAATGAAATTGACTTATGGAGTGTGATACAATTAACACACAGGCTGTTTATAAGTGATTAATATACTGTCTCTACTTTAACCAGTCATCAGCATCGGGTACTAATACATTTACACAGGATTTAGAGGAAAGAAATATGACAAATGCTAATCAACCTATCTTTAAAGCATTTGTGACATCTGTAGCGATGTATCTGAAAATACACTTGAAGTTTTATTTCAACAACTACGAGCAAATACAAAATATATGTCAATAGAGGCATTTAACACAGCCGATGCCAATAACAATATATGTTAATAGAAGCATGTAACACAGCCGATGCCAATAACAATACATGTCAATAGAAGCGTGTAACACAGCCGATGTCAATAACAATATATGTCAACAGAGGCGTGTAACACAGCCGATGCCAATAACAATATATGTTAATAGAGGCATTTAACACAGCCGATGCCAATAACAATATATATCAATAGAGGCGTGTAACACAGCCGATGCCAATAACAATATATGTCAATAGAGGCATTTAACACAGCCGATGCCAATAACAATATAAGTCAATAGAAGCATGTAACACAGCCGATGCCAATAACAATATATGTCAATAGAGGCATGTAACACAGCCGATGCCAATAACAATATATGTCAATAGAGGCGTGTAACACAGCCGATGCCAATAACAATATATGTCAATAGAGGCATTTAACACAGTCGATGCCAATAACAATATATGTCAATAGAAGCATGTAACACAGCCGATGCCAATAACAATATATGTCAATAGAGGCGTGTAACACAGTCGATGCCAATAACAATATATGTCAATAGAAGCATGTAACACAGCCGATGCCAATAACAATATATGTCAATAGAGGCGTGTAACACAGCCGATGCCAATAACAATATATGTCAATAGAGGCATTTAACACAGCCGATGCCAATAACAATATAAGTCAATAGAAGCATGTAACACAGCCGATGCCAATAACAATATATGTCAATAGAGGCATGTAACACAGCCGATGCCAATAACAATATATGTCAATAGGCACGTGTAACACAGCCGATGCCAATAACAATATATGTCAATAGAGGCGTGTAACACAGCCGATGCCAATAACAATATATGTCAATAGAGGCATGTAACACAGCCGATGCCAATAACAATATATGTCAATAGAGGCGTGTAACACAGCCGATGCCAATAACAATATATGTCAATAGAAGCGTGTAACACAGCCGATGCCAATAACAATATATGTCAATAGACGCGTGTAACACAGTCGATGCCAATAACAATATATGTCAATAGAAGCATGTAACACAGCCGATGCCAATAACAATATATGTCAATAGAAGCATGTAACACAGCCGATGCCAATAACAATATATGTCAATAGAAGCATGTAACACAGCCGATGCCAATAACAATATATGTCAATAGAGGCGTGTAACACAGCCGATGCCAATAACAATATATGTCAATAGAAGCATGTAACACAGCCGATGCCAATAACAATATATGTCAATAGAAGCATGTAACACAGCCAATGCCAATAACAATATATGTCAATAGAAGCGTGTAACACAGCCGATGCCAATAACAATATATGTCAATAGAAGCATGTAACACAGCCGATGCCAATAACAATATATGTCAATAGACGCGTGTAACACAGTCGATGCCAATAACAATATATGTCAATAGAAGCATGTAACACAGCCGATGCCAATAACAATATATGTCAATAGAGGCATGTAACACAGCCGATGCCAATAACAATATATGTCAATAGAGGCATGTAACACAGCCGATGCCAATAACAATATAAGTCAATAGAGGCATGTAACACAGCCGATGCCAATAACAATATATGTCAATAGAGGCGTGTAACACAGCCGATGCCAATAACAATATATGTCAATAGAGGCGTGTAACACAGCCGATGCCAATAACAATATATGTCAATAGAAGCATGTAACACAGCCGATGCCAATAACAATATATGTCAATAGAAGCATGTAACACAGCCGATGCCAATAACAATATATGTCAATAGAGGCATGTAACACAGCCGATGCCAATAACAATATATGTTAATAGAAGCATGTAACACAGCCGATGCCAATAACAATATATGTCAATAGAAGCATGTAACACAGCCGATGCCAATAACAATATATGTCAATAGAAGCATGTAACACAGCCGATGCCAATAACAATATATGTCAATAGAGGCATGTAACACAGCCGATGCCAATAACAATATATGTCAATAGAGGCGTGTAACACAGCCGATGCCAATAACAATATATGTCAATAGAAGCATTTAACACAGCCGATGCCAATAACAATATAAGTCAATAGAGGCATGTAACACAGCCGATGCCAATAACAATATATGTTAATAGAAGCATGTAACACAGCCGATGCCAATAACAATATATGTCAATAGAGGCATGTAACACAGCCGATGCCAATAACAATATATGTCAATAGAGGCGTGTAACACAGCCGATGCCAATAACAATATATGTCAATAGAGGCGTGTAACACAGCCGATGCCAATAACAATATATGTCAATAGACGCGTGTAACACAGTCGATGCCAATAACAATATATGTCAATAGAGGCGTGTAACACAGCCGATGCCAATAACAATATAAGTCAATAGAGGCATTTAACACAGCCGATGCCAATAACAATATAAGTCAATAGAGGCATGTAACACAGCCGATGCCAATAACAATATATGTTAATAGAAGCATGTAACACAGCCGATGCCAATAACAATATATGTCAATAGAGGCATGTAACACAGCCGATGCCAATAACAATATATGTCAATAGAGGCGTGTAACACAGCCGATGCCAATAACAATATATGTCAATAGAGGCGTGTAACACAGCCGATGCCAATAACAATATATGTCAATAGACGCGTGTAACACAGTCGATGCCAATAACAATATATGTTAATAGAAGCATGTAACACAGCCGATGCCAATAACAATATATGTCAATAGAAGCATGTAACACAGCCGATGCCAATAACAATATATGTCAATAGAAGCATGTAACACAGCCGATGCCAATAACAATATATGTCAATAGGCACGTGTAACACAGCCAATGCCAATAACAATATATGTCAATAGAGGCGTGTAACACAGCCGATGCCAATAACAATATATGTCAATAGAGGCGTGTAACACAGTCGATGCCAATAACAATATATGTCAATAGAAGCATGTAACACAGCCGATGCCAATAACAATATATGTCAATAGAAGCATGTAACACAGCCGATGCCAATAACAATATATGTTAATAGAAGCATGTAACACAGCCGATGCCAATAACAATATATGTCAATAGAGGCATTTAACACAGCCGATGCCAATAACAATATATGTCAATAGAGGCATGTAACACAGCCGATGCCAATAACAATATATATCAATAGAAGCATGTAACACAGCCGATGCCAATAACAATATATGTCAATAGAAGCGTGTAACACAGCCGATGCCAATAACAATATATGTCAATAGAAGCATGTAACACAGCCAATGCCAATAACAATATATGTCAATAGAGGCGTGTAACACAGTCGATGCCAATAACAATATATGTTAATAGAAGCATGTAACACAGCCGATGTCAATAACAATATATGTCAATAGACGCGTGTAACACAGTCGATGCCAATAACAATATATGTCAATAGAAGCGTGTAACACAGTCGATGCCAATAACAATATATGTTAATAGAAGCATGTAACACAGCCGATGTCAATAACAATATATGTCAATAGAGGCATGTAACACAGCCGATGTCAATAACAATATATGTCAATAGAGGCATGTAACACAGCCGATGCCAATAACAATATATGTCAATAGAGGCATTTAACACAGCCGATGCCAATAACAATATATATCAATAGAGGCGTGTAACACAGCCGATGCCAATAACAATATATGTCAATAGACGCGTGTAACACAGTCGATGCCAATAACAATATATGTTAATAGAAGCATGTAACACAGCCGATGCCAATAACAATATATGTCAATAGAAGCATGTAACACAGCCGATGCCAATAACAATATATGTCAATAGAAGCATGTAACACAGTCGATGCCAATAACAATATATGTTAATAGAAGCATGTAACACAGCCGATGTCAATAACAATATATGTCAATAGACGCGTGTAACACAGTCGATGCCAATAACAATATATGTCAATAGAAGCGTGTAACACAGTCGATGCCAATAACAATATATGTTAATAGAAGCATGTAACACAGCCGATGCCAATAACAATATATGTCAATAGAGGCATTTAACACAGCCGATGTCAATAACAATATATGTCAATAGAAGCATGTAACACAGCCGATGCCAATAACAATATATGTCAATAGAGGCGTGTAACACAGCCGATGCCAATAACAATATATGTCAATAGGCACGTGTAACACAGCCGATGCCAATAACAATATATGTTAATAGAAGCGTGTAACACAGTCGATGCCAATAACAATATATGTCAACAGAGGCGTGTAACACAGCCGATGCCAATAACAATATATGTCAATAGAAGCATGTAACACAGCCGATGCCAATAACAATATATGTCAATAGAAGCGTGTAACACAGTCGATGCCAATAACAATATATGTCAATAGAAGCGTGTAACACAGCCGATGCCAATAACAATATATGTTAATAGAGGCATGTAACACAGCCAATGCCAATAACAATATATGTCAACAGAGGCGTGTAACACAGCCGATGCCAATAACAATATATGTCAATAGAAGCATGTAACACAGCCGATGCCAATAACAATATATGTCAATAGAAGCGTGTAACACAGTCGATGCCAATAACAATATATGTTAATAGAAGCATGTAACACAGCCGATGCCAATAACAATATATGTCAATAGAAGCGTGTAACACAGTCGATGCCAATAACAATATATGTTAATAGAAGCATGTAACACAGCCGATGTCAATAACAATATATGTCAATAGACGCGTGTAACACAGTCGATGCCAATAACAATATATGTCAATAGAAGCGTGTAACACAGTCGATGCCAATAACAATATATGTCAATAGAGGCGTGTAACGCAGCCGATGCCAATAACAATATATGTCAATGGAGGCGTGTAACACAGCCGATGCCAATAACAATATATGTCAATAGAAGCATGTAACACAGCCAATGCCAATAACAATATATGTTAATAGAAGCATGTAACACAGCCGATGTCAATAACAATATATGTCAATAGAAGCGTGTAACACAGCCGATGCCAATAACAATACATGTCAACAGAGGCGTGTAACACAGCCGATGCCAATAACAATATATGTCAATAGAAGCGTGTAACACAGCCGATGCCAATAACAATACATGTCAACAGAGGCGTGTAACACAGCCGATGCCAATAACAATATATGTCAATAGAAGCATGTAACACAGCCGATGCCAATAACAATATATGTCAATAGAGGCATGTAACACAGCCGATGCCAATAACAATATATGTCAATAGAAGCATGTAACACAGCCGATGCCAATAACAATATATGTCAATAGAGGCATTTAACACAGCCGATGCCAATAACAATATATGTCAATAGAGGCGTGTAACACAGCCGATGCCAATAACAATACATGTCAACAGAGGCGTGTAACACAGCCGATGCCAATAACAATATATGTCAATGGAGGCGTGTAACACAGCCGATGCCAATAACAATATATGTCAATAGAAGCATGTAACACAGCCAATGCCAATAACAATATATGTCAATAGAGGCGTGTAACACAGCCGATGCCAATAACAATATATGTCAATAGAAGCGTGTAACACAGCCGATGCCAATAACGAGACAAAAACCTATTGACATCCTTTTGCAAAAGTCTGGGTACCTATTTTCTTCTGAGCGTTTTAACTGCGATCAAGTTTTGTCGATTTTAATCTTGAAACATTTTGAATGTCAGATCATCTAAAGCAACCAACAAATCTCAAATGAAAGAAAAATATCTATTCTTTATTATAAAATCTACTAGAATTTGATGTGATCACATCTTTAAACAAGGAATAGAAGCGCTGTTTGGACAAATATTGCATTTTTAACTACAAACTGTGCTTACTAATAGCAGCTGGAAGTATATGGAGATGATGCAATAATGCGGTAGAAAGGAAAACACAGCGATTGCTATAAACCCTTCTAATAGTCTAACAAGGACGTTTCCAAGGTCGCAAAGGTCAAAACTTCTAGAAGCATCATTTCAAATCATGATGTAGCTATAAATCATTGCTCAAGTTGCTCATCAGTATGCAGAGCTTGTACAGTCTTTACATTGGTTAACTTACTTCAACTTAGACATGTTGTGTTACATGCTAGAACGTCAAATACGCGTGTGTCACATCGCTGAACTGTTGCTACACTCAGAGAATGTATAGACTAACAACTTGGCTCATTACATGACAAATATGACATTACATCACTAAAGCACGGAATACTTATTCTGAAATTGCATATCAAACTGGAGGAAAACGATTAGGTTGCTGGCAAAAAATCAAGCGGGAAACATTTGTTATATTCATTTGTCAAATAATACTTGCCTGAGCCTCCGGGTATTTTGTGTATAAAGTTATTGAAACTACGGAAATATAAATTTCATTTTCAAGTTTATTGCTAAATTATGTCTTTTTACAGCAAAAGTATGTGAGCTTATATTTATCTAAGCAAAAGTGTGAACTAGAGAGATAAACACATTTTCTTTACAGGCATTGTCTTGTACCAATGTTCTTTTGTGTCATCCAACAATATGAAAAAACTATTTAAAAGGCAATACAATATTTCTAAGTTTTCGACTATGCTGTTTAGATGACATGCCATTCTATAACTTTCAAGCCAAGGACACAAAATGAATCGAATGTGCTACCCTATTATGACTGCTACAGACAGCACAAGGATCCCGTAGGCATAAGTATCCCATAGGTACAAGTATCCTGTAGGTACAGGTATCCCGTAGGTACAAGTATCCCATAGGTACAAATATCTCATAGGTACAAGCATCCCGTAGGTACAAGTATCCCATAGGTACAAGTATCCCATAGGTACAAGTATCCTATAGGTACAAGTATCCTGTAGGTACAAGTATCCTGTAGGTACAAGTATCCCGTAAGTACAAGTATCCCATAGGTACAAGTATCCCATAGGTACAAGTATCCTGTAAGTACAAGTATCCTGTAGGTACAAGTATCCCGTAGGTACAAGTATCCCATAGGTACAAGTATCCTGTAGGTACAAGTATCCTGTACGTACAAGTATCCAGTAGGTACAAGTATCCTGTAGGTACAAGTATCCCGTAGGTACAAGTATCCTGTAGGTACAAGTATCCTGTAGGTACAAGTATCCTGTAGGTACAAGTATCCTGTAGGTACAAGGGTGTGTCATCCGTTTGCTATATTGGAAGAGTCATTGCGATTAATAATAGCAAAAGAAGATTTGCAATTGGCTGACACAAGCTCAGTCTAAGCTTGTTTGATTGATAGAAGCTAAAGCCGCATTAATGTGTGGGAAAATTTTAATTTGAAAAAATTAAACTGTGAATAAAACCTACAGCATCAATATAATTTTAATAGGCATAGGCAACTACATTATGAGAAAAACATGAATTGTAAAATTCAACGCAGAAACATATTAGCATTCAATTCTGATAGCAGTTGTAGTTCCAAATCAATTGGGCCAACTGAATGCTTGATACTCAGCAGTTTGTTTAAAAATGTTCCGCGTTGTCACGTAAAATAACTGAGCATCTCCAGAGCCAAGCTGTCTCTACAAGCCGAGCTTTCTACAGTTTGTACGAAGCTATATATAGAGAACAACTGTCATTGAAATCACACAGTTTTGTTAAACTATATAGGCCTACAGATAAACTGATCATATTTTGTATATGAAACTTATTATATGCTACGCTTACTATTATAGCAAAAAGGTACGGACCAAAAAGGAGGGGTGCATTATTTATCTTGAATTATTTGTCCTGCAAGGATCATCACATAGGAGTGCATTTGATAGAGACATTCATAGATTTCATGAAAAGATTAGTCAAATTGAATATATAGAAACAATGAGTTAAATATAATTACAAATTTGTATAGAGCATGAGGCTACAAATAGTTGTGTTGAGAATTCCTAAGAATCTGTTAGTAGAAAGACATGTGTATATACACTGTACATAGATATATACACTGTACATAGATATACACACTGTACATAGATATACACACTGTACATAGATATACACACTGTACATAGATATACACACTGTACATAGATATATACACTGTACATAGATATATACACTGTATATAGATATATACACTGTACATAGATATACACACTGTACATAGATATACACACTGTACATAGATATACACACTGTACATAGATATACACATTGTACATAGATATATACACTGTACATAGATATATACACTGTATATAGATATATACACTGTACATAGATATATACACTGTACATAGATATATACACTGTACATAGATATATACACTGTACATAGATATATACACTGTACATAGATATATACGCTGTACATAGATATATACGCTGTACATAGATATATACGCTGTACATAGATATATACACTGTATATAGATATATACACTGTACATAGATATATACACTGTACATAGATATATACACTGTACATAGATATATACACTGTACATAGATATATACACTGTACATAGATATATACACTGTACATAGATATATACACTGTACATAGATATATACACTGTACATAGATATATACACTGTACATAGATATATACACTGTACATAGACATATACACTGTACATAGATATATACACTGTACATAGATATATACACTGTACATAGACCATAGCAGTTAGTCGTTCCGTGTTGCTAGTACGGTACTGCTTTCTACCACGTAGCTTTCTAAACAATAGCTGGAACAGTGCAACATTTAGTAATGTTACAGTGTGTAGTCAGCAAAACATCTATGATGGTATGTATCAGCCCATAGCGGCAATGCTTGAAATTTCATTTGGTTACATCTATGGGATTTTAAGCGCTTTTGTCGTAAACTTTCCAGGTTGGCCTCGGTATCATAAAGGCAACCAGCATTGGGTCAAGACCTTTTAAAACATTGTAATGCTGCAGTGCGTATTCGGATAAAATTCATATGCCCTTCAAAACTGCAAAATCAGCCTATAATATCACAGCGGATTACTATAATCACAGACAAATACAGTGGCATCAAATGAATTAAGTGAATATTAATATAATTTAGGTGCTAGTAGTACTCAATCTTTTAAAATGATGACAAGACATGAAAATGAATGTTGGATCTAAGAAGATCCGTCTAATCAAGGATGTATCCCGGTGACAGTGACATTACTATGCATTGACGGAACGACAACTAATCTGTTCAAATATCTCTTTAGCATAAGGTAATAGATATGTTATACTTTGATGCTTTTTCTGACAACCATTATTTTTATCGGATATCAGTTTCAATTGGTAGAGTTTATTCAAAATCGTTTTGCCAATATTGCGTTAAACCGGCATGCGTTATGCAGTCATAAAATCAATGCATGCCAGCATTTCAAAACAGAATTAGTTAAAACCGTCTCACCATTCCTAATTTAAACAGAAACTATGTCAGATTTTAGATTGAGAAACATCAACTCGCGTACTCCAGAAGTATTTTAACCAAGTTTCATTAGGATGGTCAGCAAATATACCAATATATTATAACTCAATTTCTACACAACACATTAGCTTACCCAAAGGGAAATTAAACTTCATAATTAAAATATAACTGGTTGTAACTCGGGGGTCTTAATGTCTTTCTTTTGGCAAATCCAAAGTCTGAGCTAAAAGTCAGGTGCCACTTGATGTATGGCAAACATCGGAAGTCATTCAAAATTAAAACACTGCGCAAACAACCAGTTGGAGTTTTTCCAAAAGTCTAGAGTGCAATGCCGAACTCTACAAAAACAAAGCAAGGTTTTTCGTAATGATACACGCTATAATAGTATAGCTCATTATATGTATATCATTATATTATAGCTCATTCTAGACATTGTGTTCTATATCGGCCTATAGCTAGACACTCCGTCATGTATTCTAGACATTGTGTTCTATATCGGCCTATAGCTAGACACTTCGTCATGTATTCTAGACATTGTGTTCTATATCGGCCTATAGCTAGACACTTCGTCATGTATTCTAGACATTGTGTTCTATATCGGCCTATAGCTAGACACTTCGTCATGTATTATAGACATTGTGTTCTATATGGGCCTATAGCTAGACACTTCATCATGTATTATAGACATTGTGTTCTATATCGGCCTATAGCTAGACACTCCGTCATGTATTCTAGACATTGTGTTCTATATCGGCCTATAGCTAGACACTTCATCATGTAATCTAGACATTGTGTTCTATATCGGCCTATAGCTAGACACTCCGTCATGTATTCTAGATATTGTGTTCTATATCGGCCTATAGCTAGACACTCCGTCATGTATTCTAGACATTGTGTTCTATATCGGCCTATAGCTAGACACTCCGTCATGTATTCTAGACATTGTGTTCTATATCGGCCTATAGCTAGACACTCCGTCATGTATTCTAGACATTGTGTTCTATATCGGCCTATAGCTAGACACTCCGTCATGTATTCTAGACATTGTGTTCTATATCGGCCTATAGCTAGACACTTTGTCATGTATTCTAGATATTGTGTTCTATATCGGCCTATAGCTAGACACTCCTTCATGTATTCTAGACATTGTGTTCTATATCGGCCTATAGCTAGACATTTCCTCATGTATTCTAGACATTGTGTCTATATCGGCCTATAGCTAGACACTCCATCATGCATTTTAGACATTGTGTTCCATATCGGCCTATAGCTAGACACTTTGTCATGTATTCTAGATATTGTGTTCTATATCGGCCTATAGCTAGACACTCCGTCATGTATTCTAGACATTGTGTTCTATATCGGCCTATAGCTAGACATTTCCTCATGTATTCTAGACATTGTGTCTATATCGGCCTATAGCTAGACACTCCATCATGCATTTTAGACATTGTGTTCCATATCGGCCTATAGCTAGACACTCCGTCATGTATTCTAGACATTGTGTTCTATATCGGCCTATAGCTAGACACTCCGTCATGTATTCTAGACATTGTGTTCTATATCGGCCTATAGCTAGACACTCCGTCATGTATTCTAGACATTGTGTTCTATATCGGCCTATAGCTAGACATTTCCTCATGTATTCTAGACATTGTGTTCTATATCGGCCTATAGCTAGACACTCCATCATGCATTTTGGACATTGTGTTCCATATCGGCCTATAGCTAGACACTTCGTCATGTATTCTAGATATTGTGTTCTATATCGGCCTATAGCTAGACACTCCGTCATGTATTCTAGACATTGTGTTCTATATCGGCCTATAGCTAGACACTTCATCATGTAATCTAGACATTGTGTTCTATATCGGCCTATAGCTAGACACTCCGTCATGTATTCTAGATATTGTGTTCTATATCGGCCTATAGCTAGACACTCCGTCATGTATTCTAGACATTGTGTTCTATATCGGCCTATAGCTAGACACTTCGTCATGTATTCTAGACATTGTGTTCTATATCGGCCTATAGGTAAACACTCCATCATGTATTCTAGACATTGTGTTCTATATCGGCCTATAGCTAGACACTCCGTCATGTATTCTAGACATTGTGTTCTATATCGGCCTATAGCTAGACACTCCGTCATGTATTCTAGACATTGTGTTCTATATCGGCCTATAGCTAGACACTCCATCATGTATTCTAGACATTGTGTTCTATATCGGCCTATAGCTAGACAATCCATCATGTGTTCTAGACATTGTGTTCTATATCGGTCCATAGCTAGACACTCCGTTATGTATTCTAGACATTGTGTTCTATATCGGCCTATAGCTAGACACTCCGTCATGTATTCTAGACATTGTGTTCTATATCGGCCTATAGCTAGACACTCCATCATGTATTCTAGATATTGTGTTCTATATCGGCCTATAGCTAGACACTCCGTCATGTATTCTAGACATTTTGTTCTATATGGGCCTATAGCTAGACACTTCGTCATGTATTCTAGATATCCTTGCTGTAATATCTAAAAGTGAATGGTCAGTTTTGCTTTATACTTTGGGATCAGTTATTATTTTATGCTACAAATGATTCAATACAAGATTACCTCCGCGCAATTTCTATTTGTTTAAAAAAAGTTATTGCTGTCATTCATATGTCATTCATTCAAAGCTGTCTTTCATATATGCGCATAAAGGATATGAATTATTATTGTCGCTGAGAAATTTGAGTTAGTAACTGAAAGCTGGCTAACCCAAATTCTCAGGGTGCATAGACTAAAACCAGCAAGGTCAAGGATATATATATTGTAGGCAATCTTTATTGCTGAGTATACATTGAACATTTGAGCAAAAAACATCCGGATATATGGCATAAATAACTTTTACATATTATAAAATTTTCGGACTTGGCTCCGATTCAAACTCGGGAGTATTTTACAAATAGAGAACAATTTCCTGATTACCATTATAGCATGCATAAAACCTTCTAAAAATAGTGCCTTTTCCAAATGGCAACAAATTTTCATATTCACATAAATTCACATGTTAGGAACCAACAAATTTCTTGTTTCTATGGTTGATATCCACCGCCACCACGTTGAGCAGTACCGCTTAGGATGCGAACTGGACCTGTGGCACCAGTCTGTCCAGGCCGGCCATCAAATCCAGGCACACCTGCTTCACCATCTCTTCCCGGTATTCCATCGTTACCATCTCTTCCTGCTGGTCCTGCTTGTCCTCGCTGTCCTGTTTCTCCTGGTCGACCATCAGCTCCTGGTAGTCCTCGCTCACCATCTCTTCCTGCAGGTCCTGGTTGTCCATCAAAACCAGGTGTTCCATCTTGACCTCTCTGCCCAGCGGGACCTGGTTGTCCAACAGCACCAGGTTGACCATCTTGCCCAGGTATACCTGGTCGTCCTTGCTCACCATCTCTTCCTGGTGAACCGGGTGCACCAGTCTGTCCATCAAAACCATTGGTTCCAGGTGATCCATCTCTTCCAGGTTCTCCGGGAGAACCAGGTTGTCCATCAAATCCGGGAGTTCCATCTCTTCCGTTGTCACCAGGTCGTCCATCATTTCCTGGTGCTCCGGGTGCACCAGCATCACCTCGTTGTCCTGGAGTACCTGGCTCACCCCGAAGTCCTGGTGTGCCTGGCTGTCCATCACTACCAGGTGTACCAGGTCGCCCAGTTTCTCCATCTCTTCCTGGGCTGCCTGGTGCGCCATCAAAGCCAGGTGCTCCTTGAGCTCCATCTCTACCTGGTTCTCCGGCAGATCCTGGTTGCCCATCAAATCCGTTGCTTCCTGGTGTTCCATCTCTACCTGGTGTTCCAGGTTCTCCACGCAAACCAGGTGATCCTGGTTGTCCATTGTTACCATCTCTGCCTGGATTGCCTTGACTACCCGGTTGTCCATCAGATCCTGGTGTACCAGCCTCTCCTCGCTGTCCGGGTGTGCCTCTCTCTCCATCTCGTCCTGGACTGCCTGGAGCTCCAGTTTGTCCATCAAAACCAGGACTACCGGGTGCTCCATCACGTCCTGGTGAACCATCTCTTCCAGGCTCTCCTGCGGCACCTGGTTGTCCATCAAATCCTGGGTTGCCATCTCTTCCAGCATCACCTGGACGTCCATCCGATCCAGAGGTACCGGGAGCTCCAGCCTCTCCACGCTGGCCAGGTGTTCCTGGTTCTCCTCGGAATCCTGGAGTACCTGGTTGACCATCATTACCAGGGGCTCCTGGACGCCCTTGTTCACCATCTCTGCCCGGGCTTCCAGGTGCTCCTGTTTGTCCATCAAAACCAGGATTTCCTGGTGCACCATCTCGTCCAGGCTCACCAGGTCTACCATCAAAGCCTGGTGTACCTGCAGTGCCAGGCTCACCAGCCTGTCCAGGAGTTCCTGGTTCTCCACGGAGTCCGGGTGTTCCTGGTTGTCCTCGTTCTCCATCTCGCCCTGGGCTGCCTTGGCTACCTGGCTGCCCATCAGATCCTCGTGTTCCAGGCTCACCTCGTTGTCCAGGTGTGCCTGGCTGTCCTCGCTCACCATCTCTTCCTGGGCTACCTGGTGCTCCAGTTTGGCCATCAAAGCCGGGGCTTCCTGCTGATCCATCTCTTCCTGGAGAACCATCTCTTCCTGGCTCTCCTGCTGCACCAGGTTGACCATCAAAGCCATTTGATCCAGGTGCTCCGTCTCTTCCAGCCTCTCCAGGTCGGCCATCATTTCCAGGTGCTCCTTGAGCTCCAGCTTGTCCTGGTGAACCAGGTGTACCTGGTTCTCCTCGGAATCCTGGTGTTCCGGCCTGCCCTGGGTTGCCATCTCTACCGGGACTACCTTGACTACCTGGTTGTCCATCAGACCCAGGTGTGCCTGGCTCGCCTCGTTGTCCTGGAGATCCAGACTCACCTCGTTGTCCGGGTGTTCCCGGCTGACCTCGTTCACCATCTCTTCCAGGATTACCTGGAGCTCCCGTTTGACCATCGAAACCTGGATTTCCTGGTGCTCCATCTCTTCCTGGAGAACCATCTCTTCCTGGTTCTCCAGCAGCTCCAGGTTGACCATCAAAACCAGGACTTCCTGGTGATCCAGGTGATCCATCTCTTCCAGCTTCACCAGCTCGTCCATCATTTCCAGGTGATCCTGGAGCACCAGATTGTCCAGGTGCTCCTGGTGTTCCTGCCTCTCCTCGGAACCCTGGTGTACCTGGCTGTCCATCTTGGCCAGGTGTGCCTGGCTCGCCTCGTTGACCAGCTGTACCTGGTTGACCTCGTTCACCATCTCTACCTGGGCTTCCAGGATTTCCTGGTGCTCCTGTTTGTCCATCAAAGCCTGGACTTCCTGGTGCACCATCTCTTCCTGGAGAACCATCTCTGCCGGGCTCACCAGCAGAACCTGGTTGACCATCAAAGCCATTTGATCCAGGTGCTCCATCTCTTCCAGACTCTCCAGGTCGGCCATCATTTCCAGGTGCTCCTTGAGCTCCAGCTTGTCCTGGTGAACCAGGGGTTCCTGGCTCTCCTCTGAATCCGGGTGTACCTGGTTGGCCATTATTGCCATCTCTTCCCGGACTGCCTGGCTGACCATCTGATCCTGGCGTTCCTGGCTCACCTCGTTGTCCAGGAGATCCTGGTTGTCCTCGTTCTCCATCTCTACCAGGAGTACCTGGTGCTCCTGTTTGTCCATCAAAACCTGGATTTCCTGGTGCACCATCTCTTCCTGAAGAACCATCTCTTCCAGGCTCACCAGCTGCTCCTCGTTGTCCATCAGAGCCTGGATTGCCGGCAGCTCCACGTTGTCCAGGACTGCCATCTCTACCTGGTTCTCCAGCTGATCCTGGTTGACCATCAAAGCCTGGTGACCCAGGTGCTCCATCTCTTCCAGGTTCACCTGGCCGTCCATCAAATCCAGGTGTTCCAGGGGCACCAGCTTCACCTGGAGATCCTGGGCTTCCTGGTTCACCACGGAAGCCAGGTGTTCCTGGTTGTCCATTGCTGCCATCACGTCCTGGGTTACCAGGCTGCCCATCACTTCCTCGTGTTCCCGCTTCTCCTCGCTGGCCAGGTGTTCCAGGCTCACCTCGTTGTCCAGGTGTTCCTGGCTGTCCTCGTTCACCATCTCTTCCAGGGCTACCTGGTGCTCCAGTTTGGCCATCAAAGCCGGGGCTTCCTGCTGATCCATCTCTTCCTGGAGAACCATCTCTTCCTGGCTCTCCTGCTGCACCAGGTTGACCATCAAAGCCATTTGATCCAGGTGCTCCGTCTCTTCCAGCCTCTCCAGGTCGGCCATCATTGCCAGGTGCTCCTTGAGCTCCAGCTTGTCCTGGTGAACCAGGTGTACCTGGTTCTCCTCGGAATCCTGGTGTTCCGGCCTGCCCTGGGTTGCCATCTCTACCGGGACTACCTTGACTACCTGGTTGTCCATCAGACCCAGGCGTGCCTGGCTCGCCTCGTTGTCCTGGAGATCCAGACTCACCTCGTTGTCCGGGTGTTCCTGGCTGACCTCGTTCACCATCTCTTCCAGGATTACCTGGAGCTCCCGTTTGACCATCGAAACCTGGATTTCCTGGTGCTCCATCTCTTCCCGGAGAACCATCTCTTCCTGGTTCTCCAGCAGCTCCAGGTTGACCATCAAAACCAGGACTTCCTGGTGATCCAGGTGATCCATCTCTTCCAGCTTCACCAGCTCGTCCATCATTTCCAGGTGATCCTGGAGCACCAGATTGTCCAGGTGCTCCTGGTGTTCCTGCCTCTCCTCGGAACCCTGGTGTACCTGGCTGTCCATCTTGGCCAGGTGTGCCTGGCTCGCCTCGTTGACCAGCTGTACCTGGTTGACCTCGTTCACCATCTCTACCTGGGCTTCCAGGATTTCCAGGTGCTCCTGTTTGTCCATCAAAGCCTGGACTTCCTGGTGCACCATCTCTTCCTGGAGAACCATCTCTGCCGGGCTCACCAGCAGAACCTGGTTGACCATCAAAGCCGTTTGATCCAGGTGCTCCATCTCTTCCAGCCTCTCCAGGTCGGCCATCATTTCCAGGTGCTCCTTGAGCTCCGGCTTGTCCTGGTGAACCAGGTGTTCCTGGCTCTCCTCTGAATCCGGGTGTACCTGGTTGTCCTGGACTACCATCTCGTCCTGGATTTCCTGCACTTCCTGGTTGTCCATCTGATCCTGGAGTACCAGGCTCACCCCTCTGTCCAGGTGTTCCTGACTGTCCACGTTCACCATCTCTTCCAGGATTACCTGGAGCCCCCGTTTGACCATCGAAGCCTGGACTTCCTGGCGCTCCATCTCTTCCTGGAGAACCATCTCGTCCTGGCTCTCCTGCAGCTCCTGGTTGTCCATCGAAGCCAGGGCTACCAGGAGATCCAGGTGCGCCATCTCTTCCAGCTTCACCAGCTCGTCCATCATTTCCAGGTGATCCTGGAGCACCAGATTGTCCAGGTGCTCCTGGTGTTCCTGCCTCTCCTCGGAATCCTGGTGTACCTGGCTGTCCATCTTGACCAGGTGTGCCTGGCTCACCTCGCTGACCAGCTGTACCTGGTTGACCTCGTTCACCATCTCTACCTGGGCTTCCAGGATTTCCAGGTGCTCCTGTTTGTCCATCAAAGCCTGGACTTCCTGGTGCACCATCTCTTCCTGGAGAACCATCTCTGCCGGGCTCACCAGCAGAACCTGGTTGACCATCAAAGCCATTTGATCCAGGTGCTCCATCTCTTCCAGACTCTCCAGGTCGACCATCATTTCCAGGTGCTCCTTGAGCTCCAGCTTGTCCTGGTGAACCAGGTGTTCCTGGCTCTCCTCTGAATCCGGGTGTACCTGGTTGTCCTGGACTACCATCTCGTCCTGGATTTCCTGCACTTCCTGGTTGTCCATCCGATCCTGGAGTACCAGGCTCACCTCGTTGTCCAGGTGTTCCTGGCTGTCCACGTTCACCATCTCTTCCAGGGCTACCTGGTGCTCCAGTTTGGCCATCGAAACCTGGGCTTCCCGGAGATCCGTCTCTTCCTTGAGAACCATCTCTACCAGGTTCACCAGCAGCACCGGGTTGTCCATCAAAACCTGGACTTCCTGGTGTTCCATCTCTTCCAGGGGAACCATCTCTTCCTGGTTCTCCAGCTGCGCCGGGTTGTCCATCGAAACCAGGAGAACCTGGTGATCCAGGCTGTCCATCTCTTCCAGCATCACCAGGGCGTCCATCGAATCCTGGAGCTCCTGGAGCACCAGCTTCACCTGCCTGACCTGGTGTGCCTGGTTCTCCACGGAAACCAGGAGTTCCTGGTTGTCCAGGACTGCCATCGCGTCCTGCAGAACCGGGTTGTCCATCATTTCCTGGAGTGCCTGGCTCGCCACGTTGTCCTGGTGTTCCAGCTTCTCCTCGTTGTCCAGGGGTGCCTGACTGTCCACGTTCACCATCTCTTCCTGGGCTACCTGGTGCTCCTGTTTGTCCATCAAAGCCTGGACTTCCTGGTGCTCCATCTCTTCCTGGAGAGCCATCTCTACCGGGCTCACCAGCAGAACCTGGTTGACCATCAAAGCCATTTGATCCAGGTGTTCCATCTCTTCCAGCCTCTCCAGGTCGGCCATCATTTCCAGGTGCTCCTTGGGCTCCAGCTTGTCCTGGTGAACCAGGTGTACCCGGTTCTCCTCGGAATCCTGGTGTTCCGGCCTGCCCTGGGTTGCCATCTCTACCGGGACTACCTGGGCTACCTGGTTGTCCATCAGACCCTGGTGTACCTGGTTCTCCTCGTTGTCCTGGAGATCCAGATTGACCTCGTTCTCCATCTCTACCAGGACTACCTGGTGCTCCTGTTTGACCATCGAAGCCTGGACTTCCTGGTGCTCCATCTCTTCCAGGAGAACCATCTCTACCTGGTTCACCAGCAGCACCTGGTTGTCCATCAAATCCGGCACTTCCTGGTGAGCCATCTCTTCCAGGAGAACCATCTCTTCCTGGTTCTCCACTTGCGCCGGGCTGTCCATCGAAACCAGGAGAACCTGGTGATCCAGGCTGTCCATCTCTTCCAGCTTCACCAGGTCGACCATCAAAGCCTGGTGTGCCAGGAGCTCCAGCTTCTCCTGGCGCACCTGGTGTTCCCGGTTCTCCTCGAAATCCGGGAGTACCTGGTTGTCCAGGACTGCCATCGCGACCTGCATTTCCTGGCTGCCCATCACTTCCAGGTGTGCCTGGCTCACCTCGTTGTCCCGGAGTTCCTGATTCACCTCGTTGTCCAGGTGTTCCTGGTTGTCCTCGTTCACCGTCTCTTCCAGGGCTGCCAGGTGCTCCAGTTTGTCCATCAAATCCAGGACTTCCTGGTGATCCATCTCGTCCAGGAGAGCCATCTCTTCCTGGTTCTCCAGCTGCTCCAGGTTGCCCATCAAAGCCAGCTGAACCAGGTGCTCCATCTCTTCCAGGCTCTCCGGGTCGGCCATCATTTCCTGGAGCTCCTTGACCTCCAGCTTGTCCTGGTGAACCAGGTGTACCTGGTTCTCCTCGGAATCCAGCAGTGCCTGGTTCACCTCGTTGTCCTGGTGTTCCTGGCTCACCTCGTTGCCCAGGTGTTCCTGGCTGCCCACGTTCACCATCTCTTCCTGGGCTTCCTGGGGCTCCTGTTTGTCCATCAAAGCCTGGACTTCCTGGTGATCCATCTCTTCCTGGAGAACCATCTCTACCGGGCTCACCAGCAGAACCTGGTTGACCATCAAAGCCATTTGATCCAGGTGTTCCATCTCTTCCAGCCTCTCCAGGTCGGCCATCGTTTCCAGGTGCTCCTTGAGCTCCAGCTTGTCCTGGTGAACCAGGTGTTCCTGGCTCTCCTCTAAATCCTGGAGTACCTGGCTGCCCATTGCTTCCATCTCTTCCTGGGTTTCCAGCACTACCTGGCTGCCCGTCAGCGCCTGGCGTACCAGGCTCTCCTCGTTGTCCTGGTGTACCTGATTCTCCTCGCTGTCCAGGACTTCCTGGCTGTCCACGTTCACCATCTCTTCCTGGGCTTCCTGGGGCTCCTGTTTGTCCATCAAAGCCTGGACTTCCTGGTGATCCATCTCTTCCTGGAGAACCATCTCTACCGGGCTCACCAGCAGAACCTGGTTGACCATCAAAACCATTTGATCCAGGTGTTCCATCTCTTCCAGCCTCTCCAGGTCGGCCATCGTTTCCAGGTGCTCCTTGAGCTCCGGCTTGTCCTGGTGAACCAGGTGTACCTGGTTCTCCTCGGAATCCTGGTGTTCCGGCTTGCCCTGGGTTGCCATCTCTACCGGGACTACCTTGACTACCTGGTTGTCCATCAGACCCTGGTGTACCTGGTTCTCCTCGTTGTCCTGGAGATCCAGGCTGACCACGTTCGCCATCTCTGCCAGGTGTTCCGGGTTGGCCATCAAAGCCAGAGGAACCAGGTGCGCCATCTCGTCCTGGCTCTCCGGGTTGTCCATCGGATCCAGGTGAACCTGGTTGACCTGGTTGACCTTGTGAGCCAGGTTCTCCTCTAGATCCTTGTTGTCCTCGTTGTCCAGGACTACCGTCTCTACCTGGGTTGCCTTGGCTCCCTGGTTGTCCATCATTTCCTGGTCTACCCGACTCTCCTGGCTGACCTGGAGCTCCTGGTTGACCATCAAATCCTGGTGTGCCAGGTGCACCATCTCGTCCAGGTGAACCGTCTCTACCTGGCTCTCCGGCTGCTCCTGGTTGTCCATCAAAGCCATCTCGACCGGCTGTTCCTGGGGCTCCATCCCTTCCAGCATCGCCAGGCCGTCCATCGAATCCTGGTGATCCTGGTGCTCCAGCTTCTCCTGGCTGTCCGGGAGTTCCTGGTTCTCCTCTAAATCCGGGAGTTCCTGGTTGACCATTGCTACCGTCTCTGCCTGGGCTACCTGCACTTCCTGGTTGTCCATCAGCACCTGGGGTGCCTGGTTCTCCTCGTTGTCCAGGTGATCCAGGTTGTCCTCGTTCTCCGTCACGTCCAGGACTTCCTGGTGATCCAGCTTGTCCATCAAATCCAGGTGTGCCTGGTGCTCCAGTTTGGCCATCAAAACCGGGGCTTCCTGGTGCTCCATCTCTTCCTGGAGAACCATCTCTTCCTGGCTCACCTGCTGCACCTGGTTGACCATCAAAGCCATTTGATCCAGGTGCTCCATCCCTTCCTGTTTCTCCTGGACGTCCATCAGATCCTGGAGATCCAGGTTGCCCTGGTTCTCCTCGTGCACCTGCCTCTCCAGGCTGGCCTGGTGTACCAGGTTCTCCTCTAAAACCTGGTGTTCCTGGTTGCCCAGCACTACCATCTCTACCTGGGCTGCCTGGTTGACCATCATTTCCTGGTGTACCTGGTTCTCCGCGCTGTCCAGGACTTCCCGACTGTCCACGTTCACCATCTCTTCCTGGGCTTCCTGGGGCTCCTGTTTGTCCATCAAAGCCTGGACTTCCTGGTGCTCCATCTCTTCCTGGAGAGCCATCTCTACCGGGCTCACCAGCAGAACCTGGTTGACCATCAAAGCCATTTGATCCAGGTGTTCCATCTCTTCCAGCCTCTCCAGGTCGGCCATCGTTTCCAGGTGCTCCTTGAGCTCCAGCTTGTCCTGGTGAACCAGGTGTACCTGGTTCTCCTCGGAATCCTGGTGTTCCGGCTTGCCCTGGGTTGCCATCTCTACCGGGACTACCTTGACTACCTGGTTGTCCATCAGACCCTGGTGTACCTGGTTCTCCTCGTTGTCCTGGAGATCCAGGCTGACCACGTTCGCCATCTCTGCCAGGTGTTCCTGGTTGGCCATCAAAGCCAGAGGAACCAGGTGCGCCATCTCGTCCTGGCTCTCCGGGTTGTCCATCGGATCCAGGTGAACCTGCTTGACCTGGTTGACCTTGTGAGCCAGGTTCTCCTCTTGATCCTTGTTGTCCTCGTTGTCCAGGACTACCATCTCTACCTGGGTTGCCTTGGCTTCCTGGTTGTCCATCGTTTCCTGGTCTACCCGATTCTCCTGGCTGACCTGGAGCTCCTGGTTGACCATCAAATCCTGGTGTGCCAGGTGCACCATCTCGTCCAGGTGAACCGTCTCTACCTGGCTCTCCGGCTGCTCCTGGTTGTCCATCAAAGCCATCTCGACCGGCTGTTCCTGGGGCTCCATCCCTTCCAGCATCGCCAGGCCGTCCATCGAATCCTGGTGATCCTGGTGCTCCAGCTTCTCCTGGCTGTCCGGGAGTTCCTGGTTCTCCTCTAAATCCGGGAGTTCCTGGTTGACCATTGCTACCGTCTCTGCCTGGGCTACCTGCACTTCCTGGTTGTCCATCAGCACCTGGGGTGCCTGGTTCTCCTCGTTGTCCAGGTGATCCAGGTTGTCCTCGTTCTCCGTCGCGTCCAGGACTTCCTGGTGATCCAGCTTGTCCATCAAATCCAGGTGTGCCCGGTGCTCCAGTTTGGCCATCAAAACCGGGGCTTCCTGGTGCTCCATCTCTTCCTGGAGAACCATCTCTTCCTGGCTCCCCTGCTGCTCCTGGTTGACCATCAAAACCAGGTGATCCAGGTGCTCCATCCCTTCCTGTTTCTCCTGGACGTCCATCAAATCCTGGAGATCCAGGTGCTCCTGGTTCTCCTGCTTGACCTGGACTTCCAGGTTCTCCTCTAAAGCCTGGAGTTCCTGGCTGGCCATTGCTGCCATCTCTGCCTGGGCTACCTTGACTGCCTGGTTGCCCATCATTTCCAGGAGTTCCTGGTTCTCCTCGTTGTCCTGGTGATCCAGGTTGTCCTCGTTCTCCGTCGCGTCCAGGATTTCCTGGTGATCCAGCTTGTCCATCAAATCCAGGTGTGCCTGGTGCTCCCGTTTGTCCATCCGATCCAGGTAGTCCAGGTGATCCATCACGTCCAGGTGATCCTTCTCTTCCGGGCTCTCCGGCGGGTCCAACTTGACCATCAAATCCTGGTACTCCTGGAGCTCCATCTCTTCCTGGTTCACCAGGTCGTCCATCAAATCCTGGTGTTCCTGGAGCACCAGCATCTCCTGGTTGACCTGGAGTTCCTGGCTCTCCTCGGAATCCTGGGGTTCCTGGTTGTCCATCACTACCATCTCTACCTGGATTACCTGGTTGTCCATCTGATCCTGGAGTTCCTGGTTCTCCTCGTTGTCCTGGTGTTCCTGCCTGACCACGCTCTCCATCTCTTCCTGGAATGCCTGGCGCCCCATCTTGTCCAGCAAATCCAGGTGAACCGGGTGCTCCAGTTTGTCCATCAAATCCTGGTGTTCCTGGAGCGCCATCTCTTCCTGGCTCTCCTGCTGTTCCTGGTTGTCCATCGAATCCGGGTGAACCTGGTGTACCATCTCTTCCTTGAAGTCCCGGTTGTCCATCAGTACCTGGGGTTCCTGGTTCTCCACGGAGACCGGGTGAACCATCTCTACCATCTTGTCCTGGCGCACCTGGTTGACCATCAAACCCAGATCGACCTGCCTCACCTGGTGCACCTGGAACTCCATCAAATCCTGGAGCTCCTGGCACTCCTGGCTCACCTTGTTGCCCTCGCTCTCCTGGAACTCCCGACTGGCCAGGCTGTCCTCTCTCTCCATCTCTTCCAGCTGGTCCGGGTTGTCCATCGAATCCATCTCTACCTGGAACTCCAGGTTCTCCTGGTTGTCCATCAAATCCTGGTGAACCAGTTTGACCAGTTGGGCCAGGTTCTCCACGAGCACCGGGTTGTCCATCAGATCCTGGTTGACCGTCTCTTCCTGGTACTCCATCAGAACCAAATCCTTGTGGACCTGGTAAACCAGGACTGCCAGGTTCACCTGGAGGGCCAGCTCTGCCATCAAATCCGGGTTCTCCGGGTTCTCCTGGTTGGCCTCGTCCGGTAACACCAGTGGATCCTGTTGCACCTCGCTCACCTTTGAATCCTCGGCCTGATGTTCCGGTAGCTCCGATAGAACCAGGCTGACCATCATATCCTGGTCTACCAGCAGCTCCTCGGTCACCCTTTGGTCCTGGAGGACCTCTAGGACCGGCAGGACCAGCTGGGCAGTTACAGCCTGTAAAATAAGTTATTAGTAGAGCGAGTGACTAATCACTACAACTTTGAGTTCAGTTCATTTCTAAACTAAACAAAGCTTTCAATATTTACTTGCTCAGACATGCATTATATAGTGATGTTTGCTTAAACAGATTTAACAACTGCGTGTTTCTTTCTGTTTTTCATGGTGTAGTTAGCAAAACAGTCATTTACACATAGAATTTAATTTACCATAGCCAGGGTTGCCAGCAGCTGTGTCATATGGCCTAGCCTGCCTTTTTCTTCTGCTGATTTCGACTTCAGTGTTCAACTGGTCTTGCAGGGACTTTATTTCATTGTGAAGTTCAGCTTCTAAGCTTGCGTCTTTGGCCTTAAGATCATTATTTTCTGACTGTAATACAAGTATTTTGCTTTCGAGATCCTACAAGGCAATGTAAAACAAACTAAAAAGTTTATAAAATCATCAAAACAGCATAAGACTTTTAAAACAACTTATCGTCTTCTTTTAAAATTACCAGATAGTTTTTCCCATAACATGGCTTATGACTATTTATTTTGCCATGATAATTTATCTTAATGAGATCTTATTATTTATATGCGCGTAAAAAGACTAAAAAAATATTATATTTATTGATATGTATTTAATACAGTATATATATTGTATTAAAAAATTCTAAGTGGGTAGAAAGACTTACCTGTAGATTATCAATTCTGTTGAGTAGATGTACTCCAAAGATTGTTCCAGCTGTAGTTATTGTAATAAGTAGTCCGGTGATAACAAGGACACCTACTCCAGATATTACAGGTGACCTGCGTGTTGATTCCTTCGTGGGATGAGAATGCCCAGCATACTCTAGATCCCCCTTCATCTTTATCTGAATATATGACACAATATTTATAGCTACACTGGTTAAAAAATATTCATGATGATTAAAGCATTTTGTGATTTTAATGAAATAATTTCCATGCTAATGAAATCTTAAAAATGCTTGTTTATGCATGATTTTTTGCATCCACCTCAATCTCAGCTAAATCATTAAAACTTTTAGGATAATCAAACAGCCAATTCCCAGTACAGCTTCAACTATAAAATTTAAATTCTCCAATTGTATAAACATATCGTAGCCAAGTGTTACTAAATTGGTTACAGCCTATGTGTAAGACTTACCCTAGTGCCCGTTTATACACAGGCTTAGGAATGTAATGAAAAAAGCTGTCTCAACTGTGAGAACAAGTCTGAGGATTCTCAGCGAGATGTAGGCTTTATATCTGACTCGACTATCGCTGTCATACCTCTCTCTGATTTGTCAGTCACTCGTGTATGTGGGTGTGCCGTCATTGTGAGGTCAGATTTGCCGTCGAGGTGAAACATTTAATCCCCATGTTTGTCTGAATCCTAATATATCATCCTATTTCACCCGAGTGCGCTAGCTATCAATCCTAGATTTTATTAAGCTAAATAGATTGATGGCCTTTTAGGGCTAATCTCTCATAACTATGTAAATCCCTTGAACTTAAGTGACTGGCAGAAGAGATTCAATGCTTTCCTATGGTCAATAAAAATAACGCTTTTGCATTGAGAAGGTATGGTATAGGAATTGTCTTCTCTATGAGTAAAAGATCAACTGGAACTGTTAATCAAGACTTCAGATACCGTTTGCTTAACTATTAAGCGTGCAATTAAACAATTGTTGGAAATACAAAAATTTGAGAGCAGTCATCTCCTATTGGTCTCTACCGCCTGACTTTCAAATGATAGGTTGGAGTTTAATTCCCAAAAAAGGCTGCTGGTGGTGACAGGAATAACATTCAACCTACATTGCCCTCTGCAACTGGGCATGTCTCCAGTCATCCAGGTTCCTTGCTACCGGACTCGGACATGTCTAGCCAAGATCACAGAGACGTTGTTTAAGTGACAATGCTCTTACGAGCATGAAAATGTTCATCTTGCAGTAATCAGAGGAGACAGCATACAAGATCGTCAAGGGATTGCTCACGCTAGACTGTCATGGCCGACTTTCAAAAAATTCTAAAACGTTTTTAATAGGGAAACATTAAACTGCAAGTATCTTTGTTTTTAGTTTACTCTCCAAACCGCATGCAAAAAAGTATTTACTGAAATATATGCATATGTTGATTATAGGCTCATTCATAATGCTTTTTGTAGCTTATGCAAAAGTACTAAATCTCAACATTTTGCTATCACAATGCCACAAGAAGTAGAAATAATTATACAACATGTTTAAATTAAATTTAAACATGTTGTATAATTAAACATGGCTGTATAAAGTTAAATATGATTAAATTTAAACATATTTATTTAAATTCAACAGCAGGTCTCATCCACATCTCTACATCTCAGATGTGGTTTTCTCCCTACCTGAAACACCGCAGTCGGTGTTTCAGGTAGGTGTTACAACATGGATGGCTACGATTAAAGAGTAACAATTTTATTGGACATTTCCAACCTCTGAAGTTATGTTCTTTTAACAAAAACAAATCAAATGTAATATGCAAGTAGTTAAATAATGCCAAAACAAACTCAAAGTTTCCACATTGCAAGGTCACAGCTTTCAACTGTTCATAGAATTAGTGAAAACTATAATGCATTTATATTATTACAGTAAATTTAAAGTTGTATGCAAATACACTAACTGACCTTTCCTACAGGGTTAGTATTACTGGACAAAACATCTGGTCCTTTGTCATGCTTCACGATCATTGGGGTTGCTTTGAACAAACTTTCAGAGTGACGAAACATGGACAAAGCTCAAAGTGATCACCACAATTTTTTATCAGAAGAATTTTTTATCAACTACTTCTACGTTGTCAGAAGTAGTTGATAAAGATGCTGTACAGCAATATAAGCAACTGAGTGTATTGAAATCTTCATAGTGTACATAAAAAACCAATTAAAATAGACTCAATAAACTGAATCGAGCCACTATGTTTGCATAACTTAACACGATCAATGCTCAGCTTTCACTTCATCTAATTGTTGCAATTGAGATGGTTTAACATGATACCAAAGTAACAACCTGACGAATCCTTAGTGTGTAAAATTTAAATAAATGGTCACTAGTATGCTGTCAGTCGCGTGCGCCGTGCAAAACTGTCATGTGGAATAACTATGTGCACAATTATTTCTCACTAAAGCAAGTGGTTGAGTGGTGCAGATGGCGGCGTTCCTGGCTGCTGAGCCGAAGATAAGAGTTTGACTCCCGCGTAGTGAAGTTTTTTCCTAACTTTTTAGCGTGGCTTCGAATTGACGGACATGGCTCGTTTTATAGTTAAGATTACTAAGGTCTTCATTTATCTGGTCAATCGCTACTACTGGACAGTAAATCTTTAGCCCAGCTTCTCTAATACATAATTGGACCATGGTACCGCGTATATTTTGAATTACAATTATATTCTAGCATCTTTCATAGAAATTCAGCTAAAATACAAACATCACTATAAAACTTTTTAAATTAGGCAGCCAGACAAGAACCTGAGCAATTTTTTTTTCAAATCTGCAGCTTGAGCATACTCCAACCTAGCTATTTACATACGAAAGTCGTTTTATAAAAGTGCAAAGGTAATCGCAATCTCTTTGCATAGAAACTTAGTCAGCAAGCGTGTTCAAGCATGTTACACTTTTTTAAAAACAAATTTAAATGCTTATATAAGCATATATTAGCCTATGCTTAAGGAGTTGTCTTCTACCCTTGCTTTTAGAACAAGCAGGCTAATAACACACACTTAATAGCACTGTTATGGTTCTCATTAAACGTTAAATATAGTATGAGCCATGTTAGTCTGAAACCGGATGAGGTGGATATTTGGTAAAAGCTCGCATTTTTTAGGATTCGAACTCGTGGTAATTGCTTTGGTAGACAAAACTTCAATGGCTGAGCTAATCGACTGCCTTCCCACATTTTGGAAAAATTGTACGAATAGTTATTACAGCTGACAATCTCTCAGAGGGCAGGAAACTATCGGAGTACTAGTATACTATAACGTGACAACTAAAAGATAACCTGTTAACATAGACTGGTATAAAGTAATATTAACTATAATATGTATTAGAAAGGAAAGAAACAATGTGAGCAAACACATATCATATGCAACATACATATCAAATAGAGAAATAGAGAAATATATTAAGATTATTATAGCAATATTAAAAATAAATATTTCAAAGTGTTAGTATAACGATGTCTTTGTTAAATAGAACTCTAATGCATTACTTGTATGTTTTGAAAAGCAACTAATTGTTGGTATAAACTATAAGAGATACTGCGCACGAATGGGCTGTTCAATAACGCGTAGACTTACTACAGATATGCTGTTCATGCTTTACTAGTGGAGTGGACTGTACCTCAGGGCCCATGTCAGTTATAAGTTACAGATATTCTCTGAAAATCTAGTGTGGTAATCCTAATCACGGCATGTGTTTGGCTAGTCCAATGCTGGTGAACCTTTATTGCTAATCGTAACAAGTTATACAGTTGTGCTCCCTGTAATTGGGAAAAATGTGGAATGGTTAAAATAAACAGCTAAAATGAAAAGTTGAATGTATTAAATTGTGAGGAAGGTTAGAATGAAAAGCTAAAGACAGCCCTTATGTGAAACTGCTGGATTTACGCAGTAAGTATCCGTATCAAGTCTTTCAAATGACCTCACTCAATACCAATATCTTACAGAAGTTCTACATACACTGTTGACCAACTAGTCTTCTTCCTTTGTGTTGTAAGTTTGCAATATTTTTTTGCTTTTTCTTCCTTAGTTATGGCCATTCTACTTACGCTGATTGCTGAGGTCTCACTTTTTATCACCATTCAAAGACTTCCTTTTTACAGTCGCAAAAGTGAGCCTACGCAGATCCTTTGTCATAGATATGACTCTCCACTCATTATTCTCTACTCATTTTCTGAACTCCGCCATGATGATTCAGTCTGACTTCGTTCAAGTAATTGCAGACACAGAACACCTGCTAGATCATATATACTGACACAGGTAGTGTGGTTGGCATGTGTATGTATATTTTTTTTGTAGAATTGTAGGAGTTGCATTAAAATGCATCTTCTACAATTCTATAAAAAAAAAAAAATTCTTTTTGTTGGCCTTACATGGTAATTTCAGCACGGCCTGTATAATACTGCTGAACCGTCAACTAGCCAAGCTTTCCCCTAAAACCCCATAGTTGTTTGTATCAAACACCAGAGATAACATGAGATGCCATGTTAATACACGGCCCCAATTATTTTTTGTGAGCAGACAAAAACTAAAGATCAGGAGGTTTACCAGAAAGTTTTGCAACAAAAATATCAGGTGTTTCTCTTGGTAAGTGGATTAACTAAAACTCCACATTACTAGTTTAGTAATTGTAAGGGAAGTAGAGATGAAGCAACTCATGCGTTAGTCTAGCTTACTAATAATTAATTTTCGCAAAAATTTAATGTAGTAGATACTCATGCTATTGTTAAAACACACATTTATCTATTTCTTATAAACTAGATGCCAGTAGTCGTGCTATTACTAAAATAAGCATTTATCTTTTTAAAATTAACCTTTATGGGACCATTTACTTTTGAACAAGTAGCGTTATTTATTGTTTCGAATGAATGAATGTTTTTTATGATGATGCAGTAAACTGAATATCGATCTGATCAACTCCTTTCTTACGATACTAAATGCTAATTTGCACATTATTACTAGCAGTGTCTATACCAGTACTAGCAGTGTCTATTAATATCATTATTAGCAGTGTGTATACCATTACTAGCAGTGCTTATACCATTACTAGCAGTGTCTATACCATTAATAGCAGTGTCTATACAATTACTAGCACTATCTATACCATTACTAGCAGTATCTATACCATTACTAGCAGTATCTATACCATTACTAGCAGTGTCTATATCATTACTAGCAGTGTCTATGCCATTACTAGCAGTGTCTATACCATTACTAGCAGTGTCTATACCATTTCTAGCAGAGTCTATACCATTAATAGCAGTGTCTATACAATTACTAGCACTATCTATACCATTACTAGCAGTATCTATACCATTACTAGCAGTGTCTATATCATTACTAGCAGTGTCTATGCCATTACTAGCAGTGTCTATACCATTACTAGCAGTGTCTATACCATTTCTAGCAGAGTCTATACCATTTCTAGCAGTGTCTATACAAACATTGAGATTTATATAGATATGTATATATAAATGGTAAATCTGCTCTTGTGTGACTTAATGAAGTTGACTTATGGAGTGTGATACAATTAACACACAGGTTGTTTATAAGTGATTAATATACTGTCTCTACTTTAACCAGTCATCAGCATCGGGTACTAATACATTTACACAGGATTTAGAGGAAAGAAATATGACAAATGCTAATCAACCTATCTTTAAAGCATTTGTGACATCTGTAGCGATGTATCTGAAAATACACTTGAAGTTTTATTTCAACAACTACGAGCAAATACAAAATATATGTCAATAGAGGCATTTAACACAGCCGATGCCAATAACAATATATGTTAATAGAAGCATGTAACACAGCCGATGCCAATAACAATACATGTCAATAGAAGCGTGTAACACAGCCGATGTCAATAACAATATATGTCAATAGAGGCATTTAACACAGCCGATGCCAATAACAATATATGTTAATAGAAGCATGTAACACAGCCGATGTCAATAACAATATATGTCAATAGAAGCATGTAACACAGTCGATGTCAATAACAATATATGTCAATAGGCACGTGTAACACAGCCGATGCCAATAACAATATATGTCAATAGAAGCGTGTAACACAGCCGATGCCAATAACAATATATGTCAATAGAAGCGTGTAACACAGCCGATGCCAATAACAATATATGTCAATAGGCACGTGTAACACAGCCGATGCCAATAACAATATATGTCAATAGAGGCGTGTAACACAGCCAATGCCAATAACAATATATGTCAATAGGCACGTGTAACACAGCCAATGCCAATAACAATATATGTCAATAGAGGCGTGTAACACAGCCGATGCCAATAACAATATATGTCAATAGAGGCATGTAACACAGCCGATGCCAATAACAATATATGTCAATAGAAGCGTGTAACACAGCCGATGCCAATAACAATATATGTCAATAGAGGCGTGTAACACAGCCAATGCCAATAACAATATATGTCAATAGGCACGTGTAACACAGCCAATGCCAATAACAATATATGTCAATAGAGGCGTGTAACACAGCCGATGCCAATAACAATATATGTCAATAGAAGCATGTAACACAGCCGATGCCAATAACAATATATGTCAATAGAAGCATGTAACACAGCCGATGCCAATAACAATATATGTCAATAGAGGCGTGTAACACAGCCGATGCCAATAACAATATATGTCAATAGAAGCATGTAACACAGTCGATGCCAATAACAATATATGTCAATAGAAGCATGTAACACAGTCGATGCCAATAACAATATATGTTAATAGAAGCATGTAACACAGCCGATGCCAATAACAATATATGTCAATAGAGGCGTGTAACACAGCCGATGCCAGTAACAATATATGTCAATAGAGGCGTGTAACACAGCCGATGCCAATAACAATATATGTCAATAGAGGCGTGTAACACAGTCGATGCCAATAACAATATATGTCAATAGAAGCATGTAACACAGTCGATGCCAATAACAATATATGTTAATAGAAGCATGTAACACAGCCAATGCCAGTAACAATATATGTCAATAGAGGCATTTAACACAGCCGATGCCAGTAACAATATATGTCAATAGAGGCATGTAACACAGCCGATGCCAATAACAATATATGTCAATAGAGGCGTGTAACACAGCCGATGCCAGTAACAATATATGTCAATAGAGGCGTGTAACACAGCCGATGCCAATAACAATATATGTCAACAGAGGCATTTAACACAGCCGATGCCAATAACAATATATGTCAATAGAGGCGTGTAACACAGCCGATGCCAATAACAATATATGTCAATAGAGGCGTGTAACACAGTCGATGCCAATAACAATATATGTCAATAGAAGCGTGTAACACAGCCGATGTCAATAACAATATATGTCAATAGAGGCATGTAACACAGCCGATGCCAATAACAATATATGTCAATAGACGCGTGTAACACAGCCGATGCCAATAACAATATATGTCAATAGAGGCGTGTAACACAGCCGATGCCAATAACAATATATGTCAATAGACGCGTGTAACACAGCCGATGCCAATAACAATATATGTCAATAGAAGCATGTAACACAGTCGATGCCAATAACAATATATGTCAATAGAGGCATGTAACACAGCCGATGCCAATAACAATATATGTCAATAGAGGCATGTAACACAGCCGATGCCAATAACAATATATATCAATAGAGGCATGTAACACAGCCGATGCCAATAACAATATATGTCAATAGAGGCGTGTAACACAGCCGATGCCAATAACAATATATGTCAATAGAAGCATGTAACACAGCCGATGCCAATAACAATATATGTCAATAGAAGCGTGTAACACAGTCGATGCCAATAACAATATATGTCAATAGAGGCATGTAACACAGCCGATGCCAATAACAATATATGTCAATAGAGGCATGTAACACAGCCGATGCCAATAACAATATATATCAATAGAGGCATGTAACACAGCCGATGCCAATAACAATATATGTCAATAGAGGCGTGTAACACAGCCGATGCCAATAACAATATATGTCAATAGAGGCGTGTAACACAGTCGATGCCAATAACAATATATGTCAATAGAAGCGTGTAACACAGCCGATGTCAATAACAATATATGTCAATAGAGGCATGTAACACAGCCGATGCCAATAACAATATATGTCAATAGACGCGTGTAACACAGCCGATGCCAATAACAATATATGTCAATAGAAGCGTGTAACACAGCCGATGCCAATAACAATATATGTCAATAGAGGCATGTAACACAGTCGATGCCAATAACAATATATGTCAATAGAAGCATGTAACACAGCCGATGCCAATAACAATATATGTCAATAGACGCATGTAACACAGCCGATGCCATTAACAATATATGTCAATAGAGGCGTGTAACACAGTCGATGCCAATAACAATATATGTCAATAGAAGCATGTAACACAGCCGATGCCAATAACAATATATGTCAATAGAGGCATTTAACACAGCCGATGCCAATAACAATATATGTCAATAGAGGCGTGTAACACAGCCGATGCCAATAACAATATATGTCAATAGAAGCATGTAACACAGCCGATGCCAATAACAATATATGTCAATAGAGGCATGTAACACAGCCGATGCCAATAACAATATATGTCAATAGAAGCATGTAACACAGCCGATGCCAATAACAATATATGTCAATAGAGGCATGTAACACAGCCGATGCCAATAACAATATATGTCAATAGAGGCGTGTAACACAGCCGATGCCAATAACAATATATGTCAATAGAAGCATGTAACACAGCCGATGCCAATAACAATATATGTCAATAGAGGCATGTAACACAGCCGATGCCAATAACAATATATGTCAATAGAGGCATTTAACACAGCCGATGCCAATAACAATATATGTCAATAGAAGCATGTAACACAGCCGATGCCAATAACAATATATGTCAATAGAGGCATTTAACACAGCTGATGCCAATAACAATATATGTCAATAGAGGCATGTAACACAGCCGATGCCAATAACAATATATGTCAATAGAGGCATTTAACACAGCCGATGCCAATAACAATATATGTCAATAGAGGCGTGTAACACAGCCGATGCCAATAACAATATATGTCAACAGAGGCGTGTAACACAGCCGATGCCAATAACAATATATGTCAATAGAAGCATGTAACACAGCCGATGCCAATAACAATATATGTCAATAGAGGCATGTAACACAGCCGATGCCAGTAACAATATATGTCAATAGAGGCGTGTAACACAGCCGATGCCAATAACAATATATGTCAATAGAGGCGTGTAACACAGCCGATGCCAATAACAATATATGTCAACAGAGGCGTGTAACACAGCCGATGCCAATAACAATATATGTCAATAGAAGCATGTAACACAGCCGATGCCAATAACGAGACAAAAACCTATTGACATCCTTTTGCAAAAGTCTGGGTACCTATTTTCTTCTGAGCGTTTTAACTGCGATCAAGTTTTGTCGATTTTAATCTTGAAACATTTTGAATGTCAGATCATCTAAAGCAACCAACAAATCTCAAATGAAAGAAAAATATCTATTCTTTATTATAAAATCTACTAGAATTTGATGTGATCACATCTTTAAACAAGGAATAGAAGCGCTGTTTGGACAAATATTGCATTTTTAACTACAAACTGTGCTTACTAATAGCAGCTGGAAGTATATGGAGATGATGCAATAATGCGGTAGAAAGGAAAACACAGCGATTGCTATAAACCCTTCTAATAGTCTAACAAGGACGTTTCCAAGGTCGCAAAGGTCAAAACTTCTAGAAGCATTTCAAATCATGATGTAACTATAAATCATTGCTCAAGTTGCTCATCAGTATGCAGAGCTTGTACAGTCTTTACATTGGTTAACTTACTTCAACTTAGACATGTTGTGTTACATGCTAGAACGTCAAATACGCGTGTCACATCGCTGAACTGTTGCTACACTCAGGGAATGTATAGACTAACAACTTGGCTCATTACATGACAAATATGACATTACATCACTAAAGCACGGAATACTTATTCTGAAATTGCATATCAAACTGGAGGAAAACGATTAGGTTGCTGGCAAAAAATCAAGCGGGGAAACATTTGTTATATTCATTTGTCAAATAATACTTGCCTGAGCCTCCAGGTATTTTGTGTATAAAGTTATTGAAACTACGGAAATATAAATTTCATTTTCAAGTTTATTGCTAAGTTATGTCTTTTTACAGCAAAAGTACATGAACTTATATTTATCTAAGCAAAAGTGTGAACTAGAGAGGTAAACACATTTTCTTTACAAACATTGTCTTGTACCAATGTTCTTTTGTGTCATCCAACAATATGAAAAAACTATTTAAAAGGCAATACAATATTTCCAAGTTTTTGACTATGCTGTTTAGATGACATGCCATTCTATAACTTTCAAGCCAAGGACACAAAATGAATCAAATGTGCTACCCTATTATGACTGCTACAGACAGCACAAGTATCCCGTAGGCATAAGTATCCCGTAGGTACAAGTATCCCATAGGTACAAGTATCCCGTAGGTTCAAGTATTCCATAGGTACAAGTATCCCGTAAGTACAAGTATCCCATAGGTACAAGTATCCTGTAGGTACAAGTATCCTATAGGTACAAGTATCCTGTAGGTACAAGTATCCTGTAGGTACAAGTATCCTGTAGGTACAAGGGTGTGTCATCCGTTTGCTATATTGGAAGAGTCATTGCGATTAATAATAGCAAAAAAAGATTTGCAATTGGCTGACACAAGCTCAGTCTAAGCTTGTTTGATTGATAGAAGCTAAAGCCGCATTAATGTGTGAGAAAATTTTAATTTGAAAAAATTAAACTGTGAATAAAACCTACAGCATCAATATAATTTTAATAGTCATAGGCAACTACATTATGAGAAAAACATGAATTGTAAAATTCAACGCAGAAACATATTAGCATTCAATTCTGATAGCGGTCGTAGTTCCAAATCAATTGGGCCAACTGAATGCTTGATACTCAGCAGTTTGTTTAAAAATGTTCCGCGTTGTCACGTAAAATAACTGAGCATCTCCAGAGCCAAGCTGTCTCTACAAGCCGAGCTTTCTACAGTTTGTACGAAGCTATATATAGAGAAGAACTGTCATTGAAATCACACAGTTTTGTTAAACTATATAGGCCTACAGATAAACTGATCATATTTTGTATATGAAACTTATTATATGCTACGTTTACTATTATAGCAAAAAGGTACGGACCAAAAAGGAGGGGTGCATTATTTATCTTGAATTATTTGTCTTGCAAGGATCATCACATAGGAGTGCATTTGATAGAGACATTCATAGATTTCATGAAAAGATTAGTCAAATTGAATATATAGAAACAATGAGTTAAATATAATTACAAATTTGTAAAGAGCATGAGGCTACAAATAGTTGTGTTGAGAATTCCTAAGAATCTGTTAGTAGAAAGACATGTGTATATACACTGTACATAGATATATACACTGTACATAGATATACACACTGTACATAGATATATACACTGTACATAGATATATACACTGTACATAGATATATACACTGTACATAGATATATACACTGTACATAGATATATACACTGTACATAGATATATACACTGTACATAGATATATACACTGTACATAGATATATACATTGTACATAGATATATACACTGTACATAGATATATACACTGTACATAGATATATACACTGTACATAGATATATACACTGTACATAGATATATACACTGTACATAGATATATACACTGTACATAGACCATAGCAGTTAGTCGTTCCGTGTTGCTAGTACGGTACTGCTTTCCACCACGTAGCTTTCTAAACAATAGCTGGAACAGTGCAACATTTAGTAATGTTACAGTGTGTAGTCAGCAAAACATCTATGATGGTATGTATCAGCCCAGAGCGGCAATGCTTGACATTTCATTTGGTTACATCTATAGGATCTTAAGCGCTTCTGTCGTAAACTTTCCAGGTTGGCCTCGGTATCATAGAGGCAACCAGCATTAGGTCAAGACCTTTTAAAACATTCATATGCCCTTCAAAACTGCAAAATCAGCCTATAATATCACAGCGGATTACTATAATCACAGACAAATACTTACAGTGGCATCAAATGAATTAAGTGAATATTAATATAATTTAGGTGCTAGTAGTACTCAATCTTTTAAAATGATGACAAGACATGAAAATGAATGTTGGATCTAAGAAGATCCGTCTAATCAAGGATGTATCCCGGTGACAGTGACATTACTATGCATTGACGGAACGACAACTAATCTGTTCAAATATCTCTTTGGCATAAGGTAATAGATATGTTATACTTTGATGCTTTTTCTGACAGCCATTATTTTTATCGGATATCAGTTTCAATTGGTAGAGTTTATTCAAAATCGTTTTGCCAATATTGCGTTAAACCGGCATGCGTTATGCAGTCATAAAATCAATGCATGCCAGCATTTCAAAACAGAATTAGTTAAAACCGTCTCACCATTCCTAATTTAAACAGAAACTATGTCAGATTTTAGATTGAGAAACATCAACTCGCGTACTCCAGAAGTATTTTAACCAAGTTTCATTAGGATGGTCAGCAAATATACCAATATATTACAACTCAATTTCTATTCAACACATTAGCTTACCCAAAGGGAAATTAAACTTCATAATTAAAATATAACTGGTTGTAACTCGGGGGTCTTAATGTCTTTCTTTTGGCAAATCCAAAGTCTGAGCTAAAAGTCAGGTGCCACTTGATGTATGGCAAACATCGGAAGTCATTCAAAATTAAAACACTGCGCAAACAACCAGTTGGAGTTTTTCCAAAAGTCTAGAGTGCATTGCCGAACTCTACAAAAACAAAGCAAGGGTTTTCGTAATGATACACACGCTATAATAGTATAGCTCATTATATGTTGCAAAATCCAACCAATTTTAAAATTAGTATTCAGTGGTCTATAACAATGGAAACAACAATGGCCTAGTTGTCTGGAATAGCGGTCAAGTGTCAATAAGCCTACATCATGCTTGCAGTTTAAATACTTGTTCTAAAGATCATTTGGTTGCTTAAGCGGATTAGTTAGAGATTAAAATAATCAAGTGCACCTAATTTGTTGCTGGCATCTGTAACCCTGTATGAAAGAAAAGAGTGACTCGATGAGTACATAAATGTACAGCTACCCAAACTGGTGTATGACTACTACTAGCAGTTATTTTTAACTAGTACACTGACAGCCCCGTCCACCGTGAGAAATCGTCATATGCAATAACTACAATATGTATTCTTAGCGCATACGGTACTATGTACCAAGAATTATTCCCAGTTGTGAAAAGCTGGTTGAGTAAAGCATATGGTAGTGCTGGGAATCCAAATATCTGGGTTCAATTCCCATGTGTTGCGATCTTTTTCCTAACGCTCTTCATGTGGCATTAGACAAACAATTACAGCTCTTTTTTAGTTAAGTTTACAAACGTTTCACAGAAATAGTTGCTTAAATTTATGAAGTCTAGCTTGAGTTCTAGCGCATCACTGATAAGATAGTGTTGACTTGCGAGTGTGTCATACAACGATAGGGGTGACATGTAACAGTCTTCTTTACCCTGACCCTAATATGAGCCCTTACAATAATAATAACCATGTTAGTCTGTCCGTCTGTCCAACCGCCCGAAGCCACGGCTGAAGGTTGAAAAAAATAATGTATTGTGCAAGAAATGACCTCATAACTATCAGTATCACAGACTAACACTCTAGCAACCGCACCAATCAACTATCAGCATCATAGACTAACACT
Source organism: Watersipora subatra (assembly GCF_963576615.1). Taxonomy (NCBI): domain Eukaryota; kingdom Metazoa; phylum Bryozoa; class Gymnolaemata; order Cheilostomatida; family Watersiporidae; genus Watersipora; species Watersipora subatra. The sequence continues at coordinate 48,547,011 of NC_088710.1, read as the reverse complement.
CTAGCAACTGCACCAATTAACTATCAACATCATAGACTAACACTCTAGCAACTGCACCAATCAACTATCAGCATCATAGACTAACACTCTAGCAACTGCACCAATCAACTATCAACATCATAGACTAACACTCTAGCAACTGCACCAATCAACTATCAGTATCACAGACTAACACTCTAGCAACTGCACCAATCAACTATCAGCATCATAGACTAACACTCTAGCAACTGCACCAATCAACTATCAACATCATAGACTAACACTCTAGCAACTGCACCAATCAACTATCAACATCATAGACTAACACTCTAGCAACTGCACCAATCAACTATCAACATCATAGACTAACACTCTAGCAACTGCACCAATCAACTATCAGCATCATGAACTTACACTCTAACAACTGCACCAATCAACTATCAGCATCATAGACTTAAACTCTAGCAGCTGCACCAATCAACTATCAGCATCATGGACTTACACTCTAACAACTGCACCAATCAACTATCAGCATCATGGACTTACACTCTAACAACTGCACCAATCAACTATCAACATCATAGACTTACACTCTAACAACTGCACCAATCAACTATCAGCATCATGGACTTACACTCTAACAACTGCACCAATCAACTATCAGCATCATGAACTTACACTCTAACAACTGCACCAATCAACTATCAGCATCATAGACTTAAACTCTAGCAGCTGCACCAATCAACTATCAGCATCATGGACTTACACTCTAACAACTGCACCAATCAACTATCAGCATCATGGACTTACACTCTAACAACTGCACCAATCAACTATCAGCATCATAGACTTACACTCTAACAACTGCACCAATCAACTATCAGCATAATGGACTTACACTCTAACAACTGCACCAATCAACTATCAGCATCATGGACTTACACTCTAACAACTGCACCAATCAACTATCAGCATCATAGACTTACACTCTAACAACTGCACCAATCAACTATCAGCATCATGGACTTACACTCTAACAACTGCACCAATCAACTATCAGCATCTTGGGCTTACACTCTAACAACTGCACCAATCAACTATCAGCATCATAGACTTAAACTCTAGCAACTGCACCAATCAACTATCAGCATCATAGACTTACACTCTAACAACTGCACCAATCAACTATCAGCATCATAGACTTACACTCTAACAACTGCACCAATCAACTATCAGCATCATAGACTTACACTCTAACAACTGCACCAATCAACTATCAGCATCATAGACTTAAACTCTAGCAGCTGCACCAATCAACTATCAGCATCATAGACTTACACTCTAACAACTGCACCAATCAACTATCAGCATCATGGACTTACACTCTAACAACTGCACTAATCAACTATCAGCATCATGGACTTACACTCTAACAACTGCACCAATCAACTATCAGCATCTTGGGCTTACACTCTAACAACTGCACCAATCAACTATCAGCATCATAGACTTACACTCTAACAACTGCACCAATCAACTATCAGCATCATGGACTTACACTCTAACAACTGCACCAATCAACTATCAGCATCATAGACTTACACTCTAACAACTGCACCAATCAACTATCAGCATCATAGACTTACACTCTAACAACTGCACCAATCAACTATCAGCATCACGGACTTACACTCTAACAACTGCACCAATCAACTATCAGCATCATGGACTTACACTCTAACAACTGCACCAATCAACTATCAGCATCATGGACTTACACTCTAACAACTGCACCAATCAACTATCAACATCATAGACTTACACTCTAACAACTGCACCAATCAACTATCAGCATCATGGACTTACACTCTAACAACTGCACCAATCAACTATCAGCATCATAGACTTACACTCTAACAACTGCACCAATAAACTATCAGCATCATGGACTTACACTCTAACAACTGCACCAATCAACTATCAGCATCATGGACTTACACTCTAACAACTGCACCAATCAACTATCAGCATCATAGACTTACACTCTAACAACTGCACCAATCAACCTCACACTGAAATTGCAGAACATTTGTACATATAGGTATTACATCTGCGGCTCTCTTGCGGCACATTTACTACCAGGGTGCTAGCTAGTAACTATAATACTGAAGGACATGAAATCGACAGCATATTAACCATCTTGATGCCTAAGGGTTATGTTACACCATTTATTAATATTCCAAAGGAATTTAAGTGCTTAATGAAGCATTTTTTGATAAGTAGCAAATAACTTTTGGCTACCAATTGCTCAAAATATGGCTTAAGCGCCCTGCCATACAGATAAATTTTGTTGAAGTTTAATTTATTTCTGCAAACAACAACTAATACACTAACAGTAAGGCTGCAAAAGATAATTTACCGTGGTAAGAAATGTATACACAAGCACAACTATTGTTACTAATGACCATATCAGAATGTGTTTGAGGTCCATGATAAAACATTTTGAAACAGTTTAAAACGATGTCATTGTTATTGCAAGCATTGGATTTTGAAGCAAATTCTATGATTAACAATAAAACGCAGGGTTTCATGACTTTTGGTTTCTTTTTAGGATATAATTGAAACTAACGATATAGTTTTAGTTTCAACTAATGTGACCTTCAAAACTGGATAAACCACAAACATGTGTCAGTTTTTGAAAACAGTAAAACTTTGTAACATCTGAGCACTTAAATCAAAATGTCAAAAATAAGTTCTCCTTAATCCTGTAGCAAAAAAACTTCTTATAAATGGCCCGTACTAAGAACTTGACTGACTGCCTTCCAACAGGATTCTGCAATATCTGTCTGGCTGCGCCTCTTCTATTTTTGTTTAAGCTGTCACGCCTTCATCCTTTAAAAGAATGTCCTGAATTCAGATAAGAAGCTAGTGTCATCTGGTCAAACTGGAATGTAGATGCCTCATTACAATCTTTACTATAATAAGGTCCGTGTCCATCTATTTGTCCAACACAACAGTGAGCAGTTATGAAAAGGGAATACACCATACAGCCCAATACTCTTACATCTGGGCTAATTGTTCACCTTGCAGAGTGCCAGAATCGTTGCGGACATCATTACTCGCAGTACTTGATCGTCACATCTAACGATCTCTCACGGTACTTGAGACTGCCAGGGTAATCATCAATACCACTAAACCTTGACCGCCTGATTGACTATACTATGCGGATAATTTGAGGCATGAAATAATTCATCCTAAATGTTGTCCATTTAAAGTAGCGCTAGATTGGAAAGTTCAGATTTCATTTTTGATAAAAGAAAAGCTAGCAATATCAGTTCTAAGAATCTTTCTTTGGAAACAATACATCAAAAGCCTGGATGTGACTTAGCTATAATTATCTGCAATGCGAAGACCGTTCAACTGAAACGCGGGACTGAGCTCATTGAGCTTTCATTTTAATTGGTCAATAATCTCTGTAGGACCAGCCACTGAACAAATAGCACGACTAACAAATGGCAGTTCTGTTTCCCAGGAATGGGGCAAGAAGGTAATCAGACATTGGCTGCACTTTTGTCTATTCCAGTCACTTGTTCCTGACTCATCAGCTAAAACTTTGAGGGCACACTAAAGAACCCAGGGTGAATGGCAGATGGATTGGAGATTGAGGACACCATGAGGAGCAGTTCAGGAACGGTCCTATTATTGCTCGAAAACTTATGTTGATTGCGTGAGCAGAGTGAAGCCCTTCCGCTCTTATGGTTTTTGAGATTGAAAAGCGGGCTGTGATATACCCTAAAACCTCTAGTTGAATGGCAGCTTTATTTAAACGTCACATTTATCTGGCCGCCACTATAGAAAAAAGGTTGAAAAATAGAGCACCACCCTTTAATTGAATGCCAGCTCTATTTGAACACCACTTTTACATTCTTTGATCTTTATGAACCCATAATAAAAAGTGATCAGCAGAAATTGTTCACAAAATAGTACTAATAATGACTCGGCTACATCAATAACAATTAAGCTAAAAGTTGTGTTTAGTACCCTTGGGGCTAGAAGTTTATCATTATTTATTCGAAATGCAACAGGTAAGTTTTGTTCTGCTAAAAAAAATTGTTTGGGCGCTAATATAAAGTAGTTCAGCAGAGCAGAAGAAAAGTTGAGGTCAGAAGACACTGTGGAAAGTGTTAAACAGCCAGAAGATGATGAAAGTTAACAATGACAAAGTTAACAATACTGATTGTTGCTTTCAAACGAAAGCAACAATCAGAATGCAATTGGCCGAGCAAACCATGCAAATATTTTGTTTCAAAAATGTAAATTTTGTTTCTGAGTGTATTATAAGTATGGCTTGTTTATTTCACTTGTTTTTGAATATATATTTGTAGCTTTTGATAGATTATTATATAACTTGCGAATTTGCAGATTTATAGCATATTATTTGATAGCATCCTTGCAGTTATCTTAACTCTGCTTACAATGGATTGACGCTCATAACATCTCTTCAATTGCGCATACAAAAGTCAGTCTTGGCTGCGAACTGCAGCAAACATATCAATGAGTGCAATGAGCCTTTATGCAACATCGTTAATTATAGTTATAAAATAAAAATATGCCTTCAAATTTAGAATTAAATAAAAAATTGAAGCACCAAGAAATTGCAAAGCAGGGCACAGGCTATAATTATCTTCGCATGTTGATTGCAAGCTATAGTTATCAACTGGTAGAGATATTTCTTGGCTTTCCAATGCATATTTATTTAGAGATCTACGACAAGGTGGAGGTAAGTTAATAGATTTCTTGTATCTATAAGGGTTAGCGTGGCTCCACCTGAAGGAGAATGCAAAAAAAGCGACACTCGCTTCGCCTGTATAAGGGTTAAATTTATCTTCCCAAAATTCTGATGAGCTATTTAAAAAATACAACACCGGCCTCGATCTGAACGTCACCTCTATTTGACTGCCACTATAGAGGAAGGTTTGGAAAATTGAGTGCCATGGCATTCAGTTAGAGGTTTTATGGTAGCTTTAAGGTTGGTTAAGAACACTGATGAATAAACAAAAACTTTTCAGTAGGTTTAAGATGCTTGGGGATGAGAAAGTTGTGAGCAGTGAAATAAATTATTAAATAAACGACTTTAATTCAAAAATTTTCCTTTTTGATTTCACTAAAAATTATACCAAAGGAGTTTTATGTATGAACCTTTTTCATAGATGAAATAAACAAATTTAATTACGAAACTTTTCATTTCGACTTGGTAAAAAATGATACAAAGGGCATTTTTAGTGAACTTTTCAGATTTTGCTTGTAGCTTCTTACTTTTTAGTCTATCAAAAATGGTCTGTAGTTAAACCTTGCAAGTGTGAAGCATTACCAGGAACTAGTAAAACACAAAACAACAACTGGTCTGTAATAGACTATAATCGTCATATTCTCTTTCTGTGAGAATCTTCCGTCACTGCGTACTTGTAAAACTTAGGTTGGTTCACACTATATCATCGTTTGTCAGCGTTTTCCTTTTGGCATTCATCAGTTTGCAGATGTCAAACTGATGAACTTCCGCGATATTCTGCCGTTCATCGATGACATCTTTTCCTTTCGGCGCTCATCGTCGATTATGTGAACCGTGTACCGATAGCATCGACGAAGCGACGCGGACATGTCGGGAAAATTTGCAACTGTCAAACTTTTCGATATGTCGTCGAGCATCGACAACCACCTTTCAAATGTGAACCATTTCGGCAATAGTAGGCCTAATTCTCGTTCGCGGAGAGCGTGATCTATTCATATCCGTTTAAGATAGTTACTGCGGGACTAGTATTTAATTCCAGCTTGCGAAAACAAAAAGGTTTCTTCGCAAAAATTTAAAAAGAGAAATGGGAACACTATGTCACAAAGTATTTCCTGATGCAAACCAGATGGATTTGTGATAGTGTGACCATCGTTATCATCGACGATCACCGAAGTATTGGCGATACGGTGAGATAGTGTGAACCCTCCTTTAGGAACTAGTAACTATTATAAAACACAATTAAGGAGTATAAAGAATTCTAAGTGGGTAGAAGCTGTTGCGCCAAGAGCTACCCTGAGAGAACTCAATCCTGATTAATTCACTAATGAAAACGACTTAAAGGAAAATTAATACGCTTTAACTTTAGAAGGCTTACTCACTCTTACACCCTTGCTACGTGGTTTTTGCATTTATTGACCATAGAAAGTGGCTAATTATGTTATAATATGGATGTTATTCATAAGCTATCTCGTCCCACACTGTTCTTAATATTCTAAGAAAATATTAAATATAGCACTTGGATTAGATGAGAATTCTGGCCAGCGACTGGATTATTCTAATGCTAGCACTGTGTACTTGTTGTTAGCGTATTCTTAAGAAACGAATGGCAACAGATGATCAAGCCAGAATATTCAATGCTATTTGGATACACGAGGACTTGTAGGAGAATGATTGCTTTCCATACAGATGACCTTAGAAATGACGACGGCTAATGTCTTTATACAATGTCCAATCAGAGCAATGAAAGAGGGATATGAGCGATAGAGCGGTAGACACTGACTGTTGTGTAATCTACCTAACAGAGTATTAAAAATGAACTTACACCAACCTTTAGTAGATTTCATAAGAAAGTGTCAGTATTTTCTATCATTTGATATTGTTTTTGTTGTTTGAGGTGACCTGATTGCCAGGATGTTTCAAGATTGAAAATTTAAATTCAACAAGTTTTGATCACGGGTCAAAAGCTCCCCCAGAATTGGTAAAGACATTTTAATAATGGTATGACCATAAAAGCATGCTAAAAGTTTATACTCCAACCTTGGCAGCAGGTCATTTTCCATAATTCTAGGAAAGGCTACCGCATTACAGGATGCTTATGAAACAACTTGACAAGGTTCAATTTTAGAATCGTCTGTCTAGGGTGAACACGTTGCGATTTGACGCATAATTTCGTTTTTTACATAAGGAACTAATCGTCTGACACATAGCCAATCACCATTTAATCCCATGCAATTGTTTAAAAATGAGTTTTACCGACCGACCTTAAAAATAGCTTAGTTACTGGGTGTGGTTGTTGTGGGATTAGTAATCCACTTCAACCTTAAATCTTCAGATTATAGAATATAAAAGCATAATGTAGGTGATTCCAAGCTCCATAATCAGCAATATTTCAAATTATCACATAGAGTGCTAGTATCATAAATTTGGACTACTATAGCAACTGACTTCACCTACTGACTATCCTTATAATGAAAGGTTGGAGGCATGATTCTAATTGGACAAAAGTAAATCTAATGCGCAAAATTTTGATATAAAATAAGCTCATTTGGACCAATCACAAACTAGTATAAAAATACCAGTGTTATAATTTCTTGTTCTTAGTTCAAATTGATGTCTTCCAAGGAAGCAAGAAGCTGTACATTTGTGCAGCTAACGATCTCTGGCTAGCACCTTCACAGCATATCTAACACGAGGCTATCAAATCTTTCTGTAAGAAAATATTTTACCTCAAATCCGATGGTCTGACATGATCATCAAAAGTATATATGAAACTCCTACAGTATACATGAAACTCCTATGGTATATATGAAACTCCTACGGTATATATGAAACTCCTACAGTATATATGAAACTCCTAAAGTATATATGAAACTCCTACAGTATATATGAAACTCCTACAGTATATATGAAACTCCTACGGTATATATGAAACTCCTACAGTATATATGAAACTCCTACAGTATATATGAAACTCCTAAAGTATATATGAAACTCCTACAGTATATATGAAACTCCTACAGTATATATGAAACTCCTACAGTATATATGAAACTCCTACAGTATATATGAAACTCCTACGGTATATATGAAACTCCTACAGTATATATGAAACTCCTACAGTATATATGAAACTCCTACGGTATATATGAAACTCCTACGGTATATATGAAACTCCTACAGTATATATGAAACTCCTACAGTATATATGAAACTCCTACGGTATATATGAAACACCTACAGTATGTATGAAACTCCTACGGTATATATGAAACTCCTACAGTATATATGAAACTCCTACAGTATATATGAAACTTTTACAGTATATATAAAACTCCTACAGTATATATGAAACTCCTACAGTATATATGAAACTCCTACGGTATATATGATAGTCCTACAGCATATACTTAGCACAAGTCAAAACAAATTTACACACAATAACAATAAAACGATACAATACAGGTAAAGATTTGTAAATACAGCCTGATGCAGCTAAGTATGGGGTACATATAATACTGTACATAAATATGAAATTAAATATGCAAAAGACTCAAAAGAATTTCTTTTAAACGTCCTTACTAACATTTGTATTGACTTTTTACTGGTTTCTAACAGCAATTACTAGCTTTAGAGCTAAAGCGGCAGATAGGGGGAACAAAAATGCCATTTTTGAAGATGTAGCAAGTTTCATAGTTTGCTAATGATGTCACCAAGTACTTGGTGACATCATTAGCAAATCAATCAAATATAGCGCAACAGAATTGCATAGGATCATTTTAATATTTGCCCATAATTAATGGAGATGTCTGAAACAGGACCTATGAATGTAATAGCATTTTATCCAAGTAAGTCAGCAAAGCAGGTTGGACACCCTTCAACTATCAGGACAAAATGACAGGTCACCTGGCTACCTATAGCTCTTTGCCGATTACGGTAAAAAGGCATCAACTACTGCTCTTAGTGAATCTATTTTTCTCAACGGTCTTATTGATGTTCATTATATCTAAAGAGTATGTTTGAATTCTTATCATTGGTATTTAAATGACAAGTCTTATACATATTCATGTTTTTTGCATATAAAATGTGTTAAACTTACATTTCAGTGAGTGAGAATATAATTGTAACAAAGCTAGCCTGAACTCTAGCTAAATCAGCTCGCCTGAACAAGATCAACTTATAGCAAAGATTCACAAGTTACAGGACTCTAGCAAAATCAGAGGAACCTGGTCTTGTTCAAGGTATTGACTGGGATCTATAGTTACATTATGAATGCTCAGTGAACTCTTCATCACTGAACAAATTATAATAGCAATAGTTATAATAAAAAATAGTTTTAAAAAAATGCGTCATCTTTGACGAACCTTTGAGATAGTATCACCAAAACCCACGATAGTTCGATCAAACGCCCGCAGTCTCTCAAAAACAATCTTTGAGTTTGGGTAAATATGTAGGTAAAATTATGTTGAATTAAGGCCTTTTTGATATTTAGCAATTTATTTTCCAAAAATGATCACTTTTATGTAATCGGCAATGTTTTGATTCTCAAGTTAGCATTGGTTTATATTTGTTATAATAAATGCTCCTGAAAGATTTAAACATCTATTCAATGCAAAGCTTATTGATACTAGCCATCCTAAAACTAACTTGCTATCAAATATATATGACTAAAGCGGTAATTTTGATAGATTTATTTTTATAAACTGCGCTCTGTTCATTCCACATAATTCATAAAAGTAAAACCTAGCAAAAGCGGACTTTCATAGTTTTAATATCAAGCAAACCAATCAAATGTGATGTTTGGATACCTCATTAAAAGGGTTATACTTTCAATAAAACTAATTTAATTTTATTGAAGTCAACTCACAATTTAAAGTAGTTACATTTGTATTGCAACTGTATTTTCTTTTATGCCGCGTGTTCTGATGGTTTTAACTGATAAAAACTTTCAAATATGCAGAGAGCTGTGGTTGAGAGAGTGTTTCTTTTATTGACTCTTATAGTTGAACAAGTTTGACATTGTTTACAAATAGTTGAATTGTCATATCTTGTTAATAACACTATTTGTTAATATATAGCGCTGTTTCTGACACCAAACTCAATAATGCTTTTTCACTTTACCGGTCTTTGGTCCTGTACCTGGGTGTCTGTGCAGGCTAATCTGCATTGATGATTCAGCACAGAGAGCAGTTCTAGGACGGGCATTCTTCTTGACGCCATCGGTGAACTTTTATGGAATGAGACTACGACATATTGATCATAAGTCCGGCGTCTCAGACTACTAGGCTATGGCTTTTTCACACAAACTCAACATATGCAAATTATATTCATAACCAAGATTAAAAGGCATGCACTTTGTTTTTAAATTCCAGAAACACTGACATGACCATTGTACTCTCAGTTTCCCAACCCAATCTCCCCTGCCTCCCACACTACATAACTGATTCTCATTAAAGACGCTAGAAGATACGACGTGGTACCTAATCTTAAGTGTCTAGCTTAAGCCTGCATAGAGTCTCGGCTCACCATAATCTTTCCACCACAAATAAGAGATTAAAGAACATCTACCAGAGAACCGGAAAATAAGCAACGAGAAACTGTGATAGTTATGAATAAAAGATGACGGCTCTGCAAGAACTAGCTAACGAAATTCCAAACGCGGTATGGATTTTTAAGAATTTGGTTAAGTTGTTTTGAGTTGCAACATAAACGGTTTTAGTTTTTCAATAAATCAGGTTAATATAGTACACCTGTAACACCAGGAGTATCTGCATGCATACACCTGTAACACCAGGATTATCTGTATGCATACACCTGTAACACCAGGAGTATCTGTACGCATACACAAGCTTGTAACAGCAGGAGTATCTGTACGCAGACACCTGTAACAGCAGGAGTATCTGTACGCATACACCTTTAACACCAGGAGTATATGTACGCATACACAAACCTGTAACTGCAGGAGTATCTGTGCGTATACACCTGTAACAGCAAGAGTATCTGTATGCATACACCTGTGAGAGCAGGAGTAACTGTGTGCATACACCTGTAACATCAGGAGTAACTGTATGCATACACCTGTAAGACCAGGAGTATCTTTACGCATACACCTGTAACAGCAGGAGTATCTGTACGCATACACCTGTAACAGCAGGAGTATCTGTACGCATACACAAATCTGTAACACCAGGAGTATCTGTACGCATATACAAATCTGTAACACCAGGAGTATCTGTACGCATACCCAAATGAGTACATCACTGCTAATGAAACTCTGTGTGAAAAATTGCCAAATGAATGTCGGAAACCTTGTTTAGAAAGTCTGCCTTCGTACCAAGTTTATATTTTATTTTTCTCAGCTATGGTAAAGTTGGTTGTGTGTGTAAAAGTGAACGAAACCAGTTGTGGATGTCACTACTGAATAATATCTATGTAATGATTTTTACTCTTTCACCAATTATTATTACAATACGTATATGAAGAACCTTTTTTGTTTCCCAAAAACTTCCAAAAATATTTTTGCTTCATGCTTTGAAATACTTTAGAGCTGAGGTTCTTACTCTAAAGCTGTTGGTATTATTAAACACTACTTCATATGGGCTTTCACTCAACCGCTCTTTACCGAAAAACAAAATATGACTTTTTTTACACAAATTTTTAAAGAGTCTACGTGTAGATGTTTACTGATGTTTTTAATAAATATGTTTCAATTTAAAAAAATCATTGCCTTTGTCTTTTATGAAAACTACCACTCTCTCTAGTTTTCACAAGATCCATATTTTTAAAACCCAAACTAAAAGTATGAGCATGTGTTTGATTTTATGTAAAATCTAGGTGAGAAACTATACCCATAAGTACCAATTTATGAAACTGCAGTAAATTGAGAAACTCCAGACATCGTACATATGTACAATGTATGTTGACAATCTCTTTGAAAGTATGGTGAAAAATCAAGTCTATATATACAAATCTCAAAGTTTGTCATCTGTTCGGATGTTTGCGCTTCCAGCTATAGCTGTTAAGATCTTAAAATGAATAATCCATATCACAGCAGATTTGATCTCGGAACCTCCTGTTCCCCAGACGATATGCTGAACGATTGAGCTACAGGATGATGGATACATTGGGCAATATATGTCACTATGCGGGTGAAAATACGCATACCGCTCTGCGTTACGACATAGCATCATTTTATGCTTGCTCTCACGGCTCTTATTAGTAAGTTTAGCAATACTAGCTTACTCAAATTAGCCATTGGCAATGTGCCAGGCTAATGGCAACTGGCAGGTAACTACATTACTTGCAACTGTTCATAAGCTACCTTTTAACACCCATGCAACGCCGGGAATTCGACTAGTCTTTGCTAAAACTCACATTGTATGTTCAAAATTACATCGCCAAGTAATGTTATGAATATATATAAATATATAAATATATTTTTGTGATTTGAGCACTTTTGTGTCACACATTGATTTTTTAAAGTATGTGAGACAATCTAGTTGTTTCATCGCAGGAAGTCAACTTTCATTGGAAATGGGATTTATCTCCTTTGTTGGCTCTGAGCTGCACTGAGGAGTCTTCAATAGCCAGAACAGTATACTGTCTGTAGCATGATCAAATACACATTTGTGTATATATTATATATAAATAAATATGTATCAATAGATGTAAATAAATATAAATATATACATTACAAAATTCATTATTCTAACTTTTAAACTTCATACCATAAGAAAAGTGTTTTGTGTAGTTCAAATAAATTAAGAGAACAATAAAACAACTGTAAAAGTGTTAAATAGTGAAATAATTAGCAAGTAATGACTAGATAGTCTGTTTTACTGCAATAATTACAATGCAAAATGATTCGACACTGATACAATTATTACGAACTGAGAAAACAAAATGCAAGTCATGAATATGTTGAATTAATAATAATAATGATTACATAGAAGTATGTGTATGAAAAGGTTACTGTTGTAACTGGAGTTATCTATCCAACCTTTGACTACAACGATTCTGGTATCTTTCGATACTGGCAGAAACGTAAAAATGAGATATCGAACCTTTTTTGTAGTACGCATTGTCTGATCAAATGGAGAGAAAATGTAGATGCAATTCCTACTTGAAATACAAAAGTTCAAGTGTAAAAGCTTTAAATGTAATAGTTCTGAGCGACCGCCATGAGGAAGAACTAGAACTTGGAGCTGGTAATTGGACATTTGAAATTGAAACGTCACATTTGAAAATTACAAGTTAAAAAATAGGTAATAGATGTTGAAATGGCTTTTAAAACTTTTTTGAAAGCAAAACAAATGCAAAAGGTAATATCAATTCATAATAAAAAGTGCATCTCCATTTAGTGATAAAGATACTGTAAATAAAATAGCTAAGAATGGCTTAACCCCGTGGTTAGGTGGGCGTGTCTGCAAACCAATGGTTGCAATCATCGTGAGTTCTAAGCCAGTACGAGGCACATTTTTCATTCCTAAAACTGTATCGCTATAACTGTTATAGTTATACCAGTTATAAATAAAAATATATAATAGTTATATATATACATAGTGTTCAATTAATAGCATTCCTTATTGGTAGGTGCTTTGATAAACTGAGAACAAAGAGCCAATGCAACTGGTGAGTTACAAAGCTTTGTTAGCGCTGGTAGCTCAGTTCTGCGTAGCTCATTTTTCATGCCAGACATAACTCCTTGAGAGACAGGATTATTTCTTGCTTTAGTTAAAAAACTAGTTACACATGGTGCATTTTAATTGGTTGAACAAACGGATGAAAGAAGTGATGAATGAAACATGAAAGAAAGCATAAACCTCAACGTGACCAGGCATTGTGTGCACTTCTAAGTTTACAGGGAAATTGGAAGGAAACCTTCGTTACTAAATGTGTGGCATTTGAGATTTAAACATAGTTGGGCTCACAGAGTAAGATGGGGGATTTACATACCACAATACCAAATAGTTGCCTGTGAACTGTTAATAAACTATTTAATAAGGCTATTCTCTCTATGGCAATTACTGAATTGTGGCCACAAGCTAGAAATTACTACATTGTGCAGTAAAAGCACAAACTCACACAATACAGCATTCTGAATTTTTTTAGATCATTTTTTACAACAGTGGTTTAAGTACGACCAAGTATCAATTTTCTTTTATTGATGTTGTATGACTCTTATCTTGATCAACCAAAACCTTCAGACGAAGTTTGCTAAATTTGGAACAGACAAATCCAATTGTTAAAAAATAAAGTGTAACAATCCTTATTGAATCTTTTGTTTAAAAACAATTATTAACCCCACTTAGCCAAAATCTAAGAAAAAAAAGCCAAGCCAAAAAACACTCGTCTATTTGGACTAATACTGACTGGGTTATGTTTGGACATTGAAACAGACTGGATATTGAAACTGTACAGTACATTAAACAGCCTATATTGTCTCAGACACATACTCCTCGGCTACAATACGATACAATGTGCATATATAGTATACATGAGAGAGTAAAATATGGTTATTTATACCTGCAACCGAGTACAGTATAATACTAATAACAGTAATAATAACAAATGAAATTTACAGTACTCTAGAAATACTTAAGCTCATAAGTCCTTTGCATCATCTGCCGCAAGAGCCACCTTTTGGTCAAAACCTGTCATTCTTCAAACAGGCATGGCCACATCGAACAGTTGTCTAGACACCGGAGGTTTTCTGAACAACTGAAAGTCCAGGATAGTAAAATCAGAAAAAGAAGAGGTCGACCATACTCAAACCTTGTGCAAGTACTGAAAGTTTTTAAAGTTGAACACAACAATGCTCAGAAGAAAAAGGTTTGTTCCATGAAAATCCGTAGCATGGAGTTCTTCAAAAGTGGGCTTTTATGTTAGATCTATATGAACGGACTACCAAATCAGATGCTGATAGCATCGTTGCTGAACATTGCTTCAAACATTCGTGAGAAATTCCCGTTTATCATTTAAAATGTCATTATGAAAGCACATCTGAAGCACTAGTCAATGTCAAAAAGTAGGACCGGCTTCAGATCATTCGAAAGATGAATATCTACATTCAATAGGCACTTCCGCTAATCTTGATATGTCGGAACTTTGTGCACATTTAGTACTCGTCTCCAATTTGTGCATGATATATAAACTGGCATAAATTAATGTTTATACAAACTTAAACTGTCTGTAACAAATTGAAAAAATGGAAAGTACAACTCCCTAAATCTCGTGAACGCTGTATTTTGGGCTGCTACACCATGGAGTATTTAAATATGAAGCTAAGCTTTCTTTGAAAACTTACTCATAATCATTGTACTATAATAACTTTACATATAATAGAAAAAAAATAAGATGTTCAGGGAGATCTTACAACATATCTAATTCAATGACCATTCTAAAATATATATCTATCTTAAAGATATTCCAATTAGAAAAACTTTCTAACTATCAAATGCCTTTCAATATTAAAAAAAAATCTAAGCATATTAGTTTGTTTCTCATCAATTGTTGTTGTAATTTCCAAAAATTGCATCACCTTTTTCTTGTAGCCTCCTGCTGGGATCCATAATCTTAAAAGGAAAAAAAGAAAGCATGAAGGACTGTGTAATAATATTCGAGTACCATAACACCGAACAATGTGAGGGAGAATTGCCTACATATTGCACACATATTCCATATTTTCATCGTTAATAAAGACCAGAACCTCTGGGACGCGTGAAAATTCCTGAAGTAGCGTTACCCGAATATGAACGCTTATATATATAAAAAATTAGCAGGAAAACAGCTGACCACAAGATGTGACAACTGCTATTACAATAATGCTTGCGGAGGAATCTCACTGAGCAGGAGTATAAAAGTGATTTAGGCATTTTATGTATTTTAAGTTTTTATTTATATTATTTACTTTTTTAATATTTTAATGAATACTTTTTACTCTGATAAGTACTGAAGCCGCAAAGGCTGAGCTGCGAAGTCATGAAGGAACGGCATACAGTCTTGAAAAACCGCAGTGTTTTGAACATGGCCATGTTAAAAACTACATTGCATTTCAAAACGAATATTTGGTTCCGATGTATTTCCGATGTCAAAACTTTCCATGTTTATTAATAGTATACCGTCGAGGTTTAAATTTACAAGAACATAACATATTTTTGTATTCTTTTCACCATGTTACCAAAGCCTATATATCAATATCCTACCAAAAATACTTACTTGGTATTCTATTACAAAAAATACAAAGTATTTTGCAAACATATTGATTGCTTTGAAAACCGAAAAAGTTTTGCATTGCATTTTACATGTATAATTTCATTTTTTAATATCATTTCTGAATTTCCTATATTGTCTTTAAAAGATCGTTTCATTATATAACGCTCCTCTGTGAACGACCAATCAACAGGACATGAAAAGGTGTGAGTGCAGGGTTTAATGATGCCAAAAACACAGTATGAAGAGTTAGTCAATTGTACATACTAGTACACTAAGCTCTATTTTGGGTGGTGCCAAAAAAAGAATTTGGCAGGACACCAAAAGGTAAGGGATAGCTTAGGGATAAGTGAGAGTTGCCTATGAAGCAGTTTTAGTAAACAGGTTGTCTGAGACAGAGACTTTAAAAAGATATACTGCCCTAAAACGGGGATGAGTGCTAAGATCATTTCTGCTAATCCTAGTTTGGAAGATTATCACAGAGGAGATGCATTCGGTGTTCACTTTGGGAACGGCTGTTTAGTAAGGACTTACTCCGACTCGATAAGTTGTGATGAACTGGAAGAAGAAATACGCGAGAATGAGAAAATTGAAGAGTTAAATGGAAGGCTAAGATTATCACCTATCACCTAATCACCGCTAACACCTATCACAGCCTGAGACTGAAGACAAAATAAAGGAAGGAACAGGTTAATAAGAGATGCAAAGAACTGTAAATACCATCAGCGCTAAAGCGTCGAGGAGCATATAGCAACAGAATAAATGCGGAGATTGCAAAGAAAACGGAAAGATCAAAGGGCAAGCAGCGAGAACAACAAAGACTACTCTATGACTGAAAAAATCATTTCACTTATCATTCAAAACTGGAATCTAACAATTGCGAAGGCAAAGCTGTGAAGTCTGGTCATTAATATGAAAATGCAGTAGAAAGGAGAATAGGCTCAGTAGCACCAATTGCAAATACTAAAAACCCTGGGCCAAAAATTCTCGAATAAGAAAACGGCGAAGCAAGAAGTGATTGCAGTAGAGATGAGGGTTTAAAAGCTTTAAGTTGGCTCTGTGTGTAAGAGAGATAAAGGAGAGAGAGAGAGGAAATCATAGAGTGAGAGAGAGGGGAGAGGGGAGAGAAACAAAGAGATGAATGAGGAAAAAGAAGGAGAAAGGAGTGGAAAGGAGGAGGAAAGAATTATACAGAAATAGGTAAGAGAGAAACGCGATGAAAGAAACCACTTTAATACAGAAACTTAGAATCATATGCAAGTTAATTATAATAGCCAAATAACTAGTTTTGTGAATTCTAGCCTTCAGCCATGTTACAGTTTACCAAATCTTGCTCAAATGGTTTAGTTAGTCTAAAGAGAGATTTGTGTTTACATTCCTAGGATACAACCAAGTATAATAAAGAAGAAGCTCATCAAACTCTGTCTACAGAGCTAGAAGATGAAACACTTGTTTTAGCCACACCAGTCTTATTGATGGCAAAAAAATACTTGTTTATTTCCCTGAAATGAATTATGAGATTTTCTATACATAGTTGCTCATATATTAATTGCTCAGAAAAAGTGCTTGTGGCTAGCTTAAAATATTTATTTCCTCGAAAACCAATAATTGAATGAATATTTCACATTTTAATGGCTATAAATAGACTTATTAATAAACTGACATTTTTAGGGCGCAATATAATATCCACCAGACAAGCTGTTGCTAGTTTGACGCAATAAATTCCAATAGATAAGATTTCAAAGTTAACTTAGAAATCTTATACACTCTACTATCTTTTCCCTTTACATCGCTTGTTTTTCACAAACTAAGAGAATAGAGTTATTTTTGCATACCGTAAAAATTAATGTAGCCAACAAATATAGCGTTTATCAAGTTTGATAAAGTTTTACTCCAGAGCAATAATAGAAAAAGGCTACACAAGTGCAGTATTCGTGGAGATGTTTGTTGGAGATGTTTTAAGCTCAAATGAGCCTCACTCTTCAAACTTCCTGACCAGCCATTGCGCAACTTCTAAAAATCTAACCACTTATTTTTACCTAATTAGAAAATGTATGACCACCTACATAAGGACTAAAGACAGACTCATTAATAAGCATCTCATGTGAGGAAATAGTTTGGTGTTTTCTTAGGAGGCATATTAATCCCAAAGCTCCTTGTCTTTAGTTCAAGGTCATAAACTACAGTAGGTGCAATAAAGAGGGCAGCGGAGGCCTAATCCTATTTTATGGAAACCACAATGCAGTGCGAGCTGATTAGTATTTGGAATTATAATATAATTGTATGCTAGGTACTTAAACGTGATGTTCTGATGTTGCTTTTATAGGAGTTTTCTTAAGTAAATTAAAGGCTATATTATGGAAAGTGAGTTTCTACCCTTTGTAGAAGCAATAATTTTAAATGCTGTTTCAACGATATCGAGGAAACGCTTGATTTTTTACTCGGAGAGCAAAATTGGTCTAATAATTAATATAAAGCATGTGCAACCAGTTATGGATTGTAGAAAGACCTACTAGTACAAAAAATTAATTGAGAGTTACGGTAAAACAAAATAAAAGTGGAGAACGCGACTGTATTATCAACTTAAGAACTCCATTACAATCAACGTAATCAACCCAAAAGCTGACTGAAAATAAATACTGATTTATGGTCAGCCATAGCCGCATCACAAAATGAACTCCATAATATTAAGTGCTAGTGTATGACATCATCAGCACAGTTTGTGCTAGTGTGTGACATCATCAGCACAGTTTGCCTTCAGACACAACTTCATTTTTAATCAATCACACTTCATACAAGTTTCATCTAATTAATGTTGTCCTGAATAGCCAAAAGTAATTTGCCTAAGTTTGATTACCTCATTTAGAATAATACTTGAAATTTTGTGGATGAGCCAATTACTGTGTCAGAGAAAGAATATAGGCTACTGCTATGTGTATAATGGCCGACAAAGCAAAGCAAACAATATTAAACATATTGAAGATTTGAAAATTGAAGATATTGAAGATTATATTGAAGATTTGAACGAAGCATCACAGAGCAACAATGAGTGTGAATAGGAGTGATCAGGCCATAGCTACAATATAAGGTGTAATGTATTACTAGACCATGTTTAGAGTACAATGGTTCACAAGAATCAGTCGCCATATCAAATTATTAATGAGTATAATGTAATATATAATATATATTATATATATAGTATCATGTATAAAAAGTGAATGACAGAAATGCTGAAAAAAAGTTGTTTTCACTCATTTCCTCAGCTTCATGTAAAGCGTGACAATATTTTCCACATGTCTAAATGTTAAGGGTTTATAACCATTTTAAAGTTATATGCAATGGCTTATTCTTTTCGATAAAATCGGAAGATGTATGCGGTTTCAAAATTGAAGTGTCTCCTGCATTGGGAAATTTCCGTCTGTTGCAGAGCAATCATAAGCGATCTAGTCACGAGCCACAATAGGATGATTGTCAACAACTCGGTTAATTTTAGACATCTGGAAGTTCTATTTTTCATTATGCCTATTTTTTAAACGCAAGCGTGTCAGATTTACATATAATCTCTGTAAATCATCAGCATCATTGACTATATTCATCCTGATGATATCACAAAAATTAATGAAATATGCTAATAGCAAAAGCTTACAGATTATAATAACTTCCAAAGGTATCGAAAAGCTGTGATTCGCCAAATATTCAAACTAGTTATGGACAAGGTCACTCAGCAGTTATGGTCTAGTTGTCTGGATCACCTGTCTTCTGAACAACAAGTTGGAGATCAATTCCCATAAAACGGTCACCAGTTGTGACAGAAATGACGTCTAACCTTAATTTGATCACTGCAACTGGGCATGTCACCAATCTTTGAGGTTTCCTTACCACTGGACTCAGAGAAGGTCCAGCTAAGGTCATATACACAGTGTTTGTCCAACATTGGCTATTAAAAACATGCATGGCCTCTGCTTGCAGTGAGCAAAGCAGACAGAGTCTACCTGCAGGGAACTGCCCACATACACACAGCCTTATCTCGCAGAATGAAATGATATGCTCTCATAATGAGTGTCATGGGTTCTACTATATTATGTATTTTTGTTATTATGTTCAATATATATCATTAATGCTCAAAAATATGGCAACTAATACATTGCTCCCACCACACACAGTTTTTTAAAGTTCGCTTTAATTGGCAAATGCTTCTGTTAAAGTTTTAAAGATACATGTACTATAGAAATACAAATAAACTCACACATCGTATAACATCGACAAAAACATTGTGCTTCTTACACAGTATATTTGCTTCAATATTTTCAAAGTAATTGTATATCATTCGTTTTTGTATCATTGTACACTATTGTTTTTTAAAATGAAAATATAATGTAGAGCGGTGACTCTCTAAAATCGTATAATTTTACATGTCTTGATATAAAAGTATCAAGATAGTGGGTACTGACTGCAGTCTAGATATTCTGTTCTTTCAAATAACGTCTCCAAGCTCAACATACTTGGGAACCCAGTTAGGCAAACACATTCTACAAGCAAAAACTGTTTTACAAATGCAAACAATGTTTGTGTTTGTAAAACAGTCCAAGACTTGAACAATGAATTGTTATGTTGATAGCTTATCTATGAAACCATTGAAGAAATTAATAGCAGCTCTAGGATAAAATTTTGAGCTTTGTGACTGTTGGATCTAGTTAGAAAGTCAATCCAGCAACAGAACCTATAACTTACAAACGGTGTAAATGTTTCTCTATATATCTATAATTCATAGTTACTTTGATAGGTATTATCCCTTAGGGAAGTGCTTCTTAACTTGGAGTCGATCAAACCTCTAGGGTTTGATCAAACCCCTAGGGTTCGGTCAAATAGGGCCAGGCAATTTAGCCAAAATGCTAATTGTGAAGTTGAAATGTGGAAAATATGGTGAAACTTTTTCTATTCATCACTAAATGAACACTGAACCTTCCTTACATATTGTTTAGATTTCTGCTGTATATATATACATGTTACTAATAAAACAACAACTAGTAAACAACTATCTAGTAGAATATACAAGTTTATTTTAAAAGAGTTTTAGCAGCTTCAGGTTGAACAGTATTGCAGCGACTTTATGGTTATTATCATAAAACTAAAAACTTTTTTATTACAAAACATTTTGACTAGTTAACCAATCTCAGTTTATATTAATACTTACCGGTAAACATTTTAATATCTCACAAAGAGTCATGTCACATTGTCTATTACTGACAAATGTTATTATTCTATTCAGCTTGTAGCACAGACTAGCGTGGAATTGGCCCACTAATGCACGTATTGTGGAGGGTAGAGCAACAATTGTAGCTGAGCGAATGAGATCCACAACAACTGGAATCTGCGATATTTAGGAACTGACGAGACGAGGATAGAGCTATGAGTGAACTACTACAGTTATACAACAGTGGTACAATGCATCACATTAACAAGCTAGTACTGTGAACGACAGAAGCCAGTTAGCTTATTAGCCAAAGGTTTTCCAATGTTTTACGGAATTCCATTTTGTTTTCAACCTGGCTTGTAATGAATTTTCATTTGTGGTTGCTTTTAACAGCTAAATATGTTGGATATATTTATAGATTTATCATGATTTTAACTACTTTCTACTAATATTTTGTGGAGATATTGAGTCTTTTGAGTTTTCAAGCAAAAAATCTTGAAGCACAAAAATCCAAAAAACTTAAAACATTAATTCAAATTTTCTCAGCATGGCTTTTTTGCTAGCATTGTTGATTTTCAGAAACTTACTTTTTTAAGCAGTTCTAAAATTGAAGGTTTTTCTTATTTATCAATTTACGCTATGTAAAAATATTCTTTTGAGAAAATGATTGCATTCTATTAACTGGAGACCGAATCAAATATTTGATATGGCCTACGCATTGCCTTTAATATGTTTTGTGATCAGAAACACGATTCATAGCCTTTACCGGCTTTTTCAACTTGGGTGCGAGGAATTCCAGGTAGTACATCAATAAATATAACTCATAGAGCTACTTCATTTGGATTTGAATTTATGCCAATCATCCAGCATTTATCCAGACGGCCACAAACAATAAAGATGGAGCGGAGGGAGTGGCACACTTACTCTGTCCTGAAGGAATCTCATTATGCTAATGTCTTGTTTAGTCCTTGGCTTTCTACGTAGGATTAATAATTGCTTTCCGCCGGTGCAAACAGATCAGGCCATGTTCATTAAACATGTGAGTTATTATCCCATCCCTGAAGAATTTTCGACCAAGATGAGAACTCAGATGATCCCAACATATTGCTTTATTGCAATAAACTTGTTAAACAATAGGAAATGAATACCCGCACATAATAAACAGATAATCACATGTTAAAGGTTTTTGATTTATTTGGCTATACAAAAAGCTGGAATGGAAGAGTTTAAGTTGTATCATTAGATTAACAAGGTGCTGTTCTATACCACTTATAAATAACATATTTTGGGTGAAAGGTGTAACTTGTAACATAAAATAACTAGCAGAAATATATATTATGATAATTCTTGTTACTAAAAGCACCAAACAATCAACTATTGGTAAGTGTGTGTCAATAATGATTAGCATAGACTTCATTTAGATTTAAAAGTAGGTATTAATTTATGGTGTAGCCAAAGGCATATTTTTCCTGACCTTTGTAAGGGGCCCAAAAGTATATGTACCGAATGGAACTGTTCACACTATCACAAACCCATCTCTGTTTACATCAGTGAGTATTCTGTGGTATAGCATTTTCATTATACAATGTGGCCGTGGAAACGATAAAATACTAGTCCCGCAGTAACTATTATGAAAGAAAATAGAGATCAAACAATATGTGCCAGCCAATCACTATCGCCAAAGTAGTACATCCCAAAGGCTGTCATGGGTGCTTGGCGAACTATTAGAAAAATTTGACCGCTGCAATCATTCCCAATGTATCTGCATTGCCTCGATGATGTCATCGGTATACTGTGCGCATAGTTAACGAATAATCAGTGAGAGGACACAGCCGACATAAGGCAGCACATTGTGATCCATCATGCTGCTGTGACACAGGATTAAGCGCAGGATTTGAAACAACTCTTGTAGGCAAAGAACAAAAAGCAAACATGAAGGTTTTGAACTTGGATAGCTATCACACAGTAGGAATGCCAATCAAAGGCTGACTACAAACAGTGACAAGATGCTCAATAAATTATACATTAATACTCTACAAAAATACATTAAGATATGCATTATTTGAAGTGTCTTAAAATATGCCACGCTTCATAACATCTAGACAACTGCAGTAGTATGCCGGCTCTCATCTGAATGTGCCTCAGAAATATTCATGAGATCCTGGTAGCCAATGATTGTTGGATAATTCTAGAATGAAAGATGGCTAGCAGAAAAACTTCTAAATATTCATAAACCTCCCAAAGCATTGATGCTTGTTTGGAGAAGACCAATAGGTGGGTAGCCTAAAAATCGTTGAAGAACTATAGAAAAAATTTGCTTTGATGTGGTTTTTTGACTTCTAAGAATGCTATAAGAAAGTTTGCAGTATGTAAAAACAACTTTACAAAGTCACATGGTCTATGTTAATGGAATCTTAAAGTGGTGGGCTTAGGAAACAACTGACATAGTGTAAACGAGCATGAGCTATATAAAGTACAAACATAGGCCATAAAATGCCCAAAGTTAGGCCGTAGAATGCACAGACATCAGCCATAGAAGGCACAGGCCATAGATTGAACAGGCCATAGAATGTACAGGCCATAGAATGCACAGACATAGGTTATAGAATGCACAGACATAGGTTATAGAATGCACATATATAGGCCACAGATAAATAAACTAGGTCATATAAAGCCCAATCACAACCATTGAAAGCACAATGCATCAAAAGTGCAGATGTCTTTACCTAATAGAAATGAAAATATAGGACAATTTAAAAGCCTTCAGAAGGCTGAATTTAGCGGTACTACGTGTCAGATACGCATGTATTTACATAAAACGCCTTTATGTAAATACGGGAGAACATTAAGTGGTATAAATTTTTGTGAACATGTTAATCCCTTATTCACTGCTTGTTTGTGGCCAGCACAGGAAGCGGCTCATACATGGCCAGTTTATGTAGATAGTCTGCCTAGATGAGATTATAGCAATTAGCCTGGCACACCATGGCAGATTTGACAAGCGAGATTATCTATAAGCATGGCCTAGATTATGGCACAGGATTTGCAGCCATTTTTATGGAAAAGATTTTTTTGATTCGGAGATAATCTGACAAAATGTGTTATATCATTAACTGATATGATAACGACCTGAGAGAATTCATCCCTTGTTATTGATGTTTGTTATTTCACCCCCACCTGCGTGATTTGAGGCTCCTCTATGTCAAGCGTTTATCTAATCACCGCCTAGCTTAAATCATTATGGTTTCGACTGGACTTCTTATCTCCTTCTCGCCAGATCATGAGAATTTGCTGTTGGTTAAACCATAATTTTAAAGGCACACAAAGGAATTCCCATGACATAATCATTTAACTGTAATGTTATTGAATTATTCATACTTAGTCTAGAATTAAGAAGAGTTTTTACTTTATTTTTAAACATGTAAATACTAAAAAGTAACTTAGCCTTATTTGATCACTTATCAATTATTTTGCACTTGGTTTTGTGTCTATAAGTAAACCAGTATAATGATAATAGTTAAATTATCATACATCTGATTTATATAAGCCATAGATATCATAAAAAATCTATTCATCATGACCTTCACCTTTGACAATGCTGTATAAACTATTACTTGCTATTACTATTACTATTGCTTTGACAATATGGTTTAAACTATTACTTAAAAATAAATCTTTGTATACTCAATATTTTAGTTTTTCCCAATTGTCTTTATTGATTGGAATGCAATCAGCAGCCAACTAACATCACTTGTATAAATATCAAAATACAGTATATTTTGTACTAGTGCCTTGGCAGTCCACTGCGCTATGAGAGACTGTCAGGTATAACAATTAATTGCACATTTATTCCACCATTGCATAGGTGGGTGATTGGTGCAGGTAGTAGAGTATCAGTCTACCATGCTGAATGTCCTGAGTTCCAATCCTGGTATGAGAAATTTTTTTCTAAAGCTCTAAGTGTGGGTTTGGGCAGACAAATGAACCTGGCTTCTATTGTAGCCAAGATTGTGGAAGTTTGGTCAGAGAACCAAATTAGACTAGCTTCCATTTTAGTCAAAGTTGGTACCAATGGCTTAATGAACTCTGTAGAAAAAATTACTTACTTTTTAAACCAATTCAAAATTTAATCAGATCAGACATTCAGAACGAAAAAGTGTAAAAACTATTTTTGATTGCATAGAATTAATGCATAGAGATTCCTAAATCGCTATGCAATAACCAATTGTTCTATTGAAAGTTTTACTGTGGGTAGAGTAATTTCCAATTACCCTCTACTGAACTTCACACATATCGACTAGCTTTTGAAAACAACCACATTAGCATACTAACATACTTTGGTCTGCTGCACTGTGAACTACAGACGTATTGACTCGTGATTGAAAGAAACCACACTAATACACTATTACCAATTTCACCTTAAAGAGCAGTATGATGATTTGGTGATGCGGTGGGTGTGAGAGGGGGCTCAAATAGCAATCAAGAGAGCAAAACAAGTTTAATTAATTTCTACTGAAATGTTTATCTTATCATAAATCAGTATTTCAAAAGAAGGAGCAGGGTGGATACCCGATAACACGCGTGCTACTTAATCTGGTTGCCGTGGTTACCTAGAAATAAACAGTGATAGATGGGGTTATACGCGAACAACATGTAGTTGGTTATGAAAGGATAGCGCGACGTCTGAGCTCAAAATGAAAAATGGGGATATAATATTTGAGAAATGATATCAGTAAATGCTGACTAATCGCCTTATAGCGCTAACTAAGAGCAAATGGATGTAATTGTGCCTACAATTTCTCGTATTTATCTGTTTGATGGGATGCCTTTGTGGTATCTACAAGGGGCTCTTGAGATTTCACTCTGTATAATCGCGATAATCAAATTAATCCAGTAACACCGTGTGATGCCTTTTCTTTAATGAGAACCTCTTGGAGTTCTTGAGCCTCAGTTTTAAACTTCTTATCTTGTCAGCTAATATTTGCACTCCATTCACAACCACGAATGTAATTACTCTGTTTTTTACTCAAGAGAAAACATGAATAAATTTAAAATGGCTCCTGAGTTCCAAGAATTTGAAAGTCACCTTCAAACTGAATAAAATGCTTTATTATTAAGTTTATGCCAATCACTCTGTTCCATAAAAGTATTCACGGCTTTAATATGTTATGGAAGATTGCTAAGGACAACTTTCAAATTGTCCTTTTTTGCTTAAGTCATGAATATGTGTTGTGTATATCTCAATCAACGTTAAAAAAGAAAAAGTGAAAAAAGCACTTTTATTAAAGGGTTTTTTGGCTTTCACTTTTGGTCAAAAAATGCGCAAATTTAGCTTTGAATTGTTGGTACTTTTCTATCTTACCTGTGATAGGTCAGCAGTACACCTGGTTTAGCCTCATGAGTTTCATAACCACCAAAACATATATATAAATATAAATATAACTTTAGCTCTGATTTTCATTTGATCAGTAAATTCCAGGTGTTGTCTTTGCACCACGTATGCTAATCTCTTGAGAAGTTTTTCTTATTATAAACTGCCAAATATCAGCCAAAAATAGAGTGAGATGAAATTTTATTTCTAGCTTAACCAGCTTTTAAAAAGTTTAGGTTGAACTTTTTTTTTATAATCCAACTAGATTCCTTTTAGAATGAACAAAATTAATTGCCATTCTCAGCTTCTCCAAAGCAATGTTTGCTTTTTCACAGGCATGCTCTAAAAATGATTGGTAGAATAACTCCAATTTTCTACCGCCTAATTTAGATCGCCGCAATTTTTAAAAAACTGTAAAAACTTAGTCATAAGAGAGGTTAAAGTATTTCCAAACATTTCTCCATATAAGTTAGCAAATTTTTGACTATGCTGAAAAATCTTTTTATCACTGCAAATTCTGTAGTCAGAGTCTACAGAGTAAAAAGAAAATGACTTGTCAGAGGTTTACATGCTAAACTTAGCTGTCACAACTAAAGACTGCACCGACATGTTAACCTTAAATCTCAAAAAGTGTTGACTTTGTTTATTTGGTCTGATAGCTTAGGGATACTATGGAAGAGTCACTACACCCTGCTGCAAGACACTAAAATATAATGTTATGGTTTTACTAAAGAAAGCTGAGAAGACCAGCTATACATTTAGTAGTGATACAACAACTGCAACCCACAGTAGCCTTGAAATCGTTGCCAAAGTCACTTGGAGTGAATTGATTCCAATAACTCAATTGTGTGAGACAAGCACACATTACTTCTCTACTTCCACTTTTCACTTTAAATATATAGTTAATAGTTTCCAGAAAGCTTTAAACTATGCTACATTTAAAAAGATAAATCATTATAAAAAATATTTCAACATTTTTTAAAAGAGAGGATGACTCTAAAATTTTTTTATTTCATTTGGCCAAGGAAGCCTGTCGTCGACATCAATTAAGTGAGCAACCATTAACCACACAATCAATAACTAAAATCTTACTTAAAACGTCCAACAGTTGCGTGACTGAAGGTTATTTGGGTATATACTATTAAATTTAGTTTTCTACTGTTTAAAAAAAACAGGAACGCTTAATTAGAACGCAGCTTACATGTTTGGACAATGTCTGTGTCTGACCATTGTTTAATGCCGTAGAACTGTTCCTCAGAAGGCTGCTCAGAAACATGTCTGACAAAAAGCTATAAAAAAGCTATATTTTTTATTTATTGCATTTCCACTGTCACACAAAAGAGGGCTGTGAGATGAGTACGACTTCCCAGGCGCATTGTTTTACTTCATTTTTGAGCCTTTCCATCTTTTGTGAATGCATTTACTATCATTTCATCATATTTTATCACCTAAAAAGACATTTTTATGGTGTTTGTGCATCAGCTTCCATGTAAATGTCGGCATTTTCATTATATGAAACAGACGATCGCCGTTAACAACTTGTCATTAATAAATTATAGCCGAGAGTAGATAGCTTCCGCATAATTTTACTAAAAATTTAGGCAGCGATGGACAAAAGTAAAATTATTTGAGACCTCACAAATATAGGCAGCACTGGACAAAAATGACAACATTTGAAACCTCAAAAAGTTCATCATCATAGGAGTTGGTCAAAATCAATCCTTCAGTGATTGATGAACTAATGTATGATCAATTTTAATCAGTTGTAATCATTTATATGATGTTATCAATAGTAATCTATATGATTTTATCAAAACCGATTTTGTTGAATATTGACTTTACTGCTGGTAAAAATGTTGACTTTTTGGCTAAGATGTTTTTAGCAGATTCTGATATTTGTTTGGAAGATCCAATAATTATTATTATTAATTTCAAATAAACATAAAATGTTTTCGCTTGGATTTTTATTCAGCATTAATTGATAACTTGCCGAATTCCATATATTTTGATTATTTTAAAATATGTGCTGAGCTGCACTAGATAGAGACACACTTCATTATTTTGTTGTTAGGCATTTATCACTGTTCTTTTATGTTATTCACTTGTTAATTCATCAAGATATTTAAAAGTTTAAAAAAAGGGTGACAAGTGCGCAGGTATTTGGGAGTTTTATATCATGATGTGTGCCATTGCTGGTTCACAAACTAGAGTTTATCCAAACTGGCAAGGAAGGCTTGTAAGCTATGAGCTCTATATCAATGAAAAATTCAGTTTTATATCACTGTGGGATATCACAATAGGAAATACAGTTTTATATCACTGTGGGATATCAACATAGGAAATACAGTTTTATATCACTGTGGGATATCACAATAGGAAATGCACCTGAGTGAAGCACAGCCTTTGAAAATTTCATTATCACTAGTAAGCACAGGGTTTATGTAGGTCTGCAATACTTACACATTGAATACACATTGCACATTTTTAAATCTAATTATTTTGCTGTCAAAATCAAAAGTTACAATGACACTATTTACTTTGGTAATTAAATTTTTTGATTGTCAAGAACCACTGACAAAAGATGTTTTAAGAACAACGTACACGATATCTATTAGCTAAAATATGGTATATAATTTTTCACATTCTTACCGACTTCTCTCGTTATTATGTAAGGTTTGTTTAGTTAATAAAGGGAAAGTATAATGACACAACTTAATGACATTATTACAACCCCTATGCGCTTTCTTACATTTCAAAACTCTCACCTGTTATCTTACTGAGTAACAGTAATTATATATATTACATAACATACTATATATATTATATACTTATACTGAGTAACAAGCGTAAAATCTCTCTCTGATATACACCATACAAAATTTAAACTGAGTTGTTATTAAACAGCACTTTATGGCTTGTTTTCCAATTGATATATGGAGAGTTTATAAAATGGTTACCAAAAGATAGTGGATTGAATATACAGTAGGCATTCCTACAACATAGATAATCTGTTCCGGGAACGTTTACGTTATAACGATTTTACGCTATGTTAACAGTAAAATACACGTATATTGTTTATCCCGTTTCAAGATCTTTCCAAACTCTAGTCATACAAAAAGGAAAAACTTGGCATAACTTTTTTAATTTGTTGGCTGTAACGTAACTGCAATATTATTGGTTTGCATTAAAATCTTTAATCTTTTTTCTGATCGATTTCACTGATTTTATAGACCATGATTGGTGTAATTTTACAATAAGTTAATGAGGAGTGCACATCTTCGACGTTCATCTACAATGATTTGTTTATTTTTTCTCAACAGCAAAGTCTATTCTGCAATGTAAAACTAGTAACAATTATTTTATACGTCTACAATAAAGCAAAACAACAAAATATTTTTACTATAAAAAGTGGTACCAATGGCTTGTCATCTATCTTTATCTAGGGGTCAAGGTTAGGATAACAGAAAACTTTTAATGACCCTCCAACCTGTGACATTCAAATTGGTGGACCGACATTGTAACACCTGCACCAATCGACTGCCTTCAAGTATTTATGAACAATTGCTACCTATTCTCTGTTTTGTTGGCACATCGACGATCTATCACGACGAACTAGAATTTCATGAAAGTTTTATATAAAATAGATATAATACTATACACACATCATTTTTCTTCCGCAAGTGCAGCGAGATAGATTAACATTCAAATTTAATTTGAAGACTTGCCCGACTTGATACTTTACGTTATATGAAATGTTTAAGTGGTATGAAGAAAAAACATCACACAATGTAAAACCTCTAAGTGAATGCCATGGCGCTTTATTTTTCAACCCTTCATCTATAGTGTCGGTCAAAAAGAGGTGGCATTCAAATAGAGGCTGACATTGTATTTGTTAAATGGCTCTTCAGAATGTTGGGAAGATAAATTTAGCCTTTGACGAATGAAGCAAATGTTGCCTATACTTTGCTTTCTTTTTCTGGTTGAGCGATATTAACTTTTTTGGATGCAATAAATCTGCTAACTTATTTCTAACTTAAAGATCTGTTAATAAATAAACATTAAGAAGCCTATATATATTTCTACCTGTTGATATCTATTGCTTGCATTTAACCTGCAATGATATTATAGCCTGTGTCCTGCTTTGCCATTTGCTAAAGCTTTTAATTTTTATTTTATTCTAAATTTGAAGACATAGTTTAATTTAACATCTGTATTTAAAAATGTTGCTTAAAAGCTCATTGCAGTCATTGATATGTTTGCTACAGTTTGCAGATAAAACTAGCTTTTTATGTACAATAGAAGAGGAGTTATGAGAGTCAATCCATTGTAAGATCAAATTACCGCAAAGATACTATAAAATAATTTGCTATAAATCTGCAAAATTATAAGTTATATAATGATAATCTATCAAATGCTACAAATATATATTTATGAAAAAGTGACATAAATGAACCATACTTATATTACTTGCAAAAATGGAAGTTGAGATTTTTAAAACAAAATTATTTGCATCGTTTCCATCGGCTAGCTGTGTTCTGATTGTTGCTTTCGATGGAACAAACATATTATGGTTATTCAACACCTTCTACAGTGTCTTCTGACCTCAACTTTTTTTCTGCAATGCTGAACTAGTCGATATTAACGTCAAAACAATTTTTTTGCAGAACAAAACTCTTACGCGTTGCATTTCGCATAACCGCAACGAGAAAGTTGGGCTCGCTAAGCATAACTTTTAGCCTAAAACTAGTCATTCAAATGCCATTGATAATGTAAATGTTTTTTACATACGTTGAAGTATCAAGACAGCATTAAACAAGGAACTACCATTAGCCTGCTACAGTTATTAATTATTTCTATGGTGTTGCTTTCAATGTTTTAATGCAAAAAAACGAAAAGCTTTCGAGTTGAACAACAAGAGAATTGTTATTGATGTAAACGGTTCATTATTAATACAATTTTGTGGACACTTTTGTACTGATCACTTTCTATTATGCGTTTGTAAAGATCAAAGAATGTCAAAATGGCGGTCAAATAGATATAAATATAAATATTTTTAACACTTCTCTCATAGTGGTAGTCAAATAGAGGTGGCGTTCAAATAGAGGCGACGCTTAATTAAAGATTTTACGGGGAATTCTTTACGCTATCTGGAATTTACGTTGTGAGACTTTACTTTGTAGGAGCGTCTACTGCATAAATATAAAACTTTGTTAGACTTATCTTCTCTTGCATCAATCAATAAAAGATAACTTTTAATATGTGTGAGGGCAATTGCATGGGCAAAGGACAGCTATTTTCAGACTTTTGTTT
Organism: Watersipora subatra; assembly: GCF_963576615.1. Lineage (NCBI taxonomy): Eukaryota > Metazoa > Bryozoa > Gymnolaemata > Cheilostomatida > Watersiporidae > Watersipora > Watersipora subatra. The sequence goes on along the minus strand of NC_088710.1, from coordinate 48,515,160 downwards.
CTACTTCAAATGAGTTTAAATACAAAACATACCACTTGGTTTGAAATAGAAATGACTAAGATGACATCATGAGTACATTTATTTCATAGGCAACATATTAAAACAGTTTCACCACAGCTAAATCGTTCAAGTAGGCTATTATGTTATAATACTGATACAAGTATTTGAGATAGAGAAAATTTAATGATCAACAGCCTAAACAATCAAACTTGCACTGGCCAATACTCACCGTCTTAATGTTTGTACTTAATCTACAGTAGTTGTTTTTGATTTCGGAACAAATACAATATGTGTTCAATTGCACAATTTACAACTGAGATACATGTATTTCTGCAAACTTCTTTGTCATTGACTGTTCCTACACATGCAATGTATAAAGTAAATAGTACTTTTGCAAAATGACTGTTTGTTTGTTGTGCTGAAACAATAATCTGAATGGTTCGTTTTATGCTTACACATACAGTCTTTATACAAGAATCTTACATTTTAGGTGAAATGTCCGCGGGTCACAGTAATAACGAAAACTTGATGTTTACATCAACATAAGCATTAGACATGTGATTACATACCATTATTGCACTTTTTCGTTCAGACATTAAAATATAAATTTAAATACATAGAGGAGTATTTAGGTCAACAATTATGTCTCTGCGAAAAATTAATGTACACCTTTACGCCTTTACACCTTTGTAGCCAATGTTTTGCTCCAAGACTTAGTATTTAAAGGCACATGCATGGTAGCAGCAAAATAAACTTAGCCTTAATTATGATATGCAAATCTATTGTTAGATTTTTAGATGGTTACTAATAACGACCCACATGCTCCATCTTGGGTGCTGAGGCTAGTATACATTGTTGCAACCTGACTAATGATTAGGTATGCTAATAGCTTTAGTCTCATTTGATGCTGGTGATAAATGATAACTGTGATAGCTGATTCCGTGACATTAAAAAAGCCAAGTGATATAAGTTCAAGCAAGCTCTTTTTGAAACAAATAGCCCTATTACAGGTATCTCATTCGCTGCTGTCTACAGAGCTTTGCAAATAAATAAGTTGCTCTGTTATTATAATATGCTGATTAATAAGATAAGGCTTTAATTAGTAGACATTTTAATGAGTGTATGCCTTCACTACATAGTTACAGGAAACAGACTGATTACTCCTAAATTAAGCATTCAATTTATAAGATCAAAGCTATACATATAGCTATAAGCATATAGAATAAGCATATTAGCACATCTTCCTTATTACAAACTTTGCAAAATCAATTCTTGAATATGTTTTCAAAAACTTTCACAATATAGTCTCGAAAGGTTACACAAAACAATCTTCAAAAAATTAACAATGCATGTTATCACATTTGAAGTTAACCACTTAACCGCTCATAATTCAAGCGTTCAGAATGATGTGAGACCCGAGATGACGTTCTACGTGTGCCGGTTGGTGTAACAATCGGAGTTCCCGATGATGTTGACTCTGGAGCTGCTGCTTCACCAGGTAGCTGAACTGATGACTGTGGACTTATTCTGAACTTGGGAAAGAAGATAGAGAGAGTCTATTTCTGCAAAATCATTTCCTTACCAGTAGTGATTTTATGTGATCTGCCAGGTAGATTTTGTGTAACTGTACCAGGTCTGTCAAGGTCACGTATATATACTGGATTGCCTGTAATCAGTTTCGGAAGCTCCTTGGTATTGTGGCGACTGTCATAAGAGTTTTTCATCTTAGTTTTGATATCCTGTTCTTTACCAGCGATGATATGGTGGTCTAGTGTGTTGGGCACGAGAGGATTTGAATCTGCAGGTAAATCAGTTCGGAGTTGTCTACCCATGAACATCTCTGCTACAGAGTAGCCGTTGTGTATAGGAGCGTTGCAGTAGAAGAGTAAAGCAAGATACGGGCCAGCAGCTTTCCTGAGAAGATTTCTCAGTGTTTGCACAGACCTTTCCGCTTCTCCGTTAGCCTGAGGATATCGTAGAGAACTGGTTATACTTTCAAGCAATATTCTGCTGCAAACCTTTGTTATTCTTGGCTAGCATAACGAGATCCATTATCTGACATGACGGTTTCCGGCATTCCGTGTCTAGCGAATATGGATTTCAGTGAGTTGATAATAGCGGTGCTTTTTATGCTGGAGAGACAAGAGAATTCTGTATATTGGGAGTAGTAATCTACGACAAGAATGTAGTCTTGATTCGTATAATGGAAGGGATCAGTAGCTACTCGTAGCCTCAGTCTGTCTAGAAGCACCGTTTGTTTGAGAGGCTCACGACATTCTGGCTGGTGCATCTGACAGATTTTAGAGTTTTTCACCATCTCAGCTACTTCTTGCAATATTCCGGGCCACTACACAGGCTGACGAGCTCTTTCTCTACACTTTTGTATTTCTAGATGACCTGTGTGAATGCGCTTTAGAATTTTAGTTCTCTCACTGATCGGTATCACTATCCTTTGATTGTAGAGCAATAGATTGTCAACAAGAGTAAGATCATTCTACCCTTGCCAGTATGGTTTGATATGTTTCGACATCAAAGAGATATTCTGGCCATCATAGTTAAGGAAGTTTATCACCTGTCATAGAGTTGCGTCTTTCTGCTGTTTGATTTTGAGCTCATGTAGGCGATTTTCCCGGGCGGGAAGTGTTGGGACTGCAGAGATAGCTGCAATTTCAATCTCTCCGGCAAGCCGTTTATCTTTGGCATCTGATTTCAATAAGGGTTGTTGCGAAGAAAGATCAGCTATATCGTTGCGTTTTCCAGGGATGTGTGTGACAGTAAATGTGTATTTCAGTGTTCGAAGTTTTTGTCTCTGAATTCTAATTGTAAGGTCGTTGACAGCTTTAGAGTTGTAGATAGGTACGAGCAGTTTGTGGTCTGCTTCAGTTGTTATATCCGTATGTCCTAGGATATACATCTCGAACTTTAAACCTGCCCACGCTATTCCTAGCGCTTCAAACTCAATAGGCGACCATCTGGATTCAGTATCAGTTAGATTTCTTGACTTTGAGGCTATGAGGCGGCGTGATCCATCTGACTGTACTTGAAACAGCACACATCTTAATCCTTGGGTTGACGCATTACTCATAATGATGATAGGTTTCTGCACATCATACCATCCACGACAAGGAGCTTTGGAAAGTTCTGATTTGACATCTTTTATAGCTTGGGTCATGTTGATATCCCATGTCCATTTTTCTTGGCTCAATAATATTCTAAGGGGCTTAGTAAGCTCAAAAATTCTACAAGAAAATTTACCTAGTTGGTTTACGCATCCAAGAAATGACTGTAGAACTTTAATACATGAAGGGTCAGGCAACTCCAACATGTTTTGTATGCGGTTTGAGTCTGGCTGCACACTTAGCTCTCTGATGACATAACCTAAGAATTTTACATAATTCTTACTGAACAAACACTTCTTAGGGTTTAATGTCATTCTGGCATCTTTGAGACAGTTCAGCACTTTGCGTACACTGTTGTCGTGTTTCCCCTCAATAATAGTACTGTAAACTAACAACTCGTCCATATGGCATACAACATTGTCGAATCTATTGAAAATATCAAACATGCATCGTTAAAATATATCTCCTGAACTGATGAGGCCAAAAGGTACTCGATTGTAGCAGAAACGCCCAAATGAAGTTATGAATGGGGTTAGTAGTCGAGAGTTTTTGTCCAATGGTATCTGATAATTCCAGAATTTGAATTTAGTTTGGTCATGAATTTAGCTCCCGATATTTTTGCTCAAGTGTTGTTTACAGAACTGCTGGGATGAGTGTCACATTTTACTGTGCTATCCAGTATAGTCAAGTCTGCACATAGATGAATTTGAGTAGGATCTTCTTTAGGTACTTGCACTATACCGGAGCACCAGTCTATAGGAGCAGTTAGTTTAGGTATTATACCCTTAATTTCCATTTCATCTAGTTGTTTTTTGACTATCGGTAGTCGCAGTTGAGACACTTCGTACGACACTTGCAACGCAGTGGGTTTCACATCTTCCCTTAGCTGAATTCTGTAACATTAATTTTGCCTAAGCCTGAAAATACATCAAAAAAAAAATTAATAACCTTAGCAGATTTATCCACATTAGTATCAATATTATACCCATATTTAGTATCACACTGTATGAGACCTGGAGATATGCAAGCATATTTACTCAATAAGCCTGAATTCTGGTTATCTACTACATAGATTTTTTTTATTAATATAGTCCAATTGTCAACTCGCAATTGTGCCTCTATCTGACCTATCACAGGTAAACTTATACCACCTGGACCAAACAGTTTTTTATCTGATGGCTGGAACTTTTCTGGTCACTTTTGCAAGTCTGTACACAACATACTGTTACCTCTGCACCAGAATCAAGTTTGAACTGCACTTCACGCTCTGGTTTCTTGCTAAATCTGACTAGTAGATTTACCTTCCATGGTTTGTCATTCTTCGTCTGGGGATTTATTTAACCAAGAAACATTGTATTACTGTCAACCTCTGCAATTTCTGTGATATGAGCTGGTTTTTTATAGCATACTATCTGCCAATGTCTAATTTTATTACAGAATCTGCATTTTGATTTACTTGCTGGACACTTTGATTTGTTGTGAGGGTTTATACTTCCACGTCTGTTGCATTTGCTTTGGTTGCTTTCAAACTTGGACATTGTTTTGTCATGACTGTTACTTGGTTTAGGTCTGCTGTGATATGACTTCATGCTTTCCACCGTACCTGTAGTAGTTGGACGTACAATAGTCTTAGCCTGTTTAACAACTTTATACCTGCATCTGATGTGAACTGCATTTGCCAATGTAAGATCTGCTTCAGACTGTAATTTAGCACTAAGCTGCTCACCATTTACTTCAATGACTATTCTGTCTCTGATAAGTTTGTCAAGTCAGGCACCATAATCACAGCATTTTGCTTGTTGATATAGTCTATTTGTAAATATATCCATTTCTTCTCCATTTTGAACCAGTTTGTTGAACTAGGCTCTTTCAACAACAATGTTGGTTTGTACTCCAAAATATTCATTAAATGCTGTTAACACTTAATTATGGGTATTTTCAGGAATGCCTTTAGATAGATTAATATCTTTGGCCTGTTCTTCGAGAGAATATACTAGTGTGTATGTCTGTCTAATCTACGGCAGTTTTGTGATGGCGGCGATTAACTGTTCGTTTTTGAGCTTTTAAGAGCTTGTAATCACATTTCCACATATTTTGCACCTACAAAGCAGCAGAGCAAAAGTAAGACATGGTGAATCTTTTGATACCAAATAACTGTAATGTAAATTTTGTTGCTAGTCAACCTTTGAATGCCTTCACCGCATAGTTACAGGAAACAGACTGATTGCTCATAAATTAAGCATTTAATATATAAGGTCAAAACTATACATAAAGCCACATAAAGCTGAATAAGCATAATAGCAATTACTGTGGAACGTTTAGATGCGTGTGTCATAGAGCCTCAGTAGTTGATCTACTTGTAAGAGAGTTGTGCACTTTCATGATAGCCTGTGAGTTGCTGGCCAACAAAATGTTACGGACAGGTTGAATCATTGGGTTTTGGCTAACATTGTCACTGAACCAGATGCAATTCTTTGTGTTTAGCAATGCATATCTAACAGATCAAGGATGCCAATATACAACTTCAGCTGTCGGTGTAAAAAGCTGAAAAGAGAGAGCTCAATATTTTAATTCCACTCTATTTGACAGCAGTTCTTTTACACATTGTTAGACAATGCTTTAATAGATTTGCTACTGCTGCCTGCTGCTTTAGCTGTTAAAAGGATGCACACATACAGTGGTGATACAAAATATGGAACCGCCTCAATTTTTTGTTACATAACAAAAAATTGTTATGTAACAAAAAACTTGTTACATAACAAAAATAAAAATTATGTAACATTATGTAACATAAAAATTTGAGAGCTGTATTTGTTTTTTGCTATAATCAACAGTTTACATAATTATACGGAATTATGCATCATTTGAATTGTCAGAACGCTGGCTTTCTGACAACATTAATTTAAACCCTATTTTATTTTCTATAAAAATATTATTGGAGGTTTAATTAAGGCTGTTAGAGAATTACTGAACAGTTGTGATTTCTATTAAATAGTGTCTGAACAAAATTCCTAAATAAACATTTTTCTTATCTTTGACATTTATTGTGAACGAAACTGTTGACATGTTTTGGTGGCCTTGAAAAGAAATGTTTTGGTCTTTAAGATGATCAATATTTGGTTGGCCAAGCTTTATTGTCATACTACCTGTCAGCGTCTAAAGCTCTTCAGGTGTCGTAGATAATATAAATATATATTATCTGCATATAAATAATTTGTTTTGCTTTTTGTGTATTTTAATAGTTATCAGCACATAGCCAAAGAGGAAACAACTCTTTTTACCCTATCATACCTATCGAGTAACGCCTGCATCAACTGTTTACCTACTATATGAGATGAAGAGATGTCCAATACTATGGCAAGTTTAGATACCCAAATTACTAAGCTCATCTACTGGTATGCGCTCTCACAAAACACAGCGAGTAGTATATTAACTTAAATACTTGTACATAAAACAGTTTGATTGTTTATAACTAAGCTGATAAGCAATAAGCTATGTCTAAACTTACCAGCCTCTGCTTATCAATGCAATTCCATTAGAATGAGAATGTAAAGTTTGATCTAACAATTGACATACATGTAGTTTCACATTAACTTGTGTTGAAACATATTTGCCAACCATCAGCCCTTTTACTAGATTGTCCAGGTCTTGCTGTATAGCAACGCCGTCCTCAAGGCTCTCAACAAAACGAAACAACAACTCATCAGCAAAAAACTTCAGCTTTGAGTTTTTTCCTACATCTGGCATGTTATTTATGTAAATAAGGCAAAAAAATGGCTTCAGCACTGAATCTTGGGGCACCCCTGACGTTACCCAATGTAAAGCTGAAGTGCCACCATTACCACTTATGAAATGTTGTGCTAATTACATTTGGCATTGTTTCCCCTGAACCAATTAAACATCAGTTTTACCAGATGTAGCCAAATCCTACTCTTAGATAACGGACTGCATCAAAGACTTTGGCCAAGTCTAATACAACCATATAAGTTTGAATCCTATCATTATAGTTATTAATATACTCCGAGACCGTAGACAACAGCTGAGGCTCACTTCCCATTTGAGCACTAAATCTTCTGATTGGTCGCTGCTGTTATTAGTATTATGAAACTAGCTTGGTGACAACATACGAGTCTATACATGCGCGTTAATTTTGGCAATACTTTCGTAAAGTCTATAATAGTCATCCTTGAATTACATCGATTGTTTCATAGTTCTGCTGCTGGTGAAAGAATTAGAAGTTTAAGAAAACCGGTGGTTTTTTTAAAAAAAATTTCCCAGAAAAATCTAATCATAACATTTAAATATAAAACAGAGAAAGACTAAAAGCCTATTTTTATGATATTTTATTTTGTTTTATCTATGACTAGCTGTGCTACCAGGCTGGGTAATAAAAACTCCTTGGACAGCAATCGATATGTATTTAACATATATAACAGCATTTGACACTTTCAAACTACATATCACGAGAGAAGTGTAGTCAAAACAAATTAAGAGAGAAATTAAAAACAGCTGTAAAGGTTTTCAAACTTTGTCAAACAACTGTAACTTTAAAACTTCACATCATGAGAAAAGGGTTTGTGCAGGACAACTATATGTAAACTAAAAATAAATAAAACAACTATAAAGGTTTTTAAACAACTCTAAGTTTAAAACTTCATAACTTTAAAAAGTGTTTTGTTGAAACAAATTAAAAAAAAAAATGTAAAGACATTTAAATGTAAAATCATTAGCAAGTAATGGCTAAATATAGTCTATTTCGTTACGATTACAATCAAAAACTATTTGGTATACAATTATATGATTTCAGTTCGTTTCAGTGTTGGCATGCAAAAATATTGTAGGCTATAGATGTACATAGAGTGATATAGAAACCCATAGTTATTATTTAACGCAATCACCTCCTGGTACAGATCATCCTTATTAAAATAGTGCCAAAATATGTACCCTATTCTCACCTCTGATTCACTATACCTTACTTACTGTTTGAGTATTTATTTTGTGTCTTTCCTATGTAACTGGACTGAATCTAAACTAGGCGGATTAAACATAATTTTTTTGTCTGAGACTGAACAAATTATTTTTTCCATCAAAATTGTTTGTATTGAATATTTAACAAGTATTTTATTAAAGGTGAATGTTGCCTAGAAACTTACACTTGCGGTACATCAAGTCAAAAGATGTTAAGAGCATGCTTATTATCACCAGTTGAAAAGACAACTTCAAACTTTCTCAATTGAATAAATTATTTTGTTAAACACATTTGAATTTGTTTAGGCTATTGAACTATGTAAATTATGCAAAAACACTCCAACCAATTAACAGACTATATTAATAGTAAACCATGTGAATAGTGGAACAGTAAGCTGAGATTTATGCTACCCTGTTCATCTTTATTTGAAGGAGTGCACAAGTCTTGTACTGTTCAATTTTAATTTCTGTTTCTGATTATGTTCACTTTTTATTAGTTTGATTTTGGTAATATCTTAATTTGAAAAACATATCATATTTTTTATTGTTAGACAAAAAAGTGCAGTAGTGCTTGCTGCGTTTTTAAATATTGAAATGAGGAATGGAGGCAAAAAATATACTGTAGTAAATAGATGTTTACAGAAAACAGTAATCAAGCAAATTGAATCTGAGTTGTCAGGCCAAAGAGTGAACAACTCTATGGTCATCGACATTAATATCGGTTAAAAATCAGTGACTAAGCTTTTAGTTGTTGAAATATTTAAAGTTGTGGTCATCTGAGTCAACAAATTTTATAGCGCACGCTAATCGTACAATCAGCCTGCAATGCAGGCTCTTTTAAAAATTCCCGTACTTTTTCTTACACTTGTATTAAATTTAAGCCTTTTTGTAAGCTGCTAATCTCACTTACAATTCAGCATTCACCAATTGACTAAGAAGTATATACAATTTTTTTGAAAAGGACTGTAACTAAGCAGTTCACTTTTAAAATGGTGATAAAATGCTTATAATTATACAATCAAGTTTTGACATATAATCATCTCTACATATAAGTTTTTTGAACATCCTAGAATTTGAGCAAATGTTAATCTCAATGCGCTATGTAATTTTTAAGCTAGGAAATTTGAATTGTTTGAAACAAAACAGTTCCGTTGATAAATGTCATAAAAGCTCGTAAAAATTAAAAGAAATGTATGAATAAAAAATACATAAATTAATTTAGTTAGATAATAAGTTAGAGAGAGTTGAGTTAGAGAGAGTTGGCTGCATATTTTTATCGCTAACTCTATCATTAAACTATTGCATTAACAAATCTACACTCCACTACCAATCAAGAACCTATGCTAAGATAAAGTAACAGCGAACCCCTTTTTACTGATTATTACTTTGTTAATTCAGTTTTGTGTTTGATTTAGGTTTTTACATTTTGTCTTTTTGTGTAACTTTATATAAATTGTATGCTTTAATGCTATAAGTAAAGAAGTATTTATCATTGTTTTGGGTTACAGAATAAATTGAATAAATCAATCTATGAAAGAATATTTGCTCAAACGCGCGCCAGTTTCTACATACATACTACATGTATCTGTAAGAATGATTCGAGTTATATTTCATGATTTGACTGCATGTTTTTTATAATATTAAACATGTACATGTACATGTACATGTAGTCTGTAGAGTTTTAATAATATTTGAACTGCAAATTGCAGTTCAGCTACATTTGCTGAGTTGCTCAAAATGGTCTCTTGCTTATTATTAACCTTAGTATAGGAACACATGCTTATTATTAACCTTGGTATAGGAACACATGCTGATATTAACCTTAGTATAGGAACACATGCTGAAGAGGTTTTTGTTATTTTTACAGACTAACTTATCCAGTGTTGTGTGATAGTACACAATCAGAAAGCCTCAGTGGTTAGCTGTTTTTGAAACTATTATCATGAATGTCAACTCATAAATAAATAGCAATTGACAAGTACAATTTTGGCTGTTTAAATTTTTATTAAATGTTGTTATGGCCTTTGCTGAACCGTTGCATGAAAAAACTAAACTTTGGTGTATTTTGAAAGATGAACTGAATTTTTCGTTAAGATGCTTTGTGACTTTGGATTTGGTACAACTTAGCAAAAATTCCAGAGGGTAAGGTTGCAACAGGTAAAAACCGATTAATATTTATTAGAGAAATAACATAAGAGGTTTGAGCAGTTCTGGACTAACATAGGCTATCATTCAACAATGAAATTTGTGCAAGTCGCATGTGAGAATTATAATGGTGTTTCTATAGCTACTTCTATTTCATTTTAGGTTTGATCCTTGCAATCAACCGTACAAGTACAAGTATATACAAACAGTATCCGTAAAAAATGTTCTAAAAATATACCATCATGTTGATAAGTAATCTACAAAGCCTGGAAATATTGAGAGTTTCCTTTGCAGGAACTTGTAAAAGTTCAAGTTTATCAATATACTGGAGGCCTTGTTTGATAACCACCTGATCCTGGATTGCTGTTGCCAATTATGCGAATAGGACCAGTTGCTCCAGTTTCACCTTGACGTCCTGTTTGACCGGGCAAGCCATTTTGTCCTGGTTGTCCATCGGCGCCAGGTCTACCGCGTACTCCATCATTACCGTTGGATCCATCTCTTCCTGGTGCTCCGGTTGCGCCTACCCTTCCTGGTGCTCCAGCGGTTCCACGCTCTCCAGGAGCGCCATCTACTCCATTTCGGCCATCAAATCCAGGTTGACCGTCGTTACCTGGTCGACCCGGAGCCCCAGTAGCTCCAACTCTTCCTGGAACACCTGAATGTCCTGCTTCTCCGGGTCTACCATCTTGACCATTGACTCCATCTCGTCCAGGAATTCCAGGCTCACCATCTTGACCAGGTGCACCGGAAGCTCCAGGTGCGCCATTTCTTCCGTCAAAACCATCTGAGCCTCGTTCTCCTGGTGCACCTGGTGCGCCAGTATTTCCAGCTGGGCCAGGATTTCCATCTCTACCAGCTGGTCCTGTGGCACCTCTTGGTCCAGGAGCTCCATCGAAGCCATTTCGTCCATCTGTTCCAGGATTGCCATCACTTCCAGGATTACCCGGTGCCCCATCATTGCCGGGTCTGCCGGCTGCTCCAGGGAATCCATCTTGACCATCCCGTCCAGGTGCACCAGGCAGGCCATCATTTCCTGGGCGTCCTGGAGCACCATCTTGCCCTGGTGCTCCATTACTACCAGGATTTCCATCTCTCCCTGGTGACCCATCTTGACCATCAAATCCAGGACTTCCTGTTTGTCCTGGTTGACCATCTTGTCCTGGTATGCCTGGTGCTCCACTTTCTCCTGGTACCCCTCGATCTCCAGGGAAGCCTCTTTGACCAGGTAGGCCATCTCTTCCAGGCTCGCCGGGAGCTCCATCAAATCCATTGACTCCATCTCTACCTGGTGCCCCCATTTCACCTGGTCTGCCGTCTCTGCCTGGTGTTCCTGGGCTGCCATCTTGGCCAGGAAAGCCATCAACTCCATTTTGGCCATCACGTCCGGGAGATCCTGGTTGACCATCAAATCCATCATTTCCAGGCACTCCAGGGTTTCCATCTTGGCCTGCTGTGCCAGGTTGGCCATTTGCTCCATCCCGTCCAGGTAATCCATCTTGGCCTGGAAGTCCTGTCTCACCTCTTCCTCCAGGTTGACCATCTTGACCATCTCTTCCTGGTGTTCCTGGGGCGCCTGATGCTCCAGGACTGCCCCGTGCCCCAGAGTTTCCATTTTGGCCAGGTAAACCTCGCTCTCCAGGTTGTCCTTGGGTTCCAGGAGCGCCTGGTCTTCCATCATTGCCATCGAGTCCATTTCTTCCTGGTTGCCCATCAAAACCATCACGGCCAGGTGCACCAGTTAGACCTGGAGCTCCTTGCTCGCCTTTAGCACCAGGTTGACCATCAAATCCATTAGCTCCTGCGGCTCCTGGTATACCTCGCTGTCCAGGAGATCCAGGTAACCCTCGCTCACCTTGTGCTCCTTGTTGTCCAGGTTGTCCTGGTTGCCCATCAAATCCATCTCGACCAGCAGCACCCGATTGACCAGGCAATCCAGGTGTACCCGGTTGCCCGTCATTTCCTGGCTGCCCTGGCAGACCATTTTGTCCATCAAAACCTCGAGCTCCTGATTGTCCAGGTGTTCCAGGTTGTCCTCTTTCACCAGGTGCTCCTCGCTGGCCTGCCTGACCATCATTTCCATCTCGTCCAGGAGATCCTGGTCTCCCATCTGCACCATCAAAGCCTGGAACTCCTGGCTGGCCAGGTTGACCATCATTTCCATCTCGTCCTGGTGCTCCCGTTGCTCCTTGTTGTCCAGGGAAACCTCGCTCTCCTGCACGTCCCGGGAATCCATCTGTACCATCAATTCCATCTCTACCCGGTTGGCCAGGCTGACCATCTCTGCCTGGAGAGCCTGATTGGCCTGTAGCTCCTGGAAATCCTGGAGCACCAGTTTCACCTTGACTTCCTGGTTGTCCTGGCTGGCCATCAAAACCATTTTGCCCATCTGCACCAGGTGCGCCTGATTGACCAGGCACACCTTGCTGTCCAGGAGTTCCAGGTTGACCTCGTTCACCAGGTGATCCTTGCTGGCCAGGTTGACCAGGTTGTCCATCAGTTCCGCGGAAACCTTGTCGACCTTGTTCACCGGGAGATCCAGGTGTACCAGGCTGCCCATCATTTCCAGGAATACCTGGTGCCCCTGGCTGTCCATCCCTTCCATCAAATCCTCGCGCTCCTGATTGACCAGGTGCTCCAGCTTGACCTCTTTCTCCTGGTGAGCCTCTTTGACCAGGTTGGCCATCATTGCCATCTCTGCCTGGAGTTCCAGGTCTTCCATCAGTACCATCAAATCCTGGATTTCCAGGCTGGCCTTGTTGACCATCATTACCATCTCGGCCTGGTGCTCCTGGTGTGCCTGGTTGGCCCATTCCACCTGGTTGGCCAGGTGTGCCTGCTTGACCTTGAAGCCCGGGAGAGCCAGCTGGTCCTGGTGCGCCGGCAGGTCCTGTTGCGCCAGTCTGGCCTGGTGAACCAGGTGTGCCATCAAATCCTGGTGTACCACGTTGGCCAGATTCTCCTCTCTGACCTGGAGCTCCAGGTTGTCCTTGTGAACCTGGTGCTCCTTGTTGACCAGGCGAACCAGCTTGACCGGGTGACCCAACCTGGCCATCTCGCCCAGGTGCTCCTGGGGCTCCAGTATTGCCATCACGGCCTGGTGTTCCACGCTCACCTTTCATACCAGCTTGACCTGGAGTTCCTGGTAATCCATCCGCACCATCAAATCCTCGTTGACCAGGCTGTCCATCAATGCCATTCTGACCAGGGGCCCCTGGTGCTCCTGTCTGTCCTGGACTACCAGGTCCACCTTGACCTCCAGGTTGGCCTGGCTGCCCATCAAATCCATCTCTACCTGGGTTGCCATTGGACCCAGATAACCCTCGTGCTCCAGTTGCACCAGGCTCTCCTCGTTGACCATCACGCCCATTAGCTCCAGGAGACCCAGGCGCTCCATTTTGTCCACGCTCTCCTGGTTGACCTGGTTGTCCATCAGCGCCATCAAAACCAGGCAGACCATTGTTTCCTGGCTGTCCTGGTTCACCCCTCTGTCCAGGTGTTCCTCGTTGTCCAGCTGCACCTGGAGAACCAGGCAAACCTCGCTCACCCATTTGACCGGTTGCTCCAACCATTCCTGGAGTTCCTGGTTGACCTGGTCGTCCATCAGACCCGGGTTGTCCAGGGGCTCCATCATTGCCATCCAAACCATTTGAGCCTGGTCGACCATCAACTCCATTTCTACCTGAACTTCCAGGTTGCCCTCGTTCTCCTGGTTGTCCTGGTTGTCCATCAACACCATCTCTTCCGGCTGCTCCAGTTGCTCCTTGCAGACCAGGTGACCCACTTTCTCCTCGCTGTCCAGGAAATCCAGGTTGTCCTGGGCTTCCATCATTACCAGAGGCTCCAGGAGAACCTGGCTGACCTCTTTCTCCGGGAGTACCTTGCTGACCTGGTGTTCCACGTTGTCCTGGTGCCCCTGCCGGTCCAGGAAGACCTTGCTGACCTGGTTGTCCATCAAATCCATCGCGCCCTGGTGTTCCAGACTGTCCAGGCTGTCCAGGCTCTCCAGGCTGTCCTTGTGTTCCAGGTTCACCTGGTCGACCATCACTGCCATCAAAGCCATCACGACCTGGAGTTCCTGGCAGCCCAGGAGCTCCTGATTGCCCTGGAGTTCCTGCTTGTCCACGTTCACCGGGCACTCCTCTTTCTCCTTGAACTCCCTGTTGTCCTTGTTGTCCGGGCTGACCTGGCGCACCAGGTTGTCCATCAGCACCATCAAAACCTGACCTTCCATCATTGCCTCGCTGGCCAGGTTCTCCGCGTTGTCCTGGTGTGCCTTGCTCTCCTCTCTCTCCGGGCGTTCCTCGAGATCCTGGTTGACCATCTCGTCCTGGAGACCCTGCTTGACCTGGCTGACCATCAAAGCCATCTCTACCTGGAGTGCCAGAAGCACCTTGTAGACCAGTCGCTCCTGTTTGTCCTGTGCTGCCCGGCTGACCAGGTTGGCCATCAAATCCATTTCTTCCTGGTGTTCCAGGTAAACCTCTCTGTCCAGGTTCACCTCGCAGTCCTTGGCTGCCTGCTTGTCCAGGTGTGCCTGGTTCTCCTTGCGACCCAGGTTGTCCTGGTTGGCCATCAAATCCATCTCTTCCTGGTATGCCATCAGTTCCTGGTGTTCCATCCTGGCCCGGTGCTCCTTGAAGCCCGGTATTGCCTCTCTGTCCTGGTGTTCCAGGTCGGCCTGGCTCACCATCATTTCCATCACGTCCTGCAGCTCCAGTATTTCCTTGCTGTCCTCGCTCTCCTGGTTGCCCTTGACCTCCAGGTTGACCTGGCTGACCATCAAACCCATCTCTTCCTGGGTTTCCATCATTACCACGCTGTCCAGCAGCTCCTGGTTGTCCACGTTCACCTGGAGCCCCTTGGTTTCCTGGCTGACCATCATTACCATCTCTTCCTGGTGCTCCGGCTCTACCAGGAGTGCCTGCTTCTCCACGTTCTCCTGGTGCTCCTTGTTGCCCAGGAGTTCCGGGTTGGCCTGGCTGCCCATCAAAACCATTCCTTCCAGGTTGGCCATCAGTGCCATCCCGTCCTGGAAATCCTGGTTGACCAGAAGCACCTGGCAAACCACGTTCTCCAGGTGATCCTGTTTGACCTCTTTCTCCTGGTTGTCCTTGTCCTCCAGGCTGTCCAGGTTGGCCATCAAAACCATCTCTGCCTGGAGTACCAGGTGCTCCTTGTTGTCCAGGGGCCCCTTGCTGACCTGCTGTACCAGGTTGTCCTGGTTGCCCATCAACACCTGGCTCTCCTGGCTGTCCTTGCTGGCCTGGAGTTCCTGGTTGACCTTGGGCTCCAGGTTGTCCATCAAAACCATCTCTTCCTGGTGTACCATCCGAACCAGATCTTCCTGGAGCACCTTGCTGACCAGGAGCTCCAGATTGTCCTCGCTCTCCAGGAGCACCATTCTGTCCAGGTGATCCATCAATACCATCTCTGCCAGGTGCACCCACACTTCCTCTCGATCCAGAGAAACCTCGCTGACCAGCAGCTCCAGTTTGTCCTGTTGCTCCAGTTTGGCCAGGGCTACCAGGTTGCCCAGGTGAACCTGGCTGGCCTCGTAAACCAGGCGCACCTTGTTGGCCTGGCTGGCCATCATTGCCATCTCTTCCAGGTAGTCCTGGTGTACCCATTTGTCCCTGCTCTCCTGGTGCTCCTTGTGTTCCAGGAGCTCCTTGTTGGCCTGGTGATCCAGGCTGGCCTTGAGAGCCGGGTTGACCAGGTAAACCATCAAATCCATCACGACCAGATGTTCCAGCAATACCTCTTTGTCCAGTGGCTCCAGTTTGACCTGGGAAACCTGGCTCTCCTCGCTGTCCAGGAGATCCTGGTTGACCTACTGCTCCTTGTTGACCTGGTGTTCCTGGTTGTCCCTGACTTCCTGGTGTTCCTGGTTGACCATCAAAACCGTCTCTTCCGGGTACTCCTGCTAAACCTCTGTCACCTGATGCACCCTTCTCACCTCTAGCTCCAGGTTGGCCCACAGCTCCTGGCTGTCCAGGTTGGCCATCAAATCCATCTCGTCCCGGTGTTCCAGGGGCTCCTTGTTGTCCAGCCTGTCCAGGCTGCCCATTAGCTCCATCTTGACCTCGTTCACCAGGAGCACCTCTTTGCCCTGGTGTTCCATCATTACCATCTCTTCCAGGGAATCCAGATGTCCCATCAAGGCCATCTCTTCCTGGTGCACCAGTTTGTCCAGTAGCACCTGCTTGGCCAGCGACACCAGGGAAACCTCTTTGTCCGGGTGATCCTTGCAGTCCTGGACTGCCAGTTTGTCCAGGTTCTCCTCGTTGCCCTTGACTACCTGGCTGACCTGGCGTTCCAGGAAGACCCATCTGACCTCGCTCTCCAGGGGTGCCTGGTTGTCCGGGTGCTCCTTGTTGACCTGGTGTTCCTGGTTGTCCCTGACTTCCTGGTTCTCCTGCTTGCCCATTGCTTCCATCTCTACCTGAGGCACCTGGTTCTCCGCGAGCTCCTGGAGTTCCAGGGAGACCACGCTCTCCAGGAGATCCCGTTTGGCCAATAAGTCCTGGCTGTCCTGCAGCACCTGGTTGCCCAGGTGCACCAGCCTGTCCAGGTGCTCCTGTTTGTCCTGCAGCACCTGCTTGGCCAGGCTCCCCTGGAAATCCTCTATCACCAGGTCGACCATCAAAGCCATTTCTTCCTGCGGCTCCTGGTGACCCTGGTTGACCTCGTTCACCTGGTGCCCCAGCTTGCCCTGGTGTTCCTGGTAGACCTTGAAATCCTCGATCACCAGCTTCTCCTTTTTGTCCTGTCTGACCATCTCTACCTGGAGTTCCTGGCAAACCTCGAGCTCCATCATTGCCTGGAGTTCCTGGAGCGCCATCAAAACCATCTCTACCATTTGTTCCAGGTTGTCCATTCTCTCCTCGTTGACCTGGAGCACCAGTTTGTCCAGGGGCGCCTGGTTCTCCAATGAGGCCATCAAAGCCTGGGCTTCCTTGTCCTCCTGGGATACCAGACTGACCTGGTACACCTGGCTCACCACGTTCACCCGGAGCTCCTGGTCTGCCATCTTGTCCATCAAAGCCATTTGCTCCTTGTTGTCCTGGAACACCTGGTGCTCCATCAATACCATCACGTCCTGGCAACCCTGATACGCCTGGTTCTCCTCTTGCACCAGTTGCCCCTGGTCGACCAGGTACACCTTGAGCACCATCATTACCATCTCTTCCATTTGAACCAGCTTGTCCCCGTTCTCCTGGAGCTCCTGTCTGACCAACTGTACCTGGTGCTCCTGGCTGTCCATCTTGTCCATCGAATCCATCTCTTCCTGGCAAGCCATCTTGTCCTGGTGAACCTGGCAGTCCGCGTTCTCCAGCTCGGCCATCTTGTCCAGGTCTACCTGGCACACCATCAGATCCTCGTTCACCTGGTTGCCCGTCTTGCCCTGGTATACCGGGTTGGCCTTGTTCACCTGGTGTACCTGGTTGACCTGATGCGCCTGCAGGACCTGGCACTCCTGGTTGACCAGCAACACCAGCAAATCCTCTGTCTCCTGGTCTACCATCAGCACCTGGCACTCCAGGTGCTCCTGGACTACCGTCTTGTCCAGCTCTACCTGGATCTCCTGGAAATCCACGATCACCTGGTTCTCCTGGTTGGCCTGGCAAACCTGGAGAACCTGGAAGACCATCGTCTCCATCGGTACCATGGTTTCCATCTCTACCATGTCGACCATCATCACCATCCTGCCCAGGCGCTCCAGGTGCACCTGGCAAACCATCTTGTCCTGCTGGGCCCGGAAATCCAGCCCTGCCCTGTGGTCCTGGTGCACCAGTAGCACCTGGAAGTCCAGGCTGGCCATCTGCTCCATCAAAACCGCGAAGTCCCATTGCTCCAGTATCTCCTGGCTGGCCATCCACTCCATTGCGTCCAGGTCTACCGTCCGCTCCATCTTCTCCATCTCTACCTGCGGGCCCTGGTGCACCATCTCTGCCATCAAATCCTGGTATACCCGGAGATCCAGCTGGACCAGTTTCTCCATCTCTACCTGGAGCTCCCGGTGCACCGTCTCTACCATCTGAACCAGGTACTCCTTGAACTGTTGGACCTCTAACACCAGTAGAACCAGTGGATCCTCTCTCTCCTTTAGTTGCAAAGCCAGCAACACCTGTAGCACCAACACTTCCAGGACGGCCATCATAGCCAGGCCTACCAGCATCTCCACGATCACCTTTGGGTCCGGGCAGACCAGGTGGACCTCGAGGACCTTCGGGGCAGTTGCATGTTCCTACAAAATGATGCAAGCATTTGGCTATGAAACAATGTTCTTCTCCATTGGTCATATAGATTAACTAGCTGTGCTACCCAGTGTTGCCCGGGTAATAAAGAATTCTTTGGACAGAAAATTGATTGGTATTTAACATATAATAACATTTGCCATTCTAATTTTCAAACTACATATCATGAGAGAAGTGTTTTGTGTAGTTGAAATAAATTAAAAGAGAAAATAAAAACAACTGTAAAGCTTTTCAAACTTTGTCAAACAACTGCAACTAAAGGTTTTGTGCAGGACAACTAAATTAAAAATAAATAAAACTGTAAGGGTTTGCAAACCAAAGTAAATTTAAAATTTCATAACTTTCAGAGACGTATATATTTTAATAACGCAATGTGGAACCTCGGTTCTTGAACATAATCTGTTCCAGAAGGTTGTTCAAGATCTGAAACAATTTTTCTCATTAGAATGAATGTAAGTAAATTTTAATCCATTCCAAGGCGAGGAAACAATTTCGGTAAAGTAATCATATAAGTATATACAGTATAGTGAGGTTAAAGTTTAACACTAAAGAACATCATACCGGTGGTACCATAGCCATATCTATCTCCAGTTCGACCATAAGCATTTGGATCCCCAGCTTGTCTTTTCCTTCTCTTTAACTGATTATCAAGAGGAACGTATAGAGCATTTGGGTTTTCTTCTATTTTCGATACCCTTGCCTCAACCGCAGCTACTTCTTTATTGGCAGCAGCAACAGCCAGTTCTAAGTCATTGTTTTTTGTCTACAATTATAATTATTAACAGAGATTGCAAAAAAATGTTTAAGTTCTTTTTCTATTCATTTAGGAGCTCTGCTCAAATTAAAGAGAAGACAAATTCAAAATTCATCATCAAGTCAAGAAATTTAGATGATATACCGAAGCTCATTCGAAAATAAAAATTTATTTACTATAGACTCTTATTTGTTAGTTACAGAGGTCTGTCTGCAGAAAGCGGCTGCACTTAAAATATTTACAAGACATAGAAAATAATACTCAATGGTGGATTGGGGTTTATTATATTAGATGTTTGATTTACCTGTAGATTATCAATTCTGTTGAGTAGATGTACTCCAAAGATTGTTCCAGCTGTAGTTATTGTAATAAGTAGTCCGGTGATAACAAGGACGCCTGCTCCAGATATTACAGGTGACCTGCGTGTTGATTCCTTCGTGGGATGAGAATGCCCAGCATACTCTAGATCCCCCTTCATCTTTTGCTAAAGGTTTTACATGGCATGTAAGTATACTCCATAAAAAGAGACATTCCTTAATATTCATCAGACAGCAAACTTGTTGATCAGGCTGACTAAGAGAATTAATAGTGTAATTACAAAGCTAACATTTTCCCTAAAAACTCTACTCAGATTGCCAAAATTACAATTTTTTTAAATTATGTAACTTTATGGGATGTCTTTTGTGCTTATTCCAAGTTATTCAGAGCATCCCAGAGCATATGTCATCATTCAAACAAAGATCAATGTTTTAAAGAAATATCTGTCAATGATTTATAAAAAAGTTCACCCAATAAGCGAGCTGTACCGATGAATTTGCACTCCCAGGTGGCAGTCATTATCAACTTCCAAAATATTTTTTTATAAATCTTTAACGTTATAAGCTTACTTTTTATAAAATTATAGACACTCCCTTTGATTGCACATTTAACATCTACCATTCATCTAACCTGACATATGTGGGTGCAAACTATTACAAAAAACCTCGTCGTACAGATAAAAAGTTATCATTAATATTCTAAATTTTAGATGTGTTTATATTTTTCATAAGCAGTTGCTTACCACTCTTTCGGTGCTCTAACAGTGCCAAGACCGCCCGTTGTTCTCCAGTTAAACGTGAACTTTCAAGGAGAAGCCAACGACTGAATCTGGCTTGCTCATGCTTGTCTCACCATTTTATAAGAGTTGGCTCCCAAACTTCAGATATTGGAAGTGATTGGTTGAATCGGTCGGTTGCTATGGTACAGTCAGTGAAGAATAATAACTGAAGCATGTCACCAGAATGACAGGCAGTACAGGTGATTAGATATCATGTATCCTCCTCCAGACTTTCGTGGTTTGCAACAGACTTGTACGATTCACTGAAAGATTAATTGTTTCCAGTGTATATTTGCATAAATACAAATTTGTCATGAAAAATTTTACCAAGCTTGCAAAGCTCAACTTTTGTATCATGTAATACCTATATATATGTACTATATATACAATTATATATGTATATGTTTATATATATAAATGTTTTTCTACCCTGGTTAGCCCAAGTGAGTGGCCATGTTTACTCAAGCTCGGATCTCCAACCAGAGACCTGGGAGTTTGCGCACTCGTCTCAAGATCTTAGCTGTTCCCATTAGTACGCTTTTCAACAACTCCCTTGTGTAGATTGTTGCCGATATTTAAGTAATCCACATTTGATGTGCAAGTGTTATTGCACCCAATGAATATCGTAATCACAGTTGTACTTACATGCCAGAACTGTTCCATCTCCTCTCCGAGTGGGAGATATCTCTCCACTTTTTACTTTTCTTTGCTGGCTATGTTGTAGTCATTGAGTACTGATATATATATTACAGTAGACCTATTGCTTTCCTTTTTCACTACTACGATATACGTACTTCACTACTACAATGTATGTACTGTAATATATAGATATATTATATACAGAATATAATAATGTATATATGTACATTATATATAAATAATAGATGAAACAATACAGCAAATCACGAGAAAGTCTCTAACCATAACTGTCATTGGCATTAAATAGTTTTAGCATGAC
The DNA here is from genome assembly GCF_963576615.1 of Watersipora subatra. Lineage (NCBI taxonomy): Eukaryota > Metazoa > Bryozoa > Gymnolaemata > Cheilostomatida > Watersiporidae > Watersipora > Watersipora subatra. The sequence goes on along the minus strand of NC_088710.1, from coordinate 48,493,859 downwards.
TATAGCAGGTAACATAAAAAATGCTGCAGAACTATTGACTTGGCCTATCCTTCAACCCACTTTTTCATATTAACTTTTGGTTACTGGTGTAGTCAGCGTGGGAGCATACCTCTGTTGATTCTTGTTACGATAAACTAAATTCTAGCATCTGCTTCTCGTAGCTCACACATTTGCCTTTGCAGTCAAATTTCCGCACAGATTGATTGATAGTTACCTGGTGAAAGATGATCAGCATTTAAAAAATATGCATCACCATGGCAGCATCCCTCACAACGCGTGTGCAGCGCGACTAACAGTGCTCGACTAACCAACGGCATGCCATGAAAAATACACCGGAAAGGGCTCACAACGATAGCTTGTTTGAAGAGAGATAGTCTGGGTTTAAAGTTTTCATGAGTATCACCGGCTGAGTCAATTAACTTTTCTGCAATCATCAAGGTCATTATTCAAAGTCTGATGAGATAAATTTGCCTTAAACCATGCATAGTTTATTAAATATAAGCTCTATCTAGTGCATTGATACAACTTTCACAAATTGTATTTGTTTTAAATATATATGTAGATGTACTAGGCATAAGTTTGGTGGCCTATAGCCTATATGTAGATGTACTAGGCATAAGTTTGGTGGACTATAATAGCCTATATGTAGATGTACTAGGCATAAGTTTGGTGGACTATAATAGCCTATATGTAGATGTACTAGGCATAAGTTTAGTGGACTATAGCCTATATGAATACTGACATCACTTTTATGTTTTCTTCAGCTCTATCAATCTGAAACATTAGCTTAGTGAACACACTTGAGAAATCTCTACAACAATAAGAGCCGTGTCCATCCATTTAAAGCCAGCCAAGAGCGTGTTAGAAAAAGGATTACACCACACAAGTACTCGAACCGCATATTCAGATTCCCAGCCAAGCATGCTACCAATTGCACCACTCAACCACCCGTTCAAATCCAAGAACAATTGTGCGCATACTTATTACAGCAGACAATCTCTCATGGTATAAGGGACTGCCATATAAGTATATAAGTATAAGATAATGTCAGTATATTACATGTATTTGATTATGTACATGTACATCCACCATTGATATTACATTTTAAAGGCCAGTATCAGAGAAACTCATATCAGCCACAACGTCACCATATAAGGTGCACTCTCCATGCTAGTAACATGACATGTTAGTCGCTATAGCAGGACTAACATCTTGTAATACCTGCATCTCTTGATTGCGGGCTGAGCGCTCTAAGCCCTATTTGCTCCTTAGCCTGTGCTCCTATCATCTGCAACCATCAAAGCAACATATGATCAGATATGATTTTAAACAGAGATATTTTCACTCTTTAAAAAGTAACACACAAAATTATTTCTTTTATATTCTCTTGAGGCCTTTTCCACCAAATTTACTCTGATGCCATCATGATAGTTCAAACATAGCCGTTGTTTGTACTATCACGGTATAAGATAACGGTGATGTTATAGCAGTGGTAAAAGATGAGACGATTTGGAAGTGTTCAATATTGCAGAATATTCCAGAATCAGAAAGATGCAGAAGTGATTTGTAGCCACTTTGTCTGAATTCTACAACCAAGGTCTATGTCTGAAGATATGGCTAACATATTTGTAGAAATTCATATGTTGGCTGGTCTTACTCGCCTCCTTTAGCTGGCCACCTTTTGATCTCATTAGTACCTCATCAGGCGATGCTATGGTGCATTCCACCATTCCATACCCAGCAGAGTCGGGAGCTGGTACAAGTGTCTAATGAGCCATAATGCTTAACGTTCAAAAGCCTTTAGGGTGTGGCTTGCATAGAGAAAGTGTAGTTTCGATTTTTATGTGTGATTAATGAAAGATAGTTTGCTTTTACTGCTAAAAAGATTCTAATGACAATGAAACAATTGCTGGTTCGTACAATCAAACGTCCTTGAAATCGCATGCTAGGATGGAGCTTCTCATAGCGTGAAGAAAATATATTCCAGGTTCCGGCCATAGCAATGTTGGTAGGAGCATACCTGCTGTATCGAGATTGCATATCAAGCATTAATATTCCGCCTGTTTCCTGTAAATGCTCTCTACATCAAGGTTATGATAACAGAGGAATATTAATAGTGTGAAATTATTAAAAATGCAAGAAAGACAACTCCTATCTTTTAAACTTTTATGAGCAAAATTTGAAGCAAGACGTTAAAAGTTTCCATGGAAATCATGTCATTGTAAATAATTAAATAAGAAGTAAAAGACATAGTCACAGCTGTTATATGCAGGGTATAAAAACGCGTACTTTTATCATGGAAAGAAAGTTGGAGATAATCTAATTGGTGCAAGAGATTCTATAGACTTTTTTAACGGCTTGAATGTATCATTCAGTAAAATTAGTGTTGATTTCACTAATATAGTTCAAAATGGCATATTATAAAACAACTCAGCAGCCGGAACAATTCTTGAGTTTGTGATTTCCACAACCACCAAACTGCATTTGAAGCCAAACTAGTTTCTTAAGAAAACTGCAAATGAGCCTGTTGATTATGTAATGGTTGACTAGCTGCCCTTTTAGAAAAAAATCCCTGTATTCACGCCACAACTTAAACAGTTGCAAATGCTTAAAAGAGTAAAAATCATTTAACAAGAAATTTTTAAGAAATTATAACAATAAATTGTTTTATCATCAGATTTCAAAAGTGCTTTTTAAAAAAGAGATTTTCTTTTTTAACAATTTAATTAATTTTATTTTTAATTTTTAGTCATTCTAATCTTTTTGATATGTCTAAAAATCTGCTGACATTGTTGGATTCCGACCTTGCTGCTCCCAGAGACTATGAAATTTGTCAACATAGGTTCATTTTAGAGTTGAAACTCGATGATGCCAGTCAAGAATATTGTGATTTCACGTGACTGATGGTTTAATACGTGAATGAAAAGATAATAACATTACACAACTTTATAATAGTTAGTTAGCCTTCAAATTCCTTGTAAACTTGTTAAAGTTCACAAGCATAGTCGAAGTTTCTACATTTATCTAGAACTTACAAGATGGGCAGCGATATAACCTAGTAAAACTACATATCAGAGTTGGTCAGTTCTGCTTGCATGGAGCTTGATTCAGCGCAATGCTGCGTTTAATCCCATCCATAACTATTGCCAAATCAAGGATTTTGATACTAGCTTAATAATGAGACTCTTGCTATGTCAGATTGCTATCGTGCCTTTTCAGGTTAGTGACTAGTCATGACAATTATTGATAAACAACTGAAGGTGAACTACTCAACAATCAATTTGTCTGGAGAGAATGACATCATCAAACCTTATTGTGATTCGTGTCTGTTACGGTGACAGGAAGAATGAAAATGTGGGGGTGTTTGCCGGTCCATGTTGATTAGAATGTTGCCTCTCTTATAAATTTAGATTTTAATTAGCAAGACTGGAATTAATTGGTGGTAAGAACTTATTATTGGGAATAGTATGATTGTTACTAATAATAAATATGTATATGCTGAAGGTATTAGTTATGACAATGATACTGGCAGAGCTTCGTTTCTCCATTTTCAGGGATCAATATCTGGTCACATTAGGACGATATCCCATTTACTTCTACTCTTTCGTTCTTTCTTTTGAAAGTGTTAGTTATTAAAAAAAAAACTTTTTTTTAAGTTTTGGAAACAAAAAACTGAAATACATTATTAGAGTTAGGATAGACCAACACTCTTTCTCAAGATCCCATTCTCAATACTTTGTGTAAATATATGACCATAGATACCAATTTTGCTTAGTGAAAAAGCAATTTTTGCCATTACAAAACTTAGAACAGGATTCTGGGTAATGTCTCTGCTCAGTTTGGCTGTGTGCAGGTATAGCTAAACATCTCAGGAGGGTTTTGTGATTACTTCACTCATGCCGGTGTGTGGTATTTAACTAATTCAGGCCAAAAGGTTGTCATCAAATAGGTTTGACCAATTTAATTTCCTAAATATTTACCATCAGGTTCACAGAACAGATAAATAAATACTCGTTTGACCAAGAATAGAGTTTTACATCGACAATGGTAATAACCTGGCAATGTAACAGTTATAGGCCTACTTATTAGTGCTGCCAGATGAGTACACAATTAGAAGGTCAATGTAAAATGACAGTCTATATGCAAGTAGTGGTTTAGCGATTTCTTTTTTTCAATAATAAAAAGGTTCAGTTCATATGTAAGTACAGCTCAGTTGTTTGTTTCTCAAACCTATATATGTCAAATATTTTCAAGTAATCGCTAAACATTGAGTAGAAGTTAGAAGAGATAAATATTCATACAGTTCATACAGTTTGAACAATTTTTTTTATGAAGTTTCACACTTGTGTTCATTGAATGTTGTTCCCATTTAGTAATTCTACCCTTTGAAGATACTGCCAGGCACGATGCTGCCATTTTATTCTCCAAATGAGCCAAGGTTACTCATTGGGCCAGCGACCAGAAACTGAATACGGACCTAGTAAGGGAATAACATAAATTGGCAGAGCCTCAATCTCCTTTCACAAATGCATCGACTTCAATATTATTTGATTGGGCTTGATCTCATCATCCCACACAAATATTTCATCTGCCATATCCAGTTTCTCTTCGCTCTATCCACGACCACCACTTCAGCAAAGAGCTGTCAATTTAATCGACTTTGTATAATTGAAATAGATAAAAATAGAGGAACCATCTTTTGGCCTTACATTTTAACAATAAGCGCAGCGCTCGCTCGACACCTGACAGCTGTACGGCACAGACGATATCATGTAGCGGCTTGACTAAATTTTGGCAAGAAAGCATTACAATGATTACTCTCACTGCATAAAGTGAAATGATTGCGTCAGAGATTTGCCAACCCTTTTGTCAATATTGGCATGGCTGCCTACCGCTCTTCCAATTTATTATGCAGCTGTATGCAAAATCAATCTTTATCTACATGTTTGTCCTGGTAACCAGCTGGTGGCACTGCACAGCTAGCAAACATTCATATATAGCATATAATATAGGACCAGAACGGGCTGCGCTTCACTGACTCAGAATACCAAAGAAATGCGTCAGAAAACTAGGAGAAATAAGAAAGCGTGGCCGTGTATTAGTTTATGCTAGTCTATACTAGAGACGTAGACTAGAGTCTGCGCTGCTCTATTTTGAAAATTCATAGGAGCTGCCTTAGGTATTGTAAAATGTTCAACAGACATTATAGAGCACTGTTTGGTTGGTCACAGGTGGTCTGGATATGCAGTTGAACCTTTTGAAAGTTTACAATGTAAGCCATCATGTGATTCAGAACATGCCTCTCATTATACGCAGTTACATATGTAGTTTTCTTTTGAGATTAGCCAATAGTATTTTATATCCTAGACGAAGAATTAATGCTCAGCATTCTGTTTTCATTTACAAAATTGCTATTGAAGGTGAACTTATACGATTGAAGTGATGCATATGAAAATAATAGCAATATAAAGCTAAGATACCAAGCTTAAACTTGATATAAATTTTGTCCCTGTAGACCCAGTCTAGAGATATAAAAGTTTGAATGGGATCCTTGTTTGGATCGCTCAGATTCAAGCGAAAGTACGATTGTCTATAGTCGCCCTTCGGCAAAGAGAGAGAGAGAGAGAGAGAGAGAGAGAGAGAGAGAGGGAGAGAGAGAGGGAGAGAGAGAGGGAGAGAGAGAGGGAGAGAGAGAGGGAGAGAGAGAGGGAGAGAGAGAGGGAGAGAGAGAGGGAGAGAGAGAGGGAGAGAGAGAGGGAGAGAGAGAGGGAGAGAGAGAGGGAGAGAGAGAGGGAGAGAGAGAGAGGGAGGGAGAGAGGGAGAGAGAGAGGGAGAGAGAGAGAGAGAGAGACAGAATAAAAACTCATAACGCTGCAACTTGAATCCAATAGCCGATATCAGTAACAATAGAAACAGGCAGCCGCGCAAATAGTTATGCCATTTTGGCGCATACTTTATTTTGAGTGTTTTAATCGCGATAAAGTTTTATTGATTTTAATCTTAAAGTCACTTGACAGTCAGATCACCTCGAAGATGAAAAGCAGCCTGAATAGAAAAATACTGATACTTTCTGATAAAATCTACTAAAATTTGGTGGAAGTTCACCTTTAATCAACTAAAAAATCTGTGGCAGCAAAAAATCGGTGTTAGCAATTACACAAGATTTGGTAGCAGAAGTTGTTATAATTCAAACATTTCAGCTTTCTAATCTGCTTACAACAATTCTAGTCATACCAGCTGTAGAAGCTATGGAACATCAACATAGTTCAGACCAGTTCAATAGCAAAGAGTTGTGAAAATATAACCAAAATGCGTTCTGAATGTTGCCATTTTTTGCTCTTCCTAGCAGACAAGAGCTCAAATATAGAACTTCTTTCAAAGGTTTTCGTCATCAGTCGCTTTTTATTGAACAGGAAATGAGTAATGTAAGACATATGTTCATCCATAATCTCCTCAAGAAGTGACAATGAAGGGACATGAAGACAATCTTGCTCACCATTCTACCCACTTTATGGCGTGAGCGTCAATATGCCTGACCACAACAACCAGCTTCTGAGTAACATTCTCAATGGGCTTTCGATCCTTTCAATGGGTTTAGCCGTTATGCTATGCGATAGTGGCGGATTAGGAATGGTGCCAAATATCTACCTCAAATCAAAATAAAGGCAAAGCAAGAATGGAGTAGTCCACAAGACTTGGTACAAAAATATAGTATAAAAACTGGCACAAACTGTATTGCACTATATCAGTAGTAATCCCACACTACATAGGTGATAGTCTGTAATAAGTGTTCACGATATTATAAACCCATCTGCGTTCCCGCAGTCCCGCAGTCTATCATGAAGGGAAATATAGGTCACATAATCTGCGACAGTCAATCAACATCACCAAAGTAGTGCACATTGCATGCATTGACGTTGAAGCACTGCAATATATCGGCAAACTTTGATGGCTGCAATATTTTCCATCATACAGTATATGCATTGCCTCAGTTCACATGGTCTATGAATAATCGCTGAATGGACAACCACTACATACTGCGATGTAGTGTGTACCAGTCTTTAGTGACAGAAACTAAGGCTATTCTTATATTTGCTAGAACACAGGCAATGTACATGTATATAAGAGTGCTTCGACTGCTGGGATGTTAGAAACATCAAGCGTTACCTTCTGAGATTAATAATTATATCGATCTGACAGGAGCTTCAAGGAAAGAATGGGTGGCATAATAGCTAACTTTTTGAGCAAAACACAGCAACTTTGAAAGTTATAGACTAGCCGGTCTTTTAGACGACATGTTTGAGAACCTTTCAAGCTGTATTTTTCAAGCTTTGTTACCGGATTTGCAGAGCTGTTATTTAAAAGGATGACAGGCAATTTTAAACTGACGGGTAAATAACCAGTAGCTCTGTCAACCCTCCTGCCAACACTGCATAACATCCTCCCAGCTAACGGCAGAATAATTACGTGGGCATATATATCCTGCTGCATTCAACCAATGACGTGCAAGCTCATGCGCTTCAGAGCGTGTGTGAAAAAAATTGAATATTCATGGCGTTTAGGGAACATTGTTTATCAATCAATATAAAATGAAACATTATTTTTTCACTGAAACAAGATTAGACTAGCGAATATCTAAATAGTCAAAAACAAGTTTTCTCGAGATGATTTGAAATAAAATTTTTATACTCAAATATAATATTTGAGTATAGAAATATTATATTATTATATAATATAATAATTTAATACTCAAATCCCGCCAAGGCATGATTTGGAAAACATTTCTGTTACAGAAACCTACACTAAAACTTGTGTACTACCTACCAATCACATATTCCAAAGGACATAAAAATATCCCTTGTCAACTCACCACAATTCTACCCATCCCATCACAAAATCTTTGAACACATCGCATTATTCCAAACTTGCTCGTTTCCGCTTTACGTTACAGGTTTCAAAATTCTGTGTAAACTATGGCCAGAATATTTATATTTATCGTTCTACACATATGACAAACAACCTTTCATTCTTTTGTGACACCAACATACATGTACTACATTCACCGTCTTACACTTCAGTATATGAACTTTAGGTTTATAGTTTATGAACAACCTACAACTCACTATCCCAACTCCTCCGCAATACTGTTAGATTATCAACTTTTAAAGCATGTTTGTTCAACTCACTCAGTAATTCCTGATTTCTGTCTTTTCACTTTTTTCTTTTTTTTAGCATGCAACGGAAAACACCACTTAGTTGATGATTACCCATGCCAAAACAAGGTTATATATACAACAACAAAATTGATATAAAATTTATTTGTTTAAATGAGCAAGATGTAACATGTGACCTGTATACTAATGTATTTTTACGAACCAATCGTAAGCTAGCCCATAAAGCCTGTCAGCCTACGTTACCAATTAGTAGCACTCACCCAATAAAAATTATCATGATCTCCTATTTGTCAGACAACTGTTGTAAATTCCATGAAACTTGCGCAGAGGAATGCTGACGAGTATTAAAATCACACTCACCGCACCTTACAATTTAATTTTTTCCTAGTATATTTTTAAAGCAAGAGATTTTTAATCGCAAACCTGCTTCAAAAATTGTATAATGTAAATTTCCTTAACGCTGTCAAGCCTAGTCATGTACATGAAAGCGGGTCCCCTCATCCTAGACCGTATTAATGGCTTTCCATTGACTGTGAAAACACTTGGAGTTGTACAACTCCTTTTGAACTGAATGATATTTCAAAGCCCTAAGCTTTCAGAATTCTACAAAAAACAAAGATCAGATAGAGAGGATAATTTTCTTTTCCACCTCAAGAAAGTGATGTTTTAGAGGAAACCGGAAAAACATAATGATCGCAGTACGCCGGGTCTGATGTAGGTATTATATTTGTTAGGAATAAAAAAACAGATAGTTTTAGTGTAAAACTTATCGTGATAAAGAGAAAATGTTTTTAGCTTCTATTTTTGAGCCTTCATAAAAATTTTAGTCAGTGTGTCATTAGAACTTAATGTCAGGTCAGTAGCCAGTTTTCATTTCATTTTGTTGAGAGTTTTTGGTATTTTGGCGATATTTTATAAACTAGCAGTCCAATCAACTTGGAACTTTAGAATTATACTAAAAGGTATTAAAGACTAAAGGAGAGTAATTTCATAATCCTGACTGAGCTGAGAGTAAGAACAGAAGCAAAACTGTGCAACCGACTGTTTTACATACGAAGGATCTTGTGAATAAACGATTCCCTAAACTATCCATGCCCATGCTTCCAAGGCTGCGATTAACTGTTCGTTTTTGAGCTTTTAAGAGCTTGTAATCACATTTCCACATATTTTGCACTTACAATACAGCAGAGTAAAACATGGTGAATTTTTTGATACCAAATAACTGTAATGTGAATTTTGTTGCAAGTCAACCTTTAAGGAGGTCTCATAAAAAATTGGTGGTTTAAAACGATAAGTCATGACAACTTCTAGACTTTGTATGCAATGGCGACATTCCTAGAAGTTCAACCCTTTACAATCACACAACATTTAAATATGTTATCGGTCAGCATAAAGGATGTTATATATATTCCTCTACATGTATGTTACATTGGTTGTCTCAATATGAGACGAATAGTGAACAAACGTTCAGAATTTAACATAGAAGGAGTAAGATTAAAACACAAAAAGTGTGCAGAGTCAGAGTTGATTTGTTGCAAAAAAAGGAGGCAATAGAGTGGTGCTTCAATGCTGAGGGTGTACAATCATGTACACATATATTGCTATCCTCGGAGCTGTAGTTTAGTGGTTAGTGCGCTGGCATATAATCCATAGGTCAGCGGTTCAAATCCCAGAAGGACCATTGGGATGCTAGGAAGGGCATCCAACCACTATTACTCCTGCACCATTTCTCCTGAGCAAATGGTCACAATATATTCTATACCAGGATCTGTACACTGCAAATGGTGTACTCTGTACACCATTTGCAGTGGGACCCCTAAATGGGAGAAACTTAAGGAAGATACTGCTATCCTCGATGCACTGCTTTCACATCTCATTGACACATTTACTCTAAAGACCATTACTTGCAGAATGTTTAGTTTATTGAGCAACTAACTACTTGCTGACTGATGACTTGATGTCGAATATGGTTAGGGAGGCTTTGTGTAGCGAGATCTGTAAAAAAAGGTTATTTTTAGAAAGTTCTAAGATAATTGAGTCGTTTATCACAGAGTCTGTTAGATTAATAAGATGCATATCAGTTCATTCTCTGTTAGCAACCTTGTTACATTGTTGCTACCTTAGCAATGCTGCCAGGCGGCCTGTACTCACACAGTACCTAAGTTATGTCTAATTAATGCTCTCAACACTTTGTGCTAAACCTTAGCCAACGGTGAGCTGTGCCTGCTCTTGACTTCTTTATGAGAGTGGGCTATTTCAAATTTCATATGATTGAAATTACGTGTGATGAATCCTATTTATTTATCACCTTGACACCTACGACACTTGACACCTACGACACTTGACACCTGCGACAATAGTCAGCAATCTAACTCCACTTGGTTAGAAGAATAGAGATTAGCAAATAGCTATTGTGTTTCAGCAACTACGTTCATGCCCTGCTACTTTTGGGATACCAGAAGCTAATCTTTATCATACCTGCTATGATCTATGTAACATATGAGAATTCTAAATGGTGTATTGCAATAGTGCTGTCAGAAACTCCTCTGCTATCTTGTTTGCCTGGCAGCGACATACGATATTGTGGAAGTCCACTAAAGTAGGTTTTTTCCATGCGACAGCTCCCTTTCAAGCATATCTTGGCTTACTGATAATTATCCAATGTCAGGAGTCGTATATTTCTGTGTTTATAGGTTGTGATTGACTGTTTCGTGATGAATGCTATTGGCTAATGGTGAAAGCAATCAAACTGCTGATAGATGTAGGGAGATTCTACTCCGACTTCTATAGCGACTCTTTCAGAAAATGTGAATGCTAATGTCACCTGCCACAATCACTTAGTGTGAACATATGTTTGGCATCAAAAGTTTCTTCAAATTATACTATGCTTGCGGCATCATCAACCTTGACACACACCTGGTGGTTGGGCTACAAAATATATTATTACTAGATAAAAACAAGGGTCACGTTCTTTGATACATCCGACTTCTATAAATACTTTTTGGTCTTGTCCAAAATATTCAAGAGAAAATTTATCATTATATCAAATCGGCTCTCTCCATTGGCAACCTCACTGCACCGCATAAACAATGAATTAATTAACTTCTATGTGTGGGCACCTGAGTTGATAAGACTAATAAATACAACCATCATTCATACTGGCACACGCAACTATTTCATTTAAATAATCCATTAGAAGGTAAAAAAACTAACTTACATGTGGATGACGCACATGACTGTCATGAAAATCGGAAATGTTAATGGTTTCGAAAGGGAAACCAAAGTCTTATGTATGCATGCGCTAGTGAATTTGGAGCAGGACATGCCTACAGTTCGTGCTTGCACAGCAGAAGCGACGCAAAACATAAAGCGGCACCCATGTTACATATAGGAAACCCATTAAAGTTGCAGCATAAAAGAAACAATTCGTATCGAAAGATATTAATAGAACTTGGACATGGATCTATCATATCATCAAAGTGAGTGAGTGATGACGCCAAGCAAGGTGTTTATCGGTGGTTCCGCCGAGGTGGTTAACCTCGCGCCCTTGACATTAAGTACATTTTTTTTCCTGTATTTTTATCTTGATCTGTTTAAATAACAGTCGCAGAGCAGCGTCAACAGAATAAACAGAGTGGTATCTATACATTAACTGGGAGATTCCACTCTGATAGTGTCAACACTTTATTCAGTTGAGTTGTCTCACGATTTGCCAGCACTTTTAATGTCTCTAAATTAGTGTTGTTCTATTTATTGAAAGATTTCTGTTCCATTAGCTCAGGCTATATAAACCTACTACCGGTAATACATGTGATCCGGTACAATCTGGGCATAGATGGGGCTGACGGCGAATAAACCATCAGCCCCCATACAAAAGGGGAGAGTTCACTGGACACCCTTACAGAACCAAAACATCATCTATAGAAGCGTTGCTCTATTTCAGTGATGTGCCGCGGCAGCATCTTGGGAGGGAGAATAAACAAACCCATTTATCGGCCAGTCACTGCAACGGAATGAAAATGCTAGCATGTCTCAACCTGTTCTTGCCTGCCGGACACCGCATCCTTCTTGTCGAGAGAGTGACTCTGGCCCAGCCAAAGCTAGCAATCACTTAAAAATTCACCTGCTGCTTTACGGTCAACTCTCTGTCTCTGTTCCACCTAGCATGAAGTTATGCTGATAAGTGATTTTATTATCAAAATTATCTTATATCCACAAAATATTCCACTTGTCTTGGGTCTTGAGAAAATTTATGCCTGTCATAAATTTTTAGGAAGGCCTTTGATTGTTAGCCAAGATATAGACGTCTTCAAGAGACTCTTGTCTGTATGAAATATGATTCTTCCTTATTCATGGTAGATATTACTAGACATGAATGATATTTCTTCAGCTGGCAGCGAGAAATGGTATTGCAATGGTTGCTGAAACCATGGGAGCAGTTAGCAACACATTGCCAACCAAGATAGGGCTGAGTTTGTTGTCAACCGAGAATAATTATGATACTGTTTTTCAGATTGACAAAGTAGCTTTCATATCCTGGCCGGTTCTACTTATTTCCAAAAAACTGTATATGGCAAAATATAACCACCAAAATGGCAGACAAAGATTTTTAGGACAGTTCATAAAAAGTACATTTAATGATAAAAAATTACATACAGATTAGCTTTGCTTCTTAACATTGAAACTAATGCTAATATATTAACATTGATTTGTATGTTGACAATAGATAGGCTATTCACATTCTATATTCACATTCTATATTACCATCCAAATTGATGTTTTCATCTGTTGCTTAAACCGCTGGGTTCACGCTAACAATCGCATCATACCAACAGATTTGGTATACTGTTTCAACAAATCATAAATGAGGAAAGAGTAACAAATATAGCAAATTTTTGCAAAAGCAAACACAAGGATGTCTACAAGGAGACTGCTAGATCCACAAAGATTATATATCAATTCTTAGCCGCTTCTTGCTCACAGATAAAGTGAAAGTAAAAAAATAGTTCGCTGGCAATAAAAATCTTGTTGGGAATTTTAACAAATGTAGAATGACACAAAAATACATTTTAATTGCAGAATGTTAATTTTAATAGTTTCCAGCAATGTAATACATTTGCATTTTATGGATTCTCATTAGGGGTTTTCCAGCTTTTTTTGCAGGAATCGCGACTACAAATGCCATTTTGTACGAAGTCTGGGCACTTATTTTTTTTTGGAGCGTTATAACTACAAATGAGCTTTGCTGGTTTTTTAATCTTGAAAAGTCCTGGCAGTCAAATCATCGAAAACAAACAAAATCTCAAATGGTGGAAAACATTTCAATCCTTTTCATAAGATCCAGTAGAACTTGATGTGATCACATGTTTAACCAACCTGTTATGGTGTCTAAATAAGGAAAACTTTTAAAACCTTGATTGCAAGCAATCATTGACTCAATAGCTTATATTGTTTTCAATATTATTTTTATTCTATATAAATACATATTTTGTAAATATAAATGTTATGAGAATATTTTTATGACTGATACTATTTGTAGGTAAAATTTAAAATCTATTTTAAATGTCTGCCTCAGAGAATCCGTAAATTGGCTGTCACTTTGATTCAACTAAAACCTGAAAGAATTAGAGAGCATATAAGACTTTGGGCTTTGTTGGAATCCTGTGAGCCACGAGCTCAGAAACTAACTACTGTACATAGGTTGATGGTTTAGAGCGCACAGGTTAAGCAAGGGACATTGTGTCAATACATTACCGGTAGCACAGGCTAGGTATGCATGCCAAATTGTCGATATCTTATTCAATATTTTTGTTTATCAATAAGTCTCTAGTTTTATATTGGCTGACATTAGTTCTGTATTCATAGTAGCCCACTTTTTAAGTAAACACAACACAAAGATGCAGACTTTATCACCAGCTCTTGACTGGACAGAAATATTCGATATCTATACAGTATTTACATGTATCTACACGTATATACAAGTAAATTAATTTGTATATGTATATATAGGGCCTAATGTATATACATGTATATATACCTATATATACTTGCATATACGTGTACATGAATATACAAATATATATACATAAATGTATATACTTGCATATACATGTATATACATATAAATGTATATAACTAACTAAAGTGTTGGAATAGGTTAAGGTGACTGGTCTTAAAATGCCGGTCGTTGTTTCTCCCTGGGGTCACGACAGGTCTGTTGCTTGCTTCCGCACTCATCAGGTGACTTGTGTTAAAATTTCAACGTGAGACACCTGACGAACGCAAAAATACAAAACAGACTTGTCGTGACCCCAGAGAGAAACAATTACCTGGATTTTAAGATAAGTAACATTAACCTATTCCAACACTCTAGTTAGTTATAACACTCCGCATTTTTCAGAGCGTAGAGTGCTGTTAGCAGTAGGTCTGACTACTCATCTACTATATATGTGTATAAAATAATAAATATATATATATATTTATATATAGCTATATAAATATATATATATAATAAATGTATATATATATTTATTATACATGTATATAACAAATATATACATAAATGTATTTACTTGTAAATACATGTATATAAATTTGTATATGTAATGTATATATACTGAATACATGTATATTTGTATATACATATATGTACATGTATATACATACAAAGATGTCTAACAGTTTTTACTTTAAATTCACTGTAACAATGATAGGCTACAGTGAATATTTATAAGAAGTTATCAGTTTGTATCATCACAACTGCAAGTGCATTTATTGTATAATATTTGCAAGTCTAATCTTCTTCAGGATCTCAAGTGTCCATTTCCTTGAGCAATGTATTGGCAAGCAGTTTAGGAAATAACGCTTACTGTACGCTGTTGATTCAGAGCCGCTCAGAGGTCTGCTTATTCGATGGAGCTTACCTCACTTGTAGGCTTTAGTAGTAAAACTATTACAGGGTGTCGTTTGCAAAAGGTTTTACAAAGTCTTGCTTCTTAAAGATTTCACAAGGTTTCACTTGTGAATGCATGATAAAGTTTCACTTGTATTACAAGGTTTTGCCTCCTAAAGGTTTTACAAGGTTTCACTTGTGAATGCATGACAATTTTCCACTTGTATTGCAAGGTTTTGCTTCTTAAAGGTTTTACAAAGTAACCCTTGAAGGAAGTAAAAAATGAGCGTTTTTTAGGCGTCTTCCCAGAATTTAAACTCACTGGATGATTCAGATATTAGTAACCACAAAGCATGGCCAGATGTGCAGATATCAAATGGCAAATACAATTAATTATGCAAAAGTTTAATGAGCCAATATAAATAGATTTGACCTAAAATTCACACTGCCAGCTATTCGGGCTGGAACTGAGTTCGCAAATATTTTGGTCAAATGCAGTTTTCAGAGAGGTTTCCTGAGGATAAATTTGGTTTAAACCGATTGTACATGGCGAGTTTTCCAATTATTTCATGCAAATGCCAATTCACTTCAGGAAACAACAATTCTTGTTTGAACTTTAAATATTTTCGTATGTACACGCACATCCTGGTTAAGAAATTCTAATGGCGGTGTTTTACGCCGACAGTTATATTTCCAAAACTGGGCACTTCCATCAAAATTGATCATTAATCTTATAGATGCTGTTCATTCCATAAAGAAAACGAGTGTCCAGAGAATAAGTCTCGCTTCATTACAAAGTTATTTCAATTGCCGGTATACAAATGCTAAGATAGTAAACTCGTGTCATGAAATCAACTGCTTCCGGAATTCTTTAGAACTATTAGCTGAGGATAGAGTTGTGTACCTTCATTAAAACATTAATTTCTTAAGAGCAAGATCTGCGTTTGACTGGAGAGTCATTATTTATATGTTTTTACCTTCCTTTTGCCTTCCTTTTACCAATCGAATGTCATTTTAATACCTCAGACATTTCTCATTTTAGACACTTTTTAAGTAATCTTTCTTTCGCCACTGCACTTATTTGAAGATTAGCATAATTTCAATTAACAACCTATTTTCGGCAAAGATGCTACTCTTTGGGAAAGAGAAGTCATCTGTTTATAAGAATATAAAACTACGTAAAGTGATTATTTATGATTGTATGTTGCGTATTTTGGTTAGTCGGAAGTATTACCTTTTGTATAGAATTATGTATAGCATAAGTTAGATCAGATAATCTTACTTGATGAAAAAATCTTGCAAAAAATAAAGTGGTTTAAGAGATTATGATGGAGTGCATGAGCAAAAAACTATACTTCCGCAAAAAAACTGGTTTTGAGAATTTGCAACTCAGGCAATTAGAAGCGAGTGATGTGTGGAAACAAACCGCATGCAGACTTATGTGGCCACCATTTCGTGAATGACCACTTTGTTAAAATTTCCCGAAGTGGTGCGAAATATTTAGTAAGAGGATCTAAAAGAGCTAATTTTGTGTTACAAACTGGGACAAAGACATGAAACGATCTTGAGTTGTTATCAATACAATCTTGTACAATGCATATAGACCAGTATATATTGTATACTGCCTTTCGTACACTCTACATGGTTCATTAAACGTAGTATATTGCATTCAGTATATCTGATAGTACATTATGTATATTGTGCATTGTACACCTTGTATTATATATTGTACATCATATTTCGTGTATTCTAAATCATGCACTGTGTATTTTATATTGTACATTGCACATTGTAAATAGCACAGCACACAATGTATGATGTACAATGTACAACACACAATGTACCATATCCAATACATAATGTACAAAACACAATACACAATGTACAATACAAAATGTACAATACACAATACACGGTGTACAATGCAAAATGTACAATACACAATACATGAAGTACAACGCAAAATGTACAATACACAATGTACAGTACACAATACAAAATGTGCAACATTTAGTACTTAATGTACAATACCTAATGTATAATGCACAATGTGCAAAACGTAATACGTAAATGATAGACAATATACAATAGGCCCCTACATAATGAATGATACATAAGATACAATACACTATGTACAATGTACAATATACAATATACAATGCACAATATGCAATACATGATGAACAATATACAATACATAATATAATGTACAATACGCAATACATAATGTATAATATGCAATACATAATGTACAATACGCAATACATAATGTATAATATGCAATACATGATGGACAATTCGCAATACATGATGGGCAATCCGTAATGGGAACATGGATAGTTCCAGCACATCATGGTTACCAAGTAAGCCATTCGTCACAGCAGCTCTCATGAAAGACTAAAGATAACACAGCAGAGATGAGGAAGAACAACGACACCTGCTCTTGTCTTTGACAGGTTTATGAAATGCTGGCGAACTGTAAGCGTTGCTCGACTAATCTTAGGAAGCTATACATCAAAGCTCCTGTTTTATCAGAAACATTAATGTTCTCATGGAGAGCGCAGTGAAGTTTCATAACCGTCCCAAGAGATGACACACCGCATACGTAGACAAAAAATGACAGGTGGTTATTTATTACCAGGAGACTGCTGTTGATTGCATAAGGATTTTGTTTTATTTTTTCCTCAGCTGTCATGATGTGGGTTTGGATTCATGTCCTGCTATGTTAGCGGTGCTAGGTTAGAAGCCAGTTTTTAATATTGTGTTTTATCTATGTAAAAAATGAGGATTCTAAAACAATGTATGACATTAGTGCTGTCAGAAGCTCCTTCAAACCTTGTTTAGCTAGCAGCAACAGCGGACAATGAAGGTGTTCTGGCATGCAGGTTTTTTTATTACAGAAGTAGGTAAGTATGTCAAATTAGACACAAACTAACATACTACAAAGGAAAGTAGGTAAGCGTAAAGTATAACACATACTATTCAATTACAGAGGTAAGTAGGTAAGTGTCACGTTAAAAACAAATCATCAATTACAGAGGTAAGTAGGTAAGTGTCACATTAAAAACAAGCCATTCAATTCCAGAAGTAAGTACATAAGTGTAAAGTTAAACACAAGCCACTCACTTACAGAGGTAAGTAAGTAAGAGTCATGTCAAACACAAACCATTCAATTCCAGAAGTAAGTAGGTAAGTGTAAAGTTAAACACAAGCCACTCACTTACAGAGGTAAGTAAGTAAGAGTCATGTCAAACACAAGCCATTCAATTTCAGAAGTAAGTAGGTAAGTGTAAAGTTAAACACAAGCCACTCACTTAGAGAGGTAAGTAAGTGAGAGTCACATCAAACACAAGCCATCCAATTTCAGAATTAAGCAGGTAAGTGTAAAGTTAAACACAAGCCACTCACTTACAAAGGTAAGTAAGTAAGTGTCAAGCTAAACTAAAACTGTTAAGGTAATAATAATTGAATACAGTCATCTTTTGTTCTTTATAATTTTAAAAGTCTAACTAGAGTTGCATCTATATAACTGACGCTTTTACATGTGAATAATATATCCTTGACCTTGTCATTCACTTTTACCATAACCCAATTGTTTATATATACAGGAGTTAGAGACAAGTTATTACTAAGACTGACTCTAAATTAAGGATACATTAACATGTAGTTGTTTTATGGATCAATTGTTGCATAGCAACAATATAAACCAAACCTCTGCGTCATGTTAAACAACTCTCTAAAAGTGACTTAGCGAGTTAGATTGGAACCTGAAAGGAGTGTGGCAAAGCTATTCTACCAATTTTCTATGGAAAAGCTTTGATAGTGTAAAGGTCATGTTAGGTCAGGTGAAACAAACTGTTAACACTGTACATTTGTACACTTGTACATATGTACCCTGTCATTTATGTGGAATTATAAGTTAAGGTCTTTTGAAACATAAGACCTCTAGTAACTAGCTGAAATATACAGTACATACACATTTGGCCAGGGCTTAAAATCGTATGGTTTTAAGCAGCCATTTGACAAGCATAAAAGCAATTGTGCGTTACGGTTTAAGGCGGCTGACCAGTGAATTAATGGTATTCCAATCTTACTTATTAAATGATTGGGCAAAAAACTAATATCTAAGTTTCTCAGTTATCCTATTACAAAAAGCTAAATCATCGTCGCGGCAGGTAAAGGACTGCCTTCTCTTCTACCTACCATGATTGTTTCTGATAATATCTCTCTTTCAATGTGTCTCTAGACTTCTAAAAAGTAAAATATTCTAGCAATGTGAGGGTGGAGTTTATCGTTCAAGGTCAAATACTGTGCGAGTTCCACTAAACGTTATCGGTGCATGCATGAATGTATCACTGATATGTACCGTACATACATCTAGCAATATTACTGAGAATAGATCATGATAAGTCAAAGCATGTTGTATGTAACAACATGTTAACATAATTATGTAGTTAACTTAGGCTAACAATAGATGTTAACTTGTTTATTATGTTCACTGTTAATTTATGTTGTTAACATATGTTGTTAACATATGTTGTTAACATATGTTAATTAGTTTATGTTAAGATGTTATTAACATAAAATATGCATGTACATTTTAGTAAGTTACAAGAGGGCTGAGGATACGAATGTCCTGAAATTTAGGAATTTCACGTGAAGGACTCTGCTTAACAACATGGTGTTAACAGATGGTTTTACCTGAACACGGCCCAACAGGATCTTTAAGAATGCAAAGTGTCGTGTTAAAGATGGACACTTGGCATGAACTATGCCTCGTATATGCACTCCATCCATATAGCAAAAACTGTAATATTTATGAATAACAGTAATAGTTGAACTAAATGTGCCAGTTTTGGAACAAATGATGACTTGTGGCCTTTATTACCCTATACGAGCATCTCCCTATCAGAACATAAACATATTTTATCATAAAACTATTTCATAGACTTGGCACTACTAAAATGAAATATTGTATGGAAAACAACTTACTAATGTCTAAAACGGTGTTTAACTTTTATAACTGAACTTTTGTTATTTTTATGAGTCCGAGGCATTTCACGTGGATCAGCAATAGAATGGCGGTTGATAATTGTTTTAGTTGAGCTGTCGGTAAAACCAGGAGATAGATGATGATAGATATCAACTATATTTTAAAGCAAATTAGACCATAAAACAAAAACGAAAAAAGCATGGTTATGTAGCTGAATATCCAGCTTCGTGTTTTTCCAGCAAACATTCTTACTGATACCAGCTTTCCTTAGCTTTTAAAGAAGCTCACTGACCAGTGGTGAAGTATGCTGGTACATTAGTAACGGTACATAGCAGGCGTGACTAATGAATCCAGCATTGCTAGCATTCAGAAGAATTTCCAGTAACCAAGGGCTGGGTACATACCTCATTCGACTGAGGAGAAATCTCAAAGATTTTACTGCAGATATCAAAGTGCCAAAATGCAACACATTTTATAAGGATCAGGTAAATGAAGCAGAGCCATTGAACGACTTATTCGTGTGTTTAATCAAATTCTAGTACACGTACTACTAACTATCCAGCTGCGTACAGGCAAGCAGGAAGACTCGTGCTTTCCTTTATTTTGGTTATACAGCACTAGCTAGCAGGCCCTCTGTATTACTAGGTTTCCATACAGCGATAGTAGAGTGGCTCCTGGGTGCACCGCTGCCAAAGCGCTACGCTGGACCTACAAGCATATTTGGTTTCCATAGAGTAGGGCGCTATAGTAGAGCGATAGATTATAGCATTTCAACTACAAAAACTTCTGCATATGAAGCAACTGGAAAGCAAGACCTATTTTTCTGCATAAGTGCGACGTCATTGGTTGATAAGGTCGTTTCCATGACACAAAGGCATAGCACTGGAGTTCTGTTTTTCTGCATCACATGTCTATACACATTTTTGTACAACTGAATATTCTCATAACTCTGTCGTGTTCTGCAAAACATTGAGGCAATTATTTCTTTTCATAGATGAACTCACTCAAAATGTTATTGTATTTTATCAGAAAGTATCGGTATTTTTCTACCATCTGCGATTGTTTTTGATGTTTGAAGTGATCTGGCTGCTAAGAAGTTTTAACATTAAAAATGAAAAAACTTGATCTCGGTTAAAACGCTTGGAAAAAAATACGTGACAGATGACGTCACTGGTTGCTATAATTGCTATAGTTGGTATCGGCTATTGCAACTATAGTTGTCATAATAGCACATTCACATGATCTGAGCGTTTTAACAGCAGTCAGGTTTTCACAATTTTAATTTTAAAACATCCTGGCAGTTAGACCACCTCAAACATCAAAAACAATCACAAATGATAGAAAAATGCCGATGTTTTGTAATAAAATCTACTAAAGTTTTGTACAAGCTCGTCTAAGCAAATGGTAATCAAGCTGAAACAAGGACACAACTCCATTGCCCATGCCCCTTTGATCGACAGCCATAATTCTTCGTGTAACACTTGAAGCTGTCAATAATGGCACAGGCAGGCACACGACAACCATAATTTATGAGTAATGTATAATTTATGTTCAGCAGACTATTTTCATAGACACTCGCATAAATGCTTATTAATGATGACAACGCAACCAAAAGTATGCCTCCTAAATCACACCAGCTTCCACTATTATCATATGAACAAATTAGGAAACATAAACTGATCGCTAACAATAAGCTTACAGAATAAACCATGAGTGCCTTTTTGGTTTGATTGATGTCTGATAAGTATTGATAAAATTGAAATTTTAATTACCTAGACATATTTCGCGAATCAGGTGAAATACCAAGACAATAATCTGCTAATACAATAACGGAGACCACATGAAAGGGTAACCAAAATGTGGGATATTTGATCCTGCATTTTTCAATAGATGTATGAATGCAATATAACTTAAAGTTGTATTGCATTGGTTTGTTTATGAACCACATCAATGCATCTATAGCTATGGTTTGTAATCAAACCTGCTTGAAGTGTTCAGAGTAAGATTGTTGTTTCAAGCTTGGCCAAAAGTGCCATATTGACACTTCTCCGAGCTCTGACAGGCAGAGCAGGTTCTTTATTTTATCAGCATGGTTGCACTTCTGTTGAAATTGATAAGGAGATTGTCTATTTTTAGCTCCATGACATGGCAGTCTCTGATTTGCCATCAATAATAATATTTATGGTAGTAAATAATGGCAATAGCGTAAGGGAAACGAATGCTTCTGTTCATATCTGATGAAGTTGTCATTGGAGAATTTATCTACAACTGTTTGTATGTAAAAATATTTTAACTTCTTTTTGATTGGTTGATACTCATAGCTGCAACTACAAACTAGAAATACAAGCAAAGTTAATTGACGAGTAAAACATGTGGAAAAGGAGTATTTTTGTTGACCGGAAAAATTTCAAACGGCTTTTAGGAAAAATCTGATATAAACTGCTTGTGAACACTTAAACGGATCTGTGATAAAATAGCTTGTTTTAATTCAACGTGAACTCAAATGGCTTTTACATAATGTGCACTTTAACTTTTTCAATAAAGTCGCGTTGTCATGCATTATACAGCACTTTTGGCAAGCCCGCTACCATGCATTCTCAGTGATCTCTTTATCAGACAATATTGAACAAGGTGATGGATGTGACAGCCTCTATGCAAAGTAACCGTTGGCAGTCAAAGTTATACATTGTGATTTTCGGAATAAAGTTGTGACACAGTCCAACATATTTAGCTCGTCGCTGTCAGCATTATGCAAATTTTCAACATTGAGTCAAAGGCCAGTGTTAAATATAGTTTGGTGTCACGTTGTTGAGTATAAGATAACATTATTTTACTGTGGTGAGAATTTAACTTCTGCTAGGTAGCCGGATGTATCTCAAATCGCAGAGTGTTAATGAAATCACATTGCAATTGCTCTGCGGTCCATTAGTTGTGAGTTGAAACCAAGTTGAATATGATTCCCTTTTAATCAAGCCTAAACCATTCTATAGTCAGTTATGAGAGCTGGTAATGAATACAAACATACGCTCATTAATACGAATATTAAAAGCTGAAACTTATCGTTATAACAAGGGGTGAAAAAGCCCACCTTCTCACTCATGGCAGGTTCAGTTTCACCATTTAAAAGCATATTGGAAACTTTCAAATTTTACACAATGTCGAATCCGGCTGCCATGCCATAAACATTCCGTAAAAAGATTACTATATGTAATTCTATTTAGCCTTGTTTCTAAAATCAGTTTTACATTTATAGGCTGACAGTACATGTAGACCTAAGTATCACATGAACCCTGTGCCTACATACTGACACTTGAGCTATAATAAAGACATTGCGGTGAAGGACATTAACAGAGGTGAAAGTATGCTAAAGGCATGACGCAAGAAGGTAGCATATTTGGTTCTGTCAGTGCCAGGTGTCAGAACAAGGCACCTAAGGCTACAATAAATAATTTATGGAAAGGCTAGAGGTAAGTTTTTCAATTATTATTTGCTAAAATTATTCCTGTCCAAATTCCAATCTGCGTAGAAAAAATTAGATTAAGTTGAAAAAACTTTTTCATCGAGAATGGTTTTTACCTGCCAGGCACGCACGCAAAAGATAATTATGTAAATGTTTGAAGGCTACCGCACCCGTCTAGAATATCGTTGCTCTTTAGCTTTCTTTTTTAATGGATGAATTATTCTACAAACATAATTGAAAGTGAATAACATGCCTTAGCTATTACTAGCTTAGACATTTCTGTGTTCCCGTATCATCAGCTCTGCATAACTCAATGTTATGCAATGATAAGACCACAAAGAGAAACACTTAAAACACAATTTAGCAGACTGACTAACATAGCATAGCATATAGACATATACTTAGTTTACAGACAGCGATAGCGCAGCGCCATCTGGGTGCACCAGCGCCGAAGCGCCGTGCTGGGCCGACAAGCAGGTAATGTTTCCAAATGGTTCTACAGTAGAGGGATGGTTGTGCAGCACATATGACGCAACAGAAAAGCAAGACCTATGTACATGCACAATAGCAAGACCGTTGGTCTATTAGACTGTTTCCATGGCATAAAGATGGCGCACCGCACGGGTGTTTCACTTCTAAACAGAGAAACTGAATCCTGACGGAAGGAGAGCAACACGGCTGTTTCTATGACGGCATTGCAACAGCACGCATAGTGTATCACTATGTTATCCTTTGGAAGCTTAGTAATGCAGATATAGTGGTAAACAAACTATATAATCATGTTGTTAACATCAGATGATATGTTGGCACACCAAGTTAACATCCGTATGTATGGTTATGAGCTTTTGACTTGAACTCTGTGATTGTGCATAGAGACTGTATATTAGATGAAGACATGTTGTGGCATGACAATAACGATGTTCAATTATCACCTTATTTTGATACTCTAATGTGAACATGAATGCTGAATTAAAATAGATTTCGTTATCAGAAGAAGACAAGAAACAAACATTTAGGTTCTTCAAGCTATGACAACTACCGGTAGGTAGTTGTCATATTTAACAATGTTAAATATCTACAGGTATTTAAATACCGGTAGGTATTTAACATTTCTAGTTTGTCTTATCCAATAGTTTATGTCACACTGTTTCAGTCTTTACATATACGCATAGAACACTCTCTGCGTTTAACCGCTGAGGTTGTTATAGATAAGGATGACTCCTTCGTAAACGGGTTTTGGTGAATAATTAAAATTGACTTGGAAATAATTGTACTCTCTCAAAACCTTCTTCCATATGTTTATTTGTCAAGTGAAATGCAGCAAAATAAAAACTCTCAGTTCTTTTCACGTATGTACTTACATAACCTTCGCCGATTACAGCAGCACTATTGGACAGACAACTCCATATTATAATTGAAATAGTAATTGGAATAGCTGCCCTCAAAGATTCGTGTCTATGAATATTTAACAGCAGTACCAAACTAGCTTGCTCCTGATCAGATAGCAAACGTAGAGCATGTGTGGGTGCGTAGAAAAGGGTGAAATGATGCATTCTGCTCGCATTGTGCCTTGTGGGCGATTTGAGGAAATTTGCATGGTGAGAGGCAAAATTGTGCACTCAAGTGGAAGCCGAACTCATTAGCGATTACTCAAAATCAACTTCAAAGACTTCTCTTCTTTACACCAGCCAATTATTCTTGTAGCATCGCTACTGTCTCATCACACTAATCTCTATTCCAACAACGACTCCGAACACTCCTGTCAGTATTTTTGGAAGCTTTTGAATTATTCAGCGTTTTTTGCCAAATTTTGATGATGTTTTAAAAATATGATCAGTTGTGGACAACATTCTCTATTGATTCACTAATCTTTTGAGAGTCTATAAATCATGACACAATCTATCCACTCTCTCACCTTCGCCTGACATTCACGTGTTTCTGTGTTATTCAAATTATAAAATAGATTTAATAACTTGGAATATTTACCGGTTTAAATCTCACATATTGTCACATCTGCCAGAGGTTAGTGAACTATGGCTATAGTAAACTATGGCTATAGGGATCCATGGCTATAGGGATCCATGGCTATAAAGAACCATGGCTATAGGCAGTATAGTGATCAATGGCTATAGTGAATGTTAGCTATAGTGAGCTGTCGATATGGTGAAATATGGCTATAGTGAACCATGGCTATAGTGAACCATGGCTATAGTGAACCATGGCTATAGTGAATGTTAGCTATAGTGAGCCGTCGCTATAGTGAACTATGGCTATAGTGAACCATATAGCTATAGTGAACTATTGCTATAGTGAACCAGCCAATAGTAAGCCTTAGCTAGTGCTGACTATGATTATAGTGAAATTGTTGGACAACCAGGGTTATAAGGGTTATAATATAGACGCACTTTGGTGTTGTTTTTAGTAGCTATTTAACAACAGAATTGTAGCACATTACATATCAGCTATAAAAGACATTAGGGCAACCTGTTAGAACTGGATCTCGTCATACTTTAGCCTTTTCATGGGCTCCGTTGCAAGGCAGTCATGTAACATAATATATTGGTCTATGAGATGCCATAGTGCTCCTATGTTATCTATCATGGCAGCATGAAGCAGGCAGCATCACAGCCAGTCTTTAGACAGGTATTCTCATTTCCTTCTTTAGTATGTGAGCTGATTCTAACGGCTGTTTGCGTTTTTACATACACTTTCATTAACATGAGCAAGTCAGCGAGTCAGCATTTAGCTCCAAGAGAGCCAATCGCTGTGTAAATTACTCACAGTTATTTTGTTTTAATATTCTTTGTCTTTTAAAGGCCTGATAATTTATGTACTTTTTTCTATTGTCTTAATACTAAAGTCAATGAGAGCAAATTACTTTTCTATGGCAGTTTCCAGATTCACCTGGTTTACTTGTTACTATTACACTACCAGTACATATGTGGAGGGCACAAAATACCTTTGTATCACCATTTCAAAGACTTTTTCCATGTTTCAGCATGAAGAAACAATCATGAATATTGTTACATTTATTAGGTTTTTAGTTATTTTCTTAAGATAAAACTTAAGATTTGATAACTGATCTGATCTTTGAATAACTGAGATATAAACACAATAATAGCACTGATTGGTTTTCTTTTATACATAAATAAAACATTAAAGAATCTAACTTCTACAGTGTACGAAATATGATAAAACAACCATTTTTATATTAATAGATACCAGAATTGTTAGCTGTCTTTAAAAAGTTTTTTTTATAAAACTTAAATAAGAACATAGCTAACACATATATTTTGGTATTATTACGCACAAACTGGTTGATTCTGCTTCAAAGTAGCTTTCTGTGCATCCTTGCACCATTTGCCTTTTTAGGAAATCTTGAAATCGGAAACTGTAACAAATTCAATTCAATGATCTCAGAGACGCTGACCAACAGACAGCACTATAAAGTAAAAATGATTGCACGCAGCAGTGAGTCAGAGAGAGTCTCTGCTCTAAGAAGGTTGGCCTAGATCTGATCTCAGTCCATTGAAATCTTATAAAAAATGAGATATCAGTGCTTTGATCAACCCAGCAGGAAATATCACATCACTTAAAGGTATCGCATCCCTGATGATGAGCCAGAATTGAATCTATCCACTTCAGCCTCAATATATGCAGTAGTGCCTATAGGCTATCCAAATAAACAGTGCCGCTTTTATATCTATAGATAAAAAGGCTACTTTTGCACAATAGAAGCCTCTCCAAGTAAAGGCTGATTTTCCATTTGACAATAATAATCTCTGTATTGCAAACTTCAAGTTATGAACCAAATTGTTGCGGTAGGATGTATATTATTCAATAAACTATTTTTTATTACTATTGTAAGGAGTGCGTGGGAACAAAATATTTTTGCTATAGTCACTGGCCTTTTAAAACTAAAAATTGTTTGCATCAATTTAGTTAGTGTCACACTTGTTTTGTTTACATTAGCAAACATATCCTTACAGATAGCGGTTATGTGCTGCTTAGTCAATCTGACAAATATACATGTTTCAGATATTGTTGCCTTATCTATATGTATGCCTGTTTGTCTGTTTGTCTGTTTGTCTTTTTGTCTGCTTGTCTGTTTATCTGTTTGTCTGTTTGTCTGTTTGTCTGTTTGTCTGTTTGTCTGTTTGTCTGTTTGTCTGTTTGTCTTTTTGTCTGCTTGTCTGTCTGTCTGCACGTCTGTAAAAGGCTGGTACACCAATTTTGATGTTGGAAGTTTATATTTGATTATGTAATTGACATTTATGTAAGTGATCTTCATGTGCTTTAAAAAACTGGTCTAATTTTGAAACTTTTAACCACCAAACTTTTTTCTCAAGTATTTACAAGATAAATTTTGGTTCATAACTGAATCACCTTTGTGTAAGCTGTATAGTACCTGTTGCTAGTTTTTATCATTTGCGCAATTATATTTGAGCCTTGAAACTAAAAATGCTGGTATATATGAGTTATCATACAGAAAACAGAAATTATATAAGATAGTTTACTCAAAAAAAGTTCACCAGAAGTGACTCAACACAAGACGTCACATTAATAGGATGTATTTAAGGACATCCCCTCGCAAGACAAGATTAGCATCGTAAAGAGGCATTAATTGAGAAGATATGATTCAAGTGTGGCACTCACCCACGAGACCCGAACATAAGAAATATAGCTCTTTATTCCCGTCACAAATAATTGCAACTGCCACAATTGACCCAATTTGCATAAAATTCCTGACATAATTAGAACGGAAATTGCTGTGTAGGATGCATTGGTAACGAGTGGTTGATATCGCTTTTACTTATAACCATATACGATTTTAGGATATGAGCTAGTGGCATTCAATTGGAAAGGTTTTTAACAATTGGTAAAACAGGGTAGTCTACCAGGCTATTTGTGAGGTGATTTGGATTTTGTAAATGTTAAGGCAGGAAAAACAGTTCATCTCCCATGTAACACTGTTTAAGTCTTCTCATATACGCATGTAATATTCTTTATTGGGCAACCACAGAGGTTGTCATAAATTGGGGGGTCTCCTTGACAACTTTTTTTTTTTTTTGGTAGTTAATAAAATTGCTTTGAAAATAATTGGCTGCAGTCTCTCTATGTTGTTTCACTCATTTCACACCTGGAAGAGTCTCGATATCAAAGGTTGCTGAGCAGCCTTCAGCAGAGTTGGCAAAGCCTATGTTAGCTGTGTAACAAACATATAGCTTGTAACCATCTACCATCAACAAGTCCTGTTAAAGGCTGCAGATTATCTACATATATAAATAAATTCCACTTTGTCATTGTGTGTGTCTGTCTGTTAGTCCATGTAAATGCTAGGTATTTCCTCATTTTTAGCCAATTTTTTCCAAACTTAACACGCCTAGGCTTCATGCCTGCTGCCAAGTTGCTACAATATTTGGTTTTAAAACTCAGTCTGGTTCCTGCGAACCTTTGAAACTCAGGCTATCTGATTGAAAATGAAAAAATTATTGGGCACAGCCAGGCTTACTGGTACAATTAATTCTCGCTTCTACCATAGTTTTTATATCAGAATTTTG
Source organism: Watersipora subatra (assembly GCF_963576615.1). Taxonomy (NCBI): domain Eukaryota; kingdom Metazoa; phylum Bryozoa; class Gymnolaemata; order Cheilostomatida; family Watersiporidae; genus Watersipora; species Watersipora subatra. Next base: position 48,464,779 of record NC_088710.1, on the reverse strand, counting down.
TTACGTTTGAAATTATTCTAGAGCTTATATTTTCACAGTCTTAATTTTTTTACAAATACAGTTGTAAAACACAAATTAAAATTTTTTGCATTTTATTAAAAATATGATAGCACGTGATGAGGTCATAGTAGATTGTCGCAGATGTTGTACCGTAGCTGGTAGCAAACAAAGGTAAGAGATAATCGAGCATCGACTTTTTTTAGGTTTGTCAGTGCAACAATTCTAAAGCCAAGTGTGCACGAACGATTGCATCGATGGATGTTTAAAACAACTTAGGAGAAGACTACTTCTAATATACAAATACTCATATTTTGTTTGAATAACAACCAATAAAACAAAGAAAGTTTGAAAACAGTAGAGAGGAGACTACTTCCAATCTAGTATTAAAGCTATTACATGTGCAGACAATGTTTTCTTGTTCAGATAGCTATGCTGATGATGATATCAATACCTCAGTAAGAATAGTCCATAATACCGTAGCTGCGCTGATAATAGTGACAAAAGGAAAGAACACATATGGCTACTACCATGAATACTAAAATTGTTCAACACATTTTTAAGTTATTAGAGAAAGAGACATTGACCTACACACCCACATTCACCTATCAGGCAAAAACCATTTATCCTGTGAAAGCTACAGAATTTGTACATTTTATCTAGTTTTTTGTACATTTCTCCATCTGACACACCCAACTTATTTCACAAAACATCCTTGAAAAGGTGGAGGCGGTCTACCGCAGCTGCGTGTAATACCGTAAGGTTAACACAACATCTCTTAGTTCCAAGCACCCTGAACTGCAGGTGGCACATCTAAAAGCAGCACTGAAAAAGATGGCATATTTGAAATTGTCTCAATTCCAAAGCTATTGAAAAGGATTTTCGACTGTTATCAAACCATAATCGCCTAAGGAGGCAACATGAATCAGACATCTCACTAAAGACAAGTGTGTCGTCCTGGCACGCAACTGTTTATGACAGGCGTAGGAATTTCTGAAAAGTGCTATGAGTGCCAACTGTATCAGCTTTATTTAGCATCGGTTAGTTACTATGGCAACAGATGCTGAGTGATGTATGTTCGTGATCAAGATGGGCAAATCAATCTCTAGAAATGAAAATTTGGCAAAACTTTTAATAAAATTGAAGTTTTTTGCATGGCGTGTTGTAATATCTGCAAAGATTGCTGGAAGGTCAGACATTGTGGTGAGCAGGATGCCTTGTTGCTGGCTGAACACGTGTTGGCAGTCAGTCTTCTTTTACAGATTTTTTATGGTAAGTTCCCTAGTCCTGCTTCTGTACAGAGGGATCCGGCTTACACCCTGCAGTTGTATCTATTTGATGCTTTTGACAAGAGTAGACAACTCGTTTTGAAGATCACATTGATTACAATTTTTCTCTAGAATCTTATAACTAATTATATGAATACACGCCATAACCGTTGCGACAAAAATGGTGGCTTAGATGACAAGTTCACAGGTAGACAACTCCCAAATTTGGTGTCGGTGACTCAATGTGTGTGCTTGCAACGCTCTGTCTATATGAAGCTCAACCTATTTGTAGGTTTACTTCATTTTTGGAGATGAAAGAGTTTTTTGCAGATATCTGCATGTCAGACAGCAAATACACATGGCTCCCACGCAATATATCTGTGGTTAGGTGTGCATAGCCATTAGCGTAGGTGTTTGCTGGCACATTCAACTCTTACTCATGCAGTTCGTCACGCCTTTAAGAACATGTGCTCTCTATGCTTTAAAACTCAAAATCATCATCTTGTCAAATCAGAGCAAAAGTAAATATTTGTATTAAATGACCCTTCAGTATATTGAACTGTCCGTCTGTTTCTTTACATTATTTGAGCTCTTACAAGTCTATTTTCTGCTTGAGTTAAACTTACAACTAACAGCAAAGTGTTTTTATGTCAGAAGCTGTCGTTCAAGATATTAAAGAATTTATTTTAAGTCAGGTATGAGTCAAAATATTATTCTGCAAACAGTTTCTATAAGGTTGAGTAAAGTGAGCTTAGGTGAAAGAAGTTACACAAACGCATCCGCCCTACCTAATCTCAGGTGAATAAAAAGAGGTATTTATTCATTCAGTGACTGTTGCTCATGCACGATAATCTTTACTATAATTAAAGTTGTGTTCACCCACCCATCGAAAGCCACACTTACAGATTAAAAAAAGATAGTTTCATACAAGACTTGAACTCATGATATTCGGTATAGCAGTCCATTATTATAACACCTGGACTAATTACCCGCCTCCAAGCAAATCACAATAGTTGTGACTTACTCTCTGCGCTTTATCGACACACAAGATGATCAGGGAACTAGACTTTGCTATAATAAGAGCAAAGTCTGTTTGTCTGTCTGTCTGTCCGAGACCATGCTTACAAGTTAAGAAAAAGATTGCTTACAACAGGATTTGAACTCTCTCCTCCCAACTATGTGGACCAACTTCCTAACACTCTCACCAACCAACCCCTTTTAGATAATTAGGAACGATTGCTTTGATACTTATCCTTTGTGCTTGATCGGCGCCCCTGATGATCTGTAACGGCACACAAAACTGCCAGAATACTACTTTTAAATAACTACCATCTGAGAAATGCTATTTGCAAACTTTGTATCCAGACAACAACAGTTGGGTGAGACCTACTGAAAAATTGTCATTGTTAACTCTCCTCAACACTTGAGTGTCATGAAGAATACCGTGTATGCTCCGTCGATATTTAGTTTCCCATCATGCATCGTCATGCTTTAAGTAGGAAATGAAAAAGTAGTGCGTCCAAAAAATCTTTAGAGATACGGTTCTATTATTAGCCCTGGTTATTCAATCATCGCAGTTTGATAGCATCACATCTGCATCAAAGCCAGTTTGAACCCAATATTTTTAATTACACCCTTTCACATCTACTTTAATTTATGTTAATTCGCTCATCTGTCATATGTCAGACTACATCATGTGAGAGGCATGGAAGATTCTAAACAGATTTGGTTTGCTCGTGCCAAGCGCAAACACCAATGTAACACGCCTTCACGCATTCCGTAGCGTTGTCGCTACATAATTAAACTCGTGACAAAACAAAGCATTATTTTCAAAACCGGCAGAAAAATGTCATTCTTGTAAATTTTGTGTTGGCACACAAAGTTAATATTTAACGTGTGCCACTCTCAAAATAGGAGCTATTGAACGCAGACACATTCCCTGGGAACGGAAGTATGTTGAACTTGTGTGCTTGTTTGAAAGCAAAGTGTTGTTTGCCAAGCATGGGCATTTTCCGTTTTGCAATAAGCGAGTGAATTTCTCCGTTTTTTGAGAAACGTGTGTACTTATCCATTTTGTCCTAAGTCTGTGCCTTTTGTAGGCTTTCAAAACGTGTATGGCTATGTAACAGCCATGTTTTCTGGAAGCTTCAAGTAACTGCTACACTTTCTTGTTGTTTCGGGCTGACTAGCCATTGCTAAAGAACTCACCATCTAAACTTTTTTGAACTTTTTTTCTACTAATTGTATTAATAAAATAGAACAGCATGATAGAGCAGCTGTTATAAAATAGAGACTCTTCCTCCTCTTTTTGTTTCTCTCCCTCTCTTTCCCTCTTTCTCTCTCTCTCCCTCTCTCTCTCTCCCTCTCTCCCCTTCTCTCCTTCTCTCCCTCTCTCACCCTCTCCCACTCTCCTTATTTCCCTCTCTCCCTTTTTCCTCTTTCCTCTCTCTTCCTCTCCCTTTTTCCTCTCTCCTCTCTCTTCCTCCTCTCTCCCTCTCTCCTTCTCCCCCTCTCTCCCTCTCCTCCTCTTCTGCTCTCCTCCTTTCCTCTCTCCCTCTCTCCCCCTTTCTTCCTCTCTCCCTCGAAATAAAAAATTGACCCCCTTGTACTACATCTTGTCTAAAATACAATTTCGTTTATATTTTTGATTTATTTTTGATTTTGAATCTAATGGTGAGTTGATTACAAGTGAAACTCTGTACTTATATACTTTGAGATTTTTATAAGTCATAGATCCTTTTCGTTTCAGCCTGCAGCCGCTGACTACGCGATGTCGTGAAGCTGATTATGACATCTTTTTTAGAGATATAATCTTTCGCAAAACCTATTATTTACATACATCTGAGAATTTGCTCAAAATGTTTTTTGTGACACAGTTACAAGTCGATGTAAGGTTTCCACCTTTAAATCCCATGATCTGATTAATCTCATTGGCTGAAAAGGCTCTCTCTCTTTTTTACTTATTCAATTTTCTGAGCCTCTGTTTTACTATCCACCGCTTTATTTAGTGCTAGTACTGAATTCGTAGTCGGTTGCTGTAAAGGACACAGAGGATAAAACCTTGTCTGCTGCCTCTGCCAACTATTCTTGTGAATAAATATATTGCAATAAGATCATCTAATAAGAACAAACTCCTATTTTCAGTACTAGTGACTGTCAACTAGGTATAAGCATTACTAGTGACTGTCAACTAGGTATAAGCAGTACTAGTGACTGTCAACTAGGTATAAGCAGTACTAGTGACTGTCAACTAGATATAAGCAGTACTAGTGACTGTCAACTAGGTATAAGCAGTAGTAGTGACTGTCAAATAGGTATAAGCAGTACTAGTCACTGTCAATTAGGTATAAACATTACTAGTGACTGTCAACTAGGTATAAGCAGTACCAGTGACTGTCAACTAGGTATAAGCAGTACTAGTGACTGTCAATTAGGTATAAGCATTACTAGTGACTGTCAATTAGGTATAAGCATTACTAGTGACTATGCACCATGATTTGGTTTGTTATCTTCAAACCTTGAAGATGTTTTTTGTGACAAATATATATAAATTTTTACATTAATTGAAATGAAATATATGGGTATCTTTGTCAATAAATGCTGTTAGTAGTTTAAATATTCTCTGAGTGATTGTCACATGACTGTTGCTAACCATTTTTGTCATCTCTTTCAATCATCAGTGTTTCTCTACAGCCTTCCCATCAGCTCCAGGCTAAATTTGAACTAAATGCTTGTGTAACGAAGGAGTGTGTGTCAACTTTAAAATGTTCTAATATTAGTTCCTGGCTCTGGTCAAAATAAATTTGTTTATCACAAAAAAGTTTTATCTGTTTTCATCTCTCTCTGTTTGATCTTGAACAGGCATTTTATCCCATATGATAAGAACATTTTGAAACTAAAGTACGTATAATTTTGGCTAAACTCCAAAAAATAATAACATTTTATTCTTATGTATGGTTTGCTTTTAGATATTAATTGAAAAACACCGAAACAGAACATGTTGATTCAGTACTGATGTAAGGTCTCATTCTACATAGGTCCCACTCTTGTTTCTTGTTGAGACGGAGTTATCTTTCCATTTTTGTACAGTTTACTGTAAGCTGACACATGACATGATGGCTTTGCCTATAGAACCTATCTGGCTAATTTAATGGGATGCTGAAGTGTCTTATCTGCTAGATAAGGTCTGGTCAACCCTAAAACCCAAATTGAGTTTAAACAGTTCTTTTGCAATATGTTCGCATATTTACAACTTTTCCTGAACATCAAAAAAACTTTTAGAATGAACTGGGTATTCTTGCCATAAAAATCTGTAAAACTATAATGAGATGACAACTCCATCTAGAAAATATTTTATGAAGTTGACTATTCCAATTGTGAACTTTGCATTGAGCTTGCACTGCTTTCACTGGTCATAAGACAATTATCAGGCAGCAAGATATGACAGGAAGTTTGTGTATGACTCCCCATAAGTTGATAAGTCTTTAAAAACAATTTATTAGAAAAAGTAATTCTATTTGTTATTGTCAATCCATATTATACAAATTATAGATTAAAGTAGTTGATGTTTAAAGAGGGGAGTCAACTTACTCATCAAGTATTTATGAATATTTAAGGACATGACAACGTTATCTTAAGATCTGCTAGAACTCAAATATCATTTTACACAAATAAATGTTTGTAGTCACCGAAGCCTTGCTTGTCAATATTGATTTCGTGACAAGTTTTTGAATTCATAACACATTTTAGCTTATATAACATTGCATAATCAATATATCATTTCTAGTTTTTAATGCCGAATTTGAGAATTAGTACTGCGTTAGTAATTTTTAATCAAACAACTTGCTATTGTTAAGAATGCAGTCGCGTCGCTTGTTTATGGCCTTGTATGCCTTTCCTTGGCTATTATTGGAGATATATGGTAGTTTATTAGCTAGCTGACAGACTGACAGCATATTAATATACTGAAAGCAGTATGAAGGGGCACACACGCTGCTTCCTCGCACTGAGCAGGTTATAACAGCTTCAAATTCTTTTTTATTTTAATTGGCATCCAGGTTTTTATGGAAAACCATTAGATATAGGTGAGAGCTATTTATGTTCAATAGAAACTCTGTTTAAATTTCTTTACCCGTAGCAACAAAAGTGTATCAATTTGTATTAACCTTTGCGTGCTTATTGCTCTATGTAAATATATTATTGTAAATAGGTCTGGTAAGATGGCCTCTGTTACTACTTGGCTGTTCTATTTTTGCAAACAGGTGTTGACTGGATGGAAACTTAAGAAGCGCCATCTAAAACACAAAGGTGAGAGCAGTATGTTAACTTATATAGCTGTATGCCTGTAACACCTAGTGTGTCAAGTGGTTCGATGTAGTTCAGAGGTAGTATCTCTGTTAATGGAGCTAGACAACCAGGTTCAAAGCCTGGTGCTGGCTCTTTTTCAAGTGCCAGGAAGCCAAATGTGAATGCTGTTTAGGCTTCTGGTATTTTTATATTTCAAAAGGTGTGCATCCAAGAGACAAGATAGACAGAATAATTAGCAATGATTCTTTTTCAATAGAGTACATAAACGGCAATCATTTAGTCCGCTGCATGCCCATAAGTTATACTCTACTTACTGTTTTCAGCATCATGCATGCGGCCAGAACGGTTACTATTCCAAGAAACACTGAACATGCTTATTATAAAGCAAGAGTTTGATTATAAACAGTAAAATATTTGTAAAGAACTCAAACTACTACTCGATGTACATGTACATGTACTTGTACTACAGATGCAATGACATACATAACCTTATAGACTATGAATGTATCCTACACATCTTGGTTATCATGTAGGTATATTTGTGTTGCCAATTAAGACAAAACTATCCTAATTCCATTACAATTGTGAAGGATGCGCGATTAAAATCCGCACTCTCTCCATCTCTCCCTCTCTCTATCCCTCCCTCCCTCTCTCCCTCACTCTCTCCCTCCCTCTCTCCCTCCCTCCCTCACTCTCTCCCTCCCTCTATCACTCTCCCCATCTCTCCCTCTCTCCCTCCCTCTCTCCCTCCCTCCCTCTCTTTCTCCCTCCCTCCCTCTCTCTCTCTTTCTCTCTCTCTCTTCTCTCTTTCTCTTCCTCCCTCCCTCCCCCTCCCTCTCTTTCTCTTTTTTTCTCTCTCTCTCTACCCATAGAGAATCTAAAAGCATCACTAAAATTGAAGGCAGCAATAATTGTATACATATAGCTGACCAAATGGCTAGGTCTAGAATGCAGATGAACAACAAAGCTTTTTTTAATTTAAAACACTCATTTTATAATAAAATTATGTAATAAAATATATGTCACTAATTATTCTCAAGAATAATATAATGCATAATTTATCTTCGGTCGACGATAGTAAGATTTGAGTTGAGAGCAACAAGAGAGCCTACATACTCGACTGGTTACTAATGATGAAATAATGTATTCTAGAAATTTACTAGCATGTCGAGGTCATCTGTTAGTTAATTGATCTGTACAATCACACTTATGTAACTTTCTAATTAACTCATCTAGCAATAACCTATTTACCTTCGACCTTTTGACCTTTAACCTATTTACAGTTGACCTATTTGCATAAGGTTAAAAACCAGGGCATGAGCTACTAATGCCATTTTCTATTCTTCAACTCTTCAGCTCAAGTTTTCCTCAATCCAATCTTCTAACGTAATTTTATTGCTGATTCCATATCTTTCCTAATGTTATTTAAAGGCCTGCCTGTCCATGATCTCCCTTGCCACTTCATCCGACACCTAATTCACTAAGCGAATTATGCAAATATCCAATCTCGGCACATTGTGCTGGAAAGAAAGTGTTTTGCAGTTACTTACACCCTTCTGAAGTTTGAGGAAAACTTTGTAGGTACAAGATGACTATGTCAAGTATCTCATCACACAATGACATCACAACCAGGACGTGGACACACATAAAGGTCTTGTATACACTTGTGTGTCTTTTATCCGCTGTCACTCTTGCCCTTTTCGTTGTCTGCTTCATGATGCTGCTGGAAGTGCGAGAGAGCATAGAGAATGAGATAACAGTGAGGCAGGTAAGACATTAAATGTGTTAACTTTACGACTTTTTAACTGCCACTGAACCGAAAGTTCTGAGCCAAAAACAAAATCTACAATTTCTCCAACTACTACGAGCTGGAGAGTTTTAAAATCGATACATGTATCAATAAATCCTACTTAGTCATTGTGTGTGTCTGTCTGTTAGTCTGAGTAAACGCTATACATTTCCACATTTTGTCCCAAGTTCACATGCATTTGCTCTTCGCCCTTCTGCCTGGTCTTCCAAAATATTTGGTTTTAAACCTCCAACTGGTTCCTGAGAAGCTGCCTTTTAAACACCCATCTGATTAGAGACTCGAAGACATTAAGGACAATATTCTTCAATTAAAGCGTTCATGGATTATTGCCGCAAAAGCAGTGTAGCTATTTGTGTTGACAATTTACACGCATGCTGGGAGCTAGCGGGTTGAAAATGAAAAAAATTCTGCACAATGCCTGCTTACTATTTACTACTAGCGTAAATAAACACAGGGCCTCAACAATTACAAAAACCGCTTTAGAATTTCTTATACTTACCCTAGAGAGGTACACGTGACGAAATATCCCAAAATATATACATTGACTGGCTGCGTAATAATTACCAAGTTTTCATACAGCGACAGCGGAGTGACATGTCCCCATACAACGCTGCAATACTATCATGGAATCAGCAGTGTCAGTCTCATTCTGTCGTGATTCAGTGTCACTGTTTGGAAGCAAAACATCTTTGCAATGTGCCATCTTTGTGCCATTAAAACGGCCTTATCGACCAATGGCGCCGCACTTCCGTGTCCGCATAGGTCGCGCCATTAAGATACAACCTTGACATAAAATGTCGCACAGCCATCACTTTACTATAGCGCCCTATTGAAACGTGATCTGTTTGTCTGTCCAACGTAGCGCTTCAGCACTGGTACAACCAGGTATCCTTACACTATCTCTGTATGAAAACTTAGTAATGCATTACTACGCTTACTACTTGGAGTTGTCCTCTTCACATCACTTTTAGAGATCTGTCATATGGTAACTACTCTATTGATGACATACAAATGAGTTCATCAAAACCGTTTTAGTACAATTTGAACACGCTCGTTTTAAGGCCACAATTTGGTTACCATTGCCTCAAAATATTTTGTTATCATAGCTTAAAACATTGAGCAATTAATAGACCTCAGGCCACTGCTTTTAAACGTTGCATCAACAGGTCTGCACTTATCAACTGTCGACATACCTTAATCGAATCGGCTATCGTATACTCTTATATACCTCATTAGTGCAAGTACTATCACAATACTCTTGCAATTGTTATCGGAAAGCAATGGGTTCTAAACACCACACCTGTACCCATCGTGTAAAACCTACATGTAGAACACATGAAATCATCCAAACGCTTGACCAAAATGTATATTTTTTGTTAAAGTTCAGTTAATTTCTATGATCTCCCATAAATTCTTACTTGCTAAATGCATAATTTAACATAATTATATTATTATATTTTTATATCATATTACTATATTATTGTATTATATTATTATTTTATACTTTTACCCAGCGAAAACTACAATAAATTTTCGAGAGACTCATACAGATGAGGAAAAACAACTCCGAGCACAATTCTCAGATTGTTTTCCATATATTTTACAATACATGTTGCCAGATGGTTTGAATCAATTTTTATAGAAAGCCAATGTTTTGCATAAACAAGACAATATTGTGCAAGGCTGAAAATATTATTTTACAAAAAAAAGTTTTGTAGCATCATTCCTCTCCCTTCTCACAAATGCTTTTACAACAAGCTTTTATGGCCATAACACAATGTAAATAAACACAGGCTATCAGAGAGTAAGCCCATAACCGCATATGCAGCTTGTTAGAGATCTTATGATCAGAGGAATGGTCATTAGCAGGCAAATACCTTGAACAAGCAGCAGAAGGCACTATAAATAGTTTTTGCTAAATTGGCTGAGTCTGAGCCCGTGAGCAAAGCTTGTCACATCAGAAACCGCTGAGTCTTATACCACCTAGGCTTTTGATTGGCCAATGGAAATGGTCACACTCGCAACTATTTAAATATCTCTAGTGTAGTTATATGGAAAAATGAGAGTAAAAAGTTTACTAAAACTCATAAGCGGTGTTTTGGCGCAAAAAATTGTAAAGACATTCATGCATGCTTTTAAGAAGTAATTCTTTCCATAGCAGAGAAATAGGTAATTCATAGACGTTGTAAATGTTAACCTTTGTCCATTGTCAAGTAAGAACAAACTTGCTGCCATGACTCTATGAACATAAAAATAACTTTACTCTAACTTGGAGACATTTATATTGAAACATGATGTTAAAAAATTGCTAATGTTAGAAATAAGAAAAGGGGTAAATATTTATGCATACTATAATAATAATAATAATAATAATAATAATAATAATAATAATAATAATACCAACAGTGAAGATGGAAGACAAGAGTATAGAAACCATCAGAAAACTGAACGAAAGCAAAACTGGCATGATAAGCCAATGAATGAACAACATCTAAGACAGACAGAGGATCAAGCAGCAAAGGAAACATGGCAATGGATGAAGAGGGGATGTCTCAAGCGAGAGACTGAAAGCCTGATCATTGCTGCCCAGGATCAAGCATTGAGAACCAACTATAGGAAGGCCAAGATAGAAAAGTCAACAAACGATCCAAAATGCAGATTGTACAAGCAGAAAGATGAAACAGTGTCCCGCATAGTCAGCGAATGCAGTTAGATCGCACAGACAGAATATAAAGGGCGGCATGACAAAGTGGCAAGTGCAGTGCACTGGAGTGTATGCAAGAAACATGAGTTGCCCTACACAGAAAAATGGTACGACCACCGTGCAGAAGCTGTATTGGAGAATAAGAAAATGAAGCCGCTATGGGACTTCAACGTGCAGACAGACAAGGTTATTGAAGCTAAAAGACCAGACCTGATACTAATAAACAAAGAAATCAAACAGTGTCGGGTCATAGACATAGCAATACCTAGAGACATAAGGGTAGTACAGAAGGAAGATGAGAAGATTGCTAAATACAAAGAGCTTGGGCTCGAGATAAACAGACTGTGGAAGGTGAAGACCGAAGTGATACCAATAGTAATTGGTGCACTCGGAACAATATCAATGAGGCATATACTGTAGCATATTTGGCCGAGGCGGGAGTGAACATGTCTTTTGAGACTATACAGAAGACAGCCATCTTAGGAACAGCTCACATTTTGAGGAAGGTCCTCTCTTAGTGGAATTGAGGAAGATGTTGGATCCTTTGGTCTTTCATTAAGACCCGGACTCAACACGGACTAAAACTAGTCACCTACCACCCCACGACTGTGAAGAAAAACTTTAACAATAATTTTAATAATTGAATCTTCCATGGTTTAAAATAATAATAATATTAATAATTAGATATTTCGTGGATTAAACTAATAATAATAATAGGTAAGGGAAGAAAAAACTTAGCTAACGTTCACTACTAATCTGTTTTGCGCAACCCTCTTTCCAGGTAACAAGCAGTGAATGCTACCGCTTGTCACCTGAGTAGCGTGGTTGTGTAAAATAGATTTATAGTGAACTTTAGCTAAGTTTTTCACCTTATCCATGTTATTATTATTTTAGTCCATGAAAATTATTTTTTTAATGTACAGTTCTCTTTAGAAAGCGTTTTAGTCATATTAAATGTGTGGATATATAATATGTGTATTTTAATTTCATAGAATAGAAGTAACCGATGTCCATCCTATAAATATATTATAATGCCATGTTTGCCATTGGTCTGCTTTTCTGAAGATTAACAAAAACATTTTGCTCTAATTATAATCAGTCAAACTTAAAAAACTTATATAAATTTCAAGCTCTATTTAATATGTGACCAAACCAAGGCCTTGAGGTGTCAGAAGAACTATATTTGTTTCGCCTAGACAAAGTTAATTTGTTCCAAAACTTACTTTGTAAAGTAAATCTATCATATGTTGGTGCACAAGATCCCATAAGAATACACCGTGATTAGTTTAGCTCCTTACATCGACCAAATATTTCTGATATCTACTTAATATATATTGCAAGCAATTATACATAGCAATAAAATAAATTATATAAAATGGTATGAAAAATTAAATTGTTAAACTCATAATAGACACAAAGAGGCTGTTATTGTTGCTCTAGCTTTGGAACACAAGAACAAAAAGCAGAAGTATTGAGATATATTGATTTATATTAAATGAAAATTAAACGTGGCCTATATATTTTCATTTAAATATATTCTCTTACATTTATGGCTAATTTTTCCTAGCCTTCTCACTTTCACCAACAAAGCTTTAAGTTTTTTAAGAATTTCTCGAATGTTCTATGTTGGAATTATTTTGTGTGTTGAATCAAACATCTGCTCAAATTTGGCCTCGTTTGTTACAAAAATCATCACTCATGTGATCGGATATAGAGGCTCGACTGTATGATACAAAATAGGTTTTTTGTTGTGGGTGTTTGTCATTACACACCAAAACGAAATGAGAAGACAGAAGCAGGAATTATCGTTGTATATATTTAAGTAATGTGGTTTTACCAGAGAGACTTGCTTATAGGTTTGTTGCCCTTGACATTAGTCCTCGCAACATATCCATAAAATATTGTCTATACACTTCAGCTATAGTTATATGTCAGTACTTCTAGCCTTGTTAAGTTTCACTACTAGAGGTATCTTACACTTTATTCTATTTCTAAAAGCAAAAACATCCATGCCATATCCTTTGCCATGTTCTTTGCCATGGTTTTTGTTTCTCTTTTGCCATATTCACATATTCTGACTCATGCGTCTGTTTATCATAGTCAGCGATGATTGCTGTCTTTACAGGAGAGAGAGGATCGGTTTGTGAGCGATGTGTATGCTGGGAAGGTAAGCAGCCAGAGCAGTGAAGGAGCAAATATTCTCACCACTATAGATATCAACTCTGAGAAGCTCATAGCCATAGATGAAGGCATCCAACTGAGCGTAAGTGTATGTCTTGTTTTAACTTATAACTGCAAGCAAGAGTGGTAAAGTGACAGTGAGATTTGACAGCTTACAGCAGGTGGCACTTTATACAGGTGCGGAAGTAGTGATGGTGAGATATGACAGCTTGGAGTGAAAGGGTGCTGCATGCAGGTGTGAGATAGTGATGGTGAAATATGAGAGTTTGAGACGAAGTGACACTCTATACAGGTGAGGAGAAGTGATGGTGAAATGTGACAGTTTGACGTGAAAGGGCATACGATTGGCTATGAATGGCTTTCTGTGATTATAAAAACTGTTGTCTCAGCCTTTATTCTGTTGTTAACAGCGATGTTTGACCTAAAATAATTTTAGTCAGCCCATAACAGCATAGGAACTCACACAAGACCATAAATACTTGACTGCAAAAAGAAAGCTAAATCAAGGCGAGCTGTCAAAATGACTTGAAACAATAGTCTTAGAATTAGGCAGCCCACCTACATAGCTTTTTGATCGGAAGGTCAAAGGTCAGAAGCTCAACATCTCAGTTTTCAATTTCACAATATGTAGTGATAGTCAGCGTTTATTTGAAGTGCTGAGTTGTGTTTATCTCTACTCTGGCTATAAGCAGGAGTGGATGCTATTTATTCGCACGCACCTGGGTGTTAATGAACTCTCAGGATATGTGTCGGCGGTGCAGCTCCTAATGCCAAAACAAGCTTAGCTCCTACAAGTATACACTTAGCCTAATGTGTTGTTGAGTCTAGTTGGTACTCGACTGAATCTGGGTGGACATGCTCTATATTTAGAGCGAATCAAAAGTAAATACTTTATATCTCGCATTGCAGGCATGAAAATGTTGGCAGACATTTTTATGTTAGCAGGCAGGAAGGGAGGGGTGAGCAATACTCGTTGCAATTTTTTAGCTGCCGTTCTAAAAGCTCAGGCTTCCATTTGTTCAGGTTGGCTTGTTGCCTCACTCTAAAACTCTGAACTGTCTCACCTAGATATCCACACACTGAATTTCATATATACAATAACACGGAGTTGTTATCAAGAAATAACAAACAGAAAATTATCAAATAATATCTTTTCAAAGCTTTTGCTTGCACATTTGAAAAAATATGGAATATCAGGCATGTCAAAAGCAGCATATTTGCATAACAGACTCAGCAAGACATTTATTATTCATTATAAGGGAATTAATTATGGATTTTTAAACTCATCTGGTTTATGGATTATAATAAAATAAGTTTTTTATTTTTGTAAAATATACATATATCCCATTAATTAAATTAAATATTATTTATTTAACTCAGAGAGCAGCTTAATCTTTTATGGAGTGTACCCGATGTAGGTGCTTTTACAAAAGTAGGAATGCACAACAATGACCCGGTTAGCACTAGTTATTAGTGGTGTGAACTAGCGGTCTGGAATGCCTGACTACAAGCAGCAAGTTGGGAGTTCAATTCCTAAAAAAGCCAGTGGTCGTGACAGAAATGACATCCAACTTTAAATCGCTCTCCGCAACTGGGCATGTCTCCAGTCATAGAGGTTCCCTTGTCACTAGACCGCAACATGTTCAGCTAACATCCTAAAGCTATCTCTTGTGTGGCAATACTCTTTAAAATACGCACAGCCTCTGCTTGCAATAAGCTAAGCAGATGTCACACTGGATCTTGAAGGGATTACTTACACTAGTTATCACCCATGCAGGCATCAAAACTGTGATTAATCTTTTTTATATCTGTTTATATTTTTATTGGGCAGTTCATAATCATTTTTATAAAAAAAGAGTTTTACATTTGGTCTCAATAAAATGAAAAGAAGGTATTGTCATGTGATGACATAAGTGCAAAAAATATATATAAGGAAAACTTGGAACTACTAAGGCTATGTACGTATACATCTTATCTCTTTTGACAAAAGTTTAAAAAAATCAGCATTAAGATTTTTGAATAAATATTTTGGTAAGAACAAACTAAAATCATCTGGTACTTGAATATTAAAACATATCAATGATATATGAAGGAGTTGAACCATTCGGTAATTTAAATCCATCAATGTTAGTAAAATAAGTCACCAAATCGGGCAGCGGGAGAACACCAGCTGTTCTAAAGAAAAATGTGAAAGGGTACAAAAGTGTACTATTAGTGTAAGATTCTAAAAGCTCAGCCTAACTGTATCTTAGACTTAGATCCTCCACTATTAAACACCCATCTATATGAAAGCATGAGCTTGGTAACATTGCTTCTTATTACAAGACTATTCTGGGAGACAATGGGCAGTGTTAGTTTAACATACATGTATAATATATTCAACAAAAGGCAAATACCTCAAGTAGCGTACTCGCTTGCAAGAAATGAGTTTGATTTATACATATAATTAAAAAATTGTTTTAAATTTGGATTAATTGCTACCAATTTTATTGTCACTTGATAAAAATAATATAAAAAACTAATAAAAAGGCAATTATTGATGTCTGAGTGCTTTGGTAGCCAAGTGGTTTAGAACACTAGCCTGAATAGTCTGGCAACAGGGCATTAAACACTTTTCTGTGCAACTGAAAGGTCATCAGTTCAATGACTGATGATGACTTAAGATTTATCTTGTTGAAGCATTTTTTCTTACTGCCCAAACTATCTGGGGGATAAGCCTTATGAGTGCAGCTAAACAAGAAGCTGCTTTTATTTTGAGACTCAATTATTAGAATGATTTTCAATTCTCTTCTCATAATCTAGAATGGTACGGTAGATAAAATATCAAAAGTACGTAAGCTATCATTGAGTGAGACACGCGTTTGTTTAGCCCTTCTTGTATCCGTATACTTAGAGTTGTCCTCCATATGCTATTTACTGCAACTTTTTATCAGCAGAGTAAATACTTTATTGATGATCAGTGAATGAATTCAATAAAACATTTTCATCTCAAACCATTCGAAAGCGTTCAGTTATCGAAGCCTACAAAAACCCTAAAAAGTCAAAAATGATCTCTATCTATGGCTTTTACTGATGTCTATGGCTTTTACCGATGTCTATGGCTTTTACCGATGTCTATGGCTTTTACCGATGTCTATGGCTTTTACCGATGTCTATGGCTTTTACCGATGTCTATGGCTTTTACCGATGTCTATGGCTTTTACCGATGTCTATGGCTTTTACCGATGTCTATGGCTTTTACCGATGTCTATGGCTTTTACCGATGTCTATGGCTTTTACCGATGTCTATGGCTTTTACCGATGTCTATGGCTTTTACCGATGTCTATGGCTTTTACCGATGTCTATGGCTTTTACCGATGTCTATAGCTTTTACCGATGTCTATGGCTTTTACCGATGTCTATGGCTTTTACCGATGTCTATGGCTTTTACTGATGTCTATGGCTTTCACTGATGATTATCAACTTTCAATAAATCTTACTAGACTGATCTTTGCACGTCATTGTGTACCCAAATCAAGGCAAAATCTTCATGTACTGTGATTTTCCTAAACTTGTGAAGTGTACACAACTCCTCACGCTTACCCCAAATGCCTAACCTATGTGTAGGGAATTCAAAATCACCTTTGAAGTGTATTCACAACAATTCATCGAAGAACGCAGATTTCAGTGTCCAATTCTCTAAAAAACTTGCAATGTATGATTACATACTCATAAGATGGATGAAATCTGGAATTTATTTATCTATGATATGGTACGTGATAAAATGGTTAGAAATATCATTTTGGAGTCTAGAAAAACGTGAACATAAATTGAGGAGGTGAGAAAATAGGCCAAAAATGTTGAACTTGCCACAGCTATAGCAATGAAAAAGATGAGCTCAAGAGAAAGGCTGTCAGATCTCTGGGAACAGCGGATAAAAATGTAACTATGGGTGGCAACCAATAAAGAGAAAATGCCGAAAGACAAAGAAAAAGAAAAAAAGAAATACAATTAGTTCATCAGGACTTCTCAAAGATGTTCAGCACCAGCTATAAACTTATACTTTGAGTCAATAATAAAATTGATGAGGTTAGAGGAGGCTACAGACAGTCAATAATATGATACTGGAGGGAGAGTAGCTCAATCGCTTACTGATGTCACAAACCTTTTGTTTGTCTCGAAGACAACGCCGAGAGATAAACCAAAGTGCATCTCTCGCTCACGTCTCAGTGCAATTATTTTTCTGTGATGCTGCCAATCAATGGCAAGTTGCTCAGCCATCGGCGGATTGCATAACGAATATTGACTGTCCACTAATTTGTGGAGGGCATGTTACGATTGTGACTCGAATAGGGATCCTAGCTATCGGATGGCAGCGGCAATTAGTTATATTAGTTTAGCAGGCAAACACCTATTGACTGATGCCTTTACATAAGGCTTTGCGTGCTGGATAATAGCATTCTTAGACAGCATACCTGCGGAGGAGTCAATTCTAATGCCAACTCATATATATGGAAGTTGTCTTTCCCTTGTAAAACATCTATTCAAAATATTTGAAGCTATTTGGCTGTAGAAGAGAAACTATGAGTTTTGTATTAATTTATCTATAAAAACTTGGACGATATTTAAGAGTTTCTAGAAAGTCGACTTAATTTCAAACGACCTTTCTCAAATCACTCATGATGCTCGGTGTCTAAATACAACCCTGATTTCATATACTCTTATATGCTGCTTGGAAAAAATGTATGAATCAGAAATATATTAATAAAAAAGCCTCATGAATTCAAAGTCCACCAACAAATATTAAAGAAAAATTTAATACAAACCTACCGGTAAGTTCATCTATTTTGACTAATGTCAAATATGCAAGTAAATATATAATATTTATTATTTAATGAATATTTATTATCTCTATTATCAATATTACAATATATGCTAATAAAGCAAATATATATATATATATACTGTATATATACACTGTATATATATATATATATATATATATATATATATATGTCAAAAATGTCATTTAAAACCAAACAGCGCAATTTACAAAAGGATATCTCTAGTGCTTAAAAAGGTAGCAGGGGTTTGAGCCC